>NC_092315.1:875000-1500000 GCF_036785885.1 Coffea arabica
AGGAGCAACGGAAACACATCATTGCCTTTCCAAGTTCAATTGTACATGAAACACATGGGCACTGAAGGAACCAATGTACCAAACAATCTTTGAACAAAGGCACTCAGTTTGTCGATTGTTGTATGCTTGTAATTATCCTTGAGAGAAGTTTCTTGAATGTTTGTACAAAAGAAAAGGTAGATTAGAATTTGAAATGTTTAAAACCCCTCCCGATTGGGGCTTTTCATTGTTCTTCCTTTCATTGTTTTCTAGTCTGGACAGAACACGAAAAGGAAAAGGAACATTATAACACCAGCTAAGTTTTCTTAGTCTGGACAGAACATGGAAAGGAAAAGGAACATTACACCGGCAAAGCTTATCGGTAACTATAGATAAATAAAGGGTGAATAGAGTGACTGTGTTAAATCACAGTGTGTGTTTGGATTACACATTATTTCCATCTTATTTCCACATCATCAACACATTTTTCAATCACCATTTTATCTCACATACATTATATCAAAATTTATCTCAAATAATTTACTATCCAAAATTTTTTTAAGTGATCACTTTCATTATTCATATCCCGGCCTTTGTCATCCGATTGGAAAAAGGACAGTGTGAAATTAAAAAGAGAGTGAGAGAGAGAAAATAATAATAATACAATTGCATTAATTAGCTAATTCCACTAGCCTTTTGAGTCAACCAATCAGTTGAGAATTGAAAAATTAATCGTGCAATATTTAACCTGTTTGGCACTTGATTTTTTTGCTAAGTTTGTCTGTTACAAGTTTTGTAAAAACTTTAGCTACAGTAATCTCAAAAAACTTTTCAAAATTTTTAAACTATACATTTCAAAATATTCAAAAATTTACACATTTCAAAAAATTTTTTAAAAACTTTTACAGTAAAATTTTAGACAAACACCTAAACAAAATTTACTTGCCAAATGGGCCCATTGTATTCTTTAAGTTTCGTTCACAAACTTGGTACGTCATTATTAACAGCCATTTACTGTTTGATTGTCCCAAAAAAAACCCCCCATTTAATGTTTAAAGAAATCAAGAAAAATATGAGCAACTTTACAAAAGGTAAATAAATAGAATAAGATTATTGTGGAAAGTCAGTCCTCCCCAAAAAAATAAATAAATAAATAAACACAGCCCAGCCCAGAATGCAGAGCCCAAGATTATGTGGAAAATGAGTCCTCCAATAGTCCGAACCCTTCCCCCCTCTCTCTCTCTTCTTCTGTGAGACTGTTATTCTCTCACTCTGTCTCTCTCTCACACACTCCCACACTCTCTCTCACACGCGTGTCAGGTACATACCTTTACGCGCAGACGATGAATTATTTCAATCACCACCCTTTAATCTTTCATATAATTTCTGCATCTCCTTTGCTTTTCTTAATTGAAGTGATGTATTATATTAATTTCGGAAAATTTTTTTGGTTAGGTTTTGATTAGAGTAAAGGAAATCAAGCACAGTAGAAACGATGTCGTTGAGGCCGACCGAGAGAACGGAGGTTCGGAGGAACCGGTACAAGGTGGCGGTCGATGCGGAAGAAGGACGGCGGAGGAGGGAGGATCAAATGGTGGAGATCCGAAAGAGTAAGCGTGAGGAGAATCTTCTTAAGAAGCGTCGCGAAGGCCTCCAGATGCCCTTCCCTGCCGTCGCTCCCTCCAATAACATCGAGAAAAAGGTCTTTATTTTTCATCCCAACTAATCTGAGTGATTATGCATGCGTAATTTGATTAATTAATCGACTTGAAATTGTGTGATCTGATTATGGCAAGATTGTGAGTAGGTATCTTGTATCTTTGATCACTTTTCTGCTTTTGATTTTCACCATTTTTCCAAGCAGTAATTAATAGTGGCAACACAAATTGTGAAGATATTTGTTCTGACTTTGGCAAGCATGTCAATTAACTTTTTATGCAGAAGTTATAGTGTTTTGAGGTTTGCTGTAAAGCCCCTAACCTGTCATCATTTCCTCGGTTTTACTGTAATTACCTGCATTTTTTTTCATTTTTTCTGCATTGATTGATTGTGTAAATCCTGCTAGCTGTTTGTTTATGAGCACAGCTTGGTTAGTGATTCTGTCTTTTATAGGCCTGTTCCGGTTAAGTGGGAATTTTTTTTTTTAAAAGCTCTGAGTGTTTTTATTCAATGTGATGTTGAGAGTTTACTTATTGTGCTGCAGTTGGAGAGCCTCCCTTCCATGGTAAATGGAGTTTATTCGCATGATAACAATTTGCAGTTGGAGGCAACCACACAATTTCGTAAACTACTTTCAATAGGTATGATTGTGTTCCTTATTGAATGCTTATTGTTGTTTGTTCATTATCATAGCTCATTTTATTTCTGAAAATTTAATTACAGAACGAAGCCCTCCTATTGAGGAAGTCATACAGTCTGGAGTTGTTCCTCGCTTTGTTGAGTTCCTTGTGAGGGAGGATTTCCCACAACTCCAGGTTTTGCATAGTATCTGTTTCTTCCACGGTGATTGTGTGATTGGAGCTGAATTTTTCTTATCTTAGTTATTTATTTATCTATATTATTTAGTTTGAGGCTGCTTGGGCTCTTACAAACATTGCTTCTGGAACTTCGGAGAACACCAAAGTGGTGATTGATCACGGGGCTGTACCCATTTTTGTCAAGCTTTTGGGATCTCCAAGTGAAGATGTTCGCGAGCAGGTAATATATTGAAGCCAGTTTTAAGTAAGGCATTATTTTGCTGCACCAGTTGTTGGCTAGGGAAGGTGTAATGATTCCTAGACTCTTAATTCCGATGTTTAGAGAGGTCATTTGCTTTTAGGGAATCTTACACAAAGGGTTGGCATGTTAAAACAAGGAAAGAATAAGCAAATTGATGATTTAAAGAATATCAAAAGAGGTGAGAAAAGTTAGGTTGTGAGTGAATATCGGAGGTGAGAAAAAGCATGTATTTTTCTCTCTTAAATTTAGAAGGTTTTAATAGAGCCTGCACTCCTTTCTTAAAATTAGATTCTGTTCAGCCAATGTATTTAACACTTCTGAGAAATCTACTTCTACTTCCTATTTTGTGTTGGACATGCTAGGTACTGTTTTTTGGTGGCTCAACTTTTCTTTAGGAATTATGGATGCTTATTTTGTAATTGTGGGTGGATAACATAGTGGTTGTGCATAGCATAAGATTTAGAGGATTTGCTGCTGCGATAAGTTGTGGAAAAATAATATTATTATTATGGTCCTTAAATTTGTTATTTAGTTTGGATCAGAGTGAGGAAAGCCAATTGATGGTGCTTTGTTCTCAATTCTTGTAGTTATGCCATTCTGATAGGGGAATGATTAGAAGGTAAAAACAAACAATAGGAACTGAGGTTTGATAAATTGGTCATCACTTTCTTTTTTTATTACTACCAACAAAGCAGATCGCAAGTAAAATGCTCGATCATTGTATGGAGACTTACTAGAATTGTTATGAATTTGTAGGCAGTATGGGCATTGGGGAATGTTGCTGGTGATTCTCCTAGGTGTCGTGACCTTGTCCTTGGCCACGGAGCTTTAATCCCTTTGTTAGCACAGTTGAATGAGCATGCCAAGCTTTCGATGCTGCGAAATGCTACTTGGACATTGTCAAACTTCTGTCGGGGCAAACCACAACCTCCATTTGAGCAGGTTCGCTGCGTATTTGTGTTGGTGGTTTTCTTCTCTTTTTGATTTTTTTTTCAAGTGGTTTTGATTTTAGTCCAACAATATAATAGCTCAATGCTTCAATTGTCAGGTGAGGCCAGCCCTCCCAGCACTTCAGCGTCTAGTTCATTCAAGTGATGAAGAAGTTCTAACTGATGCATGCTGGGCTCTCTCCTATCTCTCTGATGGTACAAATGACAAAATTCAAGCTGTGATTGAGGCAGGTGTTTGTCCAAGACTTGTGGAGCTGCTTGTGTGAGTGTCATTTTACACAATTTGCATGTTGCTTATCTTTGTTCTTTTCACTGATTTCTGAAATGTGTGGTTAAAATAAATCTGATTGCTCAGGCATCCATCTCCTTCTGTGCTTATTCCTGCACTTCGCACAGTTGGGAATATTGTTACAGGAGATGACTATCAGACTCAGGTTTGATCTTTAACTTGGATCATTTGTATTTTTATTTTTCTTTTGAAAACTTTCTGCAGGAATACTGAACCTTAATATCTGTTAGTAATGCCTTTAATCATAAAGTGTTTTACTCGTCTTTTCTTTGCTGAAATGTGGTCTCCAATACACTTGCCATCTTGCTTCTCTTATGCTGATTTGCTGTGACATCTGGTTGCATGAATGCATTACTATGCTCTCATCTTCCTTCCCCCCCCCCCCCCCCCCCCCCCCCCAAAAAAAAATCCCTTTTTGGATTTTGGATGGTAGTGAGTTATTTGCACAATTTTACTTGCTTACATCATCAAATCATTTTCCAACCACCTTTTTTATCTCATATACATCACATAATAAAGTGCTGCGGTATTTTTTTCAAAAACTTATCCCAAATAATCACTATCCAAACACACTGTGTTATCCTCTATTGCATGAACTATTGGAATTTGTATAGAATGGAAGTTTCTCTCCTTCCATGATTAGTGTTTTCAGTTGCTTTCATGATAGTAGGAACAAATTCATTATGGTCATTTGTCAAATACTTCATTTCAGCTTTCTCCCACCTTCCAAAAATAAAAATATTACATAAAAGAGATGGAATAGAAGACAGTGAAGGATACCACAATTATAAGGTATTTGGGGTTTTGACATTTAGTCTTTGTTCCAGTGTATAATTGACCATGGGGCGCTTCCTTGTTTGCTAAGCTTATTGACTCATAATCATAAAAAGAGCATCAAGAAAGAAGCTTGCTGGACAATTTCCAATATTACTGCTGGAAATAAGGAACAGATTCAGGTATGGTCTTTTCTTCTGAAATTTTGTCGTACATGATGTCCTCCTCATTTGTTCTTTGACCCCTCAATGCACCCTACCCCATCCACTGGAAGAAGGAAAACATATGATTGTGACTTGAATTATTTACTTTTCTTGTGGTGTTTTGGTTCCAATTATGATGTTTATACACTTTGTATGCTGTTTCCTTTTTCACTTTACCTCAACCTGTGTATTTGTATGTAATGACAGGCTGTGATTGAAGCTCAGTTAATTGGCCCTTTGGTCAATTTGCTTCAAACTGCTGAGTTTGACATAAAAAAAGAGGCTGCTTGGGCTATTTCAAATGCTACCTCTGGTGGAACTCATGAACAAATCAAGTATGTTTTGTTTCTCATCGCCTTCCGTGTTCAGTGCAGAATGCGTGGACGTGAATTTTATGTTTTGTGTCTTGTGTAGGTACTTGGTTTCTCAAGGCTGTATAAAGCCATTGTGTGATCTCCTTGTGTGCCCAGATCCAAGAATCATTGCTGTCTGTTTAGAAGGTCTTGAGAATATATTGAAGGTTGGGGAAGTAGAAAAAAGCCTTGGCAACAGTGGAGATGTTAATTTCTATGCTCAATTGGTTGATGAAGCTGAAGGCTTAGAAAAGATTGAGAACTTACAGAGCCATGACAATAATGAAATTTATGAAAAAGCGGTCAAAATACTAGAGACGTATTGGTTGGAGGAGGAGGATGAAACATTGCCAGCTGGTGATGGAGGCCAGCCTGGATTCAACTTTGGAGGGAATGATATGCAACTTCCACCTGGTGGATTTAAATTTGGCTGAAGGTAAAGATTCAGATGTGCAGATCCAACTGTTCCCTGTTCCACATGCAGCTTCCATGTTCTGCATGCGGCTTCTGACATGCTAAACATGAAGTTTCGTTTCTGGCTGATTAAATCAAATCAAATTTGTCAATTTCCATCTTCGACTATGGGAACCTTGATAATTCAGGCTCAACTGAAACCTTCTATGAGATATATTTATTTACTCATCCTGGAGATTTCAATTGTTATGCAAGTACTATGGCTTCTTATGCACCTTCTTAATAACGGACATAAATTTGCAGGGTCATTAGTTGGTGGATACGACCTCAGATTGAGGACAGCGTGTTTGTTGGCGTCAAGTCAAGGTCAGGTCGGGTCAGTTCAAGTTAGAGCACCTCACAGAGTCTGGCTGTCGTATGGTTCAGTGTCGGTTGCCTTAAGGAGGTGCCAAGGCAGGTCTTTTGATACTACGGTGGAGAATAAGAAAGGGTGCGTGCTCACTGGTTGATGGTATGTTGGGCTTGGTTAATTCCCCTGATGGAGAATGGCATGGGGAAAAATGAAGGGTTTGTGGACTCTTCAAATGAGTTGTCAGAACACGGGGTTTTGTATTTTGTCTTTTCATGCCTTGTAATTGAGTACATGGTACCACAGAGTCGTCAGGTATTGATGGGTAGTTACCGAGTTCTGTATGTATTGATCATGATTCGGGATTGTTTTGTTGGTGTATTGTAAGCAAGGGAAGAGAGAGACGAGAGTTCACAATTCACTTGATATCCTAGTATGGTATGTTTACTAGTCATTTGTTTGTAAGTAGGTGTTGTCATGCAGCTTTTCAGTTTCTTGCAGACACGGTTGGTCTTCTAGATTGTACTACAGTTTTGTTCCTCCCAGGCACTGAAAGTTCATAGTTTTCGGAATCGGCTTTGCCTTACATTTTTTTTTTTGGGATACGATGAACTTACATTTGCTTTATATTAGGGGAATGGAGGACCCAAAGAGATCGAAAGAGAACTTGGAGAGGATTGAGGCTGGATTTTTAGAATATAGACAAAGAGATTTGGTCTCTTGATTTATACTCAAGTACAGCTTTAAACTTCTTTTGGGACCAACTATATTAGGAGTAGTTGCGGTACTAGATATCTTTGGAATCCATGAACATGCAAATCTTTTTTTCGGGGATGTGCTGAGCTGACTTTTTACCCGGCAAATCCCAAAATCAAAATGGAATGTGCAGCATTCCACTGAAACGAAATCAGGAGAGACGTATCATTTATGCCCACGGTTTGGTCATGCACTCATTTTCCACTGCTCAAAAAAACCTCAAGAGTCAGCTATCCAGCATTCCAGCTGCTAACCTTTTAAACGTAGGAAACTAAGGTGAATTAGGAGGAGCAGGAAGGGCTGTATTTGAATGGTGTAACTTTAAGTGAACAAATTGTAATTGTTTATTAATTGTTTGTACAATTTTTCCATCATAGAAGTGTAATATTTGGAAATTATTTATGTGGATTTCATATATTCTCTCAATCCCATTTTGATTGTCTTGATTTTTTTTCCATACAGTTTAAGAAAAATTAATTAACTTCGTTGAAAGAGTAAATCTAGTCTACTTTTTTTTTAAATACACTTACATTATTATTAGGAGTATAACTAATTATTATATCTTTACAGTAATTACAACAGCAATACTAATGAAAAGTTGCATTCAAGACAAGAAATGAGAACAATTATTGAATAAGTTATATTATACTCATTAATAACAAAGTATATTAAATAAGGGTATTTTAGAGAAATTAAAAGTTACTATATTCTTTAATTGGAAAATAGACTATAAATTAGGGCGAATGAAAAAGAAAAATAACACTATCAAAATGAGAAAGGGAGAATATAATAATTGTGTCCCTGTCATGAGGTTGTACAAGTCATTAAATAATGAGTTACAATTTACTGAAAAATGTTACGAACATGTTTAGGAATAATTGTAATAAAAAATTGTTCTTGCCCGTCTTGAATTAAAAAAGATTAAATTTCACCTTGTCCATCAGTTTTGAACTTCATTATCTCTCTTGAATTGGCCCAAATCTCCACTGCAAGAATTCCAAGCCATAGAGTTTTGTTATGTTTTTTATGTTTAGTCTTTTACTAGTTATATTTATCCAGAAAAGAAAAAATTATGAACACAAAGGGTTTGTTCTCATTGATTATTTTAACTAACTATAGATTCTAATTTTGGATAACCAATTTTTGTGACTTTTTATTGTTTTTGTATTCTAATTATGGATTTTTTAATGGTCAAAAAGGCTAAAACCTATAATCACTTAAATAGTAAAAACTGAATTATTCTCTATTATCAATTTCTATGATCAGATTCTGTAAAATCTTAAAGCAATCGACAGCAAAGCCAAATTCAATTACGAACATAAGATCACAAATTCAATACTTTAGAAGGCAAGAGAGGCCCCAGTGCAGCCCAGAATGCAGAACCCAGGCCCAATGACCATACAAGATTAATGTGGAAAACAAGTCCTCCAATAATCCAAAACCCTTCCCTTCTCTCTTTCTTCACCTGGTAGACTACAATTCCCTCCCTCTCTCTCTCTCTCTCTCTCTCTCTCTCTCTCACTCCCCCACACTCAGTCACACGCATACGCGCATACACTGAACAATTTCAATCACCGCTTTCTAATATTTCTTTTGATTTGTGCAATTCATTTATTCCCTTAATTGGAGTGATATAATCATATCAATTTCCGATTTGTTTTGTTAGATTTTGATTAGAGTGAAGGAAATCAGCTTAGTAGGAACGATGTCGTTGAGACCGACCGAGAGAACGGAGGTTCGCAGGAACCGATACAAGGTTGCGGTCGATGCTGAAGAGGGACGGCGGAGGAGGGAGGATCAAATGGTGGAGATCCGAAAGAGTAAGCGGGAGGAGAATCTTCTTAAGAAGCGTCGTGAAGGCCTTCAGATGTCTCAACCCTTCCCTGCGCCCGTCCCCTCCAATAACATCGAGAAAAAGGTCTTAATTGTTTTCCAAGTAATCTGAGGAATTATTTAGACGTAATTTGATTAATTGATCCATTTGAAATTGTGCGATCTGATGTTGGCGAGAATGTGAATAGGTATTTTGTATTTATGTTAACTTTTCTGCTTTTGATTTTTCACCATCTTTTTTTCAATCATCAATTCATGGTGGTATCATAAATTATGAAGAAAAAATTGGTTTCCATTTGTTCTTATCTTGGCATGTATATGGATCAACTACTTGTGCAGAAGCGTTAGTACTTGAGATTTGGCTGTGAAGTCCCAAGCTCGTCACTAATAATAATCTGGATTGTTTTCTCGTTGTTTTTTACATTGCGATTCCTGTATTTACTTACTCATGCTCTCTGTTTGTTTATGAACACAGTTTGTTTTACGTGCGATTCTGTCTTTTATAAGCCTGCTGCAGTTAAGTGGGAATAGTCTGTTTTTGAGCTCTGATTGTTTTTATACGACAATCCTTAGAGGTGACTTATTTTGCTGCAGTTGGAGAGTCTCCCTTTGATGGTGAATGGAGTTTATTCGAATGATAACAATTTGCAGTTGGAGGCAACCACTCAATTTCGTAAATTGCTTTCAATAGGTATGATTGTGTTCCTTATTTAACGTGCATTTTTTAATTATCATAGCTCATCTTATTTCTGAAAATTTAATTCCAGAAAGAAGCCCTCCCATTGAGGAAGTTATACAATCTGGAGTTGTTCCTCGCTTTGTTGAGTTCCTTATGAGGGAGGATTTCCACCAGCTCCAGGTTTGAAGCTGAAGCTTTTTTGCAGGATATCTGTTTATTGACTTTGTAATTTTGTAATTTGAGCTGTGTTTTGCTTAATTAATTAATTAATTTTGTTAGTTTGAGGCTGCTTGGGCACTTACAAACATTGCATCTGGAACTTCGGAGAATACCAAGGTGGTGATTGATCACGGGGCTGTACCCATTTTTGTCAAGCTTTTGGGTTCTCCAAGTGATGATGTCCGTGAGCAGGTAATGTGTAATGTTGACCAGTTCTTTTGAGGCATTATTTGGCTGCGAGAAATTTTGGTTAGGAAAGTGTTGTGTTTCCTAGACTCTTAATTTTGTCATTTTGAGAGGCAATTTGCTTCTAGGGAATCATGGAAAAATGTTTGGCATTTTAAATAAAGCAACGAAGGAAATTGATTATTCATTGAACACCAAAAGCAGTGAGAAAAATTAGGGAGGTGAATGAATAAAGGAGGAGTCCATTGTCCTCTCTTGTGACTCGAGAAGTTCTAAGAGTGCACGCACTGCTATCTCAAGTTTACATTGTGGTTCTTAATTGTTGCTTGTTTCTATTTAGACAATGTCTTGTACACTTCCACAAAATCTACTTCTTTCTATTTGTGTTTCAACATATTTGGTATTGTTTTTGGTGGCTCAGCCTTTCTTTTGTATCATGGATGTTTATTTTCCTATTCTGTTCATGTTATGATTCATTTTCATTGTGGGTGAATGACTTTGTTGGTTGCACATAACATTAGACTTGGAGGATTTGCTGCTGGTAAAAGAATAATTTTACGGTCCTTAAGTTTGTTGTTTAGTTTGTGTCAGAGTGGGAAAAGGCAATTGATGGTCCTTAAGTAATTGTTTTTAGTTCTTGTAGTTATGCTGTATTGATGAGGGAATGGTTAAAAGGTAAAAACAGACAATAGGAATTGAGGTTGATAAATCGTTCATTAGTGTCCTTTTGGTTACTACCAACAAAATAGGATGCAAGGAAATAAGTTTTAGCATTGTAGGGAGACTCACTAGAGTTGTCATGAATTTGTAGGCTGTATGGGCACTGGGAAATGTTGCAGGTGATTCTCCAAGGTGTCGTGACCTTGTCCTTGGGCATGGGGCTTTAATCCCTTTGCTGGCACAATTGAATGAGCATGCCAAGCTTTCAATGCTGCGAAATGCTACCTGGACATTGTCAAACTTCTGCCGGGGCAAACCACAACCTCCATTTGAGCAGGTTTGCTGCGTAATTATGTTGTGCTTTTGTTCTCTTCTTTTTAGACTTGTTAAGTAGTTTTGATTTTAGTCTGAGAATATAATAACATGCTGTAAGATTCAATTGTCAGGTGAGGCCAGCTCTCCCCGCACTTCAGCGTCTTGTTCATTCAAATGATGAAGAAGTCCTTACTGATGCATGCTGGGCTCTCTCCTATCTCTCTGATGGTACAAATGACAAAATTCAAGCTGTGATTGAGGCAGGTGTCTGTCCAAGACTTGTGGAGCTACTTGTGTGAGTGTTCTTTTACACAATTTACATCTCACTTATCTTTGTTGTTTCTCATTAATTTCTGAAAATCATGGTTAAAACAAATTTTACTTGCCAGGCATCCATCTCCTTCTGTGCTTATTCCTGCACTTCGCACGGTTGGGAATATTGTTACAGGAGATGATTATCAGACTCAGGTACTATCTTCAGCCGGGCTCTTTATTTTGATGTTTTATTTATCTTTTGAAAGAAAATGATAACTTTGTGCAGGCATACTGAACCTTAGTACCTGTCATTTGACCCTTTAATAGTTAAGTGTGTTTTACTTGTCTGTTCTTTATTGAAATGTTGTTTGCATATTACTGCACTTGCCATCTTGCATCCCTTACTGGTACCGATATCCTGTGACATCTGGTTGGATGAATATTTAGTATGTTCTGTATTTTCCCCCCTTTGGCTATTACTGCTATCATCCGCTGCATGAAATATTGGAATGTATATAGAATGGAAAGTCTCTCATCTCCAATTATTACTGTTTTGAGTTTTTATCTTGACAGTAGGAAGAAGTTCATTGAGATTGAATGTTAAGTACTTTATTTCAGCTTCCTTCCACTCCCACCCAAAAATATATAGAGAGAGTTGAAGAAAGAGAAGTAAACAAGAATTATAATGTATTTGAGATTTTGACATTCAGTCTTTGCTTCAGTGTATAATTGACCACGGGGCACTCCCTTGTTTGCTGAGCTTATTGACTCATAATCATAAAAAGAGCATCAAGAAAGAAGCTTGCTGGACTATTTCCAATATTACTGCTGGAAATAAGGAGCAGATTCAGGTATAGTGTTTTCTTCTTAAATTTTCTTATGTATGATGTCCTGCTGATTTACTCTTTGATCCCCCACCCCGTCCCCCTCTGGAAAATGGAAAACCTATCATTGTCTTTAGAATTATTTACTTTGTGTGGTGTTTTGGTTCTAATTATGATGTTTATACACTTTTGTATGCTGTTTCCTTTTTCACTTTACCTCAACCTGTGTATTTTTATGTAATGACAGGCTGTGATTGAAGCTCAGTTAATTGGCCCTTTGGTCAATTTGCTTCAAACTGCTGAGTTTGACATAAAAAAAGAGGCTGCTTGGGCTATTTCAAATGCTACCTCTGGTGGAACTCATGAACAAATCAAGTATGCTTTGTTTCTCATTGCCTTCCGTGTTCAGTGCAGAATGCGTGGACGTGAATTTTATGTTTTGTCTTGTGTAGGTACTTGGTTTCTCAAGGCTGTATAAAGCCATTGTGTGATCTCCTTGTGTGCCCGGATCCAAGAATCATTGCTGTGTGTTTAGAAGGTCTTGAGAATATATTGAAGGTTGGGGAAGTAGAAAAAAGCCTTGGCCATAGTGGAGATGTTAATTTCTATGCCCAATTGATTGATGAAGCTGAAGGCTTGGAAAAGATTGAGCACTTGCAGAGCCATGACAATAATGAAATTTATGAAAAAGCTGTTAAAATACTAGAGACATACTGGTTGGAGGAGGAGGATGAAACATTGCCAGCTGGTGATGGAGGTCAGCCTGGATTCAACTTTGGAGGGAATGATATGCAACTTCCACCTGGTGGATTTAAATTTGGCTGAAGGTAAAGATGTAGATGTGCTGGTCCAACTATTCCCTGCTTCGCTTGCAGCTTATGACATATGCTAAAACATGAAGTTTCAATTCTGGCTGATAAATCAAAACAATTTTTGTCAATTTTATTGACTATGGGCACCTTGCCAGTTCAAGCTGCAGTCTAACATGATTCTCAGTGTTGTGCAAGTACTACAACTCCTTATTAACCATCTTGCTAACCAACATATATTTGCAGGGCCATAAGTTGGTGGATACGTCCTCAGGTTGAGGACAGGGTGCTTGTTGGCGTCAAGTCAAGGTCGGGTCAGGGTCAGGGTCAGGGTCAGGTCAGTACAGTCAGAGCACTTCACCGAGTCTGGTGGTCGTATATGGTTGAGTGTCGGTTGCCATAAGGAGGTGCCAAGGCAGGTCCTTTTATACTATGATGGCGAATAAGGAGGAGTTCATGCTCACTGGTTGATGGTATGTTGGGCTTGGTATTTCCCCCGGTGACGGATTGTTTGGGGGGAAAAATGAAGGGATTGTAGACTCTTTAAATGAGGTTCTCTCGGAACGCGGGGTTTTGTGTTTTGTCGTTTCATACCTTATTATTGAAGTCCTTAGTCCCACAGAGTCGTCAATACTGTTCGGTAGCTGCGAGTGAAATATGTATTAATTAATTAAGGTGATTCGTGTTGTTTATTTGCGTATTGTATTCAAGGGAAGAGAAAGAAGAGAGTTCACTTGATTTGTCATTTGTCTATAGGTGTTGTCATACAACTTTTTCTATTGATATAGAGATACCGTTGGCCTTCTTGATCTAGACTGTACTACTGGTTTCTTCTGCTTAGGGATTGAACATTTTCTGTAAGGGCCTTGCATTACTCGATATCTTCAGTATCATTGAATAGGTAATTTTTGTTTGGGGAAGCGGTGAGCTGACCAACCTTGTAATTAGAAACACGAAACTTCAAATGGAAAGAAATGTTAATGAAGGTTCTGAGCTTTGTCGACTGAGGTTATTCTCGTTGCATAGAGGTTGATATGGTCATGGAGCTTGTCGGGCTGTAACAGCAGCCCAATTTGAGCTATGCACTTCAGAGGCCCGGTTCCTCGCCTGGATGAAAACTGGGAGGTTGTGCGGCTCCTGACTGCTGCTTACCTTGTGTGCCTACTAGCAGTGAGAACAACAACGGAACAGGGGCCTTATAGGTTATGTCCAGTTCAAACTAATTTTATAATATTTGGTTTGACATTATACAGTTTTAGTGTCGTCGTGAGTTGTATGTTTGCACCTAAATCGTACGAATTTACAATATAACTTGCAAGAATTAGATGAACACATTTGAAATGGACATAATTCAACTCGTGAGGCTCTCTGATCCAAGAAGAAATATGGTTATGGAAAATTGGAAATTGTCACAAAGTGCTTAATGGTAAAATTTATGCTAGTGTCTTTCCTGCTTTTCGACCTTTACTTGAGTGGGGACTTTAATCTGATCAGGAAACAAGTGCATTTGAATGAGTTGAGAGTTGAGAGACAGCTTGGAAAAACATTGATGTCACCAAAAGATGTGGAATAAAATTGAATGCCCCTGATGCTGGGGTAAACTGTGGTCTCCACGATTTCGGAGAGTGACTTTAGACTAGACGTTACTCAAACATTTTGAAGCAGAAGCCCCCCCGCCCCCCCCCCCCTCACCTTCGTAGAAGTTACTTCCGATGAAAGGGCGGCGTATGGCGAAACTTCGAAGAAATGTAGTCTCGTACAGGATATGCAACAGATCCAAAAGAGTGAAAGCCCATCCCGAATTGCGCCAAATATGTACAGCAACTTAGATGTGATCCTGCCCAGAGGTACGATTAGTCATAATAGTCCGAAGGCTAAAGGACATTATTGTACTCAAATTGTCATATTTGCTAATTTAATCACATCTTGCTACAATTCAATGAGGCTTAATAAAGGCAACTTGGTTTCTGAAAGAAAGAAAATAAAATAAAATAACTTGTAAACAGTTGACATGGAGACAAAAGTGAGCCAGTTATAGGTTGGACACTTCGCAGAATGCATTCGTTTAAATCCCCAGCAACCACACCCAACAGTTTGTCATAATGAAAGCCAATAATGATGGCACCTATCAAGATCCACAATAGAAGGCATTAAAATTAACTACCATCTAACAACAGTGCTTGGCGCACAAAATTTTTTCCATTCCAAGTTTGAAACTTGATCCAGAAAAAATGAAAAGTGGATTCTCCTGTAGCGATGATGATCAAAGCGAGTTGGGTAAATCAGTGAGTTGCTGGTGGAGAACAGCAGAAGAGTTCGATGAACATGGGCATTTCAGAGTTGAAATTTGCGACCTATCAAAGCTCACACCGAGACTCAAACTCCTTAGGGAAATGGAGAGGCTGGCTTTTGTTGCACCCGAGGGACTCGATGATCTTCGCCACAAGCTCATCACTTACGGGTCCGGAGACTTTTGGTTGCCGGTGGGAGGAATCAAGAAAGAAGATTTGGATATCCCACCTGTCATCACAATTCTTCTAGCAGGCCTAACGAGTTCTGGCAAAAGCTCTCTTGTGAATATGATGTACAGCGTTTTGGGTCGATCTGGCCTCATCCCTTTTGCTCAAACGTCAGGTAAGCATTTGATAAAACTTTTTAACTTAGTTAAGCATTTAGCATTTCTGTACCGTTTAAGGTTACTTTGATTTTGGACCATGCATTCAATGTGAAGGAACTCGAGGAACGTTAATTTGACGATGCATGTTTTTATAGATTATACTACTGGTTTAGTTTGTTAGTGTGATTTATTAATGTGTCCTCCGTCTTACATACGGGGCGGGACGCAGGTGGATCTTCTCATCGCAGTAGAACAGTGTTTTTGGAAGAACATATCGTTGTGAGATCGGCCCGAAGTGGATTTTGTGTGTTTGATACGAGAGGGTTAGATTGCAATCAGATGAACGCGGGTTTAGAAGATGTTTCAACGTGGATGAGTCGCGGTGTTCGCCAAAATCAACCTTGTTGCAGACCTGGAGATGAAATACTTGCCACTGCCACCGCTGTACACGGATCATCCTTCAACACCAGTTCGAGGTACATGAACAGAAGAGTCAACTGTGCAATGGTTGTTGCCGACTTAGCAGAGATTCACAAGGCATTCAGGTCTGGTGATTTGAAGCCTGTGGAAGCCATAAGGGCCCTCTTCCAATATCCGTGTATTCAGAAATGCAGTTGAGTTTTTTCACCTCCTATGTTTGCTTCTCAAATTTGGATTGCAGTTTTCTACCAATCATCATTTTCCAATCATCATCAAATCACTACAGTTGTGTAATCATGAACGAACGAACGTTGTACGTCTTTACACCAAATGTTAAAAATTACACCAGTCGGATTGAATTGGATGGAACTCAACTGGACAGGTCCCATGGCGATTAGAAGGTTCCAAAACATGTGGGTCATCATTCTCTTTTCCTTTCTTTTTTTTTTTTTAAAAAAAAAAAAAAAAGGATTTTGGGGGAAAGGGTGTGGGGTGTTTCTTTGGCGAAAAGACTAAGGTGGGGTTCTAAGAATAAAGGCTCTCAAGCTCAAGTCACCCTTTTGGATATGCTTGGTAATTCATATCCATACCGTGTGTAAATTCTTTTTACACTCATCAGTCAAGGAAAAAAAAAATCATGAGTGAATTCTTTTGGTTTTTTCCTTTACCTCTGTTGTGCAAAATTCACGAGTTAGTTGCTTGTGCTTTTTATAGGAAAACATAAAGTAAGTTACTTGTGTGTTATGTTGAAGTTCTGGGTATGATTCAACACGTTCTATAATTTTTGGTGTGCAGACGAAAGTCCAATTTTGATACTCACACATGGTGACATGCTCAATACTGAGGACAGGATCAACAGCAGGCTCAAAATATGCGAATATATGGGTATATCTGAAACTAGTGGTGCATACGACATAGCCTGCCTCACAGAGCAGGGGATTCTACCGGATGAAGCTGACGCGGTCACCGCATTCGCGTTAACTGAAGCAGTCTACAGGTCGCTGATGGTCAGCGACCGGTCTCATCTCCCCAAGAAGAGATTCAAGGACTGGATATGGCTTCTGGTGTCATGGATTATGGGTTGCATTGCTTCTTTCTTTCGTTTTCTTGCAAATCTTTTCTCCAAATTCGATCACAAATACAAACCGAAACACCCTTGAATTACTAAGCACGCTATTTATTGCAGTGAGCTGATCGACCATCTGTCGATAGATACCCTTAAAAAGTGAAACTAAGATGAGTCTGCACGAGTACTTGTTGTCGGTGATTGGAGTGAGTTCGCTCCTGCGTCAATTTAAACAGCGAAAACATGAAATCGGAGGCTGTCCTGCGTCAATTGACTTGACTGGCGGCGATCGATCATAAACCCGGGGTTGGATTTACTTCTGGAAAGGCCGAGCCAAGTGTCGTTCTGTTTCTGTTTTGTTTTCTTCTGGAGGATAAGAAGATAAATCATTAAATGTGGTAGGGACGCTTTGAGTGTCATCCTGTTTCTCTCAAGTTGTTGCCTTTGCCTTTGCCTTTGCCTTTGCCTGCTGTATGGTTTCTGTGTGTGTGTGTTTTGTTTTTTGTTTTTCGAAGATCATATGATGATGGTTTCTTATCTTTTACCTGTACGTTTCTCTTTCATTTGAACGGAGTTGTGTTTGGTCCAAAACAAGGAGTTTAACCTCCATACCATAGATCCCATCTCTTCCTTAAATAAAATAAAATTTGCTTTAATGTCTCGAGATTATTTCAAAGCTGGCCCTGTTTCATATTTCCACATCTGTATGTACGGACTCAATTTTCTTTCCAACTTTTGACCACTATTTCTTCTCGATCCACGGCAGTAAATAATAATAATAAAAAAAAATTACCAGACTAATATATATCTAGAAAATGAATGCTCTACTCCATAAAAACAAGTGGAAGACAGAAATGTTGCATGGTGAGTTGTGAAATTGTGATTTCAAGGCAGGCAGTGGTCCAATATGGGGATCCTATCGCTCACATTGTCTGCCGCTCTCAGCTTCTCGCTACGGAACAAAAGAGTCTTACGTGCCATCCTTTTCATTCGTTGTCTGCCAAATATTTGTCTCTTAATAATAATAATATAATAATAATCTACTAGTAAATATCTTTGCCTTAGATCCCACCCTTATAAAAAAAAAACCCTTTTTGCCCGTTTATAATTAGTTCATGTGTCGTTGCAAACGCCCCCCGTAATCCTATTTGTGTTGTTTAGGTTATTCGCAAACCAATCAGTTAGTTTGAGATTACAAGTCGGCTCAATTTATAAAGTCAAGTCATTTTTGATATAAAAACTGTGTTACCGAAGCAAAGCAAATCTGTAAGAATTCTTATAAATGATTTAGGATTCGGGAAAGGGAACAATAAAAAAGTCTGAGTTACGTAAATATACAATTGTTACGCCACCCTCAAATATGCCAGCAAAAAAAAAAAAAGAAAGGGTCTTTTCTTTCCTTCCCTCTTCTTTTGGAGGATGTCGCTAATTGTTGGGAAAATGTAATAATGAGTATTGAATTACATCACAGAGATAACCAAAATATTTGGAGGAGCTTAGAAGAAGAAGATTTGTCATCACGTAGTGTTGGCTTGCAGGCAAAATTTGTCATGACTTTGCAAAGGGAGTCCTCTAATGTGTAATCATCATCTTGAAGTTGAGCTGTAATAATAATACCCAAAGATAAGCTCAAAATCTCATCAACGGAGTGTGGGTTCAAAGTGAGCTACTTGTTTAATCCATTGCCACTCACGGATCATCCCATTCCCATGCTATGTGAAGACGGGAGCACCCGTATTCTCTTTCTATTACCAAGTACCAGTAGCCTAGTACTCTACATCATCTTCTCCTTTTTGACCTGAAAAATCAAGGACCTTGATTTTGATTCATAACCCTCTTAGTCTCCCTCCCACCAATTGATTTTGATTCACTCCTGTCCACATGACAGCATTTTTATGAACCAGGAAGATCCATCACAGCCTAATTGCATCGTGACAGCAAACGAGTAGATTATTCTAGTAGTTAGTTAATTATTCTCAAAATGCATTTATTTCATCAGAACATTTCAAGGTCGAACTTCATTATCTTTCTTTCTTTCTTTAATGAATTTGGTGGTACCAGCAGCAGAGTTTGGCCTTTGCTGCCACTTCTCCGGGTAGTATATATCATATGCTACTTTTAGTAACATATTCCCTGTCCTCCCTGAATGAATATACCAAATGCAAAAGCAAAAGCAAAAGCTGGCCAAGCAAGCAAAGGTAAAAATGTCACAGTTATGAAGTAGTATGGAAAGCTGATCATTGCATTTGCAGAGTACCGAAAGTTAAAACAATTTGCAATTGAATGCTGATCTATGTTTCGGTCAAACAATACCGTGCCATAAAAATAATCTGTAGTACAAAAAATTATTGGGAAGAACTCGATCGTTAAACTTTGTGTTGATTCTTTTTGTCTTACTCGCATGTGTTTTTAGTTGTTATAGTAGTAGTATCATTCATGAGGTAGGTAGTGGGTACTTTCAAGAGATAAAAAAAAAAAAAACCTGAAGTTTTACTTTCAAGGATGTTGCAAATAAGTAGTGCTCCTTCCATTTCGATAGTTTTGGTTTTTTTTTTTCACAAAGTTTAAGAGAAATTAGTTAACTTTATTAAAAGAATAAATCTAACCTATTGTTTTTCTAAAATACCCTAATATTAATATTAGTAGTATAAGCAACTATTATACCTTAATTGCAATAACAATATTGATAAAAAAAAAAAAGTTAGGCATGAATCAAAGCAAGTAATGAATAATGTAGGTTATATTCACTGATAACAAAGTACCACATAAAATAAGGACATTTTAGATAAATTAAAAATTAATCATATTTTACAATTGGGAAGTAGACTATAAATTGAGATATATGAAAAAGAAAAAAAAAACTATCAAAATAAGATGGATGAAGTATTTTTTTTAGCAGGGATAACATCTGTATAACCACTTGTATATAAGCAATGGAGGGCATAATTAGAAATTTCGGATTCAAATTTTCCCATTATCCTCTCCATTTCTTAAATTCTATCTTTTTTTTAAAAAAAAAAAACAAAGGGTATAAGGGTTGACCTGCACTCATTCCCAAAAAAAAAAAAAAAAAAAAACCTTAACACGGCGACACACACACAAAGCCTCAAACATCTAGTGTATTTATTACACGAACTCCTCCCACGCCACACATCGGAATTAACTATTAGCCTTCAAAACATCTTACCAACTCTCCATCTTTTAGCTTTTAGCTTTTAGTTTTACGCGCCAAACATAACTATTCAAAATTTAGGTACTAAGAAGTACTCCTACCTTCTACACAACACACCAACAAACATTTCAGTTGAACATATGATATGGACAACAACATATTTCATCCAACATTTTTTTTTGGTTGGGTTGAATGGAAACTCCAAATCGAAGTTATAATGAAACGGGAAAGAGAAATGATTCAAGAGTCGAGCTGTGATGATTTCAAGGTCACGTGATTAATATTTATACTTGTGGGTACAGCACAAAAAATTTCTCCAACATATAGACCTAAAATGGTACTAGTAAACATTTAAGAAGTGTTGGCCCCCGGGGTTACTGCGACCGGTCCAGTAGCTTCCTCTTCAGGAGCAAAGTTTCGTGTTCGACTCTCTCCCCATACTGCGCTGGAATCCTTGGGACGGGCTCTTCCAGCCTGGGGGGATTAGTCTGGTCAATTGACCAGGATAGCCCCCAGTCGACAAAAAAAAAAAAAAACATTTAAGAAGTGTTACTGCAAACATCATGGGCCTCATTTTTATTATTGCTGATATTTGCATGAAAATGTTTATATTTTTTATGAATATATTTTTCAATTTTTTTTTTCCCAAATACATTAAATAGAAACTCTTGAAAACAACTATATAGTTCAAATGAGTTCTAAAATTTTCAATTTCTACTAAAATATGTTTTGTTATTGGCATGTTTTATATCGCTAGCTCCCTTTTGACTGCAATTGAAGATTTGCCTCCCGGGGCAATTTCATTTCATATTGAGAAGTAGATACTACTCACAAGCTAGGCATATATGGCAGTCCTAAAATCAGATCACACATCGTTCCAAAACAAAAAAAAAAAATCAGATCACATCTGTGGTTGACTTTGACGGCTGGGATTAATCCAATATAAACCCTAGAATTCTCCAGGCTGGCCGCACTAAATCACAAATTGCAAATTGCCACAACAGCCCAATCCAATCTCTAAACAAATTCCTGGCGCCCTTTTTTTCAGTTTTGGCGGGTGTACTGTTGGTTGGAAAAGCTTCGTCAGCCAGCCCCTTTTTCGTCTTTTCACTCTCCCGCGCGCCTAGGGTTTTCGTAAAGTCCCATATAACCCCCACTAAAATTTTCTAGATCGCCCACGAGCGCCCTTCCCTGTCGGTCTCTCTCTCTTCCTCCTCTCTCCTTTGCTCTTTTGCATGTTGGTTTTTTCTTTCAAGCTTAAGCCAAAAATACCTCTTCCCTCCTTAAAACCCTCCTTTTCCCTCCCCAAAAATTTCTCTCTTCCTTAGTTTAAATGAGCTTTTGTCAGGGGTTGATAGTTAAATAGGTTCTTGCATTTCAGCTTCTGCTAGAGTTGCTTCTTTCCCGTTCCCGGTCCCGGTTCGGTTTTTTCTGATTCATTTACTAGGTTTGTTTTTTTGATCGCGTTTTGCTGTGCTTTTTGGAGCGGTAGTACTAAGTTCGTGTGTTTTTTAAGTTGAATTAGTTTGTTTCCTGAGGTTGGATTTCTTCAGTTGAGCGATCAAGGTGGTGGTCCTCGGTTTGTGATCTGACCGTAACGGTGGCTAATTCTTGTTCTTATAGTTAGTTGATCTGAGCATTTGATCTGGGCTTGTTTCAGATCTTACGATTAGGCCCTTGAAATGGTGGATCTGAGTGATAAAGTAAGTGATCACCTGATTATCAACTTGCCTTTCCCTTGAGTTGTTGATGTTTATTGTACTCCTGTCACGCACTTCATTGTGTATAAACCATCATGATGTCTGTGATCGTCGAGAATCAGCGTTTGTTTATGATTGATCCAAGGTTTTGATTTAAAAGTTGATTTCCGAAAAAAAAAAAAATTTCCCTTTGGTGCGTTCAGGTTTCAGAATCTGAAGATATGAACAGCCAAGCCCAAACCCCAGAGAGAGTCTCCTCCTCATCTGATGGCACTCAAATCAAGACCTGTACTGATTGTGGCACTACCAAAACTCCCCTCTGGAGAGGTGGTCCAGCTGGCCCCAAGGTCTCTCTCTCTCTCTCTCTCTTTCTCTCTCTCTCTCTCTCTCTCTCGCATATGTGCCAATTTTTTATTCCTTTTTTTAATTAAAAAAAAAACCTTTAAGGCATATGGGGCTTAGATGATGATTTTTTTGTCTATTAGTAGTTAGATAGAAATAAAATGAAGATGATTTGTGTTTGCTATTATTGCAGTCACTGTGTAATGCATGTGGGATCAGGAGCAGGAAAAAGAGGAGAGCACTCCTGGGATTAAACAAAGAGGAAAAGAAACCAAAGAAGTCCACTAGCAGCAGCAGCAGCAACAACAACAACAACAATAGCAGTAGTACCAGTAATAATTATTCGAGCGGGAGTGGTGATAGTAATAGCTCAAGTGGGTTTTCGTTGAAGAGGAAGCTATTGTCTTTCGGCCGAGATGTCGTTGTTCCCTTGCAGAGACCAAGATTAAGTACAAATGGTCAGAGGAGGAAGCTAGGAGAGGTTGAGCAAGCAGCCTTTCTGTTGATGGCTTTATCATGTGGCTCAGTTTATGCTTGAGAGCAAGAGTTTCCCTATAGTACTACTAGTTCAAATTTAGCTGTAACGGTTTCTTCGTTTTCTTTTCACTGCTACTAGTAGAGGGATGCATGAGCAAGATTGAGCTAAAAGAGCTACTTGTCGTGATATATAATCTCTGAGAATGGCAGAGTTAGATTTTTTCTTTTTTCTTTTTTTTTGGGGTAATGATGAAAATCCTGATCCGGTCCAGTTTCTCTAACTTTGGGCTAAACTTGCTCGCCGGTTTTTCTTCTTCTGTGAGAGAAGAGGAGGATTGATTGATCTGAGAGACAAAAACTGACGATCGATCTTACCATCGTAGTTTTGTCCAAGATTTCGTTCCCTATTTAACTACTAACTAAAGGGATCTAACGTGAGCTTGTATCAGTTGTGGTTCCCTTGCTGATTCTTGATTTGGATCCATTGTTGCAGAATTTTTATTTTTTTAATTTTTATTAGATTTAAAGTGCTGCCAACCAAGTACTAGTTAATAGTAAAATCAAATGATGATAATTGACGAGGCGAGCTAATGAGAGAAGGAAGAATCTTGCTCATGATTGACGGTTGGTGCAGGCCTCAACGTCATTTTCGCTACGACTCTATAGTAATTTCAATAGGATTGCTGTTTGCGGCGGCGGCCTATTTGGATACTACTACTCTATAGAGGTAACAGACTGTAGCGTTAACGACCAAATTTTTCGAGGGTGGCTTGGAAAGTATTTGACGATTCATAGTGATGATGCTCCTCTCAAAATGTTCACGCGTGAATAGTCTAGTGGCAGCGGTTCTTCAGTGACCTTTGAGATCACAAGTTTGAATCTCATCAGTTCATCAGTGACCTTTGAGATCACAAGTTTGAATCTCATCAGTGATCTTTGAGATCACAAATTTGAATCTCCGTTACGCTGGATTCTTCCGCGCACTTAACGTGTTCGGGCCAGGTTGGAGTGCCGGGTCCGAGCTACAGGGGATTAATCGAGTCTCGTAAGGATTGATCGGAACACTCCTGTGTCGGCAAAAAAAAAAAAAAAAAGCTCTCAAAATTCTTTCATGACAGATCTCAATTTTGTACTTTTATTTTGTACTACTACTACTATAATATAAAAATCGTTCATATGGCTTATTCCGAAAAGTAAAAGTTGTCAAATAGGTTAAAAAGGTGTTTTTTTTTTGTTTTTAACAAAGGGGTGAAAGTCGATTACCATCATATATTTTACCAAGACCTCCAATTATTAGTTTGATATGTTACTTTTGACCCTTTTAGTTGCTAGTTTTAGGTTGCTAACTGACTTGACCCCTTTCAATTTTGACCAACTTCCACACTTGGCAAGCCAGAGAGTCTTCTTGCAGAGGTCCTTTTTTTTTGGAATTAATTGAGAAATAATACTTGTATAATTTTGTTCTAAGACAAAACGTCCCCCTTAAATTGAGTAATCTATACTCGGTAATTCCCTTCAATGACAAAAAAAAAAAAAAAAAGGTGGGACGTGATTAAAACTCCAATTAGCACCCTATGTTCATAACTCACTGCGTGGCGATTCTCAAATGCCAACCACCAATTTTAAAGCTATACGTTTGTGAAAATTTTAGTAGTACGTCATCTATATAGATACCTTAATTGAGCAAGGCATCCTAGAACTGGTTAATTCCAAGAGGAAGAGCGAACGAGTTTTGGAACTTTTATTATTATATTGAATATAGTCGTCCCCGACAACTAGTTTTTGAACTGAAGTAACATATCCGCTTACCACATCTTATTAATTCACCTTATTAGTAGTGGAGTAGTACTATATTTCACCCTCGCTGTTGTCGTTGTTTTATTATTTAGGGATAATTTCAGAAACCTCCCCTGAGGTTTCTGACACTTTCACTGGCGCCCCCTGAGGTCCTCAAAATTTCACTGACCTCCCTTGCTTTTGAGTTTTTGGTAACAATGCAGCCCAAATCTAATTACAATATTATTTTCATGTGTGAGAAGGTATTTTTATTCCATGGCTGCTTGTATTAGTAGAAGATTGAAAGAAGAATAAATTATTAGAATGATTACTAAAGTTGAGGGGGTGTAAGTACAATACAAAAAATTGTAAGCACTAGATGTGCCAGAAAAAATGCCGGTTTTCATAAATCTTAAGTCAACCAGTAGGTTATCTATTTAACATAAATTAAGTAACTAATTAAATTACCTGCGAGTATTACTTTCACGTAATTAATTTATGTTAAATACAAAACTTATCAGTTTCCCTTTCGTAAAAATATGAGTGTAATACTTTTTGAATTTTACTTACAACCATTTGTATATTTAATATAAATTAAATGATTTAGAGTAAAATGCTCATAAATAGCTATTACTTTATTCGTGTAATAGAGGAAACCCATAAAGAGGTGACATGTTATGGGCAATTACTTCTTTTTTTTTCATCTTTCACGTATTTAATTTATGTTAAATAGAAAACCTACTTGTTTTCCTTTCGTAAAAATATTAGTGTATCACTTTTAAAATTTTACTTACAAACATTTATGTATTTAACATAAATTATATAACAAGTGTAAAATGCCTATAAATAACTAGTACTTTATTCATATAATAGAAGAAACCCGTAAAGAGCTAGTAAAAAGTGGGTAATTTCTTTTTTTACTTTCACGTATTTAATTTATGTTAAAAACAAAACCTACTAGTTTCCCTTTCGTAATAATATTAGTGTAACAATGTTTGAATTTCACTTATAAACATTTATGTATTTAATATAAATTAAATGATGCAAATTAAATTACTCATAAATAGCTAGTACTTTATCCATACAATGGAAGAAACTTGTAAAGAACTGGTATGTTATGGAATTTTTTTTTACTTTCAAATACGTCATTTATATTAAATACAAAACATGCTACTTTTCCTTTCGTAAAAATATTTGTGTAACGGCTTTTGAATTTTATTTGAAAATATTAATGTATCTAACATAAATTAAATGATTCAGAATAAAATGCCCATAAAACCTGGTACTTGGTTCATGTAATAGAGAAAAGCCTAAATAGTTAGTACTTTATGGGATATTTATTTTTTTAAAAATTTAATTTATGTTAAATAGATAACCTACTAGTTTTTTTCGTAAGAAATTATTGTAACACTTTTTGAATTTTACTTAAAAACATTTATATATTCACAGCAGGCACAAAAATGGCGCCTTACTCCCTAATCCAGCTTTAATTCATGTATTAACCATCAAATTTGTGTTATTGTTGTTAAGCTTGATTAATCACTTTAGATGTCTTTTTCTCCAACTAAACGGTAGAAATAAACCCCAACTTCATATGATATATTTGTAATTTTGGCCTTCATGATGTCAGCAAAGGGGCCCAATTTTCTATCAAGGGAGGTCAATGAAATTTTGAGGACCTCAGGGAGTGCCAGTGAAAGTGTCAAAAACCTCATGGGAGGTTTCTGAAATTTTCCCTATTATTTATTGAGATACAAGATGCCCTGTGTAGTGGGGTCAATCCGCCAAGGCCACGTGTCAATTCGGACAGGTAACATGGTAGTTCGCGCAATCCAGCTCGGTCCTTCTCAAGGGCCAGCTCGGACAAGACCGCCGCCTTCCAGCTGGATGGGCTGACTGGGCCGGGGCTTCCTAACCTTTTGAAACCAGTAGACGGAGCCCTAAGAGGAGTCCATCTCTAGTAGGGCTCATAATCCTATAAGAAAACTACTACCCAAAGCCCTATAAATATAGCACCACAAAGCAAGACAAGGTACGCCATCTACAGTAGTTATTACCTTTGATCTACTCATAGACATAACTAACTTGATCGTCGGAATCACAACGGAGAACCAGTCCCGTTGTCCATTCTCTTGCAGGTCAGCTTGTGCCACCTCACTGGTACTAGTTCGCTCATCCATAGTTCACTCAGCTCGCTGCCACTTAGTTTGGATCGTGCTCTCGGCTATCGCATCACCCTGCTTTTAAATGCAATCATTTCTCGTACTCTTGATGCCTTTTTCATATTATTAAAAAAAAAAAGAAGAACTTATCATCGTACAAATGATGTGATAATGTAAACCTTATTGTAGGAGGCGGGCATGCAAATTTTTTTGTACTCTTAATGTAAGTCCACAAGTTGAATAATGGTCTTAGAATAGGGGGGTGGGAAACGAGCTGTTACAGCCCTGTTCAATGAATGGTGCAGATCAATTATTTTACAGGCCCGAATAGTAAAATAAAAGGAGTAGAGAGAAAGGAGCCGTATTTGAGTTTAGACTTCAAACTTGTGGAGTTCATTGAAATTCAACTCTCTAGGCCCATTTGCACTACAGGGCCATGGTATTGTCCATTTACTTTTTTGAGTTTTCAGTCATCCGAAGTTGAGCAAATCACTCGCATTAAGCAGCCATTCCACAAGAAATCAAAGCAAGGCAAATTGGACGTGGCCGCCGGCCTATCTCTTAGAGTTAGAGCAACAATTCTGGCGCGCTATCATACGACAGCAAGCATTAAGGACTGCGCAGAAGAGCCCATACCGATACTGCTGCTTCTGCGTCAAATGCATGCATTTCCATTGCACGTTATCGTCTTATCACTTCTGTGTGATTGTGATCGCAAAACAAAACACGCTATTCAGGTCAAAGGGTAACGTGCGTGCCTTTTATCAATCTTTTATTTGATCGTCAAATTAAAAATTTTGATAAATATCAGCTCCTCTTGAATACTGATGAACATTGGAAGGGAAAGCACTTTAATTAGTTATTAGTAGTACTTGCAAGAAGAATGAAAAATTACTACGAAACTTCAAATTGTACGTGAAAATTTTGAGAATTCCTAGTGTGCCATTCATTAGGGCTACACATTCACATTCGCCATGTTGTCCTATATATATATATATACAAGTACTGTTTGTATTTCTAGGACTGCCCATTATCCTATAGTTTTGGACCCACCGCACGACAGCATTACATGCCCTCCAGCTATTCTCTACAAACAATCAAAAACCCTCTGGTCCCTCCCACCCTCACGCCCACCTCCTCCCCACTCCCCTCCCCTTCCCGCGCCCACTGCTTACCTACTTGCCGTCACAATATCACCTTCTTCACGTGTGTATGCAAAACCTAACCACCGAACTTTTAACTCGGTGTCCACCAAAAAAAATTAAGTCACTCTTTGAGTTGCAGTAGGTTAAAGTAGGGATGTAATCGAGCCAAAAAAAATTAAGTCACTCTTTAAGTCACTCGGTGTTCAATCCAAGCCATTGACCGAGTTACTCGCGAGTAGCTCGGCTCGCATACATCCATAGGTTAAAGGGTTTAAATTTCACTTTATAATGAAAAAAAATTTGAAAGAAGCTTCGGAATACTTCTTTGGTCTAATCAGACTATATACCTATATGCAAAACTTGCTGTCACATAAGGAAATGATAGAGAATGGGTCTAAATTTCACACCCCTATCATAAAGATGATAATAAAGCCTATAGAAATTTGATAGAAATCCAATACAAAAATTTATCTTTCATATAACAAGAGATGTTTAAAAATTCAATTATAAATTGTAATTAATTGAAATTATTTAATACCATCATCTTAATTATTGATTCGCTAGTGTTTTCTAAAATTATATTCCAATCAACTTTGAAGTCAATGGGCAACGTGCTAAAAAGTAAAAATATTTTCTTAACATAATTTAAAAAAAAAAAATCTCTCATCTCCTCTTACATTTTCTTTTTGGGTGCATTTTTTTCCCCTTCGCCCCCTCCCTACACCCAACTGTTAGACGTAAGATTCAAATCCTAAATCTAACTGTACAGAAGACTCTAACAGCACTCCCTTGATCACTGGGGCGACCCCATTGGATCTCTCAACTGCTCTTACATGATAAAAATAGATAAAAGCATTCTCTTCATCAAATAATAGAAAAAATAAATAAATGCCACAAAAGTGAACGAAAGATGTAGACATTTTACGACCATTCATAATGATTTTTAAATCCAAATTAGCACCATCTATTTTCATTAAAAAAGGATTAATTTTTTATTAAAAAGTTTTTACCAAGCCCCATAAATGCTATGTGCTTTTTGGTCAACTTAATTATAAGGGTGTGAATTTAGCCCCACCCAAAGATAAGATTAAGCATGAATCTGATGAGAATAAACAAATTATTAACGTCACTCTGGAGATGAGATGTACGAATTTGGCTCTTTTTTTTTTTGTTATAATTGTATTGACTTAAGAAGAAAAATTCCAAACTATACGAAGAGTAAAGGAAAAAGACTGGAGAGTTTGATTCAAACAACTCATGATCCCCTGACTAATGTCCTTTATCTAATAAAATGGGTCGCAAGACATTTGATCGTTACGTCGAATGAAATGATCAAACTATCCTCTATTAGATCGTTACGTCGAATAACACGAGTCTTTCTGTACGGTACAAAACTGGGCAGAAGGAAGGTATACGTTTTCTCAATCTCACACATCCATAAAACGTGATGCAGTTAATACTGACTCAAATATGATGATTGTTGCCATTCACTCATTTTGCTGTTTTCCTATGTATTTCCCAACAACCTTTCGATCACATGCTACCGAGAAAGAAACAAATTTGAATTTGACTATATATATGTTTCGTTTGCCCATATCGTGTAACTCGAGTTTGTTTTGCATCCAAGTAGCTACCACCAGCATCAAGAGAAAGTTCATTGAACTCTTCAACACATGCTTTCACTAATCGAATTAGAATTTGGTAAAAAATGCAAAATGTACAAGGCCATCTCTGAGAGATTATATATATATATATATATGTTTATGTTTTTTTTTTTAAATATACATTTTGAAAAAAACAAAAATCTGATACCATACAAACATATATAGGCAAAAGTTCGGAGGAAAAACAAGAACAAATTGGAAAGTCTTGGGGCAGCAGATCATTGCATGTTGGGCTGCGCTGTGTCTACTCTGCCCAATCGTGGGTAATTAAAGCGAGGCTGGACTGGAGACGCAGTACAAAGTTGGCCAGCCTCACAATTTCGATTCTTTTTTTTTTTTTTGAGACTGTGGTAGGGAGTTAGTGGGTATACAGACCCAACTAGATAAAGAGAGTGTTATGACACAATCCTTAGATTTTTTTTCACTGCAGGTGAGATTTGAACCCTCACCTACAGCTCAAAAGAGGGACTTAAACCCCTCCTGGTGGCCACTGAGCCATTGGCCCAGTGGTTCTCACAATTTGGATTCATGAACGAATGAATTATTACAGCAAATGTCGTATTTCTAAAAATCCGACTAAAAGGGCAATTGATGAGCCAAGTTGGACCAATCAAATCCATCCACGTCAAAAAGGCTAAAATCATTTCTAGATTCTTCTATGTGCCCCGTGAGAAAAATATTAGCCTTACACTTATATATGGTTTGTGAATCACTGCATGTGCCTTTGTCAACGATCCCTCCAGGATCCTTTTTTGCTTTTTTTACTTTTTCCCCTCGTTAAGTTAGGGGGTTTTTTTTTTTTTTTTTTTATCGTTAACACACCTAACATTCATCTAACCTACCATATATATACATATACTAATATTCCATAATTATTATTTTTCTTTATATTAATATACTTTCTCTATTTAATCTTACACATCCTCCCTTATATTTATCTACTTTTTCTAATTAATCTAACATTTTCAAAAGTATAACATCTGAAATATATTTTAACGAGCAGCACCCATAGGCACCTGTTTCGTTAGACAGACCTTTAAATCAGATAACTCTATTTGAAGAAATTTTAGATTAATGAGAATTTCAAAACTCAAGGTGTTTTGGTGATGTTATAAATCATCCATTTAGACCGAAAGATGCATTTTAATTAACTTTGTACTACTACAACAAGATCTTCGAATTTGAATACCAATTCAACTCGAGTTAAAATCAAAATTTGTATTTCTTCCAAAATTGTAATAGCATCAAATGACGAATATGAAATGTTATAATTGTGAAATTATACCATTTTTTAAAGAAAAAAAAATCCGGACTGGCATCATCAACCTCACAATGCGTATGTTTAGATAGGAATTATTTGCTAAAAAAATAATTTACTTATATCCCAAACACATTTTACTGAGGAATACTGAGGATATACATCCAAATGTCTTAGAAAATGTAAATATTTTTTAATAGGGTTTTGGTTAGCGGGTGGCTGACACTCTCTAAGAGAGATATAATAATAAATGTGCACGTATGTATACATGTATTAAAATAGCAAGGCGCGTGTAGTTTAAATGTACTTAGTAATTTTGTAAAGTACTCAGCGAACGAGAGCTTAATGTTAAGAAATAAAAAGTCGTTATGGAAAAAAAAAATGTCGTAAAAGCTTTTAAAAAGTTGATGCTGTATGCTTCGCCCGTGAAAATGTTCCGGGATTACTTCTTTTAATATATATATATAGAAAAAAGAAACTTTAAGCGGTACTAGTAAATTAATTGAAAAGCAAATTCATACTATAATTTCAGTTGACAACTTTTTTTCTTAGGGTCCGTTTGTTTCGGGTGAAAATATTTTCCAGAAAAATATTTTCTTAATTTCCCATGTTTGATTGCACAAAAGTTACTGAAAACATTTTCCTATGTAAAATATTTTCACTCATCTTATGGAAAACAACTTCCCTTCCAAACTTACTGAAGTTGTTTTCCGAAATGCATGCATCCCGCCTGTAATATGTTCCAAACTTACTGAAAACATCTTGTAGTATGTTCTTTTTTTTTAAGTGTAAATAGGAGGATTCGAACCCAAGACCTCTTCCTTACACTTCCTCCCTCGTACCACCCAACCCAACTCAACCCTCCCCCTAGTATATTCAAAATCAAAAAAAAATCTCATCCTGCTCATCCTATGATAGTAATTAATTATGTATAATAGGGACATTCTTTTTTAGAGAAACTTTCAGCAGTGAGAGTGCAAGATATATGTCACAATAAGCATTGCATGTGATTGATATTTGACACTAAATAGCCAGTAATTTATTTATTGCTTAAGGAGATATTTTTTATTCATATATACATTTCTCCAACATTTTTTAAAGTTAAACAATGAGATAAATTTTCTTATTTTACATGGGAATAAGTATGTAGTTATAATGTATAGAAAGTAAAGATAAAGATAAAAGTGAAAATATTTCAAAAGTTAAACAAACACCAGAAAAATAAAGTAAGAAAATATTTTCAATAAACTAACCAAACACCTGAAAATGATGAAAGGGAAATGATTTTCATGAAAAATTACTTCGAAAATATTTTCCTTCCAACCAAACAGACCCTTAGTGTTAATCATTTTCAGTCAAATGATGCATTGATATAACTTATGAAACTAAAGTAACTTTCAATTAGTTAGACAAGAGTAGCATTTAATCAATCAGCTGAATTCAAGAAAAAGAAAATTGCTTAGGGAAGAAATGGATAGTATAAGATAGAATTATTAATTGACAGTTTCCATAGAAGAAGTACAAAATTGAGTAATTTTTTTGTTACATCCTACAACAATAAAATCAAATGCGGTGAAGAGAAACTACTGTCAAGAAATTTACAGACTACTCCACAAGAGCTGAGATCAGAGGCAGTTGAGGTTTCTTTAATTTGATTCCTCGCATTCATGGTCCCTTTCCATTTCATTTTCACCTGATAGAGAAGTTCCTCACTTTTTCGTCTATAGCCACTGACGACCAAAACATATAATTGTCGATTTCTCGAATTCGTAATTTTCATCCATCAGCTCTTGATCAGGATCAGAAACCTCTTCTCTTCCTCTCAGCTCTGCAAGCCAGTAGATCTGTGAATCTGACAAAAGTTACTTCACTCAGACAGCTATGAGAACAGAAAAGCAAACGGTGATGAAGAAGGATACTGAAATTCTCAAGTTCAGTGCGGCTGCTGATTTGGAAGGTGGCGGAGGGCTGTAGTAGTAAAATGGAAAGTAAGGTACAATAGGATTCGGAGGAGGTGGTGTTGGCCCTGAGGGATATGTTCTGTAAGGTGGTGGATAGTAGCTTCCAATTATGCCGCTGGGAGGAGGTGGGGACGAGTATGGGTAGCCAGACTGAGAAGGTGATGGTGGTGGTGGAGAGTAGTAGGTGCTGCCTGAGCTGGGAGGAGAAGGTGGTGGAGGGCAGTTTGAGCTGGAAGATGATGATGATGATGGTGGCGGCGGCGGTGAGGGTGGTGGAGGAGAGGGCGGTGGTGGTGATGGGGTGCTGCATGGGTTGTCACAAGCTGAACACATTGTGCATTCAATTTGATACTTCGATCCAACCCATGTAGCAGCGGTGGTGGTAGCATTTGCACTGACTAAAAATTCTTGTTTTGACGTCAATGCTATCATGAAAAGAGTGAAAATTGAGGATCTCAGTAGTATTTCTCGCGTACGCCCCATTTCTTGAATTCTCTTCGCTAGGCAAAAGAACTGAGTACTTCTGATGAGTCAATAATTTGAATGCTGCACCGCAGATGGAATTTTGAGGACGATTCAAGAGACTGAGAGATGGAAAAAGAAAAGAAGGCAGCAGAGAGAAAGTACTCAAGTAACAGTGGAGAGAGTGAAGAGTGGAGGACAAGAAGGACAGAGTAGTGCAGTGTAGTGTGTGTGGGTGGGTGTGTTAAAACTTAAAAGGGATCCAGGAGTGAAGTGAGGGCAGTGTGGTGGGCAATTCTATCCTTTTGTGAAGCATTAACAAAGGGGTCTTAAAGAATGGTTAAAGCTCGTCATAATTGAAAGGAGGGAGGATTAAAAAGATGGACACCGACACGTTTTACACTTTTTCACTTTGCAATAACAACTTCAACAGCAACGCGCTGTGGAAAGAAAGAAACTTACTGCCAAATTTGTCAAACTAATGCCATTACTTTCGGGCTATTATTTTGATTGCAGATACCCTGCAAATGCCCTTGTCTAAACAAACGTAATTATAACCAAACCATTGAGCTTAGCTCCAGTGCCCACCAAAGAGGGATATGGGAGTTCAAATTTCATTTGTAATAAAAAAAAATTTAATGACGATGTCATAACATTCTCTTGATCTAGTGAGATCTGCATGTCTAGTAGCCCTTAACATACAAGTCTTCTTAGGCTCCTTCTTCTTTCTAAATTAGAATAGAATAGAATACGTTATACAATTGTTATCGTTATCGGGAAAAATAATAGAAAAAGAAAGCCCTAGTTTTTATGAAACTTTAACTTGTTTGATTTCTTGAGCAACATTCAACGTGAACAGTTCATCACCCATACGTCTACTGACCAGAACTTCAAGCAGAAAAGGTTCAGTCCTAAAGGGGTTTTGGGTGTAGAAATTTGTACCTGGACTAAATAAAGAGGGCTTTTTTTTTTTTGGACACAAGAATTGGCCTGGATGGCATAAGGAAAAAGAGGAGTGCACTTTACGAAATTTGCTAAAGTTCATGATTGTCAGGCTTGACTATCAAGTCGTAGTTCACAAATGGACCGATGGGATTAAGCGGTTGTAATGACGTTGGTGGGGAGCGTGATAGTTAATACTCTATAAGTTTTGGTGTGATCCAAAAGTTGGCTTCAGCATCGAGATTGACAAGTTTTGGGGATATGGAATGATCGATCATACAAGTTGAAACTTCTAGTTTAGGTTAGTTGACTATGAAATACTCTACTAATAATCTGACATGCATTATTGTTCTGTGTTCAAGGTTACGTGTTCATGTGTTGTGGTTCAATTTCTTAAGCTTTGGAATTCAAAAGATTTAATATTATCATTCCTACCCCATGAATCTTTTTCTAGTAAGAAAAAATTGTTTGGTATGGTCGCTGGTTTACTTGCCTGCGCTACACACTGTCTATCTCACTGCAACTAAAGTTATCCATCAAGGCTGTTACCATTCACACGAATAAGGAGCTTAAAGTGACAAATTTGAGCTTCTTTTTCCATGACAGCAAAGCCGTTAGCTGGTTAAGAATCTAAGTTGGTTTGTTTGGATTGTGAGTTATTTGTGATTATTTGGGATATTTTTACTGTAGCACTTTTTGTGATGTAATGTATGTGAGATAAAAACGTAATTGGGAGGATAAAAAGGTGTATTGAAAATTGTAATGATGATATAAGCAAATAAAACTAGGTAAATAATGCTCAATCCAAACTGGGTAAACAACGGCTCAGTGGCCACCAAAGTCCCTCCTTGGGCTATAGGTGAGGGTTCAAACCCCTCACCTGCAGCGAAAAAAATCTAAGAATTGTGTCATAACACTCTCTTGATCTAGTTGGATTTGTATAACCACTAGTCCCTTACCACAGCCTCCTTAGGCTCTCCCTCCACTATATAATAAGGCGAAAGAAACAGAAGAAAGATATATTATGAGCCAATGAATGCACTTTCCAGGCTGGAAGGAAGGGCGGCAGCAGTAGCTGTTTAATTAGGAATCGCTGCAATATTTTATCTTCTCCACATTGCTACTCGGGAAAAAAGATGGTTGGTAACTAACTATTCCTAGGGGTGGCTAGAGCTGTCATTCCCTCTTTCTTTTTTGGAGCCCTATAGCCGTGAAAAATCACAAACGATTATATTATTGTCTCCCAACCGCTTATGGCAGGTAATCAAAATCCTCTTTTTTTTATTAAAAAAAAAACCCTGAAAAGAAAAAAAATTCTCAAGAGTCAGGACTCAGGAAGGGGGTATATTTTTTTTTTTGGCCTTTCTTTCTTTTAAGGACCACAATTCACCCATTTATCAATTGGGGATTTTTCATTTTAGCTCCATCCCACATAATCTTGTACCACTGGACCGGACCAAACCAAACCGGCAAGTGGTGTTTTCAATGAAGCGATGTTTGGACCGGACCAAACCAAACGGCAAGCGATGTTTGGACCAAACCAAACCAAACGGGTTTGTTTGGATTGAGCTTTATTTTTCCAAATTTATTTGCTTACATCATCATTACAATTTTCAATACATCTTTTTACCTTTCCAATTACCTTTTTATCTCACATACATCACATCACAAAAAGTGCTACAGTAAAAAATCTCTAATAATTCACAATCCAAACAGAGAAGCAATTTCAATATAACAAAAGTCATGAACCGAAAGTCACCAACCACATTAGTGTCTTCAGGAGGCCAAACGGCTAAGGGAATACTTGATTTAAAGTCATCAACCACATTAGTGTCTTAAAATCTTATTTATGTCCTAGAAGAAGAAGCGTGGATCTTGAGAATGATATCTCTACCAAGTATTACGTCAGCCAAAAATGAGAAGCCATTTTACTTCTTATATAGTGCCTCTAACGCAATATAGAGAATTCAAGCCAATCTCTCGCCGATGGGTTAAATTCTTTTGGGCTACTAATTTTTTATTATCACCTTAACGTGTGTGCAATTAACTAAAAATTCTTTTTTTGTTCGTCAAATTACTTTATGATCTAGAGAATTGTATAGAAAGGCGATGGAAGTTGAGGAAAATATGTGAGAGTTGATGCGAGAAAGTTGCAGTTGTCCTTGTAATTAAAGATAGGTGTTGGTTGTGTTTGGATTGCATTTTCCGTCATTTTTCATGAAAAAATTACTGTAGCGATTTGATATATGTGAAGGAAAAATGTGATAGGGAAATGTGATAACGGAAAACGACAATATTTTCCGACGTAAACAAGCAATCCAAGCATGGCATAGATACTTAAAAAAGTGACCACTTTGACACAATGTCTCTCTCTCTCTCTCTCTATATATATACTAGTACTAAGGACACACCTATTGTGTAAGCAATTAGAAAACAATTAAAATAAATCAATTTTGTATAAATTTTGTTTGTTACACACAAAAAATTATATAAAATTTTCATGAATAGCTACAATACTTACGGTGGTTATACGAAGTTATATTGGCAAAATGTAATTAGGTGATTAGTATAAAAATTAATTTTTGTAAGGGTAAAATTGAAAGTTTAAAAGATGACAAAAAAGTATTCATACCAACTGCTATTACTTAGGCAGTAATACACACACACATACATATACATATGTGTGTGTATGTGTAGTGATAAGTGATCTTCTAATATTTAGTAGAATTAGTGATTAAAAGAAATCTTCAGTTGAACTAATGATTATAGCTTCATTATTTGACAACAAAATCTAGTAGTAGTAAATTTAAAAAATTAATACAAAAAAAATCATAAAAATCAAATCAAGCAATTACTGTTATATTTAAGTGACAGACACCTATTTCATTGGTTATGTGATGTTAGTGGTTGAATTGAAATGGATTACTGGTGAGAAATTATTTGAAGAGTAAAAAAAAAAACACCATTCCTGCTTTTGCTCAAGCTTTATTATTGTAGAGATATTGTAGGATACTAAAACTACACAGGTTATTTGTGCATACGCTTTTATCAATAAATGAATTTGGATCAAACAATTATTCGTAGACATTGATATAAGGTAGGGACTTCACTCTAGTACAAAATCTATGTCACACATATTCGTTGCCTAAATGTGACAGTTTATGAAAATGAGTGATGCGTGCCTCTCAACCATAACATAATAGCATATTTGTCTAACCACGAGAGACAGGCGTAGAGGTCCTCCACTTGACGTTACAAGGTATAAACACAGTCGATTCTTCACAATTGAATTCAACTATAAAAAAGAAAAAAAAAAAGAAGAAAGACCTGAGATATTTCTGTAGACATTGTGGCTCCAGAGCATGCATTTCCAACTTGATATTTGAAGTCGAATATTAATGGAACTATTTGCTCGTCCCACATCCAAAAGGACATATGGTGACCGGGACCCAAATTTCAATTGAACTTCGTAATTAGGGTCATTGCTTGGTTGGTCGGTAGTATGCCCCACTGCAGCCGCCCAGTCTCGAGTAGGGCTGCAAACGAGCCGAGCTGAGTCGAGTTTTGAGCTAATCGAGCCGAACCTCGACTAAATTTTACCAAACTCGAGCTCGACGAGCCGGCAATTTTCAAGCTCGAGCTCGACTCGAATCAAGTCGAGCCGAGCTCGAGTCCGAAAAAAATAAAAATTAATTATTTTATTTTTTAAAAAATAAATAAAATAATATTTTTTTTCTTAATAAATAATAAAATATTAAGGATATATACGTAATTTTACTATGAAAATAAAAAATATATAATATACGTAATTTTATTATTAAATAAATAAATAAATATATATATATATATACTCAAACTCGCGAGCTAACGAGCTTAATATTCTGAACTCGACCTCGACTCGAGCTCGATTAATATCGAGCTCAACTCGAGCTTGACTCGAGCCACTCGCGAGCGGCTCGATTCGTTTGCAGCCCTAGTCTCGAGTCTCCTGTCACAAGAGCTTTCCTATTGCACTCCATGCCTGATTTACCATAAAAATATTGTAGCCAGGTTTGATGGCCTTTCTATCGTGCTCTCTTTGAGACAAAGAAGGGTGGCAGTAACAATTATTTTTCTTAATTTTGGAATAAGCAAATATTAGGAACATAAAACGTGAAAACTGTTGATCATTGGTAAATGTAAAATCCACGTGTTGTTAATAATCTTATCCACACAAACAGGTCGGCACACTTGTTTATTCTTTCCAATTTCTTCGATAGCTCAAAAAGTTGGTAATAGCAGAGGATGCTTCAAAATTTGCATATCCAAAGCGGAAGAAATGTACCATATTCGTTAACCATTCAGTTAAATAGTACGTAATTCCTATCTTCCACTTTATTTAGTTCCTGTATTTCTACACGCTTTTGTTTTTTCGCTTTTACACACTGTCAATTTGCTCTGGAGTGCTTTTCCTGATGTACCACCACTAGTTTCCTTGTACCAGTGTAGGTAGAGAACCAACAACTCCTTATGTGCTAGTACGGGTGCAAACGAGATTAATCAAATCAAACATCCTAATATTTAAATTTATTTGATTATTTTAACGAGTTTGAAATATTGTTCAAATTTAACTTATTTTGTTACTGATCCAAAGTTGACTAATTTTTTTTTTCTTATCGAGTTTAAAAGTTATCAAACACAAAATGCTGTTTTGGTTTGGTTTAATTTGCCAGTGAATCAAGCTCAAACGATTTCTTATCAAATTGAACTCAATTTGACTTTCACATAGTTTGGTCTTATGTGCCAGCTCATTACTTTGACACGAGTAATTTGGACCAGGCTATGCTGTTAGAAGTTTGGATATCCAGGCGACAATGAACTAAGGCCCATGTGTCCTCTTTGAACATACTTAAGTCAGTGTGGCCCATGATATTCCTTTGGACATTTTTTTGAGTTAAACACAGAAACCTGTATATTGATCCAGGAAGTCTGTAGCAAAACCTCTTAATTTTCTGCCCGTACTTTTCTTACACAAACTTAGTGGCCCAGAAATTTGGCCCACCAACTTGCTAATTTGGTCCAGTATTTTGGTGTCGAATGGAGCATTTGGAATGAGAAACAGCAGAATTTCATCATCTAATTTTACTGTAAAATCTTTTCTTTTTCCCACTGTAAATCTTAATGGTATAGAACGGAAAGAAGAACAAAAAAAAAAAAAAAAAGATGAAAAAGAAAAACTTGGAGTGGTATTTTGTACTGTACAATTTTACGGGCAAGCTGCAATTGGAATCTTCTTTGTTTAAGTGCATATGATGGATGATGACTCGTGGATGGTATTGAAGCTTAGACGCAGTTGAAACATCAAAAGTCAACATTAAATGTTGGGCTTTTTTATTTTTTTTCATCTTCCGGTCAAAAGAAGCACCTTAATTTGAGTTGGCTCTCATTATAATTATAATCGTGTTCATGAAAATCAGAAGCAAATATTTTGATATATGTGCAAATTAATCCAAGGACTACTACCGTACTTACGATAAAGCGAAATTTTTTTTTTGGTTGCCTGCTACGGTATCCAGGGATTTGCCCTGATTAATCCGTTGGTCGCACACCTTACTGTGGTGGGTGAGTCTCTCAACAAGGGTGGCTGCGTACGTAAAATAAAAAAAAAACGAAGCTTTTACACGTGAGCTTTTAAAGACAACAATTATATGATATGATAGGATTATTTCATTGATTCACCATTAAAACTAATAATTCCTATTTCTCAGCAAAATTTTAAAAAACTTAAAATTAGAGAGAGATGCATGAGCAGTGTGCACGTTATCAAGAGTTAATCACGCAACACATAAAGCAAGAAGTCAAAGTGCAAACAAAGAAAAATCTTCCACCCTGACAATTTATTTAGAAGAGTTCTCCAATTCCTCAATTTCAAACATCTTCTCTTAACCACCCCCATTTTGAATACTGACTGATTCATGACCTACCAAGTCCCTTTGTCCGACCAAATCAAACAAAATTAATGCCTAATAAGCTTACCTCCTTCCTCAATTATCTCCCTTCTCTGAACAAATTCACAAATTCACAAATACTCAAGTACTAGACTACAGTACAGTGGCTTTGTTTGGATATCAAAATTTTTTAAGTAATATTTTATTTGTATCATAAACACATTTTAATCTATTTTTTTATATTTTTAATTACCATTTTATCTCATATATATATATATATATATAATCACAAAACTCTATTCAAACAAACCACCTTTCCTTCTCTGCCTCGAGAGTAGACAATCCTCATAGTATTTATTTCATTACTTCCTTCCCCAATTCAAAAGCTAATCACTCTATTTCATTATTTATTTCATTACTTCCCCAATTCAAAAGTTTCAAACTCTTTCTACAGAGGCCCACAGACCAACGGTCTACCAGGAACAAAAGCTAATCAGAAAGTTTAAAAAGCAATTTAAAGAAAAGAAACCCACACAAAAATGGAAAAGTTACATGACAAACGGTCACCATTTCTTCCCTCACATATACTTCCAAGTTCCAGCACCACCGAAATCCTTCCTCCAAATATTCCAAAATTATTACTCCTATTATTAGGTCTCAAAGAGAAAAGCTGAAAAAAGAAAAAAAGGTTTTTTTTTAAGAGCATCCGATAACACATTTACTATTCACCAATACTATTATATATATACACATGCTAATAATTATTGCTCTCTGTTATATTTATATATTTTTCTTATTTAATCTTACATGTCCTATCTTGTATTTATTTATTTTTTCTCATTAATCTTATATTTGAAAAAAATATAACATTTAAAATATATCTTGCCAAGTACTCTATGGATACATATTAAACAAATTGAAAGGGAAAAAAAAAACTTCCCTTACTTTTCTTCCTAAGAACAAGAAGGCAAAAAAGAATTCGGTGACCCACTTTGAGACGCCACGCCGCCTAATACATCATTATCACTTCAAAAAAGAAAAAAAATAATCGAAACGACAATTTCGTCTTTGTCCTCTGGTGCGTATAAACCGGCGATGTTGCTACGCTCCTGCTACATCTAACAAATATTTTATGTTCGCGTCACATTTTGACCTGAAGCTTACGAGATTTTATTAATTGTTACTTTTGGTTGATGGCAAAAGTCTTCAAGAAAATTACGATTTATATGTACATTTAACGAGTTAATTACAATTCCAAGCATAATTAGGTAAAATTAAGATAGAAATTCAAACTTGCTGCTAATAGGATCAAATCATGCTTAATCAAAATGGGTACTATGCTCAACTAATCTCACCCAGAACTTAATAATAAAACGTGATAATATATGAGTAAGGATATGTCTAATGCGACGCACAGTAAATTGAGTATGATTGAAGTGTTTTGACAAGTATTTATTGGACACTCGTCAGAAAGTTCTTATCGATATAACTCGACTCGACTCAACTACTGCTTCAGTAACAATGGAAAAATGTTGTATTCTGGTAGTTTTGTGATATAATGTAAGTTAGATTAAATTGCAATTAGTAAAAAAAATGACACATCGCCTGAAGTAACATAAGCATAGAAACTATTATATAGAGTTCAGGTATATTTAGCATACTAATAACATCAACCTATATAGAGTAGTAGGGGTGGCAATTTTCGACACGACCTGAAAACACGACACGAACCTAACACGAAATTAATGGGTTTGGGTTGAGGTTTTGGGAATTTGGGTCAGAATCGGGTTGGACCCGATGAACCCGAAAAGAAAACAGGTCGATTTCGGGTCAACCCGTGGCGACCTGATATGACCCGATATAACCCGTTTACGAATTAAAAATAATTTAATAAACATAAAAATAATTTTATCTAACTAAACTAAGTTATTCTTTTTTTCAAAGACATTAATTACTTAATCTTAAATGAATTTATTTAATTTGTGTGAAGTTGAAATTATTATATTTAGACAAATAATATATTATATTATATTTTACTTTTATACTGTTTTAATTTATTTTATATTTTGTTTGGGATAAAACACTTTTACGGTGTTTAATTTATTTTAGATTTGGTTTAGAATTATTTATTTAAATTTTTATTACTTGATTATGTAATTAGTTTTGTGAGAAATTGATTTTATTAGAAATTACAGTGATAAATTAATAAATTAAAATTAAATTTCGGGTCATTTCGGGTTGACCCGCCAACCCGTCAACCTGAAATTTTCGGATTCGGGTCAGCATACCTGACCTGTCACGGGTTGGCGGGTCAACAGTTTTTTTGACGGGTTGACCCGAACCCGACCCGCCAACCTGATTTGGACCCGAATTGCCACCCCTATAGAGTAGTACTTCCTCCGTCCCAGAATAAGGGACGTTTTTGGGGATTCTAACTTGTTATGCACAGTTCAACCAATTTGAATGTGAGACATCTTTTTCCAATTGTGCCCTTTTGACCGATGTCAAATCTTAATGGCTGTCTATGGTGATGTTAAAAGAATCTATGGGTTCATGCAAAATCAAAGTTTTTTTTCATGCAATTGCCAAGCACGCACCTATTTATGGCCACCAAAATTTTTGGTGCTATCCACACACGTTTCTTTTGGATGTCTATTTATTGCTTTTGTGGGTTCCATCATACTTGTTTTTTATTTTATCAATGTCTCTTTTGAGGCTACAAATGGAATGTTAGAGAAAAAAATTGTAGTGTGACTCAAATTTTGGGACATGAAAAAAGGTGAACTATGACAATAACAATGGGACGGAGGGAGTATTAGGTAAAAATGGCGCAATTCAACTTTTTGGTGTCAGGAGTGTAGTGTATAATTAATTACTCGAAAGTGTTTTAAAAAATTCCAAAAAATTTCCAAATTACGCTAATATTGCAAACCTTAAACCACGGGCTCACAAGTCACAACCTTACAGCTTCCCCTAGGCTGTCCCCATATTATTATTTTATTATTATTATTATTATTTCCTTTCCCATTTGCATTCCGCGTCTTCCTTCGCTTTTCCTTCCTGCGTTACCATTTCCATGATGAGATTAACGCACACTCCCACACGCTAAGAAACACGCACAATGTACTAGTAGTAGTAACTCAAACTCTAACGCTGTTCCTATCAATCATCCCTTTTACTAGTTCAAAACTTCAAACAAATATATCCCTCCCAGAAACTTTTCTTCCATCTCTAAAAGAAAAGGAAAAGAAGAACATGGCAGCCACGACCACCACCACCACCAGCACCTGTTTTCTGTTTCTGTTCATCTTGTCTCAAGTCCGGGCCCAACCCACGGCGCCGTCACCCGCCGCGGATGTCTGCAACGGAGTTTTTCTCTCCTACACTTTCACGTCGTCTCGGAAAATCCCACCCACGCTCAGATCCGTCCCGGCCCGACAGCCATACCGCTTCCAGTCTACCCTCCATGTTCTCAACAATGGCCTTCAGGAACTCAAGTCGTGGCGGGTTTTTGTTGGTTTCCAGCACGACGAGTTCTTGGTGTCTGCTTCTAACGCTGTGTTAGCAGATGGAAGCTCTTTGCCTGTGGGTGTGGGAAATGGGACCGTCTTCGCGGGTTACCCGAATTCGGATCTCAAGACTGCCATTGAAACAGCTGGAGATCAGACTCAGATGGGTGTTCAGGTCGATTTGGTCGGGACCCAGTTCGGTGTTGGGTCGCCTGATGTCCCTATGCCCCAAAACATCTCTTTAGTCAATGATGGTTGGCTTTGCCCGAAACCCAGCACGCAAGGTAATATATACATATATATTTTTTGGCCTTGAACATTTATGGTTTAATCTTTCTTTTTTTTTTAAAGAAAAAAACAAATTATGATCATTTTTAGTAGGAATTAATCAAATTAAGTTACTGGGTTTTAGTTGTCTCCCTCTGTTTTGGAGTGATTTGGGTTTTAGTGGGTGGTTGCTGAGGAAAGTGCTGAAGATTGAATAAAGATTTGATTTTTATGTGCTTTTGCATTGGAAAAGAGATGATGTTGGTAGGCGGGAGAATCATAGATTTGTGTTCTGTGTAGGATTTTTATGTCTTTGTAGCATGATATGAGGAATTATGAAATCCTATTTATTAGGAATTTTCCCGTGATTTTTGGCTGTTATTGGTATTTGGGGCTGCTTCCTTATAAGCTATTTAATTGTGGTTTGTTTTATACGGTTTGGGTACTTCTCCGCAAATTTATACATGCTAGTTTTGTTCGGACTTTCATATTTTCATTTCCTTGTTTCTAGAACGGCTTTGTTGGCATTTTAGCTGATGCCCTTTCGTAGTTTGTCTGATTTTACCACATATATTGACACAAAGCCATATAGGAGGACTCGAAGAAAATCACTCCACGAAAACCGTACGTATATCAAATTATCATTCCACTCAGCATTCTGATTCATAAATCGTAGTAAGTAGACTTCCACCAATAATCTGAATTAAGGCTTGTAGTTGAGCTGTGCAAACTTTGTCATTGATTTTGAAAAAAAACATATTACGACACCGAGTACATCTGCGAAACGGCATGTCTGCACTTGTCATGGTCATGTATTTAGAATTGAAGGAAGAGGGAAGGAGAGATTAACTCTAGTCATCTGATATTATGCAATGTCTGGAATTAAGGGCTTATGAGTGAGTAAACAGTTGACTCGCAGATTTGTGTTGGCAAGTTTCTTGGCTTCAAAAACTGTCACGCATTCATTATTACTGACATCATCCATTGTCTTGAGGAATTTCTTGAGCTTTTTATTTTTTTCAGGAAAGAATGTAATGCAAGTATGTTGCACCCAAGATTCAAAGTTTAAGGCCAATGTGACAACTGAAGAATTTCTTCCTCGTCAAAATGGTGATCTGACAATCATGTATGACGTAATCAGAACGTATGACTCTAATTACTGGGCACAAGTTACGATCTCCAACCATAATCCCCTTGGCCGTCTTGATAACTGGAAATTGAGCTGGGACTGGATGAGAGATGAGTTTATCTTTGCAATGAAGGGTGCATATCCTGCAGTGGTTGATACTTCTGAATGCATCTTTGGCAAACAGGGTCAGTTTTATCGAGACCTTGACTTTTCCACTGCCCTGAATTGTGAGAGAAGGCCAACCATAATTGACCTGCCTCTGGCAAAGACTAATGACACAAATCTGGGGATGATACCTTTTTGTTGCCGGAATGGGACAATTTTGCCACCATCTATGGACCCAAGCAAGTCAATTTCGTCATTCCAGATTAATGTTTTCAAAATGCCACCGGATAATAATCGTTCCCAGCTAAATCCTCCACAGAACTGGAACATCACTGGCACGGTGAATCCTGATTACCAGTGTGGACCTCCAGTACGGGTAAGTCCCAGTGAATTTCCAGACCCAAGTGGGTTGCTCTCAAATACTGCTGCCGTTGCTAGCTGGCAAGTAGTCTGCAATATCACACAACCAAAGGGAGCAAGCCCAAGATGCTGCGTATCATTTTCTGCTTACTACAATGAATCTATCATACCATGCCAAACATGTGCTTGTGGTTGCCCTTCTACTAGTACTAGTACATGTAGTGCCAAGGCTCCAGCTCTCCTCCTGCCATCCCAGGCTCTCCTCATTCCTGTTGAAAATCGAACTCAGCTGGCCAAGGCTTGGGCTGGTCTTCACCATTTTCCAGTGCCAAATCCACTGCCTTGCGCAGATAATTGTGGTGTCAGCATCAATTGGCACGTGGCTACAGATTACAGTGGTGGATGGTCTGCACGTATTACAATTTTCAACTGGGACGATTTCTCTTTTCCTGACTGGTTTGCAGCAGTTGAATTGGACAAAACTGCTTCTGGTTTTGAAAAGGTTTACTCTTTCAACGGAAGTACCTTAAGTGGTGTCAACAACACTATTGTTATGCAGGGTATGGAAGGCTTGAATTATCTGGTGGCAGAATCGGATGGAGCTGACCCGCAGAAGGATTTCAGAGTGCCCGGGAAGCAACAGTCAGTTATCTCATTCACAAAAAAGAATATACCAGGAGTTGACATTGCTGGTGGTGATGGATTCCCCACTAAAGTTTACTTCAATGGAGAGGAATGCTCCCTCCCCAGAATACTTCCAACCAATAATTCCTACAGGATGGGCTCATCCATTATAATCTCTCTCATTTTTGCCCTTGCAGTTTTCTTGTTTATGCAGCAATAACAATGGATTAGGTGTGTGATTCATTGAGAATTGTGCTGCTCATTCGTTTATTCTTTTATTGGTGAATCAGCTGATGACGTACCAATTGGTCAGTGTTCAGTGTTTCGGTGAGAGAACTTCTGCATTCAACCATCGGTAGACGTACAAATTGCTGCTACAAATTTGGTTGTCGATTCTCAATGGTGAATGTTGTGCAGAAAACCATACTTGGGCTCGCAGCCACCACATTTAGCTTCCATACCATGCTTTATAGTTTTGTACAATTCATGTTTATTCGCTTATATCATTATCTCCTGAAAGTGCATTACAGTGATTTTTTAATTATTTCTTTCTCTAGCTTCTTGAATTACCAATGCAACTTGAATGAGAAAAAGGTTGGGAAGCAAAAGGCAAAATGTTGGCTTGTGAACTTCACCGCAGGATTCATTTTTTGGCTGTTTAACGGACTAGCTTAGGAATGGACAGCTACGGATTGATTTTGGGCTTGCGCTCTGATACGTTTTTGCCATTACTTGCCACATCGTAGCAATTCCGTGAGCGTATACAAGGAAATAGTCTTGGGGTTGGGGCAAAATCAGGCTCTAAGTTTATTGAAAAACAAATATGAAAGACTCAAAAATTGGTATCACAAAACAGAGTGAATGTGCACCATTGGATTTCTGAACAGAAAACAAAAGAATTTTGTTATTCGTTAGATATATATAGTATACCAATAGCGTACGCTGGAAGGTAGAATTTCTACCAATGATTTGGTTCTAGCATCAATTACTTGCGGAATATACCCACAAATGTGGAGAACTTCTGACTGAATTGGTTGTTCCACTCTACTAAACATTGTTTGGAATGCCAACCTTTGGCAGAATTATTCAGCCTTATTAGTATTCTTTCGTTCGAGTTCAAAATAACAATGGAAACAAGCTAATTATTCAACCTTATTATTCTTTTTGAGTGTGTTTGGATTGTACCTTACCTTATTTACACACACTGACTTGCTTGCATCATTGACACATTTTCGAATCATCTTTTTATCTCACATACATTACATAAAAAAAATTATTCCAAATAATCTCCTATCTAAAATATTAAGCTCATCATTCCCAACAACATACTTAGATCTAGTGTGACGATATTAAGGCTTGAAGACCATGATCAATAAGAACGACATGAAAATCCCACAAACCAATGAAGAGATTCATTTCCATCAAATAATTATTGAGTGATAAGAACAATTCGATAGTATGAAGGAGTTGGCTTATAAAGGCTTAGAAACACAATCTAGCACGAAAACAATTGGGAAGAACATCAAACAAAATCTGTACATAATAATTGATTCCAAAAGGAAAAAGCGAAAAAAAATTCCTTATTCGAATTATGAAAGGGCTCAAGTTTGATAAAAATACGAGGAAATTATCCCCAAACCAAAAAGACTTGCAACCAGAATGAAAAATACCAAAGCAAGTGCCTAATTCTAGCTACAATCACCTACCTAAAGCCAGTCAAAATTTTGCATGCATGCCTTTGCACATCATGCAGCAGTGTCAACACATTTCTTCACCTTACCCCGGCTGATTCATCTGACTACATTCTTCCGGCTTAACCTCAAAAACAACCCTTAAAACCTATTCACGCCAAGTAGTCAAAACCAAGATGTTTTCCTTTTGAGTGAACTAGGAGCTGAATCTCCTAGCCGAATGGAGATCACTTACCTCTAACAACAACTATATACACCATTAACCACAATCTTTAAACCATCTACACTAGAGATGAGGCATCATACTGGGAGATTATCCAAAGGATAACCATCAAATCCAAATTCACTTTCCACTGATCCAATGCCTTCTTGCTGTTACAAAGCATAAAAAAGAAGTGAGTTATCAAGCCAATGGCTTGTGTATAACATTTAATACTTTCAAAAACAAGCTGCAAAAAGGAAAGGCAACATCAAACTCACTTGTTTAAGAAGAGCACTCATGAGGTCCTCCTGGCCAAACTGTTGAGGGAAGAGGTTATTTTGGCAACCAGAATCTGGAAGCCTTTCAGCCTTAACCCTTAGAGTATTGTCAGCTACAAATGAATTGAATTGTTGCCCAAATTTTGAATTGTTACAATGTGCACCTTCCCCAACTGAGAAGATTGCATCCCCAATAGACACATTTCTATCTTTCTGGCTAGAAGAGAAGCCTTGTTGAACAAAGCTTGATGGCGAGATATCTAGGCTTCCTTGTAAAGCTGAATGTTGGGAGGCATCAAAGGTTGACCCAACATTTTGCATACCCCAATCCTGGGCTTTATGTTGTTGCAATTCATTGAATATATCATAACTATGAATAAAGCCTCTCGATCCTTTTACTTCTGAACTGACCTCTTCTTGAATGATTCCCTTTGATGTTAGAGAGGAAATTCCAGAGTTACTTGCCTGAGCAAAACTATTACCGGGCAATTCTGCACTTTTGTTAATGGAAAAATCCACCAATGATGATGCTTGGGACACTGGGTTGTAAACTGCTCCACGAACATTGTCAACAATACCATTTCGTGATAGGACTCCACTATGCATGCCATTTGACAAAATAGGTTGACCTATTGATGATTGAAGCCTAGGAACATGATTACCTTTATTTTCATTCAACATCTGTGTCCTGGACATCGGGTGAGACATCTGTACTAGTAAAGAGCTACTTTGGCTTGCCTGGGGATTCACTTGCATATTAAGGCCACCAAATGTTTGGGCAGATTGGTTCAAACTTGCTAGTTGTTTCGGCTCCATGTTTGTCGGGATTCCATGAAGTAAATTTATTTGCTTGCTATTATTGTTCAATTGCTGCTGCCCATCTCCAAATCTTAATTTTGGTGTTTCGAAGCTAAAGAGGTTCCGTTGGTCAACCATAGGCATTGATATGGAATTTTTTGTGGTAGGCCTACCAAGTGCTTGGAGCGAAGCAAGACTCTGTGCCGGAATATGACCAGTGGCAGCAAGAGCTTGAAGATCAAGCCCACCAAGTGAGGACATGGAAGCGAAAGTTGCTTCAGGAGGTCCCATAAAAGAACTATTGAGTCCATTCTGGTGTGATGATACACCACTCAACCTTCTTAAATAGAGCCGATATTTCTGCACATCAGATAATTAATTTAAGAACACGTGTTATGATCAAAATTTAATTCATGTGATAATTCATCCATCAAAAGAATTTTGGAGCAGAAAGCACACGAAACGAAAGGTCAACATACTTGAAGGTGGCTTGCAACATTTTCTCTTGTCAATCCAGGGACATTCATCAATTCCAAGATTTTCTTTGGAACGGCCTCTGCATTCATGCAGCAATATCAAAAGAATAAACACAGTAAAGATTATAAAGATAAGTCGTGAAACTTGAACCTAGTAGATAGCTTATCAAACTTTTACCCAACCATTTGGAAGCAATATATTAAAAAGTTCTGTCTAACCACAAGGCAGATATGTGACAACGATACTAACCATCACTATCACTATCAGCACATTATAGAGATTTCAAATGAATGTGCAAAATAAGATTTGAAAATTTATCCAACTTTTCAATTCTAAACGGCAATGGAGGACGACATCAATTCAATGGTGAATAATACAAATACCAAACTTATAAACTGATGGAATTTGCTAGAATAAAATAATTGAGAAATAAAACTTTTGTACAATTCAAAGATAATAGGGGGAAAGAAAGGTAGTTGGTTCATACTATCAATTCCAAGTTGATTAACAGCAGCTACGAATTGTTGGTGTAGCTCAACTGACCAAACAACACGTGGTTTTTTCAATGAAGATGTATCATCCTTTTCCTCAGGTTCATCTTCCTCGTCCTTTCTTCTCTTTGAGGTTTTCCAGTTTCCTTCCGTTGCTGATGATGAGTAATCAACATCCTCAAGTGGTTTCACCAGTCTTTCTCCTTCTTCTGCACTTCCTGATTGTTCAAAATCCTTGTCCTTCCACTCGTGCTTCCGTTTGCGAACCACATGCTGCCATATGTTCTTCAATGCCTCAATGCGGACTGGTTTGATCAGATAATCACATGCACCATGAGTAACACCTTTCATCACAACATTTTTACTGTCGTCCGCTGACATCACTGCAATCACATAACGTGATGTCAGAATTTCAATCGAGTTGAAATCAATCCAATCCAAATGAAAATGGGTACTTACTGATAACAGGCAAGTCCATCTCGAGACCAACTTGCTCGAGCAGCTTAAAACCATCCATATCTGGCATGTGAACATCGCTTATTACTATATCATACCCATTTCTGTTATCCCTTAGCAGCTTCAATGCAATCTCAGCTCTATTACACTTGGTGACTGCAAATCCCAAGAACATTCAATTTAATTTTCAAGCAATTTCAAATCAATACATCCAACCAGATAACATAAATAGATCAAGAAACTTTATTTTCAATTTTTTTTTTAAAAAAAACAATGGAGGATTTTGCACACAGCATAAGAGATCCAAAACTAATTCACCCCACCAATATTGTTCCATAAAAACAACCAAAAGTCCCGCTAAAAATTGAATCTTTACGCTGCCCTGCATTTCTATTCAGTGAAAACAAACTAAAGCTTCACATCAAGGTTGAATCTTTCCCACCGACGTATGATTTGGAAGTAAACAATAAAAATGACCAGGTTTACTAGTGTTATGATAGTTCACTGAAACCTGGACTACCCAAATTTAAGACTTGGGCTCCAAATATAAACATAATAGAATAGAAAGCAACCAAAATTGAGACAACTAGAACCAATCAAAATCAAATTAACAAGCTTTATTTATGGTCTATACCTTCGTAGAGGCAGTTTCTGAGCATCTTTTCCAAGATCCTGAGACAAGTGGGATCATCATCAACAACCAGAACCCGCAGGCCCGCCGGAAACTGGTCGGAAACCACATCACCGGACTTCAATGAAGCACTAGAGCTGGGAGCAGACATGGCTTTTGCAGTTTGACCACCACCAAGATTCATGTTCCTAATCCAACCTTCAATACTTATATTCCTCACATACAGTGATTATAAACACTTAAGCCACACAAAAAATCACATATTTCAAGCTTACGAGGATTCAGAATTTTGTGAAAGCCAAGTTCAAGAGAATATCTGTGATAAAACACAAGAGAGAGTGAGAATTTTAAGGGAAAGATTTTTTTTTTTCCTCGGGAGAGAGAAAAGGAAGAGAGGGAGGAAAAATGTGGAGAAGTATTTATATTGGATGCTAGTTGCATGTGCATATGTGTGCAATTGAGAATGGAGACATATTGTGGTTACGCTATAAGAGTTGAATACTATATATTTATTAGGATATTGTGTGCTCCAATTTATTTTGATTTTTAAATTTTTTTAGTATTTGTTTGTTATTTGAGGGGTGGGTCAACCCGAGTTGAGTGCGAGTTTGGATACAGCTCACGTATGAGCTTCACAAACCCCACGTCCAGCTCAAATCATTTTATAGTACATAGGTGTTATATCCTCCAACTGAATGATGATTGTGTTACTTTAAGTAAACTAATTGGGGGGTGTTTGAATATGGTATTATTATTCAAAATAATTATCATAATATTTTGTATAATGTGATGTATGTGAAATAAACAAAACGTGTCTTGTGATGCAATCAAAATAATATTTGAAAAAAATTGTGTATCTAAACAAAAAGTATGCAATCAAAATATGTTTTCTTGCAAAATTTGGGGATATTGTTATTACAATTTTTTTAAGGAACTTATTCACTAATTTATGTGAAATTGGGTTAGTAATTATTTTAGGAAACATGTTTAGTTTGAATTGCAAACTTTGATTGTTTATGTTCTAGTACATATATTCTCACTTTTTAAGAGTTCACCAATTTATGTGGTAAAATAATAATCAAGATTTCTTTTTTTCCTTTTTTTTTTAAACCCTCGTGCTCTTTCCCCGCACTCAGATTGCGAGACACAGAGTTCAAACTTTGAACATAACCGAAATTCAAATTATATGTTGTTGCTTATATTTAGCATGTGGTTGTTAAGGATCATAACATATCAAATTTTGGAAAATCAGCAAATTTGGGAGGATCATAGAAATCTTTTCACCGTAAATGCAAGGATCATATAAATCTTTTCATCATAAAGCCATTTATAATTTGATTGTTTGGTAAATCTTTGTTGATAGGTAAATATTTACCTTCCCCAATTGACCCATCCGTTAGTTAGTGTTTTAATTTGAATTCTTCCCTTATTTCAGAACATTTAATTTCACATTTAGTTATCAAATAAGCAATATTCTTTTTTCCCTATGAAAGTTTAGTACTTTTGTGAGTTTTGGATACATTAATATTTAACATTATTATTTTTACCAAAATAGTCCGCATCAATATGCATATCAACGGACGAGGACAATATCCTTGTAATTTTTTCTAAGTGAGACATTTTAAACCGTGGTTCTCAAAATCAGAAATTCAGATTTAGATTAGGTCACAAATTACAAAAATCAACATTCTTAGGTTAAAAACTCATAAGGTTTTAACAAATGTAAAAATATAGTCTTTTATTTCCTTTTAAGGCAAACATATGGAAAAATGTGAAAAAAATGTTAACCCAAAAAGTTAAGTTTTTCAATGAAATAACACTTTGTCATTGTATTGTAAATGTTCAAGCACCATACTCTCTGGATCAAGACTAAAAAGAACGAACTATTTGGCAAATCTCATCGTAATATCGTGAGTTGAAATAATTAGTCAGCAGAGCTGACAAGCATGCACAAATATTTGTGAGGCTACAATTATTTTATCTTATTTTTAAAAATATTTGTGGAGTTTTAAAATGCAATTTTTATCTGTTATTTAGATCCGTTGTATCCATTTTTTAGATATATATTTTTTTTTGTTGATATCTTTGAATATTTGATGATGTAACTTCTGCCGTTAGTGTAGATTTTAATTAAATTATGATGTATTATTAATAAAAATTCTAGAAAAGTATTCAATTGGGGATTGAATTGTAATTTTGGAGTGTGAAGTGGTATGATCAATATTCTACTAACCATATTTTAAATTTTACAAGGGATAATAAGATTTTACGACAGGTAAGTGTTTCAATGCATTTAGAACAAGAAATGGAAAGAGGATAACTATGAATTTCTCCGACTGACAAGGAAAATTGAAGACATGGTCAAAGCTAAATCAGTAAACAATCAGTACAGTAAATCTGAGAGACTACATAGGCTACCAACCAACATGTGCAATTGAAGTTACATAAAGTACGAGGGGAATTACTTTATAGACTAACAAAAGCAAATGCTAGAAGTCTCCTAGAACCATATTGGAATTTTCTTTTAACTTTCCTGAGTTTTATGACCGGTAAACCTAAATAATCCTTAAAATGCCAGAAAATTCCTACTTAGTAAAGCATATTAATTTATTAAACGCAATACACACACATGTATATATATGCATAGGACAGGGAAAGTAACAAAATAGCAATGGTGATTTTAAACGCCTAAAAGCCTCTTGACTGAAGGTTTTTTAGCATAATGTCAGACCTAAGGGATGAGACGAGACCATAATATATATGCATATTTCTTTCGAGTTGAATCTTGAATTTACTCGAGTTCTGAAAAAGCTTTCTGCAATATGGCATTCTTTATTATTACTGGTTAATAAAGGTTAAAGAAAAGTACTGGTACTACTCGCTGATTCCCGTGAAAACCCTATACAACAAAGCGAATCCAAATAGTACATTACAATTACAATTTCTGAATCCAAATAGTTACTCGATATTTGTATCATTGAACAATCTTTTTGTTTCTTTTCTTCAGCTCTTCTTTTCAAGCATGTCTTCTGATGGTGGCCATTCTTCGGTACTCTCCTCCCCTTGTTTTTGTTTGTAGCATGTACTAGTAGTACTTTTCTTTTTTTTTTCTCCCTATTTTCTCTCTCTTTCTCTCTCCCATATGACTCTTTTCATGTTTTGGTGCCTCTTTTTTCTTTAGCCCTTTTGTATATAGACTTGGTCTTCCCCTCTGTCGCCACTTGTTCGTTCCTCAAAAGTTTGGATTGATGCAATCGTGGAGGCCTATCAACATCTTGTTCTTAAACATTCGTCCTTTTCCCTTAATAATAGTGGATGATGGTACCTAAATCCGTTGAATTTTATCCGCTCTGATTTTACAGCACCCCTTTTCAGGAAATAAAATAATTTTCACAGATGAGCCAACGTTCATCCATGTTATGTTCCACTTGCAGTAACAAAGCCACGAGCAGTGTATACCAATCAGTACGTGTCAACTGTCAACTGTAGTTGGGGCGTGCCACGGCTTGCTTTTGTTTTTTTTTTTTCCTTCTGTTGATGCGGGGTGTGTCCCAATTTTGTTAGACTAATCACCCTGCACCTGAAGTACCCCACCCCAAAGAGCACCCAGACGTTAAGAGAGGTTCAAATCCTGAACCTTGGGACTTGAACGAGACTACCCAAGATCAGGTGATCTAACTCCGAAGGGCTTGTGCCACGTCTTGCTATTGACTCAAGAAACCGCGTGTGAATTTAACATCAATTTAAGTAATTTACCAATGGGGAAGCAAAAAAAAAGTAAGTCTTTCTCTCATGCTAGCTAGCCAAAAAAAAAAGATTTGATCTATAGTTTTTTTTTTGACAAGTAGTTTAAGTAGCATCAGCAATATGAACTAGACTGGTCTTTAAATTAAAATATTTCAACCTGGAATGCGTAAGCATAAAATCTCAACTAAGATGTAATGACAATCAATGGGTGAAATGGATAAGAATGGCGAGGTGATGTAATCTTGTACTAAGACATATGGTACATTTTTGTATGTAATTCTTCTTCTTCTTCTTGGTTCGTTTGTTTGAAACTTTAAAAGTTAATAGATAGACAGAGAGAAAGTAGTTGTGGACTTCCAAAGTATATTCCGTGGAACCTTTCCTCCCTTCCAATGAATAATAAACTAAAGGCACGCCATCGCTTTCCCAGTTGAAGGCCCTCTATTGCGGAATTGGTTCCATACTCACTTCAACAAAAAAAAAAAAAAAACGAGTTCTTGGGGGGACTAATTAGTTGCTCTAAATAATCAATAATCAATTTAAATATTCTAACCATCCGGATGAATAAACTTGACCAACTACAAACCGTTATCAGCAAGGGTCTTGGTTTTAGCACAACCGCTGGCTTTTTTTTACTTACTTAAATACTTGCTTTCATCTTCTTTTAATGAATCCATTAATTATTTGATTAGTCCCATATTTTAGTTGCTGCTTTAAGAGGCTTTTTGGCCTTTTGGTGGAGGGAGAGATGCTTTTAAGGAAAAACGAATATTATCATATGCAACTAGCAAGGATGACCGACCGAGCATTGTTCCACGCGCGAATTAAACTAATCGTTGATGGGGAGTGGGTCTCACGGCACGAGATCACGACACGTGGCATCCGGCGGAAGTTGAAGGGAAAAGTCTACGAGGCTGCTTTTTTTCCGACCTCTTTTCTTCTTCAACAAATGTAGTAATGTTCCCTTGTGGCTCTTTTGCCTCTGGCTCTGGAATGATTGGTGCCATCCCATTATCTCGTTTCAATGCCCTTTCTTCTGCTCCGGGCCTTTAGCCTTCTTCAGTTCAGTTGGCTGCTGATGAATATACCCGTCGTCACTTTTTAAATGCATGCCTGTGTTAATACCAAAAAAAAAAAAAAGGCCTGACACATATATTTTATAAATTAATCTTTTGTTCGGTGACACGATATATACACTAGCAAAGTTAGATGCACATCGAATATACAAAATTCATATTAAAATTTAACTAACATCCATCCAAATTCGATAGTGTATTAAAAATAAAAATCAACGCATGTTTTATACAGTAATTTTCTTTTTTCCGTCAAGGGTTCTTGCGTTCTCAACTTAAAGCATGCTCTTTGAGACTTGACTACTCTTCATTGTCTTAAGTATTTCTTTAATTTGCACGAGAGAAAGAGAGAGAGGTCTTTGTTTTTTTTTTTTTTTTTTTTGGTGAGTGGATTCCTGCTTCATGTTAGAGGATGCACGTTAGGCCTTAGGTGCATGTTAGAGATGGTACTCACGTTTGCATACTTGAAAATTATTATTAACCAAAAAAAAAACTCCATCGAGTAGGCGTCAATTTGTTTGGTAATATTCAACGCAGACTCTTATGTCTTCGTGCACCTCATTAAAGATGGTAACGTAACGCTACAAAACAACCAGGATTCTCATCGTTGCACGTAATGGATCGTAAACGAAAACATCCCATGTTCGAGATTCGACAATGATTCAGTCCTCATTGATTCCCCGTAATCCTGTTGAATCATCTCCTCAAAATAGATTAGAATAGTAATAAGAATAGGTGTAGATGATGACAATTGATAAAAAAAGAATGTGGAAACCAAAACTGGCCAATAAAGTTGGCTGTTTCCTTGGTTAATTACAGACGTAATTATATATGATAGAAAATAATTAAGCCATGTTTTGGGCTAAAGAAAAATTAATTGAGATGGATCACGATTTCAGGTAACATGATAGCACAGCAAATGCCAATAATAATAGTTTGTTATCTCGCGGGAAGTCAAAGTAGACGACTCTGCCGCACTCAATGTGGATGAGTGGTGCCGGTGCGACAGGACAGGAGCCAGGAGGAGAGACATTTGACTTCCAGGCTCCAGCTGGGCATGAAAACGAGATTTGCAGTTTGCAAGTGACATTTATTATTATTATTACTAGTATATATATATTGTAAAAAAGGAAAAGTGAAAATGATTTGCTGCTTTTGCGTTTCCACTCATTAAGCCGTTATGGACCAAACTTCTTAATTCCTACTCTATCTAGATGTTATGTAGCAGATGAACTGATTTTATTCAACTTCTAATTTCTCATGAAATATTTGTGTGAGAGAAAAGGAGTGGGGGCTGTCAAATCGGCACAATGATGAAAACTTTATAGTTTTTTTTTTGCATTATTTATTGTAACATTTTTTTAACGTAATATACGTAAAATAAAAATGTCATAGAAAAAATATATTTTACAAAAAATAAGAGTTTTTTTTTTTCCAAATTCTTTCCCTCAGTTCTTCTGTTATCTACTACGCGTTTGAAGGTGATCCAAGGACTTGTAATTTTGAAGTTAATTACTAGAGCAAACAGCAAAGAAATTTCCTGGATTGTCATAAAACGGTCCAAATCAGATGACCAGTTTCTCTCGATGTGCAAGCTGTACATGTAGACTGAAAGCCTGTCCACACGTGAATATTTAAGAATGAAGAATGAAGTAATATTGTCCAATAAATGGAGATAATCCTAATCCACGCAGATGTGCTGTTCTGTATTTGAAATTACGTACTGTTACAGTTGAAGTTACGACAAATCAATTTATTTGGACTTGAACTCCGTCAACTCATGAATCAAAATTCGGCGAAGCAAATATAAGAAATTATTTTGGTGGAAGATATTTGTCAGGATTGTTTTATACGTGCTCTTTTTGTCTAGTTAAAAATAATAAAAAAATCAATTAAGCTCTAAGATTAGCAAATATGTCTTGGGCATCACTTTAGACGAGGAACTCTAGTTTTTTCAGTGTCAATAACACTGAATATAAAGTCAGCTCGAACCTTTGCTTGCAATTATACATCTTTTGAAAGCAACACAATCAATTGTTATTTCGATAAAAAATTATTTGCTTACTCATAAATGAGTTGTAAAATAAATAAATAAATAATAAAGGAGGGCCGGCCAACAAATACCCGCATCCATACAATCCACATCATCAACCAACCAACCCAAGGACTCTCAATTCTCAAACAGACGTCAGACGTGTCGTGTTGGACGATTTACTTTATTTATTTATAAATTTTGGAGGCTGAAATCAAACGAACACGTGGTGCTGTCTTACTACGACTGTAACGGACCCCACGAGGCTGTAGCCCAGAAAAGACCCGAAGTTGTTTGGGGAGAAAGTGGCCCAAACACGGAAAGGCGTACTTGGATTGGACCCCTACTCATACTTAAACATTGGGCCCACAGTCTGCACGTACGTGTGGCTATCGGACGCATCCCTGTCAATCAATTCGGATCCTACGAAGGCAAGACAGAGACCTTTTCATCTTAGTGCGTCTGTGAAGATGGGAAAAATGGGTTAGGAGATGGCTCACTCGGTTACATTCGTTCGGCTCATTCATGTCCTTTCTCTCTCACTTTCTCCTTTTTGCTTTTTTTTTTTTTTTATTTGTTTAGGATTAACTTTTTATGGTGATATTAGTGTGATCTTTTTACACTAACGATGATAATGAATGTATATATAATTTGAATTTTAAATTTAAATTTATGTTATAGACATGATCTAATCATGTTCGTGTAAAAAAAAAAAATTACACTAACTGACAGACGATGTATGAAAGACTTACTCATTTATTTTTATGATACTCTATTTTATTTTATTTATTTATTTTTATGGCACAAGCTACAAAGAATGGGAATTGGGAGCGTAATTTTGTACACATCTATTGTCCCCAGCACAACATTTCAATTTTTTCTTCAAATGTAGATTGATTGGTTTGTGTGCCTTCACGGTTTTGAGATTATGAAAGTTTTTGCTGTTTCGACTTAAGTTTGAAGCACGTCTTAGAATTACATAGTCATATGCCAAGGATGAACATTCACATATATAAAGCCTCGAAAAGAAAAGGAAATGCAAATAAATGGTTCATTTCAAATCTGAAATTTGCTCGGACTGACGAGAACCGACGCCCAGTCTGCCTTTGCTTCTGGCTGGGCCCCTTCATTAGGCTTGACTCATACAAACTTTCATCTATGGTCCAAAACTCTCCAAATTTGGACGTTACATATTGGAACCTCATGCTTTGTTTGTTGAAGCCTGCAGGTATGACACACTTGGCTTTTTCTTTTTTTTTTTTTAAATTTTTTTTTCTTTTTAACTAAGGAGGAGCGAGATTTAAAAAGCAAAAAAAAGAAATAAAAATATGAATTAAATCCAAAACCTCGAAATCTTGGAATCTCGACTTCGACCAAAACCTCCTCGACTCCAATACACTTGGTCAGTGCAAACTGCAAAGGAGGATGATTTTTCTTGGGAACAAATTTTCATTGATCTTGGTTTGTCTAACTTGGATTGGTAACTACTATTACTTAGTACGTATTTTTTTATGACTATAATAATACTTTTATAATCTAATTTATCCTAATTTACAGGAAGGAGAGTTTAAAGAGACTGTGTATAAGGGGTTAATAGGTATAAGAATCTGACTAAATCAAAGGGGTGCTCCGACGCCTCTTTTGAATTTTTTTGGCTGCAAGTGGGATACATAGTACGTATCACTATTTACTTTTTGTGACAAGTTGCCATTGTATAGTTATGTTTAAGAGAATAGGTACGTTCATTGGGTAAGTACTCAAAAGAATAAGCATGAAAAAAAACAAAACAAAAATTAAAGGATAATCTAATTTCAATTAGTCTTCTTAAAATATCAGTTTAATCATCTCTGACCATAATTACGCTTCATCATAATTTGTTCTCGTATCCCAACTAGGACAAATCTTGTTATACCCCCATATATACATTTTTTGACAACTGTTAAACCCTCATATGAAAAAAAAATATTTAGCTGAAAGTGCAACTTATTCTCAGCTCTAAACATCTCAAGAAACTAGAAGAGTCACCATAATAAAGGAGTTCGTATGAGTGCATCACTAAAATTGGTAGTAGCATCCAAGTTCAAGTTCACAAGCAATAGAATATTTCGCTGTCTATTTCGCCCTCAATCTAACATCCAAAAAAAAAAAAAGTACACAGAATAATTCAATGCAACTCGTGAAAGTTTCTAAGAATTTGAGGCACTTCTTTCTGATTTCTGAACCAATAGTGCTATAGGAATCTATGTTTTTGTAATTTTTCCATCACCAGAGAGACTTCCTGCAGATACCAGGCACCATTCCCATTGCCTCGCCAGGGCAACAGCATGTGGAGAAAAGCTTCATAGGCCGTCTGGTTTCGGAAAAAGGTTAAAAAAAACTAAGAAACAGTCATATAATTTGCTCTCGTTGAGAGTCGAACTCAAGACCTCCCGCTTACTAAACGGGTGCTCTAACCAACTGAGCTACGAGAGCTTGTTTGGCTGTCAAAATAAAGAACATGTATTTTACTCCTTTCAGTAGCACTCGCTTCCGTCGTTTCATTTTAGCCACTCATGTTTCACTTTAAACATATTTCGCGCCCTAAGTTTTGGTTTCATCCTAGTTTTGTTCCCTAATCTTTGCTATTGGCATATCTTGTCAGTTATCTCTCTAATTGCCCAATTTGAGGACAACTAGGGACGTAAATGTTACAAGTGGTTGAAGCACACCCTAACATGTGTGCAGGTAATAAAAATTATATATTTTAAAATTATCTCTTTATAATATATTTTAACTAGTTTTGTACCCATTCGTTGAATGGGAATTGTCTAAAAATAATAAATTATTTAGTGTAGTTCATAAAAATATTTTCAAAAAATACAAACTTATTGTATAATCTATTATAACCTTTCTTAAATACATTGTTATTAAAAAATAGTCTTATAATGTATATTTAAACATCTAATTCAGTGATTAATAATTCAAAATGCAAAAATAAAAATAAAAAATCGACAATATGATGACATTCAAAAATTTGAAAATAGGGAAGATCAAATCTTGGCTGATCTTCTGTAAACAAAAGAATGGCCAACCCGTTACCAAAACATCAATTTTGGTACTTAATATAAATGGCTTAAAGGTTAATGTGAAAAGAAAAAAAACCGAGTGACATATTAATAAAAGATAATAATTCAGAATCAATCAAGTCACAGGAACATAGCAACCTTCTAAATCTGTTCATGGCTAATAGAAACCAAAACGAAAACATAAGATATATTTTGCTATTAAGTCAAAAATATAAAAAATCTAAATAGTCTGATGTTTATTGCATGACGTGAACTGCTGTATGACAATGAACTTGATGCCTTGCCATTTATGTAATCAATGACACCTTCTTGTTCTTTAGAAGCTTTGTATCAAAGTCTTAAAAAAAAACATTGAAAACTGCACAAAATTTTTTTAACCCCAGAAACCCAGAAAATAAAAAAAATTAATAAATTGTCAAAGGCAATTAAAAAATCGTGTGAAAACACATAGTTTAAAATATCACTTCTAAATCACTAACCAAAAAAGTAATATGTGTTCTACTTAAATTGAAGAGTGAATCCATAAATTGAAATAACAAATTAATTACAAAAACCTTGCCAGAAATAAAAACCAAACTGTAACTTTTGAAGAGTTAGAAAATTCAAATTCAATGACCTAACTATGAAAAAGGTGTAGGAAATTACAGACCACATACAGCGAGCATAAACAAAGTCCAAATGCGGTCCTTGCATTGAAGGGAATAAAAACGAAGTTCCAAATCTGGTCCTTGGATTGAAAAAAAAAATTTCCAAAAACATTGTGGAAAAGTGTAAACATCTGCACTGCTTGATAAAGTGATAAGTAATAGATTGATAACCATATATATGAGTAAAAATGTAGAGTATCTTCGATAGCGATAATCTGATAAAAATAATCTAATATTTGAATTGATATTTCGAACTTTGAGTTGAAGATGAGAGAGAGTTGAAAACATAATTCAAAATTATTTATACTAATCCCCTGGAAATTTAGGTTTGACGATTAGGGTGAAGGGAAAAAAAGTGAGAAAATGAAAGAGATAATTATGGAAGGATTATCTAGAATTGTAAAGTTAAGAGAAAAAAGAGAGATAGAATAGCGTAGGTTATTAGGGGGTTAACTCATAGAGTGCGTTGCACATACTTGCTATGTCGATAAGTCACGTAGGAAAGAGATAAACTAAAAGGATAAGGATGAGAATAAGACTTTATTATATATATATATATATATATATATATATATATATATGATTTATTAAGAATCCTATTAGGAAACTACTTGACTCTCGTTAAACCACGTAGGAAAGAGAAAACATGAAAGGATAAGAATGAGAATACGACTTTATTATATATATATATATATGATTGGTCAAATTCTTTTAGATAATCGTATGTAAAGATAATGGAAGTACATGAGTAGGTTATGTCGGAATTGGAAGTTAATACAAAAAAGTGGATAATCTCAATAAATAACCACCATTGATTCAAATGGTTCTCTACTAATTATGGGAAATTATTTTTAATAAACCTAAACAAATTTGTCCTTGTCATTAAAGATATATTAGAAATTTTAAAAAGTAACATTATGTATTAACACCACATAATGATGCTCTCACTTTTATTGTATTGTGTGAATATTCAAGTTAAATAAGAAGAATCCCTAAGACCCAAGTAAGTTGGTAGAGAAATTAGTCATTATGTAATCACTAGTTTGACTCTCAAACTTTTTTTTTCCCCTTCCCCCTTGTAATTTCTAGAATCTTTCTTATAGCCAAAAAAAAAAAAAAATGAATGAACAATAAAAGAATTCCCAAATTTTGTTTTTTACATAGTTTGTTATAGCCTTGAAGAGCAGGTACCAGAATATCTCTTTTACTCATGTTAAGAGATTTAGAAATAAACTGTATGTGTTTGGATAGTCATTATTTGCACAAAAGTTATTTGTTTGCATCATAAACATAATTTTCAAGTCACATTTTTTTTTTATTTTTCCAATAATCTTTCTATTTCACATAAAATTGCTACAATAATTATTCCAAATAAGATCTTAAATAAACTTAGATCTATCAAAATTTGTGTATTAAACTTTGTCATGATGTTAGGTGGAAAGAATCCTTTCCCTTATCATTGCTTGATGCAACTCAATCAGGACTTAGGGCAGTTGCCCAACTTATGTAAATCATAATGTTATGAATGATATAAAATGTTGCCGTTTTGCTAAAAAAAAAAAGGAAAAAATTCACTTTCTGACGTTACACACATCACATAACAGAAGGTATTATAATAATTCTTTCTGAAAATTGATATTCTCACTCCCTATTTAGTCTCTTGCACTCCAATTTACTCACTAAAAATATAACCTCCAAAGAGTGCTAGAGGTTAATTGGACGGTGCAAAATCATTTTTCTCTTTTGTTTTTGTTTTTTTTTTTTAAAGGAAAATTCAAAAACTCTTCAGAAAAGAAAATATAATCCAAACAATCTCTAAATCAGTAGTGAATTAGATCAAACATTCAAAAGCTAGCCTCCAGGGGACCAAATGCGCGAAGCAAGATCGAAAGGGAACCACTTTCCGTTGAAACTAGTCCACAGTACGAGAGGTTGAAATTGTGTCTGCGTCTGTGTTTTTCTTTCCATCTCTGTCCCCAGACCAGCTGTGAACTACAGCGTCAGGCATTCAAAAGAAGATAGGGAATCAAATGAGGCGGTGACATGGGCCGTACATTTCCAACGTCTCTTCAACCTTTCACATTCGGCCCATTCCGCAATCTTGGCTTCCTTCTTGGTAGCTCATGCGCCACAATTTTCTTCGTCGTCGTCGTCTTCGTCTCCCTCTTACTCCGGCATATCAGACAATTCTTTCGTGATTTTCTTTCTTAAATTTTTAAACAAATATAACTACATAAGTATATATTCTTTGTCTAATAAGTACGCACGTATGTACCATGTACATATGAATCTTTGGCCAGTGTATAATGTGAATATGCTTTTGGTATAGAGATTTTTACCTCTTTGCTAAATTTGTTTTGGAGTTAGAATTTGGCCAGTAATGCCATGATAGCATTCAGTGAGTGTTGGATCAATTGAAAAAAGCAAGCTAGTGGTAAATGCGGGAGAAGCCTAACACTCTATGGAGTGTGCTACTGTATAAGGGGGTGCGCGTGTCTCTCTCGATAGATAGAATATAGATAGACAGCTATCGAGAGAGAGAAGAGAGAAGCCTAACCCTCTATAGAGGGACGGGTACGTAACTGAAATGTTGCACTTTAGACCTTTTTTCCTTATCTTAATGAAGGTTGTGTTTGGATTGCATTTTCCGTCATTTTTCATGGAAAAATTACTGTAGCGATATATATATGAGAGAAAAAGGTGATAGGAAAATGTGATCACGGAAAACGATATATTTTCCGACGGAAACAAGCAATCCAAACAAGACATAGCTTTTGTTGAGAAATGCTTAGGTGTGGGCTCTTAGACTAGGGCCGAGGGAAAGTAGAAGCATTAAATTCATTTCAATATACAAATAGGGAAGTTATATTAAAATTATTGATATTTTAAAATTTTTTTTTTTTTGTAAGTGAAAGATTTTGAACAAAAAAACTTCTTACTTTTAATTTATTTCTCATTTTCACCTGATCCAACCCTCTCCATTGATATATTTGACCTTGGTTTGCTCTTTAGCAGCATCGTAACTCTAGATCATTGAAGGGCTTACAAAGTTAATTACTATTATTTACTTTTCAGAGGGCATCAAATAAAAAAAGGAAAAAAAAAAAACAGCTACGATGAGTGTCAGGACAGTCCAAAAGTATCAATTTATTAGAACGGTCAATGAATGAGCATTTTTCTAGATGATTTGGAGACGAAATAATTAGCGAACCAAACCAGGGAATTCCCATCAACTTATCGTGAGAGCTTAATAGTAGTAGTATGTCATATGACAAAATGGCACGACACTTGACTTGAGCAGTGAAGTGTTACTCTAATGGCAAATTTATAGTTAAAGCCAGAGCGTTTGATGATCAAACCGCATCAACTGAACTGTTGATCTCACTAAAAATTCAAAGGCAAAAGGAGTAATGGTCAAACACGTATTTTGGAACCAAACCCCCGACTCCGACTGATGACTATTGTTCTCTTGTCTTGTCGGAGCAACAACATGGAAAACAATCGTTCATCAACTTTATTTTAGCAAGAGAGGTGTAGGATTTAAAAAATTGGAAGGGGAACAAGGAAAGTTTAAATCTAAAACTTTAAATTCTAGGATTTCAATATTAACAATTAATACACTAGTCTCTTTTAAATTTTTTTTTTTAGTAAGTAAGAGGTATTAAATTCAGCACATTCTACTTAAACCTATAAAGTTATAAGTCAAGTAGAACTACTTAATCCAAGTAAGAGGTATTAAATTCAGCGCAGTTTACTTAATCTTACTTGATTGTACAATAAAGTTACAAGTCAAGTAGAACTATGCATGCACAAATTATCGGAGTTATTTGGTCAATTTGGATTGTAGTTGTCTGTAGAAATTTTTTTACATTTTTATTGAACATATTTTCACTCATTTTTCTTTTACCTTACATATATTGAATTATTATAATACATTTTTTAACAAAAATTTTTAAAAATAGCAATCCAAACGGATAGATGTAAATTATATTTTAAAGAAAATTCAAGAGAGGTCTCAATTTAATTACTATTCATTGGACTAATACACAATACACGGCAGTATAACATTAACAAAATAAGCTGGTTCTGCTTGAACTAACTATCTCTAAAATAATCAACTCGGTAATTTCAATCAGATGCTTCATCTCCAACGAGTAGTAGGTCATGGGATGACAAAGGCTACGTATACGTGTTTTTTTTTTTTTTTTTTTTATCCCAAGCCCACAAATTTTACAAGGCTAGTCACTCTTGTACGAGTCATCAGTTCGTGGAAGATGTGGATTTAGTAGAAATTAAGGGAAAAAAAAAACATGTTGCAAGTGGCACGTAAGGAAATGTCGCCAAACCCAAACCCAAACCCAGTTTTACCACCGAACCCGTATATAAACATTTGGACAATTTTCGTAACCAGAAGTTTGGTGGGGTGTTTCTCTCTGCTCTCTTCTCCATTTCTTGGAACCTTCATTTCCCTTCTTCTCCTTTTGTATCTATTAGCGTGCGCAAATTTTTATAGACATATATATATATATATTTATATTCTGTGCGAAGGTTGGAACATTGGAGAGAATATCTAGTTTAAGGATTCAGAACCGTAAGAACTTTTTATTTTTTCCAAGAAAAACTTTCCTTTTTTCCTTAAAGAAAGAAAAGAAGAAAAAAGAGAATGGACTCTGATTCATGGATTCGAATTGCCCCTTCTTCTCGACGATTCCAATCACGATCAGGTTTGTCTTAATTAAATTACTCCTTTTTCTACTCATTTCCCGTGTTCTTTTTTACCTGGAAATTGCATGGAAATTAAGACTTGCTGACTTTGTTTATTGATTCGTCAATCCTTTTTTTTTTGGGTGTAAGGAAAAATGTTTAGAAGGTTGAGAAGTTAGATGAAGTAGAAAATGTGACCTTATGATGTTTTTTGGTTCGGACATGAAGCAAGTTGAAAGTAAAGTTTCAAGCTTTTTTACTTTGTTCTGAAATTATTGTTCTTTTTTCTTTTCTTGTGCTCTTTATACTCTAATTGTGTACTTGACCGGTTTTGGCATTAGAGAATTGGTACTTGGGTTTCCATTTATCTTTTTATATCATGATATATGCAGACCGGCTTGTTATTCTGGGTCTTTTTCCTTTTTTAAGTAAAGTATTAAATTTCAGTGGAAATCATAACTTGGGTCTTTATTTGTTGGTGGTTTATTGGAGAAATAAGTTTAGTTTTCATTTTTTTTCAGTTGCTTGTTGCACATGTTTCTACTGTTATGTTTTTGTTGGGACTGGAAATGGTTGTGACTTGTAATGATTATGTAGATGTATACAATGTAGGAGAAGAGTATTATCAGGGTGGGGAAGAGGAGTTGCGACCAGAATTTTTGTGCCCTTTCTGCGCTGAGGATTTTGACATTGTTGGCCTCTGTTGTCACATTGATGAAGAGCATGCCGTTGAAGCCAAGAATGGGGTAGGTTCTGTTTCTTCATTTTATTGTTTTGACCCAGGTGTACAGTTTAATTCAGTTACGACGTATTACCTTTATGAAATTTGCAAAATGAAAGGTTTTTTGGTATTGGCCGATGGTAAGTTCACTAGCTGTAATTTCATGGTTCAGTGCGCAATTGGCCTCTGACGATTTGTGTACCAAGTTATTACTTTTTTTTTTTCTTTCTTTGGTGGCAAATAACAATGCTGCTTAAGAAGTTATCATTCAGTTTAGGGGATACTTGTTGTTATTGAGCATTCAAATGGGCCATTAAGAGCATGAAGAGTCCTTCCTTTAAACAAATAATTATCTTTCCATGGAAAAGTAAATCATGATCTCAAATGTCTGAATGATGTTAATTAGTGGTGAGGCTTGGAAAATATTTGTCATTGAATATTTCAAAATGAGTATAATATGATGATCTAGGTGACAGTCCAGTGGACTGAAGTGATGGCCTTGCTTGATTGCTTTCATTATTTATACTTAAAAAGAAGTGCTAGGATGTGGTGTGTCTTACTGATTCAGTAGCAAATTCACTTGATTGAAGGTCTTATGTGTTGCTTGCATCTGTTAATTTATCTTAGTTGTGTGTTGATCTACTTATATTGGAATAATATTTCAAATGCAGGTTTGCCCTGTCTGTGCAAAAAGAGTGGGGATTGATCTAATCGATCATGTTACCATACAACATGGAAATCTTCTAAAAATATCCTTTTCATTCTGCTATTTAATCTAATATTACTTGCAGTCTTTTAGCGCGCGCACACACACTCTCTCTCTCGATCTCGCTTGCACTTGCACTCTGTGTGTGTGTGTGTGTCTGTACGTGTGTGTGTGAATTTGTGCTGCATGTGTCTTTCTGTGTCTTTGTCTACCCTATGTCTAGAGACATATTCAAATGAATTTCTGTGTTGGGGAGGCTTGATAGTTTAGAAGGAATGTGAAGAATAGGACTAGTGCATTGGGTATGTATTTGGGATTCTTGGCCCTTTGCTTCTTCTTGACTGGTCATTACGTGCAACGCAAGAGGAGATACCGCAGAGGTGGATCTGGTACACCATTATCGATTTTAAAAAGGGAGTTGAGGGAAGGAAACTTTCAATCCCTCCTTGGTGGTTCCTCAAGCTTTATCCCTTCCTCTACTTCTCAACCTGATTCACTGCTATCTTCATTTATATGTAATCCACCAGCAGCTGATGAACCACTGACAGTTCAACCCTTCTCCTCAAGTGAAGCTCGCACCCAGTGGAATGGCTCTGCTGAGGACTTGTCTGAGAGGTATGAGCTCATGTATCAAAACATAATCATTAGTTACCGTTTTCTTGGACTTACGGTTCGATGTTTTTCTAATGATGAGAGCAAATGATTGGCAATGATGCATTAAGAACTCAAGTACTCAAGTATATCATGAAAGTGTCATGTCAATCGGATGATTACTTGAGCCTTCTTTTGTTACTTCAGCAGTAGCCTAATCATTTGTGGCTTTATTGTTCTTCATTTAGTTTTACTTTTAGAAACTTTTGCAGTTGAATTCTATGATTCTGCGTGAAGTCAATTACTGATCATTCACTATGTGCCGTAATTACATCCAAACTATAGTTACAATTTGGAGGGAGAATGATCCTGACGCCAAATATACAATACTTGATTTCTACAAAATCTAACCAACCTGTAATTTGTTCTTCTAAAAATGGTGGAAAAAGATTGTGACATTTATTTGAATGTTTATGATTGAAGCAATGAAGTTACAATCTACAATTCAACATGGTACAGAATGGTGGATGTTGATCAAGTCCTGGTACTTGTCTGAAAGAAAATATTTCTTCTTACATACGAAACAAGTAATGTCATTTTACTGTGAAGTGCTGCATTCAGTGCCCAATCAGTTTGTCATAGTAAGAAATTGGAATGTGAAAAGAATTGAGATTTAAAAAAAAAACACACTTGAAATCATGGACTTAGGGCGGCAGAAGGACCAAGGTTGGAAAATCTTGAAATTTATTTATATGGTGATGGATGTATTCTGTACTTCAATGTGACACTTGATTGGGCTTTGGCTTTCTTGGGTACTTGTTTGTAACACAACAGTTCTAGTTTCTTTGATATCATAACCAAGATTGTATTGCTTTTCCAGTTTCATCTCTCAGTACCAGGCAGTAGAAGAATTGCCATATGCAAAGTTTTTTATTTAATTCCGTAATACTTGTTAATGCATTTTACGATAGTGTTACTAAAAATCAAATTTTATGGTGGCAGGAGTGCACAGCCATCTCGGCTGTCAGAGAAGGACCAGGAAGAGAGGGGCCGGAAATGTGAATTTGTTCAGGGCCTCCTTCTATCAACTTTTGTCGATGATGATTTATAAGTATGCAGCAGCTGTGCTCATTATGTGCTAGGAATTGGAGTTCTAGGTGGAGAGTGTGGCCAAGAGAACATGCCACATTGTGTAATGGTTAAAAGGGTCTGTGGTTCATTGTTGTAGAGGTTATTATGTATTGTACATAAATATAGAGGAAACGGTGAAGAAGTGGCTTTTAGTTGATATGTGCTGTGCGGTCGGTCCTGTACAGGGCCTTTTGATCTTTTTCTTCGGTGTGTGTAAAATGATGATGTGCCCCAAATACACGGTTGCAACGAGGTAGACCTGGACCTCAAGCTAACAGCTTTGAGGATGAGGAGCAGATCCTTCATCCTCGGCTCCCAAATAGCCACCAATTAGAATGCTCTGATAATTTTTCTGCGAATCTAGGAACATTGCTTGCATTTGACCCTCGAAAAACAGGAGAAAAAAAGAGTAACAAATTATTGCATTGCTGGTTTAGTGAAGCCTGCATCAAGGCTGAAAGGGCCTAGTTGGGTTCCTTTTTGTCAGCTTTTCGATCGTTTGGCCTTCCTTACAGTAGTAACACATGCGACCGGTAGGTGGGACGTGGGAGAGGACAATTGTGTTCTTCAAAACCATCATCTTTTCCTTGGAAAAAGATTTGGAAACTTAAAATCCAGGCTTGATTCGAGCAACAACAATCTTTTATCTATCACTTCCGTACCATGGATGCCAAAAGAAAAAAAAAAAAATCCATCCGGTTCGCACATTCCCCGTGACGTACAAGACATTGAGGCGACAAGAAGAACGAAGATGGATCAGTTCAACATTGTAAACAAGAAAATCAGCACGCACCAATTCCTAAAGTTGGTAGTAACTACTAACTGGCAACATTAGAATCATCGAATGTTACAAGCCAGGTCTATACAAGTCCTACAAGCTATTCGTCATCGTCAGAAAACCTAATTGGCAAAAGCTTAGCAGTAGTATTTTATGTTTTGGAGTCAAGAATAGGTGAAAATGTGGTACAAGTCAAGAAAGATTCAGCTGACAGGATTTGCTTGCGTGTCCTAAAATTGAGTACTTTCAGTCAGGAATTGTCTGAAGAAGTTTTCAATTTCATTGCATGCCTTGAAGAAAGATGTTGCAGTAACTTTCATGTCCCCCAAGTGAAAATGACAAAATGACTTTTCTGGGTAATGGTTGAGATGTTTAGGTGTGTGAAATTTCTTTAATTTGTGCTGCTGCTGAGTTTTGATAAGAGCAATGGTGGGGTGCCCAAACCTAATGCAGAAGTAATAAATACCGAAGGTGTCAATTGTGTGGAGCTTATCACATCCATGGTCTGAGCCTGAACTGGACATACTTGTCTTTAACAGAAGAAGACAGAAACAAAAGCAAAGTTTCTATCGTGTTAATAACTAAAATGCTTAATATATATACTACGTAGGAATCCTTCAAAACTGATATCATATTGAACTTAGATCATAGAACAAGGGCTTGCTTGGTCAACCCGCGGCCTGAATGTCACCACTTTTAACTTTGGTTGTGAAAGACAGGAATCACAGAGCAGAACAAGTCACTGCAGATGAGCAAGTAGTTCATAAGACATGATGGATAATCCTTAATTGCATAAAATCCTTGAGGGAGATGGTGGGGCTGGAACCATCAAGCTGATCACCACTTTTGGAGAAGGCTAGTAGTCTTACACTTAATTTTCTTTGTATAGAACTCGTCAATCAAATAGGAAATTAAATCGACTGATCCTAACACTGCAGGTAGCCAGTTCACGAGCGTGAAGCACAGAGTCGACAAGCTTGACACAGAAAGTTTCACTTGCAAGTACAGCAGCACAGTGGAAGGTGATGCTTTGATGGGCGTGCTTGAATCAATCTCTTATGTGATCAAGATTGAGGAATCTCCAGAGGGAGGATCCGTTTGCCAAACCTCCAGCACTTACTACACGAAAGGTGATATCCAGATGACAGAAGAACAAATAAAGAGTGGCAAAGAGAAGGCATTGGCAATGTTCAAAGCAGTTGAAGCTTACCTGCTGGCTAATCCTGATGCTTACGACTGAAGCAATATTTGCTACCGCAGTCTTCTGAGCACAAGTAACTAAACGTACAGCTTTGTTCTGTCTGATTTCTTTAGTGTCATTAGACTTTATTTGGCTCAAAATTAATTAGCGGGATTATTACATGTCCTTTTGAGGGCATTTCGAAGTTTTCATTTCCAAATTCCATAACCTCAACATCTACCTTCAGATGATTCCATTTTACTATATATAATTCCTATCATCTCATTGTTTTATTACTCTACACTGTAATCCAGTGTGCAATACAGACTTGCTCCTGAAATCTCTTCTCGCACTGTACTGAAATTCCTCCTGAATTCCACTTGTCATGAGTGATTAATCTGAGAAAGTCCACGACAAAGCAAAAGGCAGAGAAGGACATTCCACAAATCAATTAGATTGATGACTCACGCCTCGTGAGTGATGAATTGCCCAGACATGATAGAACCAAACGTAAAGTACTTAGACACAGCTTCTTTTGAACTTTGCAGTTAAATCTATCTAATTACGGTTAGAAACTTTATCTTGATCTCTTTGCTAGTTACTCAAAACTGAACAATAGTGGACGAAGAAAAAGGCGGCAGTTTTCATATATTATCAAGTTCGTGAAACATTGAAAACTAGCCTGCATGGGAAAGAAAATAAATTTTACCAGCTGGATTGGTACAACAGATATTTCTAGTTTGCGTTTAGTGTTTTCTGCTATAATTGTATAACTTCAAACTTTTGATGTCTACTCATCATGCATTAAGGATATCGTCGTTTTAATCTAAAATGAGTAGTTGTAACCAACACACACGCATGCGCACGCATACGTGCATGTATATATATTTACATATATGGTACGTAGTTGACTGATTACTCAAAAAGAGCCAAAAAAAAAAAAATAAATACAACAAATAGAATTATCATCAACATGCTGAAACCTTGATTGGAAAGGATGTTTTCTACATAAATTGACGGGTTGCATGACTCAAAATCAGATGGAATTGAAATTCTTTTGAACATGACTGTAGCTGGTCAAGTGCGTGAGAAACTTCGCAACGATGAAAATCCATAGTGACCGACCTTATAAATTCAAACTCATACTTGTAATTTTTACAGCATTCAAATATTGGTATGAATTTTTATTAAAAAATTATAAAAATTACACGAACTAATTTGAACAGGATAGAGTTCAACTTGTGAGGCTACGATGATGGTACCGGCAAATGACCAAGTAGGCTTCTCTATTTCTGAAGCAAATAATAGTCGTATGGCGGGGTTGGCCTACGATGTTGGCAGTCAACAACTCAACATTGACATGCACGATAAATATACTTTCCTGGTAAATATATATATAATTAGTTATTTTCATGTACTTTTTTTTCCAAATTTTCCAGTTTAGGCCCTGCTATTTATTAGAAGATAATGCTCGAGATCATCCTAACAAAAGAAGAAAAAAAATATATATATATATATTTTTTTAAGAAAAGAAAGATATCTTGGAGACACAGCTTGATGCTGTAAAGTAGTATATTCCATTAGAGAATTCTCATCTTTTACAAAAAATGCTAGTTCGATTTTCACCTCTTCTTCGTTCTAATTTTTCCCCCTAATGGCAATATACATAGCAAATAGCAAACCTTTTTTCCCCAATATCTAGAAGATGGCCCCTGCCTCCAGCCTCTCATTTTGTATATTTTTCCTCCTTTTATTTTTAAGGGTCAGAAATTTGGGCTGCTACATGATATGATGGACTGTACAGTTTACAATGGCTTTTTCCCTCGAGTCAACAAAGTCTTGCGGCACCATTTCCTGGAAATGTCCCATACTTCCTGGAAGAGCTTTCATTATTAAGTCAGAAAAATGGGACGGCATTATCAAGCAGAAGAGTATGATGTCGTAAAAATAATTTGGGAAAATTAAATTTTGAAAAAAAAGGAATACGAATATTAACAATCTAATAGTAGGTTGTAAATAACTCACGAATTAAATTAAAGCAACTAATAATTTTATTGCAAAATGACTAAATTACCCTTATGCGCACGTGCAAGTGTGCACATACAATACAAGTGCCCTTAATGCGCGCATAAGGGTTAATTTGTAATTTAGATTGCAACAAAATTTTTTATAATTTATGAATAATAACCCTGACCTTGTGTACAAATTTCCTAAAACTTATACCTATTTATGAATTTTCACTCTTCTTATTCTCTCTCTTTCCAAAATTTGCAATGAAATTAAAGGAAAATAATTGGCTCAATTATACCAACACTGTAGCAAAAATATTGGAGTATAATCTTTTGACTTTTTGCGTATGAACTGGGAAGGAAGACCTTGACCCCCAGAAACTGCACGACACGTACATATTTTAAATTTTAATGCCCGTTTTCAGTCATGAGATGAGGAGCCCTGGATTTTTCGCTCCATAAATACTGCCCCAAACTCCTCAAACTATCGTGCACCCACCAGCCAGCCAACCAACCAAGATAGACATCTTCCCACTCAACAGTAGCTAGCTTCATTCGCTGTCTTCTCTTTCGAGTGTTTTCTGGGTCATTTTTCCTTTCAACTTCTCGCAGGTATCATGGGTGTCATCACTTACGATCACGAGGTCACCTCCTCAGTCCCAGCAGCAAAGCTCTTCAAGGCTTTCATCCTTGATTTTGACAACCTCATCCCCAAGATCTTGCCTCAGGCCATCAAGAGCGTCGAAACCCTCCAAGGTGATGGTGGAGCTGGAACCATCAAGCTCACCCATTTTGGTGAAGGTCAGCACGTAGTACCTCCTACTCTACCCATCATGATCATCATCACCATCATCATGCAACATATGCATGCGTGCACAAGTACTCTTTTATTTCAATTGAACTACATATATATTATTCATAATAAAACAAAACAGGCAGCCAATACAAGAGCATGAAGCACCGCGTTGATGAGCTCGACAAGGAGAATTTCGGGTTCAAATACACCGTGTTCGAGGGAGATGTTTTGGGGGATGTGATTGAGAAAATCTCTTACGAGGTTAAAATCGAAGCCTCTGCTGACGGTGGATCCATTACCAAGAGCAAGAGCACCTACTACACCAAGGATGATGCCAAGATCACCGAAGAGGAAATCAAGTCTGGCAAAGACAAGTCCGCTGGAGTCTTCAAGGCTATTGAGGCTCACCTCGCTGCCAACCCTGATGCCTACTAATCAATTCCACTCTTCTTCATCAATTTTGAATTTTCTGCAGAAGCAAGAATAAATCTTTTAGCGTGTGCCTGGTTTCAAACTCCAAAGTGTGGGTTTTTTTTTTTCCTTTACTTTAATTTTTGGGTTTTTTTTTTTTTACACCCAAGGCAAGGCTATTAATTAAGTACTAGATCATTGCCTTCATAATAAATGCTACTGAAGCTTTGGGTGGTATAAAAATGATGATGTTGATTATGTTGCACGGTTTGGATTGAAGAGATGGTATATATGTATTTGTAAAGAATACACGTAAAGAAGCAAATACTACTATATCATATAGTTTTCACTACCACGTTGAAATATATTTTGTATAATCAGTTGAAAAGTTTCTTTGCTGTTTTAGTCTTTGTTGGTGTCAAAGAACTAGATTGAGTTACCCGTCTAACTATCTAAGCATCCATCGTACAATTAGTTCAAGTCCAACAATTAATTTCAATTACTCAAAGCCAACCTAATTCCAAAAGCGGTTTGCCAACTAACTACTGTATCAACAGAAAAAAAATGACTGCTTTTGCTCACTGCTAATTGGATATATAATCAAGAGATAAATAGAAAATGAAGATCGACTGTTTAACTTTGAATGGGTCAACTTTTGCACTGATTGGAGACTGGAGGGCAATTAGACTAGTACTCTTTGCTTTCTTTAAAGTCCAGAAAATTAACGTTCTGGATTACATGTATGTAAAGAATCAAGCTAGTGATAACGAAACTTGATCTTGCAAGAAACACTGGTAGTTTTCAAGAATCAAAGTTGTCTAAATAGTTTTGCCAGATGCATTTGCCAAGTATATGCTGGGGCCTATTTTGGAAATTAATAACAGGATGTCTATTGCAACAACCAGACTTTTCGGCCATTTAAAATGCTACTCTCTGCTCCTCTTGCCCTTCACCCACTTTTGACAGCGAAATCAAAACTTAGAATCAACTTCGAAATTAGTTTTTCTGTGGTATATAACCTCATCCCAATACAAGTTTAGTTAAAGCTTCATACCTTGAATCAGGATATAATTCATTAGGGGTTTGAGGGATGGAAGAAATTGAATGAAACATCAGCCTGTAGAACTCTTGGAGGATAATATGCAAACTTTCCATAGCTCAATTTTAAAGTTTTATAGGATTACTAAGTTGCAACATTGTTAAAATAGTATCTAGACAGTAGTTATGTTGGCAGCTGTGGTGATGGATCAGCAATACTTCCAGTTGCTAGTAACGAGTTTATAACTATAAAAAGCCGAGCATTTAATACAAGAAGAAGAAGAAGAAGGAAACAGGCCCTTCAAGTTCAAAACTTGATATGGCAGCAGGATACTATGGTCTAGCATTGCTCACATGACATGTAATTGCCAAAAAAAAAAAGGTACAAAATCTATTTTTAAAAGAAAAAATGTGGGAATTACAGATTTGTTATGCATATGTGGTTCTAAATGGCATATATTGAATAGCTGAATTTGTTGCAATAAAAGTTGTTAGTTCTATCCCACCTCAATAGGCTAACAACAGGAGTAATGGGCTTGTAACTTCCTCATTTAAATTCCTCACTAGTTTTTACCATCTAATAATTGATAATCTTTAATGTTATCAAACAATGGTGAAGTGCGTGAATGATGAAGCCATGTTTCAGTCTATAAATAGAATCGCATCTCTCACATTCTCTTCACACCCCAAAATTGTCATCCCATTCTAGTAGTTCAGCATCTTTAAAACTTCCTAGGAGATCAATCATGGGTGCTGTTACCTTCACTGAAGAGTTCACCAGCACCATCCCGGCCTCCAGATTGTTCAAGGCCTTGATCCTTGATTCTGACAATCTCATCCCCAAGATTGCTCCCCAAGCTGTAAAGAATGTTGAGCTAATCGAAGGCGATGGAGGCCCTGGAAGCATCAAGAAAATGAACTTTGGAGAAGGCAAGACCATTAATTCTACTCTTGACATGGTTCATTAACAATACTTACCAATGTGTAGATTAAGATGGATTGTGCTTTGGATATTTTTTTTTTTTTGGGTAACATATGCAGGTAGCCAGTTCAAGTATGTGAAGCATAGGATTGATGCAGTAGACAAGGAGAATTTGACCTATGCTTATACCCTGATTGATGGCGATGCTTTGATGGACAAGCTTGATTCAATTTCTTATGAAATGAAGTTTGAGCCTTCTCCTGATGGGGGTTGCAAAGGCAAGAATGTTAGCACATACCATACAAAACCAGGCGTGGAGATCAAAGAAGAGGAGATCAAGGATGGCAAGGAAAAGGCTGCAGGTGTCTTCAAACTTGTGGAAGGCTACCTTTTGGCAAACCCTGAGGCCTATGCATAATTTACCTAATTATGCATGTTTATTTGTTCTAATTTATCATTCTGGATGGATAATGAGTGTTTGTATGCCAATAATCTTGTGAGCTTCTAATAATGCTCTTGGGCATTATTAGAATTAGAAGAGTCTGTGTTGATCTCTATATTAATCCTTTTCCCTTTTAAGTATGTTGCGGAAATGCTGGTTCCTGAAAAGATCAGATTATTCATATTGATCAATTTCTGGATGGAACCTAAAGTCTCTTTTCCTAAACCTATGTTTAGTTTGTAATTCATGAATGCATAGTTTCAGTTGAGGGAAGATTAAAAAGGACAAACTTAAGAAGATATAGTAATTTGGGTTCAGAATCAGATGGTACTTAATTTTCACAACCAGGATATATGCTTCGGCAGTGTTTGTATGGCAAAGATCACCATTTACAGCCTGAAAATGACACAGCCGTGTTATTTGGATTCAAGTGAACAAAGTGTCAATTGGGAAGTTCGGCTTGGTCTCGTAGAAGTACTCCACCATCGGTTACTACTTCAGTTTTCTGGTGCTTTAAGTAATAATAAAGCCAACCCTAGTTCTCACTTCATTTTTTCCCTAAAAAATGAACCTATACACCTAAAAAAAAAAAAAAGGAACCTGTAAGTAAGCAATTGATTCGGTTTTATTGGGGAGCATCCAAAATGGTACAATTTGGACTGATTTAATTCAGGGTATCAATACTTTACTACAACAGATTGAATGATCTAGTAGTATGCAGACACAAGATTTGTGGAGGTTAACCTTCTGGTTGAGAATTTGCTGATTCTCAACCAGAGTACTGGTAAGGGAATGCAACATTATAGAAGTGTAAGCTGAGAGTCTTTAGTGCATGCCATGGTTCTACTTCTCCTATTTTCCTCCTCAAAAACAGTCAGGCAGGGTGTAACCTCCAAGAACAGGACAGAGTTGTCATTTAGATTCTCTAGGAAGGTTCAACAGGATGGCGACAAAATAGAGAAACGAGAATCTAGTTAAGGATAGAGTAGTAAAAGTTAAATTGCACCTGTAGGATTAATTATTGGATAGAGAATGCCATTAATTTTGCAACAGCTCTTCTTTGGATTCGAATTTATCAGGTAAATTGAAGCCTCTAGCTGTTTGGAACCAAGTAGATTCAGCATTTTCGTGCTTCTTTCTGAAGTGGTTTTCAAGATTGATTCATCTCGCCTTGAGGTGATCACATTTGTTACACAATGGCAATCCCTTTGGAAGCTTATCCTATCTAAACTGGCAGGCATAACTGACAAGAATTTGGATGTGTCTGCCTATAATTTGGTTAAGATGCCAACCAAAGCATTCTTCCTCTGAACTTGTGAATAGTGTGCCTTCTCCCTGAAGCATTTCCCCATCCAACAAAACAGTTTATTCTTTCTGATTTCTCTGTAGCTTTACTCGAGCCTTCAGGACATGGGGATCATCACTGTGTCTGATGAATTTACTTCTGTAATCCCTCGTGAAAGAATATTCAAGTCCTTGATTTTTGATGCAGACAATTTGGTGCCTAAACTCCTGCCACAGATCATCAAGAGCATTGACATTGCTGAAGGCGATGGCGGGGCAGGAACCATCAAGCAAATGAACTTTGCTGAAGGTAGATTCTTAGGGGTCTCAGGGGTTTCCCGCCTTTCGTAGTTATCGGCTCTATATATAGTATAGATGTCCACCGTATCCGGTCCTTCCGCTTATAATTCCTCCAGAGTTATCAATTCTTCGCCTGCTTTAACTTTTCCCTGTTTTTTTCGAGATCTCTTGGTTTCTTGCCGCTACTTTCCGGTAAAAGAAATTTTCTTCCCCTTGATTTTGATCGGAATTAATTTGCTTTTACTGGCTTGATTGTTTTGTCATGGAGTGAAGAAGGCGTGTCCAAGATTACAAAGAAGGCGCGGTCAATCAGCCTGAAGAAGACAAAGGCGTGGTTTCGAAACCACGCCTTTCCTCTGGTTTAACAGAATTATACTTCTGTTATGCGCAAGTGGAGCTGATAATTCTAGAACTCCACGTGTCATAACCTTATTAGTCTGTTTAGAAGTTAGTTAGTCCAGAATTGTCCATAAAAGCATGAAGGAATCCGGATGATAGGAGATTTTGTCATAATTCTCCAAGTGATTGTAAAGGTGATTTGGCTTTGCCAAATTCCCTCCATTTTCTCTTTTTCCTTCATTCTTTCCCCTTCATTCTGTATCCATTGTTTCTGTTTCTGAAATTGATCTTTTCCCGCTATTAATGAGAAGTTGGAGTTCATTATTTGTTCTCCATTTCCAATTCAAATAACTCGCTAAGAGATTAGCTCACTTCTGCTGCAAGAAATCTGTCACCATTGCTGTAATTAGGTTCAATACCATAACAGTGGTATCAGAGCAGCTACGATCCGTCTGGGTTTGGCTGCTTGATTAAAAATCTTTCCTCCTAATTTTTTTCCTTCACTTCTGATTCACTTTCTTCCCTATCCATCTTCATCTCTTTTCCGACCAACCAAAATATATATATATATATATGGAGACCCTTGAAGAAATCTCTAAAATGCTGAATTACTTCCTGGTGGAGCATAAGAAGCCTAAACAAACAACTAACGTAGCAGAGTACTATGAGGAATTTGAAGAGTGGAGAAACGAGATGTTGGCTTTGAAACCAGAACTCAGTGAAGAATACTTTATTGATGGTTTTAACTTTGGGCTTCATTGGAATATCCGGATGAAGCTAAAGGGATTTAGGAATCCACCCAAGATCATGTATGAAGCATATGTCCGAGCAAAAATCGAGGAAGCCGTGATGGAGAAGCATGATTCTGCTCTTGATTTACCAAAAGGAGAGCAGCTTATGAGAGAAAATGAGGTTATGGAGGCTGAACACAATGATATAATCACTAACTTGAAGGATGAAAGTGCAGTCAGCCACATGTTTGATGAATTGTGCCAAAGGACTCCAATGGATTTTTTAGAGGAGAACCAACATAAAACATCAGCAAGGGACTATCAAGAAGAAAAAGCTATAAACCAAGTGTTTGATAGATTGGCTCACAACGATTGTGTTATCTCTCAAGGGCTTAGCTATGAATTGCTTATAGGGGAGCTAGCTTGGCAACAAGGCTCTATAGACAAGGAAATATTTAACTCTGCTTCACCGCTCCATTGTCCCAGAAATTGGTCTTCGGTCAGCTGCAAGGATGGTGCTGTCAATATTGTTCCTTCGCAACCAAATAGACCACTTGATGACTTGATATTTGATCCTGGGGGCAGTACTAAAATAGCAATGAACAAAGATGCAGAGGGTGAAGGGGGAAATGAGATGCAAAATCAAGAGAAAGAGAATGATGGAAATAAAAATAATGGTGAAGAGGAGGAAACTAGAGAAGACGACCGGGGAAAGCATGGTGAAGAGCAAAGTGGTGAGGAGACAGGAGAAAATAAAGAAAATGGTGGCGCAGAAAAAGAGAATGAAACGAAGGAGGAGAACAATGAGAATGCTAATGAAGACACACAAGAAAATGGAGCTGAGCAGAAAGGTAATGAGGAAAAGGATGTAGAAGAAGAGAATGGGGAAAATGAAGAGACCAGGGAAAATAAGAATGACCTGGATGGAGGTGAAGAGCATGAGGTGAAGGAGCAGGTTAACGATGAGAGCAAGGCAACAGAAAAGGAAGAGAAGAAACAATTAGGCAATGAAGATCAAGGTAGAGAGAAACAGGAAGACCATGAAGTGAAGGAACCAAAAGAAGGTAAATCTGAGGAATCACCAGATGAGAAGGTTCATCAAGCAAATGAGCAGACAAACGAAGCTGCTGCACGGGAAAACACCAATGGTGGGAATGCCCAGAGTGAAGAGGTTCAGGATGCTCAAGGTATGAAAGACACTGAGAAAGTAAATAAGGAAAACGTAAATGGGGAAGAACAGTCGACTGAGAAGGTCCAGGACAAGTCTGAAGGCAACAGTGAATATGTGACAGAGGCAAATAAGATACACGATAATGAATCAGGTTCAAATGCAAAAGAAGGTGAGTCAAATGAACAGAATAGTCCATCAACTGTTGCGACTGATGAAGGCAATGACAGTGAAAACACACAGCAGGGATCAGGTCACGATTCCAATCCTGCAGAAGGAACACATGAAGCTAATCAAGAACAAGGCAACGGCAATGAGACCACACAGCAGGAATCAAGGGAATCTTCCAATCCCACAGAAGGAACAAAGGAAGCTAATCAACAGCAGAGCATTAGCGACAATTCTAAGGCTGATGCTGATCAAAACCAGAGAAATGCTATTGGTGATGTCCTTCCTGGGGGAGATGGTGCGCAGTCTACTCAAGAGGAGCAAACCGAGAACAAGGATGCTGCAACAAACAATGACAAATCCGATACAAGTTCAAATATGAAGGAGGGCTCAGCATATGGAGAAGGTTCAAATGATGTGGGCAATAGACAAAATGCTGGTAGCGATACTGTTGGGGGTACAGAGAAAAGTTCAGAAAATTCATCAGCCAATCAGGTTAATGAAAAGGTTGAGATCCAGAAGTCTGATGCTCATTCTGAAACAGGACCGGAAGAAAAGATTAACCCTTCAAATGACAATGGCTGATTCATTGGTGGGGAACAGATCCAGCAGAGGCAACATGGGAATTTGCAGAAGAAATTAGGAAACAGTTCCCTCAATTCCAATCTTGAGGACAAGATTTTCTTTTAGGGGAAGGCTCTGTCATGGAGTGAAGAAGGCGTGTCCAAGATTACAAAGAAGGCGCGGTCAATCAGCCTGAAGAAGACAAAGGCGTGGTTTCGAAACCACGCCTTTCCTCTGGTTTAACAGAATTATACTTCTGTTATGCGCAAGTGGAGCTGATAATTCTAGAACTCCACGTGTCATAACCTTATTAGTCTGTTTAGAAGTTAGTTAGTCCAGAATTGTCCATAAAAGCATGAAGGAATCCGGATGATAGGAGATTTTGTCATAATTCTCCAAGTGATTGTAAAGGTGATTTGGCTTTGCCAAATTCCCTCCATTTTCTCTTTTTCCTTCATTCTTTCCCCTTCATTCTGTATCCATTGTTTCTGTTTCTGAAATTGATCTTTTCCCGCTATTAATGAGAAGTTGGAGTTCATTATTTGTTCTCCATTTCCAATTCAAATAACTCGCTAAGAGATTAGCTCACTTCTGCTGCAAGAAATCTGTCACCATTGCTGTAATTAGGTTCAATACCATAACATGTTTTTTCTCTTTTGCTGCATGCTTGCGGAACCCTAATTCTCTCTGATACAGTTCCTCTTTGGTCTTTTTACCTTATAGGTTCGACAATCCGTGGTTTTTAGCTGATTTTTTTTTTGCGATTTTTTGTGTGGATATGTCGTCTGAAATTGTGCTTTTTTTTTCCGCACTTTCTGTTTGTTTTCTTTTTTTTAGGCTACCTGTTTGCTTCGTAGGTGCTTGTTTTAGGGTTTGCTGCAAATCGGTTGGTTCTGGGGTGTAGCTTTTAGCTTTTCTCTTAAGATCTTCAAGTCCGTGGGTGTTTATTGTAACTACTATCTTTTCTCTTTGGATCTTCGATTCCTTGAATGGTTATTGCGACTCGTAGCCATTTTTGTTCTTTGGGGTTGAGATCTTCTCTTGTTGTTCCTTTCGGTAGGAATAGTTCTTCTTCGTCCACTGGATTTCGAGTATAAAAAATTGTTTTGTTTCCTCCTCCCCCTCTGTAGATTGTAGCTTGTAGCTTTTTCCTTGGGATCTTTTGGGAAAAATGACCATTTTCGTCCCTAAATTTTTTTTGCTCGTCAATTTAGTTCATAACTTTTATTTTTTATCAATTTAATACAAGAATTTAATTTTCGGATCCAATTAAGTCCTTCTAAAATTCATTTAGCTCCTAATTTAGCATTAAACAAGGGTATTTTGGGAAGCTTCTGCCACCAACCACCCGCCTCATCCTTCATGATCGGGGGATTTTGGATATTCCAGCAACACCAATAATCCACCGGCGGAGGGATTACTTTGGCTCCGCGGCCTAAAATTTGAAAGATTGGAGAAGAAGCCAATGTTTCCCAGCAAGAACAGAGCAATAACAACCACGCATGTCAAAATTATTCACATCCACTGCTGCATTTTTCTTTTACCTCCTAAGTGGCGGAGGGATAGATTTTGTCTTGCTTTGCTTCACCACAACTGATGGTTTTTGAGATCTTTTGGTAACGGTAGGAAAACAGTACTTAACCTCAGATTCCTTTATTGTTCCAGGTACGATTTCAGATTTTGGAGTGCATTCCCCAATATCGTTTCCATCGGGAACTTCTGCTCCACCGGCCTTCTTTCTCTCCTTCTTCCTCAACCTCTTCTCCCTTTCCTAGAGAAATCAAACGGACGTCATTGATGGAAAGCCAAGTGAAGAAAAGCACACTTACTCAGGCACATGAATTGGAAATTCAAAATTTCTTACCTTGTCTCTCAGCTCGGCTTCTTTCTGTGCTCGTAATTCAGCCCTCATTTGCGCTTTCTCTACGATCCTCTTTTTCCTCTCCAGTGCCTCCAGAGCCTTAGCTTTCTCCTCTAGTCGCCGTTGCTCCCTCAACTTGGCTGCTGCCTTTGCCTTCGTTAACTCTTCAGCCTTCCTTGAGATGCTCTGATTTTGTCTTATTGTGTCAGTGAGTCTGGAAGAGGGAATTCCTATTTCTACTCTAAACATGCATGCCTAAGGTGGCTAGGCTTCTCTTTCAAACATGGGATTCCACTCTTGGAGACTTGAGGCTTTTGTGATTTTTATCGCCATGGAAGAACTTTGGTACTATAGTTGTTATGGTCGACAATTTGTAGAATGGGTGGGGCCCGCATTTTTCATTGTTTGGGCTTTTGAATAATTGGGTTGGTGAAATTATGGGTTCGATGCAAATTTCGCAGGTGGAAGGTTGGTTTTCTTGGGATAGTTGAGGCGGTGGTTGTGGCTGTGGTAGTGGTGAGAGGGGCAGCTGCTGGGGTGGCAGTGGTGGTGGTGGTTCATCTTCGTTGGTGGGGTCTTGAGATTGCAGGGGCCTCGCTGGGGTTGCCAAATTGCCAAAGTGTGGATTACTGGTGTTGCTGGCATTCCAAAATCGCCGATCATGAAGGAGGAGGCGGGTGGTTGGTGGCGGAGGCTGGCAGTGGAGAGGAGATAATTCAAAGTTCTCAAAATGCCCTTGTTTAATGTTAAATTAGGAGCTAAATTACTTTTAGTGTGGCGCCGCCGTAGAAGGACTTAATTGGATCCAAAAATTAAATTCACGTATTAAATTGGCTAAAAATAAAAGTTAGGGACTAAATTGACGGACAAAAAAAGTTTAGGAACGAAAATGGCCATTTTCCCGGATCTTTTGAGGTCAATTCCTTAGATTTTTATTTTAATAAATTTTTGTTGCTTTCCTGACTCCCAAGAAAATTGAACTGCGCTTATTATGAATTTCTTTGGTGATGTGTACAGGACTTGCTGAATGGGGGTTTTCTTGAACTTCCGTGAGTTGCAACTTACAATTTCCCCGTGTTGTGTTTTTCGGTTTTTCTTTGTTGTGATTTTTGGATTCATTTTTTAGTACTTCCTACTATTAACTCCTCGTATGATTGTTTGGATTCTTTTGGCAGTTAATTCTATTGGGCCTGCGGGTTCAATTTTGCTGGGTATGCAATTTGGCTACTGCTTTCACCTCCTCCTCAGTGGGAATTATTACAATAGAAAAGAGTAAAAATCTGGCTATATTGCCAAAATTTATTCTCTTACACTCTGATATGATCTGTCTGGAGTTCATCTTTACTGATTTGATGTTTGATGATTTTCTCCAGTTCGGACAAGTCCAAGATTGGGCATGACAACCTTCTGGCTGCTGGTCCTCGCAGAAGGCTGTAGAAAATTACTAGTGGATCTTGCCATGCACCAGAATGAATGGGTGAATGAACTGGATTAGTATATTATCGTATTGTTAACTCTAAACGATGCTAGTTTTAGTGGCTGCTTGTATAATTAACCTCTTAGCTAATATTGGATTTTAATGCTGTGGTGAGAATTTACTCTGTGGCAAGAATTGTTCTGGTGAGACTTTTTTGTGGCATTGAAGCTCCCTTTTGGCGTCATTTACCAGAGTCCGCTTAGAATCACAGAGCTGCTTATTCCATTCTCTTTATTTCCAGACCTTCTGGGGTCGTATTCTCTTGGCTTCGTTGCAATTTGCAGATGGCAATTTTGGCCGAGTGAAAGATGCAAAATAAAATAGACCAGTCAACCAGCCCTAAGAGCAGATCAAACTGGAGCCGTCTACTGGAATGAGGATTCTTTTCAATTTATCTTTTTTGGCTTTACCGTGCCGTGCTCAGAATATTATGTCACGTAAAAGTTGTCATTAGACTCTAAATTGGTATCTAATAAAACATTTTCTTACGATAACTTGTACCTAAGGATTTGGTTGGTATCTTTTGTTAGGCAAAGATTTTGTTGTTTATGTCAAAAAACTCAAAAGGAAATCATGATATATTGCATATCCAAGGAGGATACATAAGGCGAAATTATCATCTTTATGCTTGGACCAAGAAGTAAGGCCATTTATTTGACTTGTGTTCTTTTTACTCTGCTAAATGTTCACAACCTAACCGTTTTAGCTAATTTATTGATTAGTTACTTGAGGAGACTCTAAATGTTAGGGGACTCCAAATTCAGCCCTCTGAGAAATCCCAATCAGTCAAGTCCACATAAGGTAAACTCGAGTTCCCCAACACTATGGTCCATTGAACAATTGAGAGTCGACTTGGGTTGTCCCGCTTTTGACAGCCTTTTAATAGTTTTTGATTCAATCATTACAGCCCCAAATGATACCACCGGACAATTTCAAAAACTTTTAAACTTGAATTCATATTATGCGATATAATTTAAATTTATTCGTATACAAAAAAAAAAATTATACATTAATAGTATATATTAAAAAATTTATCCTATATATACATGGGCATATACCTATATGTATGTATATTACTTCTCATACTCATCCATCGTGGTACTCTGTCAAATATAAGAGCCCGTTGCCTATAAAATCAAGTCTGAGCTCCAGAATTTGGCAATTTTGAGCTTGAACTTTGAAGACGAAGAAATTAAGGTTTTCAAAAATAGTTTTACAATAACTCGACACAAAATTGTGGAAGCTTACCTCATTACCGATTCCTTTCGTATTATAAAACCATGTAGCCGATAAGTAGCAATATTCTTGGTACAAAAAGATTAAATTAACGCCTTCTACTAAAACAGAATTTTTAAGTCATTTTCTTCGAGCCATGGCTATAGAATGGCACACTTTGCTCATGTGGAATTGGCCCTAAAGCCCATGTCCAACATGGACGGAGTCTAGACCTTAATCTTTTAGTACAGATCGTGAGACTAGGCCTAAAAGTACGAATGTTGAATGGGCTAAGTTGGGGTTTACCAAAGCCCGATTCAGCAAGTCTAACAATTCGAATTTATCAAATCTGGTGTCTCTCTATAGGCTAACAAAAATATATGTCCGAATTTAGAATCTTTATTCAACCGGAAAAAGTTTATCAACTAAAAATGATCACTGTATAAAAAGTTGATCCTTGTACTTTATAAATGATCACTATGTAAAAAGTTAATCCTCGTACTCTATAGTTTATAGCGAATAGCCTATCATGAAACTAGAACGTAAGACACAAAGCCTACTCCTAAGACTTTTTATTGCTTATAGTCTTCAAGAACAATTACAAATATTATCAATCAATTTCTTTCCATTATTCAATTCTTGAATTGCTTTTAGACTTGTTCAAATTTTGTGCATTTGGCATAAAGGCTTTTGCTGAGGACAACTAGCGTAAAATTGTGGAGCATTATAAGAATAAAAAATTGGATTTTCTAGAAAATAAGATGATTCTTGTGAAGTGTTAAATTTGTTGGTTGTTCCAACTACAAAAAACACATATGACAGCCGACATATGATGACATTTATTGGATAGAGTAGTCAAAGTTAAATTGCACCTGTAGGATTAATTATTGGATAGAGAATGACAATAATTTTGCAGCAGCTCTTCTTTGGATTCGAATTTATCAGGTAAATTGAAGCCTCTTGCTGTTTGGAACCAAGTAGATTCAGCATTTTCGTGCTTCTTTCTGAAGCGGTTTTCAAGATTGATTCATCTCGCCTTGAGGTGATCACATTTGTTACACAATGGCAATCCCTTTGGAAGCTTATCCTGTCTAAACTGGCAGGCATAACTGACAAGAATTTGGATGTGTCTGCCTAGAATTTGGTTAAGATGCCAACCAAAGCATTCTTCCTCTGAACTTGTGAATAGTGTGCCTTCTCCCTGAAGCATTTCCCCATCCAACAAAACAGTTTATTCTTTCTGATTTCTCTGTAGCTTTACTCGAGCCTTCAGGACATGGGGATCATCACTGTGTCTTCGAGCTGGCAATTTGTTCCAAGTCCCAATGGGCTACCCATGCCCAAAGGAACTTTGGGCGGGATGGGTATTATAATTTGGTATTGGGTTTAAGTTGGGACACATCCCAACTATACCCATTAATGAATGGGAAAGGATGGGAAATACTTGGGTACCCATTGGGCTCAAATGGCAAGGGCTCCGTTTGGATTAGCTGTTTTTGGTAGGTGTTTTTGAAATATTTTATTGTAGCAGTGTATATGAAAAATTTTTACTATAAAATTTTTTTGAAATATTTGATATATTAATATGGATGGGATGTTTCTTGAGTTATTGTATATTACTGTAACATTGTATTTGAAAAACTTATTTTTTGAAAAAAAAGTCAATCCAAACGGAATCTTAGATTCAAAAATTATCTTTAACAATTTTTATAGTCATACCAGCGAATATAATCTAGTAGTCTTCCTAGTCATTATCCACAAGAATTTCCAGCATTTCAGTTAGTTTAGACCTGTCATCCTTGGACAATGATAAGGATAAATATTCAACATCCTAAGGACCTTGGCCATCTTGATATATGTTGGAATATGGCTGTATATCTATCTTTTCCTTTATTTGTTAATCCAATTTTTGGTGGGAATCTTGAGTATAAAGCACTTGCATGTTTATTTAATAAAACTAAAAGAAATTTAATAAATCAAAAATATTAAAATTATATAAAAATAAAAAATGAATTAAAGGAAAAAAAATATGTAGAAAATGGATTTGGGTATTGGGCGGGATCAATCTAAACCAATCCCAAAATGATCCCGCCCAAGTTAGTCCCAAAACACATATGGGTAAGGTTGGGCCCAAACCCATATGACTCGGTTCCATCTCAAACCCAAGCAAATCCCGCCCATTTTGCCACCTCTACTGTGTCTGATGAATATACTTCTGTAATCCCCCGTGCAAGAATATTCAAGTCCTTGATTCTTGATGCAGACAATTTGGTGCCTAAACTCCTGCCACAGATCACTAAGAGCATTGACATTGTTGAAGGTGATGGAGGGGAAGGAACCATCAAGCAAATGAACTTTGCTGAAGGTAGACTCTTAGCCTACATGAAACTTGATTTCCCTTTGGGTTTTTCTTTTCTTTTTTTTTAATATCTCATTTTCAATTTCAAGAGATTGCAAATGCTTTACGCATTGGTATTGGAGACCTTTTAACATATGATCCATGACATGTAACCAGGAACTCATTTCAAATCCATAAAGCATAGAATTGACGTGATCGATGTGGAGAATTGCACATACAATTACACTTCGATTGAAGGTGATGCCTTGGGAGGCAAACTTGAGAAAATCTCGTATGAAGCTAAGTTCGAGGCTTCACAAGAAGGATGGACCATTTTCCAAAATGACCAGCAAATACTACGTCTTGGATGATGCTGCAGTTACCGAAGAGGAAATCAAGGCTGGTAAAGAAAAGGCCATTGGAATCGACAAAGCAGTTGAAGCCTATCTCCTCCAAAACCCTGATGCCTATGTTTAATTCTATGTTTCTTCAAAGTCTGAGACAAAAATCTCTGAATTTATGATCTTTATGTCCTGTCATCTGCTCCCTCTTGCTTTGAAGAATAACCGTGTCAGCTAGTCCTCAGAAATTATGGAGTGTGATTTTTCAACCTTCCTGTAATTCACTCATAGTTTTTCTAGCATGCAACTCTTTCGCCTTTGTTACCTCCAATGATCTTTGAATGCATATCCAGTTGATTAACCAACTTTGAATCATGTGGTATCAAGAATATTTGAAACTCAAAAGTGAATTAACATATCTAAGATGGAACTGATACTAGTGTTATAACTTCCTGTAACATGAGTACGTAAGTTAAGTTCAGTGTAGTTAAGTTTCTTGGATATAACTTGGCACACAATTATGTACAAGAAAATGGAATTTTTATTTCTGCAAAGAAGAAAAAACTATAACTATACTATTTATCTGGTATATATCTCCGCAACAAAGAGCAACAATTTCCAACAAAAATTAAGTGCAAAATCTATTCAAGTATAGGCACGAGGGTGTGCCAAAAGATAGGCTTCCACAACCTCATACATCCCAATAGCTCTGTCCTTACCAAGCTCAATTTCTTCCTCTTTGATCTCCACATTTTCTTTGGTCTTGTACTCGGATGTTATCTTACAAATGCAGCCTGTATAGCCGTAGGGTTCAAATTTAACTTCGTAAGAGATCCAATCCAATTTGTCCATCAAAGCATCCCCTTCAATCAGAGTGAATTTAACCATGTAATGCTCCTTATCCAGAGCATCAACTCTGTGCTTCACATATGTGTAGGGGCTAGCTGCATCACAGAATTTTCAACAAGAAGAAAAATACATGATTACGTGTTTCTGTAGGATTTTGCACCAAACCAAGTTGAAATTTAAGACGATACCACTTATTTGACTAACCTTCTGTGAAATTCATTTGCTTGATGCTCCCAGCTTCACCATCTCCTTGCAGATATTCAATGCTTTTGATTGATGAAAACATGAGCTTCGGGCAAAGATTATGGGAATCCATGATCAGGGCTTTGAACATCCGATCTGGGGTAACTTGAGTCTTGAAAGACTGAGATACCTTGATGATTCCCATGTCTGCTTTCTTTTTTAACGGAATGTGCAAGCTGGAAAGAATTAGTTAGAGGTTAAGAATTATAAGAGTAGCATAAAAATTGGGTAGAGGCTGGAGACCTTTATATGCATCAAGTGGGAAAGCTCTAAGAGAAGACTTCAGGCCTCCTTTTTCCTATTTTTCTCTATAATATGGTGTGTTTGGATGGAAAGAAAATAATGGAAAAGAAAGGATGTGGTGAGAAAAAAAAAATTTAGGAATCATTTGTTTGAAAAAGGAAAATAAAGCAAAGGAAATGGACTTTAAAGACCCATCAAAAAAAATTTTTTTTTTTCCAACTAGAAGTGGGATAAAATGAAAAGAAAAAAAAGGAACACTCATACAATCACTTGTGAATTACAATAATAATGTTTGTCGTGAACACATAATTCAAAATGACATGACAAGAAGCATGGCCACTTTAGTAAAATACTAACTGAAACACACTACTATGTATATTACTAGTTTCCTTCCAAATCTCCTAAACATGTGTGTACATCTCATCTTTTCATTTCTATCCTACACTCCCAAACCAGCCGTTGGTATACAGATTACAAAACGAAAAAAGAAAAACAGTTTTATCCTTAAATAAATAAATCATGACCGATCCTCCATTTAAAGTTTATACTTCAAAGTCAGCTCATCCATTTGGTAGGTAGCTCACCTTTTCAACTCGGGAGGGAGAGTTCTACGGAGGGAGACACTTTGGTCACCCGGCGAGGCATGAAAATTCCATGCCATGACTCAATCCTACTTCACTTATATTATATGGTCTAAAATAAAGTAGAAGTTAGCTGATTTGATTTGGACACAAACTCGGTAGAAATTTTATCGACAGAGAACGGTCGAACTAAGGAGCCTAATCCTGTAATATGAAAATGTGCATCTGGAACTACGGAGACGTGTTTGATAGACAAAATTTTACTAAAAAAATATCTGTATAGGCAATCTTGTAGTAGCACAGAAATGATAAATCAGTAGTTAGTTTGAAAGTCATTTTCAAACTCAAACACGTGTACATACAAATAAATGGAGCATTAACTGAGATTGAATTTCCCAGTGACTTTTAACGAAAGTGTTTACTTTTCCAACTTCAGGTTCTAATCCTTTTTTTTTTTTTTTTTTTTTTGGGGTTTAGGGGTGTGTGTTATATTTTTTAAGTAACAGAAGAGAAAAGACTCTCTACTCTAGAAGGAAAACTGGACTCCACGGAAAGTTCTCTCGGCCCAGCACGCTGAAATGGGTCAGTGGAACTCTGGGTTGAGTGGATCCATCGACTTTTCCGCCTTCGTTCATTGTGAATAAGCAGAATGAGCTGGTGTACACTTCATCTCTTGCTAAAGTCTAGTGAGAAAAACCACAAAAAAAAAAATTAAGAACCGTGAAATTTAGAAATTTTTGGTTCTAAGAATTTTACTCTCGTTTTTATTGCATCATTTACAAATTAATTGTAATGTGTATGTATGACTTGATGGTAATCTAATATTTAAAAAAAATTTAATCGATGTTGATCGTGTCATTAACTGTTTCTAATTGTATAAAAGTTATTTTAAAAATCTAGAATAAAAAAGCACCCAAAAAAATCATTTTTAATCTTTTTTTAGGGTGAACAAATAAGTAGCAAGTTTGCATAGAAAAGCTGTGTTGTTTGTACAGCTGGGCTATTGCACTAGCACGGATCTGCTCAGCTTCCTATCAAAATGATAAAATCCCCTTTAGACCAAACGATTTTATCTATTAAATAAATACAACCCAAGGCAACTTTTCACCAAAACTTCATCTTTTTATAACCTTCTTCAAACACATAAAAAATGATGCCAGTTCTTCCTCATTTTGGTGGCATGAAAGTTCTTCTTCATTTTGGTGGCATGGCTCAAAAGGTTGTTGGGATAGTTAAAAAGTTCGAAAAGGAGGTGGTTTCTAGTCCTAATGCGATAGGGTTCTGTGCTAGCAATACCCTTTCTATTTTGATAGTTGTGAAACAAATGGAACAAGCAAGGAATGCTGATAAGCAGAATGAGTTAAACCATGATGAAAGATATAGAGAGGTGAAGATGACTGTCAGAGAGAGTGAAAGAAAGGTTATATTGGCAGTAAAAAAAGAAGCTGCTCAGCCCACCAAAAATTTGAAGGAGTTGATGAAAATCCATGACAAACAATATTCATCTTCTTGGTTTTGGACCGACAAAAAGGTCAACCTTCTCTAAGCGAAGCTAGAAAGTTTTCAGAAGGAGGCTAATGTGAAGGAGAAGATGTACCTGGATGCCAATGAGGCAAAAAAAAAATGTTGGGTTGATGAGTATTCGGATTTTTGGATCTTATACCTAAGTCAGCTTTCAAATGACTTAGATTAAAGACTAACATGTGTGTTTTTCTAAGAATGAGCAGGTGTAAACTTCACCTCATGCTAAAGTCCAGTGAGAAAAATCACAAAAAAAAAAAAAAAATTTAAAGAATTGTAAAATTTAGAAATTTTTGGTTCTAAGAATTTTACTCTAGTTTTTATTGCATCATTTACAAATTAATTGTAATGTGTATGTATGACTTGATGGTAATGTAATATTTTAAAGAAATTTAATCGATGTTGATCGCGTCCTTAATTGGTTTTAATTGTGTAAAAGTTAATTTTAAAAAACCAGAATAAAAAAGCACCCAAAAAAAAATCTTATTTTTAATCTTTTTTTAGGGTGAACAAATTAAGTAGTAAGTTTGTAAAGAAAAGCTGTGTTGTTTGTACAGTTGGGCTGTTGCACTAGCACGGATCAGCTCAGCTTTCTATCAAAATAACAAAATCACCCTTAGACCAGACTATTCTATCTATTAAATAAATACCGCCCAAGGCAACTTTTCTCCAAAACTTCATCTTTTTATAACATTCTTCAAACACATAAAAAACGATGCCAGTTCTTCCTCATTTTGGTGGCATAAAGGTTCTTCCTCATTTTGGTGGCATGGCTCAAAAGGTTGTTGGGATAGCGAAAAAGTTTGGAAAAGGAGGTGGTTTCTAGTCCTAATGCGATTGGATTCTGTGTTAGCAATACCACTTCTATTTTGATAGCTGTGAAACAAATGGAACAAGCATGGAATGTTGATGAGCAGAATGAGTTAAACCATGATTAAAAATGTAGAAATGTGAAGAAGACTGTCAGAAAGAGTGAAAGAAAGGTTATACTGGCAATCAAAAAAGAGGCTGCTCAGCCCACCAAAAATTTGAAAGAGTTGATGAAAACCCATGACAAACAAAACTCATCTTCTTGGTTTTAGAACGACAAAAAGGTCAACCTTCTCCAAGCGAAGCTAGAAAGTTTTCAGAAGGAGGCTGAGGTGAAGGATAAGATGTACCTGGATGCCATTAAGGTAAAAAAAAATGTTGGGTTGATGAGTTTTCGGATTTTTGGATCTTATACCTAAGTCAGTTTTTGAATGACTTAGATTCAAGACTAACACGTGTATTTTTCTAAGAATGAGCTGCTGCAAACTTCTCTTCATGCTAAAGTCCAGTGAGAAAAATCACAAAAAAAAAATTTAAGAACCGTGAAATTTAGAAATTTTTGGTTCTAAGAATTTTACTCTAGTTTTTGTTGCATCATTTACAAATTAATTGTAATGTGTATGTATGACTTGATGGTAATCTAATATTTTAAAAAAATTTAATCGATGTTGATCATGTCCTTAACTGCTTCTAATTGTGTAAATGTTAATTCAAAAAATAAGAATAAAAAAGCACCCAAAAAAATGTTATTTTTAATCTTTTTTTAGGGTGAACAAATTAAGTAGAAAGTTTGTACAGAAAAACTGTGTTGTTTGTACAGTTAGGCTTTTGCACTAGCACGGATCAACTCAGTTTCCTATCAAAATGACAAAATTCCCTTTAGACCAAACTATTCTATCTATTAAATAAATACAATCTAAGGCAACTTTTCACCAAAATTTCATCTTTTTATAACATTCTTCAAACACATAAAAAACGATGCTAGTTCTTCCTCATTTTGGTGGCATGTCTTAAAAAGTTGTTGGAATAGCTAAAAAGTTTGGAAAGGAGGCGGTTTCTAGTCCTAATGTGATAGGGTTCTGTGCTAGCAATATCCTTTCTATTTTGATAGCTGTGAAACAAATGGAACAAGCAAGGAATGCTGATGAGCAGAATGAGTTAAATCATGATGAAAGATGTAGAGAGGTGAACAAGACTGTCAGAGAAAGTGAAAGAAATGTTATACTGGCATTCAAAAAAGAGACTGCTCAGCCCACCAAAAATTTGAAGGAGTTGATGAAAACTCATGACAAACAATACTCATCTTCTTGGTTTTGGACCAACAAAAGGGTAAACCTTCTCCAAACGAAACTAGAAAGTTTTCCGAAGGAGGCTGAGATGAAGAAGAAGATGTACCTAGATGCCATTGAGGTAAAAAAAAATATTGGGTTGACGAGTTTTCAGACTTTTGGAACTTATACCTAAGTCAGCTTTTGAATGACGTAGATTCAAGACTAACACGTGTGTTTTTCTAAGAATGAGCTGGCGTAAACTTCACTTCATGCTAAAGTCAAGTGATAAAAACAAGCAAAAAAAATTTAAGATCCGTGAAATTTAGAAATTTTTAGTTCAAAGAATTTTACTCTAGTTTTTATTGCATCATTTACAAATTAATTGTAATGTGTATGTATGACTTGATGGTAATCTAATATTTTAAAAAAATTTAATCGATATTAATCGTTTCCTTAACTGCTTCTAATTGTGTAAAGGTTAATTTTAAAAACCAGAATAAAAAAGCACCCAAAAAAATCTTACTTTAAATCTTTTTCTAGGGTCAACAAATTAAGTAGCAAGTTTGTACAAAAAAGCTGTGTTGTTTGTACAACTGGGTTGTTGTACTAGGACGGATCAGCTCAGTTTACTATAAAAATGACAAAATCTCCCTTAGACCAAACTATTCTATCTATTAAATAAATACAACCTGAGGCAACTTTTTACCAAAATTTCATCTTTTTATAACCTTTTTCAAACACATAAAAAATGATGCCAGTTCTTCCTCATTTTGGTGGTATGGCTCAAAACGTTGTTGAGATAGTTAAAAAGTTTGGGAAGAAGGTGGTTTCTAGTTCTAATGCGATAGGGTTCTGTGCTAGCAATACCCTTTTTATTTTGATAGCTGTAAAACAAATGGACCAAGCAAGGAATGCTGATAAGTAGAATGACTAGGATGCAAGACTAACACGTGTGTTTTTCTAAGAATGAGCTGGTGCAAACTTCTCCTCATGCTAAAGTCCAGTGAGAAAAATCAGAAAAAAAAATTTAAGAACATTGAAATTTAGAAATTTTTGGTTCTAAGTTTTTTACTCTAGTTTTTATTGCATCATTTACAAATTAATTGTAATGTGTATGTATGACTTGATAGTAATCTAATATTTAAATAAAATTTAATTGATGTTGATCTTGTCCTTAACTGCTTTAAATTGTGTAAAAGTTAATTTTAAAAAATCAGAACAAAAAAGCACTTAAAGAAATCTTATTTTTAATCTTTTTTCAGGGTGAACAAATTAAGTAGCAAGTTTGTACAGGAAAGCTGTGTTGTTTGTAAAGCATGGTTGTTGCACTAGCACGGATCAGCTCAGCTTCCTATCAAAACTAGTTTTGTACCCGTTCGTTGAACGGGAATCGTTGAAAAATAACAAACTTTAGTCAATTTATAAAAATGTCGATATAAAATACATATTTAATGTATAATCTATTATAACTTGTCTTAAGTATATTACTATGTGCGCATTGTAATGTAAAGTATTCTTATAATATAAATTTGAACATCTAATTTAGTGAATAATAATTTAAAAATAGAAAAAATAACAATCAACAATACCATAACATTCAAAAACTTGAAAATAAATAAAAAGTGCAGTAAATAGTATCAAATAATATTCTACTATTCAGGAACTTGTTTTTATTTTTTTCTGTTTGAACATTCTCCTCGATTTGTCCGTGCAAATCAGCATTTATTGATTTTCTATTATCACTGCATGATAGCAAAGTAGGATAACTAAGTATAAAAAAAATAAATGATTTATCGCATTCAAGTTTGTGTATAACAATACGTAAAGATTATAATTAAATAAACTGCCAGAATCTTTTAATTAACTAATGAATTTGCAGATATATCTAATAGAGATATTTATGTCTCTTGTATTTATATCGCATTACTTTCCAGTGCATTTTGTTTTTGGTTATTTTTCCTGAAGGCAAATTAACAAACATCATAGTATATGATCACAAAAATCAATTAACAAACATGTTAGAAAAAATCCTAAAAAAATAACGATGAAAGTACTTGTTTAAATCCTATGTCTTCATACAAAACAAATAGAAAATAAAATTAAAAAAATAAAATTCAAGATATGTTACTAAGCTCTTACAATTCAAGATCAACATGCCTTTTTAAAATATATATATATATATATATTGAAAGAAGATGTACGTGATAATAAAGAGGAGTGAAAATCCAAAATTGATACTTTAATATACCAACCGCTTGCACTGGAAATACTTAACCATGAATTTGATGTTTGAAATCAATATATTATAGGCTATATATATTGTAGACATAGGAAATAAGAATTGATAAGAATAAAAAGAGATATTGATAAGAACATTAAAAGTATGTTTATCTTAATTTAAGTTGTTTAAAGTACGTAACTTTGAGTAGGAAATAAGAATCCTATAATATTAAGAATTCTTATAGGAAATAAAACCATAATCGTCCAAATAACTTTGAATAGGAAATAAGATCTTATGTGACCCATACTATGCACGTATATAAACTTGTACGTAATAAATTTACAAATGCATTATCAAGATAGATTTTACCGACCTTAAAAGACCACTTCCACTATATCGAGTCCTTTAAGTGCATGAACTCCGATGATGTGGGTCCACGCACGAAATACTCCCTATCATCTGGGCAGAGATGTATTGCGATTAAGGAATTATTAGCAGAAATATATTAAAAAAAAAGACGGGCGGAGGACACTACGGAGGAGGCTTTTCTCTTGGATTGGAGGACACTATGGACGGAGGGTTGGGTAGGGGCCTTTGGGGTGCAAAACTTCAACAAATATCTAATGTTTTATCTCATCTTTCTTTAGCTATGATAATGGGATTTTATTTTTTTGGTTGATGACACTCCATTTTCTTTATGGACTTTTCCAGAATTTTTCAATCAGATGAAATGTCATTTCTCTTTGTACATCAATTATGCATAGGGACTGTAAGTCTTGTAAAAATTTTCTCGAGCTAATTTTCTTTAATTTTCACATCTAGATTGTTTGTATGTTGTTCTATATATGGGTAGATTATCTTAAAATAAAAAGGATCTATGATGAAGCTGTTAAAAAAAAAAAAGAATAGGACACTATAAAAAAATATATTATCATTTATTCCTATATATCTAATAGAGGAGATTTATGTCTCTTTTATTTATATCGCATTACTTTCCAGTTCCTTTTTTTGGGTAAGAAATAAGAATCATATAATATTAAGAATTTTTTTAGAAAATAAGAATTGATATATATCCAAACAAAAAAGTAGCAAACCACGTAGGAAACTACTTGTCGTCTCGTTAAGCCACGTAGGAAAGAGAAAATTTGAAGGGATAAGTATGAGAATACGACTTTATTATATATATATATATATGATGACAAAATCCCCCTTAGACCAAACTATTCTATCTATTAAATATATACAAACGAAGGCAACTTTGCACTAGAATTTCATCTTTTTATAACCTTCTTCAAACACATCAAAACGCTGCCAGTTCTTCCTAAGTTTGGTGGCATGAAAGTTCTTCCTCATTTTGATGGCATGGCTCAAAAAGTTGTTGGGATAACTAAAAATTTTGAAAAGGAAGTGGTTTCTAGTCCTAATGCAACAGGGTTCTGTGCTAGTGATACCCTTTCTATTTTGATAGTTGTAAAACAAATGGAACAGGCAAGCTATGCTGATAAACAGAATGAGTTAAACCATGATGAAAGATGAAGAGAAGTGAAGAAAATTGCCAGAGAAAGTGAAGGAAAGGTTATACTGGCAGTAAAAAAATAGACTGCTTAGCCCGCCAAAAATTTTAAGGAGTTGATGATAATTCATGACCAACAATACACATCATCTTGGTTTTGGCCCGAAAAAGGGGTCAACCTTCTCTAAGCGAAACTAGAAAGTTTTCAGAAGGAGGTTGAGGTGAAGGAGAAGATGTACCTGGATGCCATTTAGATAAAAAAAAATGTTGGGTTGATAAGTTTTCGAATTTTGGATCTTATACCTAAGTCAGCTTTTGAATGACTTAGATTCAAGACTAACAAGTGTGTTTTTCTAAGAATGAGTTGGTGTAAACTTCACAGTATACTAAAGTTCATTGAGAAAAACCACAAAAAAAAATTACGAACCGTGAAATTTGAAAATTTTTTGGTTCTAAGAATTTTAGTCCAGTTTTTATTGCATCATTTACAAATTAATTGTAATGTGTATGTATGACTTGATGGTAATCTAATATTTTAAAAAAATTTAATCAATGTTGATCGTGTCCTCAACTGCCTCTAATTGTGTAAAAGTCAATTTTAAAAAATCAGAATAAAAAACACCCAAAAAATCTTATTTTTAATCTTTGTTTGGGGTTAACAAATTAAGTAGCAAGTTTGTACAGGAAAGCTGTGTGTTTGTAAAGCAGGGCTGTTGAACTAGCATGGATCAACTCAGCTTCCTATCAAAATGACAAAATCCCCCTTAGACCAAACTATTCTATCTATTAAATATATACAAACGAAGTCGGCTTTGCACCAGAATTTCATCTTTTTATAACCTTTTTCAAACACATAAAAAACGCTGCCAATTCTTCCTCATTTTGGTGGCATGAAAGTTCTTCCTCATTTTGATGGCATGGCTCAAAAAGTTGTTGGGATAACTAAAAAATTTGAAAATGAGGTGGTTTCTAGTCCTAATGCAATAGGGTTTTGTTCTAGCGATACCCTTTCTATTTTGATAGTTGTGAAACAAATGGAACAAGCAAGGAATGCTGATAAACAGAACGATTTAAACCATGATGAAAGATGTAGAGAGGTGAAGAAGACTGTCAGAGAAAGTGAAGGAAAGGTTATACTGGCAATAAAAAAAAAGGTTGCTCAGCCCATCAAAAATTTTAAGGAGTTGATGAAAATTTATGACCAACAATAAACATCTTCTTGGTTTTGGCCCGACAAAAGGGTAAACCTTCTCTAAGCGAAACTAAAAAGTTTTCAGAAGGAGGTTGAGATGAAGGAGAAGATGTACCTGAATGCCATTTAGGTAAAAATAAATATTGGATTGATGAGTTTTCGAATTTTTGGATCTTATACCTAAGTCAGCTTTTGAATGATTTAGATTCAAGACTAACAGGTGTGTTTTTCTAAGAATGAGTTGATGTAAACTTCACAGTATGCTAAAGTCCATTGAGAAAAATCACAAAAAAAAAATTTAAGAACCGTGAAATTTAGAAATTATTTGTTCTAAGAATTTTACTCCAGTTTTTATTGCATCATTTACAAATTAATTGTAATGTGTATGTATGACTTGATGGTAATCTAATATTTTAAAAAAATTTAATCAATGTTGATCGTGTCCTCAACTGTCTCTAATTGTGTAAAAGTCAATTTTAAAAAATCAGAATAAAAAACACCCACAAAATCTTATTTTTAATCTTTGTTTGGGGTTAACAAATTAAGTAGCAAGTTTGTACAGGAAAGTTGTGTGTTTGTAAAGCAGGGCTGTTGAACTAGCATGGATCAACTCAGCTTCATATCAAAATGACAAAATCCCCCTTAGACCAAACTATTCTATGTATTAAATAAATGCAAACGAAGGCAGCTTTTCACCAGAATTTCATCTTTTTAAAACCTTATTCAAACTCATAAAAAACGATGCCAGTTCTTCCTCATTTTGGTGGCATAAAAGTTTTTTCTCATTTTGATGGCATGGCTCAAAAGGTTGTTGGGATAGCTAAAAAGTTTGGAAAGGAGGTTGTTTCTGGTCCTAATACGATTGGATTCTGTGTTAGCAGTACCACTTCTATTTTGATAGCTGTGAAACAAATGGAACAAGCATGGAATGTTGATGAGCACAATGAGTTAAACCATGATTAAAAATGTAGAAATGTGAAGAAGACTGTCAGAAAGAGTGAAAGAAAAGTTATACTGGCACTCAAAAAAGAGGATGCTCAGCCCACCAAAAATTTGAAAGAGTTGATAAAAACCCATGACAAACAAAACTCATCTTCTTGGTTTTAGACCGACAAAAGGGTCAACCTTCTCCAAGCGAAACCAGAAAGTTTTCAGAATGAGGCTGAGGTGAAGGATAAGATGTACCTGGATGCCATTGAGGTAAAAAAAAATGTTGGGTTGATGAGTATTCGGATTTTTGGATCTTATACCTAAGTCAGCTTTCGAATGACTTAGATTCAAGACTAACATGTGTGTTTTTCTAAGAATGAGCAGGTGTAAACTTCACCTCATGCTAAAGTCCAGTGAGATAAACCACAAAAAAGAAAAATTAAGAACCATGAAATTTAGAAATTTTTGGTTCTAAGAATTTTACTCTAGTTTTTATTGCATCATTTACAAATTAATTATAATGTGTATGTATGACTTGATGGTAATCTAATATTTTAAAAAATTAATTGATGTTGATCGTGTTTTTAACTGCTTCTAATTGTGTAAAGGTTAATTTTAAAAAATCAGAATAAAAAAGCACAAAAAAAAATCTTATTTTTAATCTTTCTTTGGGGTGAACAAATTAAGTAGCAAGTTTGTACAGAAAAGTTGTGTTGTTTGTATAGCTCAACTGTTGCACTAGCACACATCAGCTTAGCTTCCTATCAAAATGACAAAATCCCCCTTAGACCAACCTATTCTATCTATTAAATAAATACAACCCAAGGCAACTTTTCACCAAAATTTTATCTTTTTATAACCTTTTTCAAACACATAAAAAACGATGCCAGTTTTTCCTGATTTTGGTTGCATGAAAGTTCTTCCTCATTTTGGTGGCATGGCTCAAAAGTTTGTTTGGATAGCTAAAAAGTTTGGAAAGGAGATGGCTTCTAGTCCTAATACGATAGGGTTTTGTGCTAGCAATACCCTTTCTATTTTGATAGCTGTGACACAAATGGAATAAGCAAGGAATGTTGATAAGCAGAATGAGTTAAATCATGATGAAAGATGTGGAGAGATGAAGAAGACTGTCAGAGAGAGTAAAAGAAAGATTATACTTGCAGTCAAAAAAGAGGCTACTCAGCTCACAAAAAATTTGAAAGAGTTGATGAAAACCCGTGACAAAAAATACTCATCTTTTTGGTTTTGGACCGACAAAAGGATCAACCTTCTCCAAGCGAAGATATAAAGTTTTCAGATGGAGGCTGAGGTGAAGGAGAAGATGTACCTGGATGCCATTCAGGTAAAAAAAAAATGTTGGGTTGATGGGTTTTCAGATTTTTGGATCTTATACCTAAGTCAGCTTTTGAATGACTTAGATTCAAGTCTAACACGTGTGTTTTTCTAAGAATCTCAGAAAGGACTTGTGTTACTTCTTTATATCGTGTTTATAGCGTTGAAAAAAGGAAGAAACAATCTGACTTTGTCTTTAGCATGTTGAGTTCTAAAAGTTTCCAGTACCTTTTTTCCTCTCTATTTCACTTTTAATAGTGTTTTGATTGGACTTAGATTACTGAATCGATTTAGATGCTCCGAGTGTTTGTTTATATTTTGCATTTGTTGGGATATTCATATGGCAGATTTAGTGCTTATTTGTATTGGGTTTACTGAACATTAATTGTTCCCTTAATCAGTGGTTTTATTTTGTCTTTCGGGTTGTTCATTTTAGGGTTGGCTAATGTGATTTTGGACATTGACGTACAAGATCATGAAAAGAAAAGCACACTTAGAGGAGGTACGTATCCATTTTCTTACGACTGGAATATGTTAAGAAATGGGCTTAATTTCTTTTAGGTAGATTTCTTGTTTTGTGTGGAAGTAACTAGTTTTCTAATTGAATTTAGTTACTTGAAGTAGTAGCCAAGAAATATTTTATTTAGTTTAGAATTAGAAGTTATTTCCTACAAATGTAGGGATTAGAATTGGTTTCCTATTGTTATTTGATTTTTGGCCAAATAATATTCCCTATAAATAGGTGGGTTGGCATACTACACAGATATACACAAGGGCACACAAGATGGCATCATGTAACCTTATACATGGGATGAGAGAGGGTTCTTGGGAGATGAGAGATGGTATACAAAGGTTGGACTTGGGTTCAAGTTGTATTCTTGTATAGGATTTTTCTCTCATAATAAATAATGGGTTTCTCTCCATGGACGTAGGCTCAATGGTGGAGCCGAATCACGTTAAATACTGTGTGTCGTTTATCTTTCATGCTTGTGGCTTGTTTGCTCATTAAATTGTTGTGTGATTGAAATCTCAATAGTTGTTTGTTCCGCATTTGGATCCTAGCAAAATATACTGGACTGGAATATATGTGGCTATTATTGTTGTTATAGTTTTATGTGAATAGACTGACTATTATGTGATACTATATGAAGGTGCTTCAGTTTGCAGGGGTTGAAAAATTCACCCCCGAGGTGGGTGAACAACTTGACATGGAAAAACATTCTGTCGTTCATCTTGTACTTGATCTAAAGAATCCTCCGGGCATGATAGTTCAAGTTTTTGAGGAGGGATACATTTGCAATGGGCGGATTCTTAGACGCGCAAAGGTAGGAGTCTCACGTGCTGTGGAGACCAGGGGAAGAAGCAAAAACGCATGAGTGAGATTATGAGATATGACTATTGTAGTATGTTTTAGACTCCACTTTATAGTACGTTCTACTTTTGAGACATTTCGCAAGTTTGCAAAGTTGCAAAAACTAGTTTCATTTCATGGTTGATGTACTTTATCAATGGTAATTAGGTAATGTGGATAATATCTGCTTCCGTGGTTGCCAAGAAAATGAAATTTTGTGCTATATAATCAACATGCAATCCCTAATATTTGCTTTCCTAGATAATAATGCTACAAAAAATGGGATCTTGTGCTATATAATCTGCATGTTATCGTTACTTCGTTCTTGATTTCCTTCTTCACAATGTGATTGATTAAATGCGATGAAGTACCACAACAGCAATTTTTTCTCCTTTTGTTTCTTTCTGCTTGGTGAGCTTCTTTTTTTTAGGGAAAATGACCTGTTTCATCCCTCACATTTCGCAAAAATATTCTTTTCGTCTCTCACTTTTAAAATGAAATAAATTCGTCCCTGACATTTAAAAATTAAAGCTATTACATCCCTGAACCTAATTTTCAATCTGAATCAAACCATCCAATAACCCAGTAATAAATTTCGAAAATAAAATTGATAGATCATTTGGTCAATTTCATCTTATTCACATGGCATTTATTAAACCAAAAAAATGAAACAAGCATGGAATGTTGATGAGCTGAATGAGTTAAACCATGATTAAAAATGTAGAAATGTGAAGAAGACTGTCAGAAAGAGTGAAAGAAAGGTTATACTGGCACTCAAAAAAGAGGCTGCTCAGCCCACCAAAAATTTGAAAGAGTTGATAAAAACCCATGACAAACAAAACTCATCTTCTTGGTTTTAGACCGACAAAAGGGTCAACCTTCTCCAAGCGAAACCAGAAAGTTTTCAGAATGAGGCTGAGGTGAAGGATAAGATGTACCTGGATGCCATTGAGGTAAAAAAAAATGTTGGGTTGATGAGCATTCGGATTTTTGGATCTTATACCTAAGTCAGCTTTCGAATGACTTAGATTCAAGACTAACATGTGTGTTTTTCTAAGAATGAGCAGGTGTAAACTTCACCTCATGCTAAAGTCCAGTGAGATAAACCACAAAAAAGAAAAATTAAGAACCATGAAATTTAGAAATTTTTGGTTCTAAGAATTTTACTCTAGTTTTTATTGCATCATTTACAAATTAATTATAATGTGTATGTATGACTTGATGGTAATCTAATATTTTAAAAAATTAATTGATGTTGATCGTGTTTTTAACTGCTTCTAATTGTGTAAAGGTTAATTTTAAAAAATCAGAATAAAAAAGCACAAAAAAAAATCTTATTTTTAATCTTTCTTTGGGGTGAACAAATTAAGTAGCAAGTTTGTACAGAAAAGTTGTGTTGTTTGTATAGCTCAACTGTTGCACTAGCACACATCAGCTTAGCTTCCTATCAAAATGACAAAATCCCCCTTAGACCAACCTATTCTATCTATTAAATAAATACAACCCAAGGCAACTTTTCACCAAAATTTTATCTTTTTATAACCTTTTTCAAACACATAAAAAACGATGCCAGTTTTTCCTGATTTTGGTTGCATGAAAGTTCTTCCTCATTTTGGTGGCATGGCTCAAAAGTTTGTTTGGATAGCTAAAAAGTTTGGAAAGGAGATGGCTTCTAGTCCTAATACGATAGGGTTTTGTGCTAGCAATACCCTTTCTATTTTGATAGCTGTGACACAAATGGAATAAGCAAGGAATGTTGATAAGCAGAATGAGTTAAATCATGATGAAAGATGTGGAGAGATGAAGAAGACTGTCAGAGAGAGTAAAAGAAAGATTATACTTGCAGTCAAAAAAGAGGCTACTCAGCTCACAAAAAATTTGAAAGAGTTGATGAAAACCCGTGACAAAAAATACTCATCTTTTTGGTTTTGGACCGACAAAAGGATCAACCTTCTCCAAGCGAAGATATAAAGTTTTCAGATGGAGGCTGAGGTGAAGGAGAAGATGTACCTGGATGCCATTCAGGTAAAAAAAAAATGTTGGGTTGATGGGTTTTCAGATTTTTGGATCTTATACCTAAGTCAGCTTTTGAATGACTTAGATTCAAGTCTAACACGTGTGTTTTTCTAAGAATCTCAGAAAGGACTTGTGTTACTTCTTTATATCGTGTTTATAGCGTTGAAAAAAGGAAGAAACAATCTGACTTTGTCTTTAGCATGTTGAGTTCTAAAAGTTTCCAGTACCTTTTTTCCTCTCTATTTCACTTTTAATAGTGTTTTGATTGGACTTAGATTACTGAATCGATTTAGATGCTCCGAGTGTTTGTTTATATTTTGCATTTGTTGGGATATTCATATGGCAGATTTAGTGCTTATTTGTATTGGGTTTACTGAACATTAATTGTTCCCTTAATCAGTGGTTTTATTTTGTCTTTCGGGTTGTTCATTTTAGGGTTGGCTAATGTGATTTTGGACATTGACGTACAAGATCATGAAAAGAAAAGCACACTTAGAGGAGGTACGTATCCATTTTCTTACGACTGGAATATGTTAAGAAATGGGCTTAATTTCTTTTAGGTAGATTTCTTGTTTTGTGTGGAAGTAACTAGTTTTCTAATTGAATTTAGTTACTTGAAGTAGTAGCCAAGAAATATTTTATTTAGTTTAGAATTAGAAGTTATTTCCTACAAATGTAGGGATTAGAATTGGTTTCCTATTGTTATTTGATTTTTGGCCAAATAATATTCCCTATAAATAGGTGGGTTGGCATACTACACAGATATACACAAGGGCACACAAGATGGCATCATGTAACCTTATACATGGGATGAGAGAGGGTTCTTGGGAGATGAGAGATGGTATACAAAGGTTGGACTTGGGTTCAAGTTGTATTCTTGTATAGGATTTTTCTCTCATAATAAATAATGGGTTTCTCTCCATGGACGTAGGCTCAATGGTGGAGCCGAATCACGTTAAATACTGTGTGTCGTTTATCTTTCATGCTTGTGGCTTGTTTGCTCATTAAATTGTTGTGTGATTGAAATCTCAATAGTTGTTTGTTCCGCATTTGGATCCTAGCAAAATATACTGGACTGGAATATATGTGGCTATTATTGTTGTTATAGTTTTATGTGAATAGACTGACTATTATGTGATACTATATGAAGGTGCTTCAGTTTGCAGGGGTTGAAAAATTCACCCCCGAGGTGGGTGAACAACTTGACATGGAAAAACATTCTGTCGTTCATCTTGTACTTGATCTAAAGAATCCTCCGGGCATGATAGTTCAAGTTTTTGAGGAGGGATACATTTGCAATGGGCGGATTCTTAGACGCGCAAAGGTAGGAGTCTCACGTGCTGTGGAGACCAGGGGAAGAAGCAAAAACGCATGAGTGAGATTATGAGATATGACTATTGTAGTATGTTTTAGACTCCACTTTATAGTACGTTCTACTTTTGAGACATTTCGCAAGTTTGCAAAGTTGCAAAAACTAGTTTCATTTCATGGTTGATGTACTTTATCAATGGTAATTAGGTAATGTGGATAATATCTGCTTCCGTGGTTGCCAAGAAAATGAAATTTTGTGCTATATAATCAACATGCAATCCCTAATATTTGCTTTCCTAGATAATAATGCTACAAAAAATGGGATCTTGTGCTATATAATCTGCATGTTATCGTTACTTCGTTCTTGATTTCCTTCTTCACAATGTGATTGATTAAATGCGATGAAGTACCACAACAGCAATTTTTTCTCCTTTTGTTTCTTTCTGCTTGGTGAGCTTCTTTTTTTTAGGGAAAATGACCTGTTTCATCCCTCACATTTCGCAAAAATATTCTTTTCGTCTCTCACTTTTAAAATGAAATAAATTCGTCCCTGACATTTAAAAATTAAAGCTATTACATCCCTGAACCTAATTTTCAATCTGAATCAAACCATCCAATAACCCAGTAATAAATTTCGAAAATAAAATTGATAGATCATTTGGTCAATTTCATCTTATTCACATGGCATTTATTAAACCAAAAAAATGAAACAAGCATGGAATGTTGATGAGCTGAATGAGTTAAACCATGATTAAAAATGTAGAAATGTGAAGAAGACTGTCAGAAAGAGTGAAAGAAAGGTTATACTGGCACTCAAAAAAGAGGCTGCTCAGCCCACCAAAAATTTGAAAGAGTTGATAAAAACCCATGACAAACAAAACTCATCTTCTTGGTTTTAGACCGACAAAAGGGTCAACCTTCTCCAAGCGAAACCAGAAAGTTTTCAGAATGAGGCTGAGGTGAAGGATAAGATGTACCTGGATGCCATTGAGGTAAAAAAAAATGTTGGGTTGATGAGCATTCGGATTTTTGGATCTTATACCTAAGTCAGCTTTCGAATGACTTAGATTCAAGACTAACATGTGTGTTTTTCTAAGAATGAGCAGGTGTAAACTTCACCTCATGCTAAAGTCCAGTGAGATAAACCACAAAAAAGAAAAATTAAGAACCATGAAATTTAGAAATTTTTGGTTCTAAGAATTTTACTCTAGTTTTTATTGCATCATTTACAAATTAATTATAATGTGTATGTATGACTTGATGGTAATCTAATATTTTAAAAAATTAATTGATGTTGATCGTGTTTTTAACTGCTTCTAATTGTGTAAAGGTTAATTTTAAAAAATCAGAATAAAAAAGCACAAAAAAAAATCTTATTTTTAATCTTTCTTTGGGGTGAACAAATTAAGTAGCAAGTTTGTACAGAAAAGTTGTGTTGTTTGTATAGCTCAACTGTTGCACTAGCACACATCAGCTTAGCTTCCTATCAAAATGACAAAATCCCCCTTAGACCAACCTATTCTATCTATTAAATAAATACAACCCAAGGCAACTTTTCACCAAAATTTTATCTTTTTATAACCTTTTTCAAACACATAAAAAACGATGCCAGTTTTTCCTGATTTTGGTTGCATGAAAGTTCTTCCTCATTTTGGTGGCATGGCTCAAAAGTTTGTTTGGATAGCTAAAAAGTTTGGAAAGGAGATGGCTTCTAGTCCTAATACGATAGGGTTTTGTGCTAGCAATACCCTTTCTATTTTGATAGCTGTGACACAAATGGAATAAGCAAGGAATGTTGATAAGCAGAATGAGTTAAATCATGATGAAAGATGTGGAGAGATGAAGAAGACTGTCAGAGAGAGTAAAAGAAAGATTATACTTGCAGTCAAAAAAGAGGCTACTCAGCTCACAAAAAATTTGAAAGAGTTGATGAAAACCCGTGACAAACAATACTCATCTTTTTGGTTTTGGACCGACAAAAGGATCAACCTTCTCCAAGCGAAGATATAAAGTTTTGAGATGGAGGCTGAGGTGAAGGAGAAGATGTACCTGGATGCCATTCAGGTAAAAAAAAAATGTTGGGTTGATGAGTTTTCAGATTTTTGGATCTTATACCTAAGTCAGCTTTTGAACGACTTAGATTCAAGTCTAACACGTGTGTTTTTCTAAGAATCTCAGAAAGGACTTGTGTTACTTCTTTATATCGTGTTTATAGCGTTGAAAAAAGGAAGAAACAATCTGACTTTGTCTTTAGCATGTTGAGTTCTAAAAGTTCCCAGTACCTTTTTTCCTCTCTATTTCACTTTTAATAGTGTTTTGATTGGACTTAGATTACTGAATCGATTTAGATGCTCCGAGTGTTTGTTTATATTTTGCATTTGTTGGGATATTCATATGGCAGATTTAGTGCTTATTTGTATTGGGTTTACTGAACATTAATTGTTCCCTTAATCAGTGGTTTTATTTTGTCTTTCGGGTTGTTCATTTTAGGGTTGGCTAATGTGATTTTGGACATTGACGTACAAGATCATGAAAAGAAAAGCACACTTAGAGGAGGTACGTATCCATTTTCTTACGACTGGAATATGTTAAGAAATGGGCTTAATTTCTTTTAGGTAGATTTCTTGTTTTGTGTGGAAGTAACTAGTTTTCTAATTGATTTTAGTTACTTGAAGTAGTAGCCAAGAAATATTTTATTTAGTTTAGAATTAGAAGTTATTTCCTACAAATGTAGGGATTAGAATTGGTTTCCTATTGTTATTTGATTTTTGGCCAAATAATATTCCCTATAAATAGGTGGGTTGGCATACTACACAGATATACACAAGGGCACACAAGATGGCATCATGTAACCTTATACATGGGATGAGAGAGGGTTCTTGGGAGATGAGAGATGGTATACAAAGGTTGGACTTGGGTTCAAGTTGTATTCTTGTATAGGATTTTTCTCTCATAATAAATAATGGGTTTCTCTCCATGGACGTAGGCTCAATGGTGGAGCCGAATCACGTTAAATACTGTGTGTCGTTTATCTTTCATGCTTGTGGCTTGTTTGCTCATTAAATTGTTGTGTGATTGAAATCTCAATAGTTGTTTGTTCCGCATTTGGATCCTAGCAAAATATACTGGACTGGAATATATGTGGCTATTATTGTTGTTATAGTTTTATGTGAATAGACTGACTATTATGTGATACTATATGAAGGTGCTTCAGTTTGCAGGGGTTGAAAAATTCACCCCCGAGGTGGGTGAACAACTTGACATGGAAAAACATTCTGTCGTTCATCTTGTACTTGATCTAAAGAATCCTCCGGGCATGATAGTTCAAGTTTTTGAGGAGGGATACATTTGCAATGGGCGGATTCTTAGACGCGCAAAGGTAGGAGTCTCACGTGCTGTGGAGACCAGGGGAAGAAGCAAAAACGCATGAGTGAGATTATGAGATATGACTATTGTAGTATGTTTTAGACTCCACTTTATAGTACGTTCTACTTTTGAGACATTTCGCAAGTTTGCAAAGTTGCAAAAACTAGTTTCATTTCATGGTTGATGTACTTTATCAATGGTAATTAGGTAATGTGGATAATATCTGCTTCCGTGGTTGCCAAGAAAATGAAATTTTGTGCTATATAATCAACATGCAATCCCTAATATTTGCTTTCCTAGATAATAATGCTACAAAAAATGGGATCTTGTGCTATATAATCTGCATGTTATCGTTACTTCGTTCTTGATTTCCTTCTTCACAATGTGATTGATTAAATGCGATGAAGTACCACAACAGCAATTTTTTCTCCTTTTGTTTCTTTCTGCTTGGTGAGCTTCTTTTTTTTAGGGAAAATGACCTGTTTCATCCCTCACATTTCGCAAAAATATTCTTTTCGTCTCTCACTTTTAAAATGAAATAAATTCGTCCCTGACATTTAAAAATTAAAGCTATTACATCCCTGAACCTAATTTTCAATCTGAATCAAACCATCCAATAACCCAGTAATAAATTTCGAAAATAAAATTGATAGATCATTTGGTCAATTTCATCTTATTCACATGGCATTTATTAAACCAAAAAAATGAAACAAGCATGGAATGTTGATGAGCTGAATGAGTTAAACCATGATTAAAAATGTAGAAATGTGAAGAAGACTGTCAGAAAGAGTGAAAGAAAGGTTATACTGGCACTCAAAAAAGAGGCTGCTCAGCCCACCAAAAATTTGAAAGAGTTGATAAAAACCCATGACAAACAAAACTCATCTTCTTGGTTTTAGACCGACAAAAGGGTCAACCTTCTCCAAGCGAAACCAGAAAGTTTTCAGAATGAGGCTGAGGTGAAGGATAAGATGTACCTGGATGCCATTGAGGTAAAAAAAAATGTTGGGTTGATGAGCATTCGGATTTTTGGATCTTATACCTAAGTCAGCTTTCGAATGACTTAGATTCAAGACTAACATGTGTGTTTTTCTAAGAATGAGCAGGTGTAAACTTCACCTCATGCTAAAGTCCAGTGAGATAAACCACAAAAAAGAAAAATTAAGAACCATGAAATTTAGAAATTTTTGGTTCTAAGAATTTTACTCTAGTTTTTATTGCATCATTTACAAATTAATTATAATGTGTATGTATGACTTGATGGTAATCTAATATTTTAAAAAATTAATTGATGTTGATCGTGTTTTTAACTGCTTCTAATTGTGTAAAGGTTAATTTTAAAAAATCAGAATAAAAAAGCACAAAAAAAAATCTTATTTTTAATCTTTCTTTGGGGTGAACAAATTAAGTAGCAAGTTTGTACAGAAAAGTTGTGTTGTTTGTATAGCTCAACTGTTGCACTAGCACACATCAGCTTAGCTTCCTATCAAAATGACAAAATCCCCCTTAGACCAACCTATTCTATCTATTAAATAAATACAACCCAAGGCAACTTTTCACCAAAATTTTATCTTTTTATAACCTTTTTCAAACACATAAAAAACGATGCCAGTTTTTCCTGATTTTGGTTGCATGAAAGTTCTTCCTCATTTTGGTGGCATGGCTCAAAAGTTTGTTTGGATAGCTAAAAAGTTTGGAAAGGAGATGGCTTCTAGTCCTAATACGATAGGGTTTTGTGCTAGCAATACCCTTTCTATTTTGATAGCTGTGACACAAATGGAATAAGCAAGGAATGTTGATAAGCAGAATGAGTTAAATCATGATGAAAGATGTGGGGAGATGAAGAAGACTGTCAGAGAGAGTAAAAGAAAGATTATACTTGCAGTCAAAAAAGAGGCTACTCAGCTCACAAAAAATTTGAAAGAGTTGATGAAAACCCGTGACAAACAATACTCATCTTTTTGGTTTTGGACCGACAAAAGGATCAACCTTCTCCAAGCGAAGATATAAAGTTTTGAGATGGAGGCTGAGGTGAAGGAGAAGATGTACCTGGATGCCATTCAGGTAAAAAAAAAATGTTGGGTTGATGAGTTTTCAGATTTTTGGATCTTATACCTAAGTCAGCTTTTGAACGACTTAGATTCAAGTCTAACACGTGTGTTTTTCTAAGAATCTCAGAAAGGACTTGTGTTACTTCTTTATATCGTGTTTATAGCGTTGAAAAAAGGAAGAAACAATCTGACTTTGTCTTTAGCATGTTGAGTTCTAAAAGTTCCCAGTACCTTTTTTCCTCTCTATTTCACTTTTAATAGTGTTTTGATTGGACTTAGATTACTGAATCGATTTAGATGCTCCGAGTGTTTGTTTATATTTTGCATTTGTTGGGATATTCATATGGCAGATTTAGTGCTTATTTGTATTGGGTTTACTGAACATTAATTGTTCCCTTAATCAGTGGTTTTATTTTGTCTTTCGGGTTGTTCATTTTAGGGTTGGCTAATGTGATTTTGGACATTGACGTACAAGATCATGAAAAGAAAAGCACACTTAGAGGAGGTACGTATCCATTTTCTTACGACTGGAATATGTTAAGAAATGGGCTTAATTTCTTTTAGGTAGATTTCTTGTTTTGTGTGGAAGTAACTAGTTTTCTAATTGATTTTAGTTACTTGAAGTAGTAGCCAAGAAATATTCTATTTAGTTTAGAATTAGAAGTTATTTCCTACAAATGTAGGGATTAGAATTGGTTTCCTATTGTTATTTGATTTTTGGCCAAATAATATTCCCTATAAATAGGTGGGTTGGCATACTACACAGATATACACAAGGGCACACAAGATGGCATCATGTAACCTTATACATGGGATGAGAGAGGGTTCTTGGGAGATGAGAGATGGTATACAAAGGTTGGACTTGGGTTCAAGTTGTATTCTTGTATAGGATTTTTCTCTCATAATAAATAATGGGTTTCTCTCCATGGACGTAGGCTCAATGGTGGAGCCGAATCACGTTAAATACTGTGTGTCGTTTATCTTTCATGCTTGTGGCTTGTTTGCTCATTAAATTGTTGTGTGATTGAAATCTCAATAGTTGTTTGTTCCGCATTTGGATCCTAGCAAAATATACTGGACTGGAATATATGTGGCTATTATTGTTGTTATAGTTTTATGTGAATAGACTGACTATTATGTGATACTATATGAAGGTGCTTCAGTTTGCAGGGGTTGAAAAATTCACCCCCGAGGTGGGTGAACAACTTGACATGGAAAAACATTCTGTCGTTCATCTTGTACTTGATCTAAAGAATCCTCCGGGCATGATAGTTCAAGTTTTTGAGGAGGGATACATTTGCAATGGGCGGATTCTTAGACGCGCAAAGGTAGGAGTCTCACGTGCTGTGGAGACCAGGGGAAGAAGCAAAAACGCATGAGTGAGATTATGAGATATGACTATTGTAGTATGTTTTAGACTCCACTTTATAGTACGTTCTACTTTTGAGACATTTCGCAAGTTTGCAAAGTTGCAAAAACTAGTTTCATTTCATGGTTGATGTACTTTATCAATGGTAATTAGGTAATGTGGATAATATCTGCTTCCGTGGTTGCCAAGAAAATGAAATTTTGTGCTATATAATCAACATGCAATCCCTAATATTTGCTTTCCTAGATAATAATGCTACAAAAAATGGGATCTTGTGCTATATAATCTGCATGTTATCGTTACTTCGTTCTTGATTTCCTTCTTCACAATGTGATTGATTAAATGCGATGAAGTACCACAACAGCAATTTTTTCTCCTTTTGTTTCTTTCTGCTTGGTGAGCTTCTTTTTTTTAGGGAAAATGACCTGTTTCATCCCTCACATTTCGCAAAAATATTCTTTTCGTCTCTCACTTTTAAAATGAAATAAATTCGTCCCTGACATTTAAAAATTAAAGCTATTACATCCCTGAACCTAATTTTCAATCTGAATCAAACCATCCAATAACCCAGTAATAAATTTCGAAAATAAAATTGATAGATCATTTGGTCAATTTCATCTTATTCACATGGCATTTATTAAACCAAAAAAATGAAACAAGCATGGAATGTTGATGAGCTGAATGAGTTAAACCATGATTAAAAATGTAGAAATGTGAAGAAGACTGTCAGAAAGAGTGAAAGAAAGGTTATACTGGCACTCAAAAAAGAGGCTGCTCAGCCCACCAAAAATTTGAAAGAGTTGATAAAAACCCATGACAAACAAAACTCATCTTCTTGGTTTTAGACCGACAAAAGGGTCAACCTTCTCCAAGCGAAACCAGAAAGTTTTCAGAATGAGGCTGAGGTGAAGGATAAGATGTACCTGGATGCCATTGAGGTAAAAAAAAATGTTGGGTTGATGAGCATTCGGATTTTTGGATCTTATACCTAAGTCAGCTTTCGAATGGCTTAGATTCAAGACTAACATGTGTGTTTTTCTAAGAATGAGCAGGTGTAAACTTCACCTCATGCTAAAGTCCAGTGAGATAAACCACAAAAAAGAAAAATTAAGAACCATGAAATTTAGAAATTTTTGGTTCTAAGAATTTTACTCTAGTTTTTATTGCATCATTTACAAATTAATTATAATGTGTATGTATGACTTGATGGTAATCTAATATTTTAAAAAATTAATTGATGTTGATCGTGTTTTTAACTGCTTCTAATTGTGTAAAGGTTAATTTTAAAAAATCAGAATAAAAAAGCACAAAAAAAAATCTTATTTTTAATCTTTCTTTGGGGTGAACAAATTAAGTAGCAAGTTTGTACAGAAAAGTTGTGTTGTTTGTATAGCTCAACTGTTGCACTAGCACACATCAGCTTAGCTTCCTATCAAAATGACAAAATCCCCCTTAGACCAACCTATTCTATCTATTAAATAAATACAACCCAAGGCAACTTTTCACCAAAATTTTATCTTTTTATAACCTTTTTCAAACACATAAAAAACGATGCCAGTTTTTCCTGATTTTGGTTGCATGAAAGTTCTTCCTCATTTTGGTGGCATGGCTCAAAAGTTTGTTTGGATAGCTAAAAAGTTTGGAAAGGAGATGGCTTCTAGTCCTAATACGATAGGGTTTTGTGCTAGCAATACCCTTTCTATTTTGATAGCTGTGACACAAATGGAATAAGCAAGGAATGTTGATAAGCAGAATGAGTTAAATCATGATGAAAGATGTGGGGAGATGAAGAAGACTGTCAGAGAGAGTAAAAGAAAGATTATACTTGCAGTCAAAAAAGAGGCTACTCAGCTCACAAAAAATTTGAAAGAGTTGATGAAAACCCGTGACAAACAATACTCATCTTTTTGGTTTTGGACCGACAAAAGGATCAACCTTCTCCAAGCGAAGATATAAAGTTTTGAGATGGAGGCTGAGGTGAAGGAGAAGATGTACCTGGATGCCATTCAGGTAAAAAAAAAATGTTGGGTTGATGAGTTTTCAGATTTTTGGATCTTATACCTAAGTCAGCTTTTGAACGACTTAGATTCAAGTCTAACACGTGTGTTTTTCTAAGAATCTCAGAAAGGACTTGTGTTACTTCTTTATATCGTGTTTATAGCGTTGAAAAAAGGAAGAAACAATCTGACTTTGTCTTTAGCATGTTGAGTTCTAAAAGTTCCCAGTACCTTTTTTCCTCTCTATTTCACTTTTAATAGTGTTTTGATTGGACTTAGATTACTGAATCGATTTAGATGCTCCGAGTGTTTGTTTATATTTTGCATTTGTTGGGATATTCATATGGCAGATTTAGTGCTTATTTGTATTGGGTTTACTGAACATTAATTGTTCCCTTAATCAGTGGTTTTATTTTGTCTTTCGGGTTGTTCATTTTAGGGTTGGCTAATGTGATTTTGGACATTGACGTACAAGATCATGAAAAGAAAAGCACACTTAGAGGAGGTACGTATCCATTTTCTTACGACTGGAATATGTTAAGAAATGGGCTTAATTTCTTTTAGGTAGATTTCTTGTTTTGTGTGGAAGTAACTAGTTTTCTAATTGATTTTAGTTACTTGAAGTAGTAGCCAAGAAATATTCTATTTAGTTTAGAATTAGAAGTTATTTCCTACAAATGTAGGGATTAGAATTGGTTTCCTATTGTTATTTGATTTTTGGCCAAATAATATTCCCTATAAATAGGTGGGTTGGCATACTACACAGATATACACAAGGGCACACAAGATGGCATCATGTAACCTTATACATGGGATGAGAGAGGGTTCTTGGGAGATGAGAGATGGTATACAAAGGTTGGACTTGGGTTCAAGTTGTATTCTTGTATAGGATTTTTCTCTCATAATAAATAATGGGTTTCTCTCCATGGACGTAGGCTCAATGGTGGAGCCGAATCACGTTAAATACTGTGTGTCGTTTATCTTTCATGCTTGTGGCTTGTTTGCTCATTAAATTGTTGTGTGATTGAAATCTCAATAGTTGTTTGTTCCGCATTTGGATCCTAGCAAAATATACTGGACTGGAATATATGTGGCTATTATTGTTGTTATAGTTTTATGTGAATAGACTGACTATTATGTGATACTATATGAAGGTGCTTCAGTTTGCAGGGGTTGAAAAATTCACCCCCGAGGTGGGTGAACAACTTGACATGGAAAAACATTCTGTCGTTCATCTTGTACTTGATCTAAAGAATCCTCCGGGCATGATAGTTCAAGTTTTTGAGGAGGGATACATTTGCAATGGGCGGATTCCTAGACGCGCAAAGGTAGGAGTCTCACGTGCTGTGGAGACCAGGGGAAGAAGCAAAAACGCATGAGTGAGATTATGAGATATGACTATTGTAGTATGTTTTAGACTCCACTTTATAGTACGTTCTACTTTTGAGACATTTCGCAAGTTTGCAAAGTTGCAAAAACTAGTTTCATTTCATGGTTGATGTACTTTATCAATGGTAATTAGGTAATGTGGATAATATCTGCTTCCGTGGTTGCCAAGAAAATGAAATTTTGTGCTATATAATCAACATGCAATCCCTAATATTTGCTTTCCTAGATAATAATGCTACAAAAAATGGGATCTTGTGCTATATAATCTGCATGTTATCGTTACTTCGTTCTTGATTTCCTTCTTCACAATGTGATTGATTAAATGCGATGAAGTACCACAACAGCAATTTTTTCTCCTTTTGTTTCTTTCTGCTTGGTGAGCTTCTTTTTTTTAGGGAAAATGACCTGTTTCATCCCTCACATTTCGCAAAAATATTCTTTTCGTCTCTCACTTTTAAAATGAAATAAATTCGTCCCTGACATTTAAAAATTAAAGCTATTACATCCCTGAACCTAATTTTCAATCTGAATCAAACCATCCAATAACCCAGTAATAAATTTCGAAAATAAAATTGATAGATCATTTGGTCAATTTCATCTTATTCACATGGCATTTATTAAACCAAAAAAATGAAACAAGCATGGAATGTTGATGAGCTGAATGAGTTAAACCATGATTAAAAATGTAGAAATGTGAAGAAGACTGTCAGAAAGAGTGAAAGAAAGGTTATACTGGCACTCAAAAAAGAGGCTGCTCAGCCCACCAAAAATTTGAAAGAGTTGATAAAAACCCATGACAAACAAAACTCATCTTCTTGGTTTTAGACCGACAAAAGGGTCAACCTTCTCCAAGCGAAACCAGAAAGTTTTCAGAATGAGGCTGAGGTGAAGGATAAGATGTACCTGGATGCCATTGAGGTAAAAAAAAATGTTGGGTTGATGAGCATTCGGATTTTTGGATCTTATACCTAAGTCAGCTTTCGAATGGCTTAGATTCAAGACTAACATGTGTGTTTTTCTAAGAATGAGCAGGTGTAAACTTCACCTCATGCTAAAGTCCAGTGAGATAAACCACAAAAAAGAAAAATTAAGAACCATGAAATTTAGAAATTTTTGGTTCTAAGAATTTTACTCTAGTTTTTATTGCATCATTTACAAATTAATTATAATGTGTATGTATGACTTGATGGTAATCTAATATTTTAAAAAATTAATTGATGTTGATCGTGTTTTTAACTGCTTCTAATTGTGTAAAGGTTAATTTTAAAAAATCAGAATAAAAAAGCACAAAAAAAAATCTTATTTTTAATCTTTCTTTGGGGTGAACAAATTAAGTAGCAAGTTTGTACAGAAAAGTTGTGTTGTTTGTATAGCTCAACTGTTGCACTAGCACACATCAGCTTAGCTTCCTATCAAAATGACAAAATCCCCCTTAGACCAACCTATTCTATCTATTAAATAAATACAACCCAAGGCAACTTTTCACCAAAATTTTATCTTTTTATAACCTTTTTCAAACACATAAAAAACGATGCCAGTTTTTCCTGATTTTGGTTGCATGAAAGTTCTTCCTCATTTTGGTGGCATGGCTCAAAAGTTTGTTTGGATAGCTAAAAAGTTTGGAAAGGAGATGGCTTCTAGTCCTAATACGATAGGGTTTTGTGCTAGCAATACCCTTTCTATTTTGATAGCTGTGACACAAATGGAATAAGCAAGGAATGTTGATAAGCAGAATGAGTTAAATCATGATGAAAGATGTGGGGAGATGAAGAAGACTGTCAGAGAGAGTAAAAGAAAGATTATACTTGCAGTCAAAAAAGAGGCTACTCAGCTCACAAAAAATTTGAAAGAGTTGATGAAAACCCGTGACAAACAATACTCATCTTTTTGGTTTTGGACCGACAAAAGGATCAACCTTCTCCAAGCGAAGATATAAAGTTTTGAGATGGAGGCTGAGGTGAAGGAGAAGATGTACCTGGATGCCATTCAGGTAAAAAAAAAATGTTGGGTTGATGAGTTTTCAGATTTTTGGATCTTATACCTAAGTCAGCTTTTGAACGACTTAGATTCAAGTCTAACACGTGTGTTTTTCTAAGAATCTCAGAAAGGACTTGTGTTACTTCTTTATATCGTGTTTATAGCGTTGAAAAAAGGAAGAAACAATCTGACTTTGTCTTTAGCATGTTGAGTTCTAAAAGTTCCCAGTACCTTTTTTCCTCTCTATTTCACTTTTAATAGTGTTTTGATTGGACTTAGATTACTGAATCGATTTAGATGCTCCGAGTGTTTGTTTATATTTTGCATTTGTTGGGATATTCATATGGCAGATTTAGTGCTTATTTGTATTGGGTTTACTGAACATTAATTGTTCCCTTAATCAGTGGTTTTATTTTGTCTTTCGGGTTGTTCATTTTAGGGTTGGCTAATGTGATTTTGGACATTGACGTACAAGATCATGAAAAGAAAAGCACACTTAGAGGAGGTACGTATCCATTTTCTTACGACTGGAATATGTTAAGAAATGGGCTTAATTTCTTTTAGGTAGATTTCTTGTTTTGTGTGGAAGTAACTAGTTTTCTAATTGATTTTAGTTACTTGAAGTAGTAGCCAAGAAATATTCTATTTAGTTTAGAATTAGAAGTTATTTCCTACAAATGTAGGGATTAGAATTGGTTTCCTATTGTTATTTGATTTTTGGCCAAATAATATTCCCTATAAATAGGTGGGTTGGCATACTACACAGATATACACAAGGGCACACAAGATGGCATCATGTAACCTTATACATGGGATGAGAGAGGGTTCTTGGGAGATGAGAGATGGTATACAAAGGTTGGACTTGGGTTCAAGTTGTATTCTTGTATAGGATTTTTCTCTCATAATAAATAATGGGTTTCTCTCCATGGACGTAGGCTCAATGGTGGAGCCGAATCACGTTAAATACTGTGTGTCGTTTATCTTTCATGCTTGTGGCTTGTTTGCTCATTAAATTGTTGTGTGATTGAAATCTCAATAGTTGTTTGTTCCGCATTTGGATCCTAGCAAAATATACTGGACTGGAATATATGTGGCTATTATTGTTGTTATAGTTTTATGTGAATAGACTGACTATTATGTGATACTATATGAAGGTGCTTCAGTTTGCAGGGGTTGAAAAATTCACCCCCGAGGTGGGTGAACAACTTGACATGGAAAAACATTCTGTCGTTCATCTTGTACTTGATCTAAAGAATCCTCCGGGCATGATAGTTCAAGTTTTTGAGGAGGGATACATTTGCAATGGGCGGATTCCTAGACGCGCAAAGGTAGGAGTCTCACGTGCTGTGGAGACCAGGGGAAGAAGCAAAAACGCATGAGTGAGATTATGAGATATGACTATTGTAGTATGTTTTAGACTCCACTTTATAGTACGTTCTACTTTTGAGACATTTCGCAAGTTTGCAAAGTTGCAAAAACTAGTTTCATTTCATGGTTGATGTACTTTATCAATGGTAATTAGGTAATGTGGATAATATCTGCTTCCGTGGTTGCCAAGAAAATGAAATTTTGTGCTATATAATCAACATGCAATCCCTAATATTTGCTTTCCTAGATAATAATGCTACAAAAAATGGGATCTTGTGCTATATAATCTGCATGTTATCGTTACTTCGTTCTTGATTTCCTTCTTCACAATGTGATTGATTAAATGCGATGAAGTACCACAACAGCAATTTTTTCTCCTTTTGTTTCTTTCTGCTTGGTGACCTTCTTTTTTTTAGGGAAAATGACCTGTTTCATCCCTCACATTTCGCAAAAATATTCTTTTCGTCTCTCACTTTTAAAATGAAATAAATTCGTCCCTGACATTTAAAAATTAAAGCTATTACATCCCTGAACCTAATTTTCAATCTGAATCAAACCATCCAATAACCCAGTAATAAATTTCGAAAATAAAATTGATAGATCATTTGGTCAATTTCATCTTATTCACATGGCATTTATTAAACCAAAAAAATGAAACAAGCATGGAATGTTGATGAGCTGAATGAGTTAAACCATGATTAAAAATGTAGAAATGTGAAGAAGACTGTCAGAAAGAGTGAAAGAAAGGTTATACTGGCACTCAAAAAAGAGGCTGCTCAGCCCACCAAAAATTTGAAAGAGTTGATAAAAACCCATGACAAACAAAACTCATCTTCTTGGTTTTAGACCGACAAAAGGGTCAACCTTCTCCAAGCGAAACCAGAAAGTTTTCAGAATGAGGCTGAGGTGAAGGATAAGATGTACCTGGATGCCATTGAGGTAAAAAAAAATGTTGGGTTGATGAGCATTCGGATTTTTGGATCTTATACCTAAGTCAGCTTTCGAATGGCTTAGATTCAAGACTAACATGTGTGTTTTTCTAAGAATGAGCAGGTGTAAACTTCACCTCATGCTAAAGTCCAGTGAGATAAACCACAAAAAAGAAAAATTAAGAACCATGAAATTTAGAAATTTTTGGTTCTAAGAATTTTACTCTAGTTTTTATTGCATCATTTACAAATTAATTATAATGTGTATGTATGACTTGATGGTAATCTAATATTTTAAAAAATTAATTGATGTTGATCGTGTTTTTAACTGCTTCTAATTGTGTAAAGGTTAATTTTAAAAAATCAGAATAAAAAAGCACAAAAAAAAATCTTATTTTTAATCTTTCTTTGGGGTGAACAAATTAAGTAGCAAGTTTGTACAGAAAAGTTGTGTTGTTTGTATAGCTCAACTGTTGCACTAGCACACATCAGCTTAGCTTCCTATCAAAATGACAAAATCCCCCTTAGACCAACCTATTCTATCTATTAAATAAATACAACCCAAGGCAACTTTTCACCAAAATTTTATCTTTTTATAACCTTTTTCAAACACATAAAAAACGATGCCAGTTTTTCCTGATTTTGGTTGCATGAAAGTTCTTCCTCATTTTGGTGGCATGGCTCAAAAGTTTGTTTGGATAGCTAAAAAGTTTGGAAAGGAGATGGCTTCTAGTCCTAATACGATAGGGTTTTGTGCTAGCAATACCCTTTCTATTTTGATAGCTGTGACACAAATGGAATAAGCAAGGAATGTTGATAAGCAGAATGAGTTAAATCATGATGAAAGATGTGGGGAGATGAAGAAGACTGTCAGAGAGAGTAAAAGAAAGATTATACTTGCAGTCAAAAAAGAGGCTACTCAGCTCACAAAAAATTTGAAAGAGTTGATGAAAACCCGTGACAAACAATACTCATCTTTTTGGTTTTGGACCGACAAAAGGATCAACCTTCTCCAAGCGAAGATATAAAGTTTTGAGATGGAGGCTGAGGTGAAGGAGAAGATGTACCTGGATGCCATTCAGGTAAAAAAAAAATGTTGGGTTGATGAGTTTTCAGATTTTTGGATCTTATACCTAAGTCAGCTTTTGAACGACTTAGATTCAAGTCTAACACGTGTGTTTTTCTAAGAATCTCAGAAAGGACTTGTGTTACTTCTTTATATCGTGTTTATAGCGTTGAAAAAAGGAAGAAACAATCTGACTTTGTCTTTAGCATGTTGAGTTCTAAAAGTTCCCAGTACCTTTTTTCCTCTCTATTTCACTTTTAATAGTGTTTTGATTGGACTTAGATTACTGAATCGATTTAGATGCTCCGAGTGTTTGTTTATATTTTGCATTTGTTGGGATATTCATATGGCAGATTTAGTGCTTATTTGTATTGGGTTTACTGAACATTAATTGTTCCCTTAATCAGTGGTTTTATTTTGTCTTTCGGGTTGTTCATTTTAGGGTTGGCTAATGTGATTTTGGACATTGACGTACAAGATCATGAAAAGAAAAGCACACTTAGAGGAGGTACGTATCCATTTTCTTACGACTGGAATATGTTAAGAAATGGGCTTAATTTCTTTTAGGTAGATTTCTTGTTTTGTGTGGAAGTAACTAGTTTTCTAATTGATTTTAGTTACTTGAAGTAGTAGCCAAGAAATATTCTATTTAGTTTAGAATTAGAAGTTATTTCCTACAAATGTAGGGATTAGAATTGGTTTCCTATTGTTATTTGATTTTTGGCCAAATAATATTCCCTATAAATAGGTGGGTTGGCATACTACACAGATATACACAAGGGCACACAAGATGGCATCATGTAACCTTATACATGGGATGAGAGAGGGTTCTTGGGAGATGAGAGATGGTATACAAAGGTTGGACTTGGGTTCAAGTTGTATTCTTGTATAGGATTTTTCTCTCATAATAAATAATGGGTTTCTCTCCATGGACGTAGGCTCAATGGTGGAGCCGAATCACGTTAAATACTGTGTGTCGTTTATCTTTCATGCTTGTGGCTTGTTTGCTCATTAAATTGTTGTGTGATTGAAATCTCAATAGTTGTTTGTTCCGCATTTGGATCCTAGCAAAATATACTGGACTGGAATATATGTGGCTATTATTGTTGTTATAGTTTTATGTGAATAGACTGACTATTATGTGATACTATATGAAGGTGCTTCAGTTTGCAGGGGTTGAAAAATTCACCCCCGAGGTGGGTGAACAACTTGACATGGAAAAACATTCTGTCGTTCATCTTGTACTTGATCTAAAGAATCCTCCGGGCATGATAGTTCAAGTTTTTGAGGAGGGATACATTTGCAATGGGCGGATTCCTAGACGCGCAAAGGTAGGAGTCTCACGTGCTGTGGAGACCAGGGGAAGAAGCAAAAACGCATGAGTGAGATTATGAGATATGACTATTGTAGTATGTTTTAGACTCCACTTTATAGTACGTTCTACTTTTGAGACATTTCGCAAGTTTGCAAAGTTGCAAAAACTAGTTTCATTTCATGGTTGATGTACTTTATCAATGGTAATTAGGTAATGTGGATAATATCTGCTTCCGTGGTTGCCAAGAAAATGAAATTTTGTGCTATATAATCAACATGCAATCCCTAATATTTGCTTTCCTAGATAATAATGCTACAAAAAATGGGATCTTGTGCTATATAATCTGCATGTTATCGTTACTTCGTTCTTGATTTCCTTCTTCACAATGTGATTGATTAAATGCGATGAAGTACCACAACAGCAATTTTTTCTCCTTTTGTTTCTTTCTGCTTGGTGAGCTTCTTTTTTTTAGGGAAAATGACCTGTTTCATCCCTCACATTTCGCAAAAATATTCTTTTCGTCTCTCACTTTTAAAATGAAATAAATTCGTCCCTGACATTTAAAAATTAAAGCTATTACATCCCTGAACCTAATTTTCAATCTGAATCAAACCATCCAATAACCCAGTAATAAATTTCGAAAATAAAATTGATAGATCATTTGGTCAATTTCATCTTATTCACATGGCATTTATTAAACCAAAAAAATGAAACAAGCATGGAATGTTGATGAGCTGAATGAGTTAAACCATGATTAAAAATGTAGAAATGTGAAGAAGACTGTCAGAAAGAGTGAAAGAAAGGTTATACTGGCACTCAAAAAAGAGGCTGCTCAGCCCACCAAAAATTTGAAAGAGTTGATAAAAACCCATGACAAACAAAACTCATCTTCTTGGTTTTAGACCGACAAAAGGGTCAACCTTCTCCAAGCGAAACCAGAAAGTTTTCAGAATGAGGCTGAGGTGAAGGATAAGATGTACCTGGATGCCATTGAGGTAAAAAAAAATGTTGGGTTGATGAGCATTCGGATTTTTGGATCTTATACCTAAGTCAGCTTTCGAATGGCTTAGATTCAAGACTAACATGTGTGTTTTTCTAAGAATGAGCAGGTGTAAACTTCACCTCATGCTAAAGTCCAGTGAGATAAACCACAAAAAAGAAAAATTAAGAACCATGAAATTTAGAAATTTTTGGTTCTAAGAATTTTACTCTAGTTTTTATTGCATCATTTACAAATTAATTATAATGTGTATGTATGACTTGATGGTAATCTAATATTTTAAAAAATTAATTGATGTTGATCGTGTTTTTAACTGCTTCTAATTGTGTAAAGGTTAATTTTAAAAAATCAGAATAAAAAAGCACAAAAAAAAATCTTATTTTTAATCTTTCTTTGGGGTGAACAAATTAAGTAGCAAGTTTGTACAGAAAAGTTGTGTTGTTTGTATAGCTCAACTGTTGCACTAGCACACATCAGCTTAGCTTCCTATCAAAATGACAAAATCCCCCTTAGACCAACCTATTCTATCTATTAAATAAATACAACCCAAGGCAACTTTTCACCAAAATTTTATCTTTTTATAACCTTTTTCAAACACATAAAAAACGATGCCAGTTTTTCCTGATTTTGGTTGCATGAAAGTTCTTCCTCATTTTGGTGGCATGGCTCAAAAGTTTGTTTGGATAGCTAAAAAGTTTGGAAAGGAGATGGCTTCTAGTCCTAATACGATAGGGTTTTGTGCTAGCAATACCCTTTCTATTTTGATAGCTGTGACACAAATGGAATAAGCAAGGAATGTTGATAAGCAGAATGAGTTAAATCATGATGAAAGATGTGGGGAGATGAAGAAGACTGTCAGAGAGAGTAAAAGAAAGATTATACTTGCAGTCAAAAAAGAGGCTACTCAGCTCACAAAAAATTTGAAAGAGTTGATGAAAACCCGTGACAAACAATACTCATCTTTTTGGTTTTGGACCGACAAAAGGATCAACCTTCTCCAAGCGAAGATATAAAGTTTTGAGATGGAGGCTGAGGTGAAGGAGAAGATGTACCTGGATGCCATTCAGGTAAAAAAAAAATGTTGGGTTGATGAGTTTTCAGATTTTTGGATCTTATACCTAAGTCAGCTTTTGAACGACTTAGATTCAAGTCTAACACGTGTGTTTTTCTAAGAATCTCAGAAAGGACTTGTGTTACTTCTTTATATCGTGTTTATAGCGTTGAAAAAAGGAAGAAACAATCTGACTTTGTCTTTAGCATGTTGAGTTCTAAAAGTTCCCAGTACCTTTTTTCCTCTCTATTTCACTTTTAATAGTGTTTTGATTGGACTTAGATTACTGAATCGATTTAGATGCTCCGAGTGTTTGTTTATATTTTGCATTTGTTGGGATATTCATATGGCAGATTTAGTGCTTATTTGTATTGGGTTTACTGAACATTAATTGTTCCCTTAATCAGTGGTTTTATTTTGTCTTTCGGGTTGTTCATTTTAGGGTTGGCTAATGTGATTTTGGACATTGACGTACAAGATCATGAAAAGAAAAGCACACTTAGAGGAGGTACGTATCCATTTTCTTACGACTGGAATATGTTAAGAAATGGGCTTAATTTCTTTTAGGTAGATTTCTTGTTTTGTGTGGAAGTAACTAGTTTTCTAATTGATTTTAGTTACTTGAAGTAGTAGCCAAGAAATATTCTATTTAGTTTAGAATTAGAAGTTATTTCCTACAAATGTAGGGATTAGAATTGGTTTCCTATTGTTATTTGATTTTTGGCCAAATAATATTCCCTATAAATAGGTGGGTTGGCATACTACACAGATATACACAAGGGCACACAAGATGGCATCATGTAACCTTATACATGGGATGAGAGAGGGTTCTTGGGAGATGAGAGATGGTATACAAAGGTTGGACTTGGGTTCAAGTTGTATTCTTGTATAGGATTTTTCTCTCATAATAAATAATGGGTTTCTCTCCATGGACGTAGGCTCAATGGTGGAGCCGAATCACGTTAAATACTGTGTGTCGTTTATCTTTCATGCTTGTGGCTTGTTTGCTCATTAAATTGTTGTGTGATTGAAATCTCAATAGTTGTTTGTTCCGCATTTGGATCCTAGCAAAATATACTGGACTGGAATATATGTGGCTATTATTGTTGTTATAGTTTTATGTGAATAGACTGACTATTATGTGATACTATATGAAGGTGCTTCAGTTTGCAGGGGTTGAAAAATTCACCCCCGAGGTGGGTGAACAACTTGACATGGAAAAACATTCTGTCGTTCATCTTGTACTTGATCTAAAGAATCCTCCGGGCATGATAGTTCAAGTTTTTGAGGAGGGATACATTTGCAATGGGCGGATTCTTAGACGCGCAAAGGTAGGAGTCTCACGTGCTGTGGAGACCAGGGGAAGAAGCAAAAACGCATGAGTGAGATTATGAGATATGACTATTGTAGTATGTTTTAGACTCCACTTTATAGTACGTTCTACTTTTGAGACATTTCGCAAGTTTGCAAAGTTGCAAAAACTAGTTTCATTTCATGGTTGATGTACTTTATCAATGGTAATTAGGTAATGTGGATAATATCTGCTTCCGTGGTTGCCAAGAAAATGAAATTTTGTGCTATATAATCAACATGCAATCCCTAATATTTGCTTTCCTAGATAATAATGCTACAAAAAATGGGATCTTGTGCTATATAATCTGCATGTTATCGTTACTTCGTTCTTGATTTCCTTCTTCACAATGTGATTGATTAAATGCGATGAAGTACCACAACAGCAATTTTTTCTCCTTTTGTTTCTTTCTGCTTGGTGAGCTTCTTTTTTTTAGGGAAAATGACCTGTTTCATCCCTCACATTTCGCAAAAATATTCTTTTCGTCTCTCACTTTTAAAATGAAATAAATTCGTCCCTGACATTTAAAAATTAAAGCTATTACATCCCTGAACCTAATTTTCAATCTGAATCAAACCATCCAATAACCCAGTAATAAATTTCGAAAATAAAATTGATAGATCATTTGGTCAATTTCATCTTATTCACATGGCATTTATTAAACCAAAAAAATGAAACAAGCATGGAATGTTGATGAGCTGAATGAGTTAAACCATGATTAAAAATGTAGAAATGTGAAGAAGACTGTCAGAAAGAGTGAAAGAAAGGTTATACTGGCACTCAAAAAAGAGGCTGCTCAGCCCACCAAAAATTTGAAAGAGTTGATAAAAACCCATGACAAACAAAACTCATCTTCTTGGTTTTAGACCGACAAAAGGGTCAACCTTCTCCAAGCGAAACCAGAAAGTTTTCAGAATGAGGCTGAGGTGAAGGATAAGATGTACCTGGATGCCATTGAGGTAAAAAAAAATGTTGGGTTGATGAGCATTCGGATTTTTGGATCTTATACCTAAGTCAGCTTTCGAATGGCTTAGATTCAAGACTAACATGTGTGTTTTTCTAAGAATGAGCAGGTGTAAACTTCACCTCATGCTAAAGTCCAGTGAGATAAACCACAAAAAAGAAAAATTAAGAACCATGAAATTTAGAAATTTTTGGTTCTAAGAATTTTACTCTAGTTTTTATTGCATCATTTACAAATTAATTATAATGTGTATGTATGACTTGATGGTAATCTAATATTTTAAAAAATTAATTGATGTTGATCGTGTTTTTAACTGCTTCTAATTGTGTAAAGGTTAATTTTAAAAAATCAGAATAAAAAAGCACAAAAAAAAATCTTATTTTTAATCTTTCTTTGGGGTGAACAAATTAAGTAGCAAGTTTGTACAGAAAAGTTGTGTTGTTTGTATAGCTCAACTGTTGCACTAGCACACATCAGCTTAGCTTCCTATCAAAATGACAAAATCCCCCTTAGACCAACCTATTCTATCTATTAAATAAATACAACCCAAGGCAACTTTTCACCAAAATTTTATCTTTTTATAACCTTTTTCAAACACATAAAAAACGATGCCAGTTTTTCCTGATTTTGGTTGCATGAAAGTTCTTCCTCATTTTGGTGGCATGGCTCAAAAGTTTGTTTGGATAGCTAAAAAGTTTGGAAAGGAGATGGCTTCTAGTCCTAATACGATAGGGTTTTGTGCTAGCAATACCCTTTCTATTTTGATAGCTGTGACACAAATGGAATAAGCAAGGAATGTTGATAAGCAGAATGAGTTAAATCATGATGAAAGATGTGGGGAGATGAAGAAGACTGTCAGAGAGAGTAAAAGAAAGATTATACTTGCAGTCAAAAAAGAGGCTACTCAGCTCACAAAAAATTTGAAAGAGTTGATGAAAACCCGTGACAAACAATACTCATCTTTTTGGTTTTGGACCGACAAAAGGATCAACCTTCTCCAAGCGAAGATATAAAGTTTTGAGATGGAGGCTGAGGTGAAGGAGAAGATGTACCTGGATGCCATTCAGGTAAAAAAAAAATGTTGGGTTGATGAGTTTTCAGATTTTTGGATCTTATACCTAAGTCAGCTTTTGAACGACTTAGATTCAAGTCTAACACGTGTGTTTTTCTAAGAATCTCAGAAAGGACTTGTGTTACTTCTTTATATCGTGTTTATAGCGTTGAAAAAAGGAAGAAACAATCTGACTTTGTCTTTAGCATGTTGAGTTCTAAAAGTTCCCAGTACCTTTTTTCCTCTCTATTTCACTTTTAATAGTGTTTTGATTGGACTTAGATTACTGAATCGATTTAGATGCTCCGAGTGTTTGTTTATATTTTGCATTTGTTGGGATATTCATATGGCAGATTTAGTGCTTATTTGTATTGGGTTTACTGAACATTAATTGTTCCCTTAATCAGTGGTTTTATTTTGTCTTTCGGGTTGTTCATTTTAGGGTTGGCTAATGTGATTTTGGACATTGACGTACAAGATCATGAAAAGAAAAGCACACTTAGAGGAGGTACGTATCCATTTTCTTACGACTGGAATATGTTAAGAAATGGGCTTAATTTCTTTTAGGTAGATTTCTTGTTTTGTGTGGAAGTAACTAGTTTTCTAATTGATTTTAGTTACTTGAAGTAGTAGCCAAGAAATATTCTATTTAGTTTAGAATTAGAAGTTATTTCCTACAAATGTAGGGATTAGAATTGGTTTCCTATTGTTATTTGATTTTTGGCCAAATAATATTCCCTATAAATAGGTGGGTTGGCATACTACACAGATATACACAAGGGCACACAAGATGGCATCATGTAACCTTATACATGGGATGAGAGAGGGTTCTTGGGAGATGAGAGATGGTATACAAAGGTTGGACTTGGGTTCAAGTTGTATTCTTGTATAGGATTTTTCTCTCATAATAAATAATGGGTTTCTCTCCATGGACGTAGGCTCAATGGTGGAGCCGAATCACGTTAAATACTGTGTGTCGTTTATCTTTCATGCTTGTGGCTTGTTTGCTCATTAAATTGTTGTGTGATTGAAATCTCAATAGTTGTTTGTTCCGCATTTGGATCCTAGCAAAATATACTGGACTGGAATATATGTGGCTATTATTGTTGTTATAGTTTTATGTGAATAGACTGACTATTATGTGATACTATATGAAGGTGCTTCAGTTTGCAGGGGTTGAAAAATTCACCCCCGAGGTGGGTGAACAACTTGACATGGAAAAACATTCTGTCGTTCATCTTGTACTTGATCTAAAGAATCCTCCGGGCATGATAGTTCAAGTTTTTGAGGAGGGATACATTTGCAATGGGCGGATTCCTAGACGCGCAAAGGTAGGAGTCTCACGTGCTGTGGAGACCAGGGGAAGAAGCAAAAACGCATGAGTGAGATTATGAGATATGACTATTGTAGTATGTTTTAGACTCCACTTTATAGTACGTTCTACTTTTGAGACATTTCGCAAGTTTGCAAAGTTGCAAAAACTAGTTTCATTTCATGGTTGATGTACTTTATCAATGGTAATTAGGTAATGTGGATAATATCTGCTTCCGTGGTTGCCAAGAAAATGAAATTTTGTGCTATATAATCAACATGCAATCCCTAATATTTGCTTTCCTAGATAATAATGCTACAAAAAATGGGATCTTGTGCTATATAATCTGCATGTTATCGTTACTTCGTTCTTGATTTCCTTCTTCACAATGTGATTGATTAAATGCGATGAAGTACCACAACAGCAATTTTTTCTCCTTTTGTTTCTTTCTGCTTGGTGAGCCTTCTTTTTTTTAGGGAAAATGACCTGTTTCATCCCTCACATTTCGCAAAAATATTCTTTTCGTCTCTCACTTTTAAAATGAAATAAATTCGTCCCTGACATTTAAAAATTAAAGCTATTACATCCCTGAACCTAATTTTCAATCTGAATCAAACCATCCAATAACCCAGTAATAAATTTCGAAAATAAAATTGATAGATCATTTGGTCAATTTCATCTTATTCACATGGCATTTATTAAACCAAAAAAATGAAACAAGCATGGAATGTTGATGAGCTGAATGAGTTAAACCATGATTAAAAATGTAGAAATGTGAAGAAGACTGTCAGAAAGAGTGAAAGAAAGGTTATACTGGCACTCAAAAAAGAGGCTGCTCAGCCCACCAAAAATTTGAAAGAGTTGATAAAAACCCATGACAAACAAAACTCATCTTCTTGGTTTTAGACCGACAAAAGGGTCAACCTTCTCCAAGCGAAACCAGAAAGTTTTCAGAATGAGGCTGAGGTGAAGGATAAGATGTACCTGGATGCCATTGAGGTAAAAAAAAATGTTGGGTTGATGAGCATTCGGATTTTTGGATCTTATACCTAAGTCAGCTTTCGAATGGCTTAGATTCAAGACTAACATGTGTGTTTTTCTAAGAATGAGCAGGTGTAAACTTCACCTCATGCTAAAGTCCAGTGAGATAAACCACAAAAAAGAAAAATTAAGAACCATGAAATTTAGAAATTTTTGGTTCTAAGAATTTTACTCTAGTTTTTATTGCATCATTTACAAATTAATTATAATGTGTATGTATGACTTGATGGTAATCTAATATTTTAAAAAATTAATTGATGTTGATCGTGTTTTTAACTGCTTCTAATTGTGTAAAGGTTAATTTTAAAAAATCAGAATAAAAAAGCACAAAAAAAAATCTTATTTTTAATCTTTCTTTGGGGTGAACAAATTAAGTAGCAAGTTTGTACAGAAAAGTTGTGTTGTTTGTATAGCTCAACTGTTGCACTAGCACACATCAGCTTAGCTTCCTATCAAAATGACAAAATCCCCCTTAGACCAACCTATTCTATCTATTAAATAAATACAACCCAAGGCAACTTTTCACCAAAATTTTATCTTTTTATAACCTTTTTCAAACACATAAAAAACGATGCCAGTTTTTCCTGATTTTGGTTGCATGAAAGTTCTTCCTCATTTTGGTGGCATGGCTCAAAAGTTTGTTTGGATAGCTAAAAAGTTTGGAAAGGAGATGGCTTCTAGTCCTAATACGATAGGGTTTTGTGCTAGCAATACCCTTTCTATTTTGATAGCTGTGACACAAATGGAATAAGCAAGGAATGTTGATAAGCAGAATGAGTTAAATCATGATGAAAGATGTGGGGAGATGAAGAAGACTGTCAGAGAGAGTAAAAGAAAGATTATACTTGCAGTCAAAAAAGAGGCTACTCAGCTCACAAAAAATTTGAAAGAGTTGATGAAAACCCGTGACAAACAATACTCATCTTTTTGGTTTTGGACCGACAAAAGGATCAACCTTCTCCAAGCGAAGATATAAAGTTTTGAGATGGAGGCTGAGGTGAAGGAGAAGATGTACCTGGATGCCATTCAGGTAAAAAAAAAATGTTGGGTTGATGAGTTTTCAGATTTTTGGATCTTATACCTAAGTCAGCTTTTGAACGACTTAGATTCAAGTCTAACACGTGTGTTTTTCTAAGAATCTCAGAAAGGACTTGTGTTACTTCTTTATATCGTGTTTATAGCGTTGAAAAAAGGAAGAAACAATCTGACTTTGTCTTTAGCATGTTGAGTTCTAAAAGTTCCCAGTACCTTTTTTCCTCTCTATTTCACTTTTAATAGTGTTTTGATTGGACTTAGATTACTGAATCGATTTAGATGCTCCGAGTGTTTGTTTATATTTTGCATTTGTTGGGATATTCATATGGCAGATTTAGTGCTTATTTGTATTGGGTTTACTGAACATTAATTGTTCCCTTAATCAGTGGTTTTATTTTGTCTTTCGGGTTGTTCATTTTAGGGTTGGCTAATGTGATTTTGGACATTGACGTACAAGATCATGAAAAGAAAAGCACACTTAGAGGAGGTACGTATCCATTTTCTTACGACTGGAATATGTTAAGAAATGGGCTTAATTTCTTTTAGGTAGATTTCTTGTTTTGTGTGGAAGTAACTAGTTTTCTAATTGATTTTAGTTACTTGAAGTAGTAGCCAAGAAATATTCTATTTAGTTTAGAATTAGAAGTTATTTCCTACAAATGTAGGGATTAGAATTGGTTTCCTATTGTTATTTGATTTTTGGCCAAATAATATTCCCTATAAATAGGTGGGTTGGCATACTACACAGATATACACAAGGGCACACAAGATGGCATCATGTAACCTTATACATGGGATGAGAGAGGGTTCTTGGGAGATGAGAGATGGTATACAAAGGTTGGACTTGGGTTCAAGTTGTATTCTTGTATAGGATTTTTCTCTCATAATAAATAATGGGTTTCTCTCCATGGACGTAGGCTCAATGGTGGAGCCGAATCACGTTAAATACTGTGTGTCGTTTATCTTTCATGCTTGTGGCTTGTTTGCTCATTAAATTGTTGTGTGATTGAAATCTCAATAGTTGTTTGTTCCGCATTTGGATCCTAGCAAAATATACTGGACTGGAATATATGTGGCTATTATTGTTGTTATAGTTTTATGTGAATAGACTGACTATTATGTGATACTATATGAAGGTGCTTCAGTTTGCAGGGGTTGAAAAATTCACCCCCGAGGTGGGTGAACAACTTGACATGGAAAAACATTCTGTCGTTCATCTTGTACTTGATCTAAAGAATCCTCCGGGCATGATAGTTCAAGTTTTTGAGGAGGGATACATTTGCAATGGGCGGATTCCTAGACGCGCAAAGGTAGGAGTCTCACGTGCTGTGGAGACCAGGGGAAGAAGCAAAAACGCATGAGTGAGATTATGAGATATGACTATTGTAGTATGTTTTAGACTCCACTTTATAGTACGTTCTACTTTTGAGACATTTCGCAAGTTTGCAAAGTTGCAAAAACTAGTTTCATTTCATGGTTGATGTACTTTATCAATGGTAATTAGGTAATGTGGATAATATCTGCTTCCGTGGTTGCCAAGAAAATGAAATTTTGTGCTATATAATCAACATGCAATCCCTAATATTTGCTTTCCTAGATAATAATGCTACAAAAAATGGGATCTTGTGCTATATAATCTGCATGTTATCGTTACTTCGTTCTTGATTTCCTTCTTCACAATGTGATTGATTAAATGCGATGAAGTACCACAACAGCAATTTTTTCTCCTTTTGTTTCTTTCTGCTTGGTGACCTTCTTTTTTTTAGGGAAAATGACCTGTTTCATCCCTCACATTTCGCAAAAATATTCTTTTCGTCTCTCACTTTTAAAATGAAATAAATTCGTCCCTGACATTTAAAAATTAAAGCTATTACATCCCTGAACCTAATTTTCAATCTGAATCAAACCATCCAATAACCCAGTAATAAATTTCGAAAATAAAATTGATAGATCATTTGGTCAATTTCATCTTATTCACATGGCATTTATTAAACCAAAAAAATGAAACAAGCATGGAATGTTGATGAGCTGAATGAGTTAAACCATGATTAAAAATGTAGAAATGTGAAGAAGACTGTCAGAAAGAGTGAAAGAAAGGTTATACTGGCACTCAAAAAAGAGGCTGCTCAGCCCACCAAAAATTTGAAAGAGTTGATAAAAACCCATGACAAACAAAACTCATCTTCTTGGTTTTAGACCGACAAAAGGGTCAACCTTCTCCAAGCGAAACCAGAAAGTTTTCAGAATGAGGCTGAGGTGAAGGATAAGATGTACCTGGATGCCATTGAGGTAAAAAAAAATGTTGGGTTGATGAGCATTCGGATTTTTGGATCTTATACCTAAGTCAGCTTTCGAATGGCTTAGATTCAAGACTAACATGTGTGTTTTTCTAAGAATGAGCAGGTGTAAACTTCACCTCATGCTAAAGTCCAGTGAGATAAACCACAAAAAAGAAAAATTAAGAACCATGAAATTTAGAAATTTTTGGTTCTAAGAATTTTACTCTAGTTTTTATTGCATCATTTACAAATTAATTATAATGTGTATGTATGACTTGATGGTAATCTAATATTTTAAAAAATTAATTGATGTTGATCGTGTTTTTAACTGCTTCTAATTGTGTAAAGGTTAATTTTAAAAAATCAGAATAAAAAAGCACAAAAAAAAATCTTATTTTTAATCTTTCTTTGGGGTGAACAAATTAAGTAGCAAGTTTGTACAGAAAAGTTGTGTTGTTTGTATAGCTCAACTGTTGCACTAGCACACATCAGCTTAGCTTCCTATCAAAATGACAAAATCCCCCTTAGACCAACCTATTCTATCTATTAAATAAATACAACCCAAGGCAACTTTTCACCAAAATTTTATCTTTTTATAACCTTTTTCAAACACATAAAAAACGATGCCAGTTTTTCCTGATTTTGGTTGCATGAAAGTTCTTCCTCATTTTGGTGGCATGGCTCAAAAGTTTGTTTGGATAGCTAAAAAGTTTGGAAAGGAGATGGCTTCTAGTCCTAATACGATAGGGTTTTGTGCTAGCAATACCCTTTCTATTTTGATAGCTGTGACACAAATGGAATAAGCAAGGAATGTTGATAAGCAGAATGAGTTAAATCATGATGAAAGATGTGGGGAGATGAAGAAGACTGTCAGAGAGAGTAAAAGAAAGATTATACTTGCAGTCAAAAAAGAGGCTACTCAGCTCACAAAAAATTTGAAAGAGTTGATGAAAACCCGTGACAAACAATACTCATCTTTTTGGTTTTGGACCGACAAAAGGATCAACCTTCTCCAAGCGAAGATATAAAGTTTTGAGATGGAGGCTGAGGTGAAGGAGAAGATGTACCTGGATGCCATTCAGGTAAAAAAAAAATGTTGGGTTGATGAGTTTTCAGATTTTTGGATCTTATACCTAAGTCAGCTTTTGAACGACTTAGATTCAAGTCTAACACGTGTGTTTTTCTAAGAATCTCAGAAAGGACTTGTGTTACTTCTTTATATCGTGTTTATAGCGTTGAAAAAAGGAAGAAACAATCTGACTTTGTCTTTAGCATGTTGAGTTCTAAAAGTTCCCAGTACCTTTTTTCCTCTCTATTTCACTTTTAATAGTGTTTTGATTGGACTTAGATTACTGAATCGATTTAGATGCTCCGAGTGTTTGTTTATATTTTGCATTTGTTGGGATATTCATATGGCAGATTTAGTGCTTATTTGTATTGGGTTTACTGAACATTAATTGTTCCCTTAATCAGTGGTTTTATTTTGTCTTTCGGGTTGTTCATTTTAGGGTTGGCTAATGTGATTTTGGACATTGACGTACAAGATCATGAAAAGAAAAGCACACTTAGAGGAGGTACGTATCCATTTTCTTACGACTGGAATATGTTAAGAAATGGGCTTAATTTCTTTTAGGTAGATTTCTTGTTTTGTGTGGAAGTAACTAGTTTTCTAATTGATTTTAGTTACTTGAAGTAGTAGCCAAGAAATATTCTATTTAGTTTAGAATTAGAAGTTATTTCCTACAAATGTAGGGATTAGAATTGGTTTCCTATTGTTATTTGATTTTTGGCCAAATAATATTCCCTATAAATAGGTGGGTTGGCATACTACACAGATATACACAAGGGCACACAAGATGGCATCATGTAACCTTATACATGGGATGAGAGAGGGTTCTTGGGAGATGAGAGATGGTATACAAAGGTTGGACTTGGGTTCAAGTTGTATTCTTGTATAGGATTTTTCTCTCATAATAAATAATGGGTTTCTCTCCATGGACGTAGGCTCAATGGTGGAGCCGAATCACGTTAAATACTGTGTGTCGTTTATCTTTCATGCTTGTGGCTTGTTTGCTCATTAAATTGTTGTGTGATTGAAATCTCAATAGTTGTTTGTTCCGCATTTGGATCCTAGCAAAATATACTGGACTGGAATATATGTGGCTATTATTGTTGTTATAGTTTTATGTGAATAGACTGACTATTATGTGATACTATATGAAGGTGCTTCAGTTTGCAGGGGTTGAAAAATTCACCCCCGAGGTGGGTGAACAACTTGACATGGAAAAACATTCTGTCGTTCATCTTGTACTTGATCTAAAGAATCCTCCGGGCATGATAGTTCAAGTTTTTGAGGAGGGATACATTTGCAATGGGCGGATTCCTAGACGCGCAAAGGTAGGAGTCTCACGTGCTGTGGAGACCAGGGGAAGAAGCAAAAACGCATGAGTGAGATTATGAGATATGACTATTGTAGTATGTTTTAGACTCCACTTTATAGTACGTTCTACTTTTGAGACATTTCGCAAGTTTGCAAAGTTGCAAAAACTAGTTTCATTTCATGGTTGATGTACTTTATCAATGGTAATTAGGTAATGTGGATAATATCTGCTTCCGTGGTTGCCAAGAAAATGAAATTTTGTGCTATATAATCAACATGCAATCCCTAATATTTGCTTTCCTAGATAATAATGCTACAAAAAATGGGATCTTGTGCTATATAATCTGCATGTTATCGTTACTTCGTTCTTGATTTCCTTCTTCACAATGTGATTGATTAAATGCGATGAAGTACCACAACAGCAATTTTTTCTCCTTTTGTTTCTTTCTGCTTGGTGACCTTCTTTTTTTTAGGGAAAATGACCTGTTTCATCCCTCACATTTCGCAAAAATATTCTTTTCGTCTCTCACTTTTAAAATGAAATAAATTCGTCCCTGACATTTAAAAATTAAAGCTATTACATCCCTGAACCTAATTTTCAATCTGAATCAAACCATCCAATAACCCAGTAATAAATTTCGAAAATAAAATTGATAGATCATTTGGTCAATTTCATCTTATTCACATGGCATTTATTAAACCAAAAAAATGAAACAAGCATGGAATGTTGATGAGCTGAATGAGTTAAACCATGATTAAAAATGTAGAAATGTGAAGAAGACTGTCAGAAAGAGTGAAAGAAAGGTTATACTGGCACTCAAAAAAGAGGCTGCTCAGCCCACCAAAAATTTGAAAGAGTTGATAAAAACCCATGACAAACAAAACTCATCTTCTTGGTTTTAGACCGACAAAAGGGTCAACCTTCTCCAAGCGAAACCAGAAAGTTTTCAGAATGAGGCTGAGGTGAAGGATAAGATGTACCTGGATGCCATTGAGGTAAAAAAAAATGTTGGGTTGATGAGCATTCGGATTTTTGGATCTTATACCTAAGTCAGCTTTCGAATGGCTTAGATTCAAGACTAACATGTGTGTTTTTCTAAGAATGAGCAGGTGTAAACTTCACCTCATGCTAAAGTCCAGTGAGATAAACCACAAAAAAGAAAAATTAAGAACCATGAAATTTAGAAATTTTTGGTTCTAAGAATTTTACTCTAGTTTTTATTGCATCATTTACAAATTAATTATAATGTGTATGTATGACTTGATGGTAATCTAATATTTTAAAAAATTAATTGATGTTGATCGTGTTTTTAACTGCTTCTAATTGTGTAAAGGTTAATTTTAAAAAATCAGAATAAAAAAGCACAAAAAAAAATCTTATTTTTAATCTTTCTTTGGGGTGAACAAATTAAGTAGCAAGTTTGTACAGAAAAGTTGTGTTGTTTGTATAGCTCAACTGTTGCACTAGCACACATCAGCTTAGCTTCCTATCAAAATGACAAAATCCCCCTTAGACCAACCTATTCTATCTATTAAATAAATACAACCCAAGGCAACTTTTCACCAAAATTTTATCTTTTTATAACCTTTTTCAAACACATAAAAAACGATGCCAGTTTTTCCTGATTTTGGTTGCATGAAAGTTCTTCCTCATTTTGGTGGCATGGCTCAAAAGTTTGTTTGGATAGCTAAAAAGTTTGGAAAGGAGATGGCTTCTAGTCCTAATACGATAGGGTTTTGTGCTAGCAATACCCTTTCTATTTTGATAGCTGTGACACAAATGGAATAAGCAAGGAATGTTGATAAGCAGAATGAGTTAAATCATGATGAAAGATGTGGGGAGATGAAGAAGACTGTCAGAGAGAGTAAAAGAAAGATTATACTTGCAGTCAAAAAAGAGGCTACTCAGCTCACAAAAAATTTGAAAGAGTTGATGAAAACCCGTGACAAACAATACTCATCTTTTTGGTTTTGGACCGACAAAAGGATCAACCTTCTCCAAGCGAAGATATAAAGTTTTGAGATGGAGGCTGAGGTGAAGGAGAAGATGTACCTGGATGCCATTCAGGTAAAAAAAAAATGTTGGGTTGATGAGTTTTCAGATTTTTGGATCTTATACCTAAGTCAGCTTTTGAACGACTTAGATTCAAGTCTAACACGTGTGTTTTTCTAAGAATCTCAGAAAGGACTTGTGTTACTTCTTTATATCGTGTTTATAGCGTTGAAAAAAGGAAGAAACAATCTGACTTTGTCTTTAGCATGTTGAGTTCTAAAAGTTCCCAGTACCTTTTTTCCTCTCTATTTCACTTTTAATAGTGTTTTGATTGGACTTAGATTACTGAATCGATTTAGATGCTCCGAGTGTTTGTTTATATTTTGCATTTGTTGGGATATTCATATGGCAGATTTAGTGCTTATTTGTATTGGGTTTACTGAACATTAATTGTTCCCTTAATCAGTGGTTTTATTTTGTCTTTCGGGTTGTTCATTTTAGGGTTGGCTAATGTGATTTTGGACATTGACGTACAAGATCATGAAAAGAAAAGCACACTTAGAGGAGGTACGTATCCATTTTCTTACGACTGGAATATGTTAAGAAATGGGCTTAATTTCTTTTAGGTAGATTTCTTGTTTTGTGTGGAAGTAACTAGTTTTCTAATTGATTTTAGTTACTTGAAGTAGTAGCCAAGAAATATTCTATTTAGTTTAGAATTAGAAGTTATTTCCTACAAATGTAGGGATTAGAATTGGTTTCCTATTGTTATTTGATTTTTGGCCAAATAATATTCCCTATAAATAGGTGGGTTGGCATACTACACAGATATACACAAGGGCACACAAGATGGCATCATGTAACCTTATACATGGGATGAGAGAGGGTTCTTGGGAGATGAGAGATGGTATACAAAGGTTGGACTTGGGTTCAAGTTGTATTCTTGTATAGGATTTTTCTCTCATAATAAATAATGGGTTTCTCTCCATGGACGTAGGCTCAATGGTGGAGCCGAATCACGTTAAATACTGTGTGTCGTTTATCTTTCATGCTTGTGGCTTGTTTGCTCATTAAATTGTTGTGTGATTGAAATCTCAATAGTTGTTTGTTCCGCATTTGGATCCTAGCAAAATATACTGGACTGGAATATATGTGGCTATTATTGTTGTTATAGTTTTATGTGAATAGACTGACTATTATGTGATACTATATGAAGGTGCTTCAGTTTGCAGGGGTTGAAAAATTCACCCCCGAGGTGGGTGAACAACTTGACATGGAAAAACATTCTGTCGTTCATCTTGTACTTGATCTAAAGAATCCTCCGGGCATGATAGTTCAAGTTTTTGAGGAGGGATACATTTGCAATGGGCGGATTCCTAGACGCGCAAAGGTAGGAGTCTCACGTGCTGTGGAGACCAGGGGAAGAAGCAAAAACGCATGAGTGAGATTATGAGATATGACTATTGTAGTATGTTTTAGACTCCACTTTATAGTACGTTCTACTTTTGAGACATTTCGCAAGTTTGCAAAGTTGCAAAAACTAGTTTCATTTCATGGTTGATGTACTTTATCAATGGTAATTAGGTAATGTGGATAATATCTGCTTCCGTGGTTGCCAAGAAAATGAAATTTTGTGCTATATAATCAACATGCAATCCCTAATATTTGCTTTCCTAGATAATAATGCTACAAAAAATGGGATCTTGTGCTATATAATCTGCATGTTATCGTTACTTCGTTCTTGATTTCCTTCTTCACAATGTGATTGATTAAATGCGATGAAGTACCACAACAGCAATTTTTTCTCCTTTTGTTTCTTTCTGCTTGGTGACCTTCTTTTTTTTAGGGAAAATGACCTGTTTCATCCCTCACATTTCGCAAAAATATTCTTTTCGTCTCTCACTTTTAAAATGAAATAAATTCGTCCCTGACATTTAAAAATTAAAGCTATTACATCCCTGAACCTAATTTTCAATCTGAATCAAACCATCCAATAACCCAGTAATAAATTTCGAAAATAAAATTGATAGATCATTTGGTCAATTTCATCTTATTCACATGGCATTTATTAAACCAAAAAAATAAAAATTATAACATAAAAGGCCATTTTTTGTCTTGGAATAGTAGAGTTTTTTTTTTGATAAATCTTTTCATACACCGTTAGTATATCCGCTTGCGAATCTAGATGTGTATCATAAATATAAAATTTAGTGTTTAAATTTAAATTAAAATGATATGGTGGTACATAAAACCGTCAGTATATACAATGATAATGTAGAAAAGATTAATCTTTCTTTTTTATATTATAATTTTTTCTTTTTTCTTTTTAGATTCATTAAATTTTACATGAATATCAAGTTGAGTTAACCAAGTGATCTACCAATTACACCCCCAAAATTTGTAATCAGGTTGATTGGTGATTTGATTTAAATTGAAATTTGGGTTCAGGGATGTAATAATTTTAGTTTTTAAATGTCAAGGACAAAATTGCTTCATTTTAAAAGTGAGGGATGAAAAAAATATTTTTGTGAAATGTGAAGGATGAAACTGATCATTTTCCCTTTTTTTTAAGAGAAAAATGCAGTTTTGGTACCTAAACTTTGACGCACGAGCGGTTTTAGTCTCCAAATTTTGGACGAAAACAAATTTGGTACCCGAACTTTCAATTTTGAGCACATTAAGTACCCTTGACGATTTTTTCCCAAATTGTTACCGGAAAAAGCCATGTGACTGTCACGTGTCCGGCCAAAATGGAATTAAAAAGGCAAAAAATGCAGTTTTGGTACCTAAACTTTGACGTACTAGTGGTTTTAGTCCCCAAATTTTGGATGAAAACAAATTTGATACCCAAACTTTCAAATTTTGAGCACATTAAGTACCCTTGACTATTTTTTCCCAAATTGTTACCAAAAAAAGCCATATGACAGTCACATGTCCGGCCACAATTGTATAAAAAAAGGCCAAAAAATGTCAAATGCCATTATAATACTAAGTATTAAATTTAAGGATTAATAGCCTAATAAAGAAAAAATCCAAGGACTAAATAACATCACATGAGTCAACAAAACCCAAGAACCGATACAAATGAGCTCCAATTCCAGTACATTAATCTAAGAATCAAGTCACAAAATTTGTCTGGAATTGGAGCTCATTTGTATCGGTTCTTGGGTTTTGTTGACTCATGTGATGTTATTTAGCCCTTGGATTTTTTCTTTATTACGCTATTAGTCCTTAAATTTAATACTTAGTATTAGAATGGCATTTGATATTTTTTGGGCCTTTTTTTATACAATTGTGGCCGGACACGTGACTGTCATATGGCTTTTTTGGATAATAATTTGGGAAAAAATCGTCAAGGGTACTTAATGTGCTCAAAATTTGAAAGTTCGGGTACCAAATTTGTTTTCGTCCAAAATTTGGGGACTAAAACCGCTCGTGCGTCAAAGTTTAGGTACCAAAACTGCATTTTTGATCTTTTTTTATTCCATTTTGGCCGGACACGTGACAGTCACATGGCTTTTTCCGGTAACAATTTGGGAAAAAATCGTCAAGGGTACTTAATGTGCTCAAAATTTGAAAGTTCGGGTACCAAATTTGTTTTCGTCCAAAATGTAGGGACTAAAACCGCTCGTGCGTCAAAGTTTAGGTACCAAAATTGCATTTTTCTCTTTTTTTAATCTCATACTCTTATCTCTTATCTTTAGATGTTTCTCTTCTCTTTTAACTTCTTTTATTTTACTTCTGGTCCAAATATAGCAATCTAGGTTCAAAGATACTGCAGAAAAGAAACCCAGTTTTATTGCGGCTGCATTGCACTTATTGTAATGGACACTCTTTCTTTTTTCCTTTTTTTTTGTTCTTTTTATTTCTTTCCACTCTCAGACTCTTTATCTCTAGATGTTTGCCTTCTTTTTCAACTTCTTTTTTCTTACTTCTGGTCCAAATATAGCAATCTAGGTTCAAAGATATTGCAGAAACCCAATTTTATTGCGGCTGCAGGGCACTTATTTTATTGGAGACCTCTTGCCTTTTTTTTTCCCCCTTTTTTAATCTCGGACTCTTATCTCTAGATTTCAAAGAATCGATATTGCAGAAACCATCGAAGATTTGTCTTCAATTTCTTCGAGCCATGGCTATAGAATGGCACACCCTAAAGCCCATGTCCAAGATGGGCGGAGTCTAGACCTTAATCTTTTTAGTGCGGATTGCGACACTGGGCCTAAGAGTTGTTGAATGTGCCAAGTCGGGGTTTACCAAAGCCCGATTCAGCAAGTCTAACAACTCGAATTTATCAAATATGGAGTCTCTCTATAGGCTAACAAAAATTTATGTCCGAATTTAGAGTCTTTATTTAACGAGAAAAAGTTTATCAACTAAAAATGATCACTGTATAAAAAATTGATCCTTGTACTTTATAAATGATCACTATGTAAAATATTAATCCTCATACTTTATACTTTATAGCGAGTAGCCTGTCATGAAACTAGAACATAAGACACAAAGCCTACTCCTAAGACTTTTTATTGCTTATAGTCTTCAAGAACAATTACAAATATTAGCAATCAATTTCTTGAATTGCTTTTAGACTTGTTCAAATTTTGTGCATTTGGCATAAAGGCTTTTGCTGAGGACAACTAGCGTGAAATTGTGGAGCTTTATAAGAATGAAATAAGTCAAGTATTAGATTTATTGGTTGTTCCATCTATAAAAAAACACACATGACAGCCGACATATGATGACATTTATCCCCACTACTTAAAAAATAAAAGACCTCCTAGTCATACTCTAGTTAATTTCGTTTATTTTCTGTCGAATTTCATTCTCTTATAATGACACACTATTTTTCTTTTCATGTGCTTTGGCTCAAAATACGTAAGAGATGGAGCACCATTAGTATTAACGATTCAAGTTTCATTAACAATGCTGTCATATAAATTTGAATCTGATTAGTGGTCAATTCTTGGCCCTCCATGCCCATATTTATCCTTAAAACGTGATTTAATTTTGACCCTCCCCATTTCTGTTCCTTTCTCCCGATTCCTCCTTATGAACCCCTCACACTCCAAATTAAGAAAATAATTGGAAAAAAAAAAATCTGGGCATGGAGGAGTGTACCATAATTAAGAAAAGACACCCAAAAAAAAGGAGGAGTATACCATAATTAGGATAATTAGGACGAGTCACGTTAAAGCCAAGGAAAAGTTAGAGAGATGGGCAAACAAACGGACGGATCGGTTTAGCCCGAAATAGCATATTATACTGAAAATTACATGTTCCCCAAATGGCCAAACATACTAGATGGCTAACTAGATAATTCAATAGCTAACAAAATAGGAGCACTCCCTTAGTATAGATTATAGTAGGAGAAGATGTAAGTTTTGATGATTGACAACAACAAAAAAAAACTAACAAATTAAGATTAAAATTGTCCAAAATTAGTTGGAATAAGGCTCATTTGTATCTCCATTATGTTTTAAAACTAGATTAAAGCTAGATATTTATTATTTTCATTGGAATATGATAAAGGAAGCATCAATACTCATTGTGAGCAGCCTATTTAGGTTTATGGACACACAACGATAAGTAAATTTATTCACATTTTCATCCAAAATTACTATTTAAGGAAGCATAAATGCTACTCTTGAAACAAATACTTGGTCTCAAATGAAAATCTAACGCGGATTAGATTGGTTAGCTAAGTATTAAGGAGGTTTTGGTTTAGTGCTCATAGTTGATGTTTCAGAATTTAGAAATTCTGCAATCTAATAATATCCACAATCCTGTATCAGATATGTCGCTTCTATATAGACCAACAAATAACAAAATCTTACAGGGATTTAAACTACCAAAACCCAAACCACAACCGAAGAATAAAGTAGTTTTCTAAACAAACAAATTAAATAATAATATAAGACTTGGTTTATAATCCTACAGCGTTACTTATGCCAGGTAGTGGGACAATGAATTGTGGATTGATTAATACCTTTATCTTGTGGATAATTGGCTTTTATCGTATGTATAGGTGGCTGTGGATGGGCTCTGTAGTCTGCCAATTTTTAAGAAAACCAAGAACGTACTTACTACGTACCATATTGGGCAAGCTTAATGCCAAAGAAAAGTTGAGGTAGGGTACGATCTAGCATGTAACCAATACCAACCACTTTTATTATATGGCCTTTGTATCTGCATTGATTTTGAAATTGGATAAAGGTACAAGTGTTTTATTTGTGAGAATACAAAAATTGAATACGTTATTCAGTATTGATGCGGCATTACAAGTATCCTTTTAGGTTTATGATGAATAGTTGTACTACGGTAAGTAGATTCTATTCACCTTTCATCTAAACTGATCATTAAGGGAAACATAAAAGTTACTCTTCACACAAATACTTGGTTTTAACCTTTAAATAAGAATGTAATACATATTATTGTCAAAATATGTACTAAGATGAAGTCTTTTACTTTAGAAGTTTGGATAGCAAATTTAGAACTCAATGATGGAAAATATTGATGACCCTTAACTTTTGTATAATGGCATCTTCACTAATTTATTTCTCATATAAAACTATATAAAGATATAAAACTATATAAAGATAAAACTATATATAAAAGTATAAAACTATGTAAAACTATATATAAAGTATAAAACTATATAAAACTATATATAAAATTATATAATTTATTTTTCATTGTTGCTATATAAAGATGGAATGTCATTAACAATTATCTTTACTCAAATTCCTTTAAGATTTTTTGGCATGGCATCCACAGCTACATAGGAAGTATCCAAGAGTTTATTACTTTATGTTTACACCTATGGAGTTTTTAATCTCAAACGTCTGAAGGAAAAATTTTCAATTTTTCCAAGTTCATCTTTTCAACAATCAAAATGTGAAAAAACTTACAAAACTAACTAGCTTGCAGTTTATTCACATAATTAATATAAGTTTAACAATTTAGTATTTGGATTGTGATTTTCTGTAGAAAACTTTTTAAGTTTTTCGTGAACACATTTTTCAATCATCTTTTTACTTCACATACATCAAATTACTATAATATATTTTTCTACAAAAACTCCTAAAAATAATGATCCAAACGGGTTGTGAGCTCTTTTAAGTTTTTGTAGCAACAAATATTTCCTCGTGAATTAGGGGCAACAAGAAGAGTTGTTCCTCAGAGGTTAATAACTTTGATTGACTCAAAAAAAAGAGTACAGTTTGTATTACAAAATGTAAATAGTTGTGTTAATGCCAATTTTTTGTACAAAAAGCTGTGTTTGTACAACTAGGCTAGTGGCACTAGCACGGATCACTAGGCAGAAGAGCTCAGCTTCCTATCAAAATCCCCCTTAGACCAAACCATTTCTAACCATTTCTATCTATTAAATACATCCTTCATACATCTAAGACAACTTTTCACCAAAACTTCATCTTTTTATTACCTTTTTCAAACGCATAAAAAACGATGCAAGTTGTTCTTCCTCGTTTTGGTAGCATGGCTCAAAAGGTTTTTGGCATAGCTAAAAAAATTGGAAAGGAGATGGTGTGATGTCTAGTCCTAATGCGATAGGTTTTGTGCCAGCAGTGCTGTTCTGTTTCAATAGCTGTGATACAAATGGAACAAACAAGGAATGCTGATAATAGAATGAGTTAAACCATGATAAAAGATGCATAGAGGTGAAGAAGGCTGTCAGAGAGAGCGAAAGAAAGGTTATACTGATAGTCAAAAAAGAAGCAGCCAAAATTTTGAAGGAGATGATGAAAATTCATGACAAACAATACTCATCTTCTTGATTTTGGACTGACAAAAGAGTCTCAAATCCAAGCTAGAAAGTTTTCAAAAGGAAGCTGATGTGAAGGAAAAGATGTACTGTAACCAATAAATTTTGGTTCAGTGGCCATAAAAAAGGGACTAACTCCCTCTTTGGGTTGTAGAACCCACCTGCAGTGAAAAAAATTTAAAAGAAGTGCTTTAGCTCCTCTTTAGTCTAGTATACTTAATAGTCCTTTATATAGCCTCTTTATGCTCCCCTCCTTGTAGAATAAAATAGATTAAATTATAGGAATATTATCATTGCAGAAAAAAAAAAAAGGAAGGAGAAGATGTACCTGGATGCCATTAAGGTAAAAGAAAGTGTTGGGTCAATGAGTTTTTGGATTTTTGGATCTTATACCTATTTAGCTTTTGAGTGACTTAGATTCAAGCCTAACACGATATATTTTCCTTAGCATCTCAAGGAGCACTTGTTTTATTTCACATCGTGTTTATAACAACGAAAAAAAAAGAAAGAAACAACTGGACTTTGTTATTAAACTATGTAGCAATATTCCTCATCACCAATTCCTTTCGTATTATTAAACCATGTAGCTGATAAGTCCAGATAGAAAAAGATTAAATTAACGCCTTCTACTAAAACAGAATTGCTAACTCTTCTTCGAGCCATGGCCATAGAATGGCAGACTTTGCTAATGTTGAATTGGCCCCAAAGCCCATGTACAAGATGGGCGGAGTCTAGACCTTAATATTTTTGGTGCGAATCGTGAAACTAGGCCTAGGAGTACAAATGTTGAATGGGCCAAGTGGGGTTTACCAAAGCCCAATTCAGCATGTCTAATAATTTGAATTTATCAAATATGGAGTCTCTTTATAGAGGTACAAAAATCTATATTTGAATTTAGAGCCTTTATTCAACCGGTAAAAGTTCATCAACTAAAAATAATCACTGTATAAAAAATTAATCCTTTATAAATGATCGCTATATAAAAGTTAATCCTAATACTTTATGGTTTATAGCAAATAACCTGCCATGAAACTAGAATACAAGATACAAAGCCTACTCATAAGACTTTTTATTACTTGCAGTCTTCAAGAACAATTACTAATATTATCAATTAATTTCTTTCCATTATTCAATTCTTGAATAGCTCTTAGACTTGCTCAAATTTTGTGCATTTGGCATAAAGGCTTTTGCTGAGGACAACTAGCGTGAAATTGTGGAGCTTTATAAGAATGAAATAAGTCAAATATGAGATTTATTGATTGTTCCGTCTATGAAAAACACACATGACAGCCGACATATGATAACATTTATTCCCACTACTTAAAAAATAAAAGACCTCCTAGTCGTACTCTAGTCAATTTCGTTTATTTTCTGTCGAATTTCATTCTCTTATATTTCGAATTGGTTTTTTGGTACCAAAACACAATAATTCTTCTGTTTCCTTGGGGTAGAGAGAGTACTGTATAAATATTCTTTCATGCAGAATCAATCAATGCTTGTACGGACTAAGCTAAAGAGCAAGATACATACGAAAAAATCAGTCATAATTATACAAAGGTTAATGTATGTTATTGGCATCTCTTTTTTGTTAATAATAAATGACACACTGTTTTTTTTTCATGTGCTTTGGCTCAAAATACTTAAGAGATGGAGCACCATTAGTATTAATGATTCACGTTTCATTAACAATGCTGTCATATAAATTTGAATCTGATTAGTGGTCAATTCTTGGCCCTCCATGCCCATATTTATCCGTAAAACGTGATTTAATTTTGACCCTCCCCACTTCTGTTCCTTTCTCCCGATTCCTCCTTATGAACCCCTCACACTCCAAATTAAGAAAATAATTGGAAAAAAAAAACTTCTAATCGCAAGGTTATCACTCAATGGTATCGGGGTGCGATAAAAGCAAGGGTCCCTTTTACCCTTTTCCTGTCTATAGCATAGCAGTCGATGATATACAATCCTTATTCCTTGGTGTGCTTTTATTAGCCAGCAGCATGCACATAATTTGTGACTTTTGAGAAAAGCCTTGACAACAAGGCAAATAGATTCTTCCCTTTTGCATATGCCCAACTCCACTTGGGACCAAACAATTACTTGCTAAATATGACTTTGGGTAACCGGCTTGTTCACGTGTGTTTGTATTCTCGAGGGATTTGATCATTTCCCCTCCCTAACTTGTCGATTAAATCTGAGAAAAAGAATATTGGTTAATCGATAAAGCAACTTTGCCAAAATACTAGCAGATTGCAGTTCCCATTTCTCAATGATTTTCCAATTAATTACGTGTCAAGAATTCCAAGGGATTGATGCTCATTTCTCAATTTGGCGTTCCATCTCACTTGGTTATTTTTCCAAAAAGAGTACCAAGTAGAGCTGCGGCTCTGATGCTCCTCTACATTACAGTTAACAAGGTTGTGACTGCTAGATAGCATGAAATATTATTATTGATTTGGTTGATTACAGCTTAGCTTAGATGAGGCCTTAATTGGTTGTAATTAGTGAAAGAGGGATGTTGCATATAGGTTTCCTAGTCGAATCTCGAATCAATTAAATAATGAATGTGAAATTGCTTGCATTGCATACGTGCTATCTTTGCTGTCTTCCAGGATGTTTTTGCCACGCATGTATAAACCGAAAGGTATTCAAATTCATCAGAGAAATTAACATGATTATATCATCAATTCATCTACCACAGCTAGGGGATATCTGGGATTGATTCGCCTCTAACCCAAATTATTATGGCCTTAAAACAAGCCTGACTTCATCAGCAGAAGCGCGAATTTAGTTGACAATAGCTCCTAAACATGGAACAGAACTCTCAATTAACGAAAAGCCCTTGAAAAGGAATCTGAGTAGTGGCATCGATCTTTTATGGAGAAAATGGAACAGACAAAAATTGTTTTTGTCAACATAATCAATCTATTAACTTTGCTTGTTACAAAAGGATTCCCAGAGAGTGGATATCCTTCTTCACCCGTAAAGCTACTTTCCTCAGTTTGACCATTGAGGTAAGAGGAAGTGCCCCATAATTAGCCGTGCATGAATGATCTATACTGCGCTTCACTTTTTATATTTCTTTTTTCCCAGTGTCGGCTTTGGATATACAAAGCTAGCTGCAGACGCAACACCACCACCTAGCAATGACCATCCACATTTACCCTAAAAGCAAATTCCCTTTGGCCTCTGGCTCAACATTCAAGGGTCCAAACAAATCACCCGCTCCATTCCTGAGGACCCAGCCCCACCTACCCTTTATCTTTCTCCCCTCTTTAGAAATATGAGATTGACATGTTAAAGCTGTTCAAGCAAGCAGCAAAACTATCCCCATCCCCTTAAAAGAGAGATTCTTTGCATTGTCCCACACATTTCTAACTTTTAAATATTCCCTCTTCGTGCCATGGATTGATTCTCCACATATAGAACGCTTACACCCTGTCCATCTCATACAACCCACTGCTTTTCGTTTCTTTCTTCTTCGGTGATGGTTCCAGAATTGGAGGTATACCAGAAAATCACCAAGCTACACATGCAAACATGCGAATTATATTCTGGTTTAATGTTCAGCGGTACAGATTCTAGGCATCTCAATACTTTCTTCTTACTAGCTCTCTTCTTGTTTTTTGGCGAAATGCAGAAACCTCGAGTCACTGAGATACAGGTCCGGATGGACTGCAATGGATGCGTACAGAAGATCAAGAAAGCTCTTCTTGGTATCAGTGGTAAGTGATCTGCATTAGTCTTTTATCGTTTGTCCCTTCAATCATTTTTAAAAATGGTTTACTGCATTTTTGCAGGTGTATATGAGCTCTACATTGACTTCCCTCAGCAAAAGATAACTATAATTGGGTGTGCTGATCCTGAGAAAATAGTCAAAGCCATAAAAAAGACAAGAAAGACTGCCATCATTTGTTCCCACACAGAACCACCTGATCCACAAGCTCAGCCATCAGACCCAGATAACCAAGGAGAGGCACCGCCCCAGGAGTCCGCCAACCCTCCTCAACAAGAGTCTGCTACCCCTCCTCCATCAGAAGGCCCACCAACTGAAGAGGCATCACCAGCAGAGGCACCAAAAGATCCACCGCCACCAGCAGAAAGTCCAAAACCAGATGCTGCAGAGGCTCCAGCGAGCAAGCCAGTTCAATCCTCAGGACCAAAAGATGTTGAAGAGGTTCATGTAATTTACCACCATCCACCAGACTTTGGCTATAGATACGGGTACAATCCCAGCATGAGTAGTCCAAATATGGGGCAAGGATACATTAGTGGGTACTGGCATTCTTATCCCACCGGTCCAGTATTTAGGCCCGAGCCACCGGCACCGGCACTGGCACCTGCACCTGCACCTGCACCCGCACCCACTTACGTAACTCATAGCTACAACACACACAGGGCATCACCTTACGTCACTGGATACGAGTATATAAGGCCTCCACCACAATATACACATTCTACAAGGCCAGAGAGCTATCAGCAACCACAGTACAGTGTGCACTATAGCAGGCCGGCTGAGAGCTATCCACTGCCACCACAGTACACACATTATAGCAGGCCAGAGCGCTACAGGGAGGACTATCATTACGGTAACAATGGAAATGGAAATATTACTTCAGTTTTCAGTGATGAAAATCCAAATGCGTGTAGAATAGCCTAGAAGGCTACACGCAAAGCAGACTCGTTCTATGTGAGAGACGTAACTCATCAATGGAGCACAATTAGTCTAGAAAACTACGCACTGCCCATAATAAAACTTCTAAGATGAGCATGTGTGGGAATATTGAAGGAAATCAGATTCTTAGCTTGTAAGAGCAGGAAGCATATATCCCATATTCCACTTTTGACAGACGTCTAATACAAAGAACCAGCATTTATTCCTGTGAAGTTATCAATCTATATTGGTTTCCATATCCTTTAGTTTTGGGATAAATTTCTATTTCAGTTATCATGCAATCTAAATATTATCTTGGCTTGAAAATCTGTCAAAAAGGAAGAAATCAAGCTCAAAAGTCATATTAGGTCACAGCCCATAGATCACTGATGAACCAAACCAAACATGAAGTATGAAACCATCATAATTGATCAGCACTACAACCGATTTTCTATCCTTTAAACGGCAAATCATGAAAGTTAACAATTTCTGCGTTGTGCCTGACAATCATACACGGGAAAGAAAAAGCACAGAAATAGTACCTAAGAAGCCTTTCAAATGTCAAGGAAAATCAGGTCCTACTACCCTTTTCCAGCAGTAGATTCTAGCTTTGAAAACAACTCAAAACACTCCAAAGCCATTATTTTAGGCTCTCTTTTTCCTGATTTACTAATTTATTGTCTTAATTGCTAATTTGCAATTGATTATTTAAAAAAGTTAAATAATCAATTGCAATAGCTACTTTCATTTATTTTTGGAGGAAACACCATGCTCATTATTTACAGACGAATTCTCCTCCCTGCATTTAGAAAAGCTGCTACATATCTAAAACTTTTCATTTAGCTTAAACAAGAAAAGAAAATCAACAAAGATCCACATAAGAAAGACAATTAGCAAAGGCATACATTAAAAATAAGTGCAATATAGCAAAACTTGCATTTCAGAAGTTAAACAAATTAAACATATATATCATCGTGGGGCATCTAGAAATAAGACCAATAAAAAAGAACTAACTCAACTACAAACCCTTTGTCGTGAATTTACAAATTCATTGTCAAAAAAAAAAAAAGAAGGGAAAAAAGAGAGTATTTTGCCTCGTCAGCGAAATAGTTGTATAGTTGGACAAAATTGTCAGGCTGTAGCATGGGTACACAAAATCGGTCCAAACTGTGCAATACCTCCATAAAGATCTGCACACTTGCCAAAAGATGCTCGGAAGTCAAACATACGTAACCTAGCAGAGAAGTGCAGGACCTTGGAAATTCTGAACTTCAAGGAAGATGTTATGAATATGCTGTTAAAACTCAAATTAGATGCCACCAAGACTGCAAATCAGCATCATAGGACCAGAACTCGAGAAATTGGCTTGGAGAGCCTCACAGAGGCAGATAAATAATTGAAAGTCCTGCAAGATTTAACATATCAGAGTATCAGTTCCTAGCTTTAAAAAGGTAGATAAGCTAGCAAAACAGTTTCTTAGTGAACCTAGAACTCATCTATCTATCATACTATGCCAATCATAAACATGTTAATGCACTATCAGTTGTACCAATGTGCACAAGAATAACAAAGCATTTGTCAACCAATAACAAACCATATCAACTACCATAGAAAAGGATTTCCATTCCCAGATACAGCCCCATAGATTAATCGATGCAACATCATTAAAGCATGACATATTCTGGATAGAACACCTCCATTCCCAATTCATTTAGCACTGTAACATACTAAACTTGGTACTGCTAAACCATAGCTTGATAACCTTACCTCTACTTTTGAAAGACACTTATTCATCGCTATCACTATCTATTTGGGAATCTTCATCTACACCATAAAGAACTTCATCTACATCGTCATCTTCACTTTCATCCAATTCCTCATCATGTATTAAAGTAGGTTCATTGCTTTTGGTAGCCTTGTCAATCTGTTAAGACAGTATCTAGGAAAAATGAACTACTATTTACACATATAATAGAAAGAAAACTAGTTTAAGGAACTTTTGAAGGACAAAACCTGTGCCATCACAAGTTGCAAACGGCCAGATAATTGCAATAATGACGGCATAGCTGTTTCTTTGGATTTGCACAGCTGAAATAAAAAAAAAGCCTAGGAGTTACATATTAGAAACAATTAAATCATAAAAAACATATGCATATCACGATACGAAGCATTTAGATTGATCCCAGGTGCAACAAAATGCATATGATTCACGCATGAGCATATAATCATTCACTGCTAATGTTCACTCAAGACTCCATGTGAAAACCAATCAAATTTCAACTTCCCAAAAAACCAAAAAAGACTTGAGGGTTAAATTCGCCGAAGTGTAAATGAAACAAGAAAAATTTCCATCACTTAAGGCACAACTTTTGCAGTCATAGAACAATTAGATAATCAAACTCATCAGCACTAGTGTTTCTTATCATTGTGTTAACTAATCATTGATCCAAAGATGTATTATTACAGCTAATATGCGCAAAGATACCATTAATATCCATGTGCATTGCCTGGGAGACTTGTCTGTGAACGGCCCATCATTCTGTCACACAATGCTACCAAAACACATGCATATTGCCCAGCAGCACAATTTTATGGAACAACAAAGTTGTCTCCAAGGAGAAGGAAGAACTACTAATAATCAATGAAGATAATTAAGTAGCTGATGATAGCTTGAAGATAGGTAAAAGATATTCAAGGATATTGGAGACTTGAAGTGTGCCTGTGAGGTTACTAGATTCTCTTCAGAATCCACATTCCAATGCATAGTGCATACAACATCCAGAAAGCAAAATTTACAAGCCTTCAATTATCAAAATGACCACCTATTCTTCTCTAGAATAATCATTCATTGCACTTGGTTTTTCAGTTAAAAAAAAAAAACCACTTCTTCAACCTAGGATGCTCAACAATGATGTAGAACATGAGAGGGGAAAAAATTAACAGAACTACATATAGATGGATTCTTTCAGCAACTACATCATATTTAACCAAAATCAATCATAAAAGAGGGGAAAATCCAAAAGAATGCCCTTTAGGGGAAAAAAACTAAATAAAGAAACATTTATCCAACCTTGTACAAAGACTCAAGAAGTTGAGTCTTTGGCTCCTGAGATACCACGTACTTAATGTGACTCAACAATATACAGTGTATCCATGGAAGCACGTATCTTCCAAAGCATGATCTGTTTGAAGAAAAATCAACACTAATTAAATGTAAATCATATGATATGATACTAAACAGTGACGAAGAAACATGATCACATTTCAAAGAGTCATTCTCCATGCCAAATCACAGTTTTCTTTTTAATAAAACTGATAACTTGCACCATGGCGAGAGTTCCATACCATTAGACTAATAGCATATTGTGAATTGACAGTAGTATCACATTTATTCTGACAAAAATCATTTAAAACTGGACATTAGGAAAAAGAAGCTGACCGGGATTGCCACGCAGCCACCAAGACTTTGAGCAAGTCGTACGCTTCACTAGCTCCAAGAGATACAACGTTTGCTTTCATCTGGGGTATTTCTTCTGTCATCAGTAATCCATTTATTTGCAAAAAGCAACTTGGAAAACAAAAGGGGTTACTTCTCTTCCTCCACAGAGGACGAACATACCTTCCTTGGTGGTGTGCTCACTGCAAGATTTATATCCTTTAAGATGCCAGAATCACTCATGGAGCTAGATGTGAGGCCATCTCTATCGTTAAGGATCCCTAAGGATCTCAGTCGATCCTCCATGGAGAATGTAGCTTGGTCAACATTCAATTTACACAAAGCATCTGCAAAACCCCACAATAATGTTTAAGGGCCAAAACATGCCATCCTATCTTTGCAACCCAGCAACCGAGTGAGGGAAAAAAGACATGATATCAAAACTTGAGCTAAAAATTCCAGATATCAACCAGTTTAACTGGAATGCTATTAGAATAATTCAGTACTAATTATAATGTTAAGAAAGAAACGCTGGGTAACATATGGAGGATATTCCTTACTAAAGGTCTAAAGAAAGAAAGCAAAAGTTGTTGCACGAAGTCAATTGCAGACCATGAATGTTATGGACAATTAAATTTTCAGTACTTGCAGCCGTACACCCAAAACAAAAAAAACAGACACGAGAGAGAAAACCCAACACAGTAGAGTGAATATAAAGTCCTTTAGCGATTGATTACTAAAAGCCAACCAAGCAGAAGAGGTCTGCTCCCCAGACACCTAGACAGAAGTTAAAAGACAGAACCCATATACATCAATTCTCAAGTAGAATCGATCAACATACCTCTACTCACCACAGGCTTAACTCTGTCATTCTTATCAACCAGGTGAAATATCTTAGGCATTGGAAGTAAGGCATCTTCAGCACTTGCACGATCCAAAGCAGTAACTGTTTATCATCAGAAGAATGATAATCAATGCAAAGGAAACATCTATACATATAGATATCTGCAAAGAACAAAGAAGTTAGAATAAATGATATACTGGAGAATCCATGCTTGCCTCATATTCTCTCAAAATAATAACAAATTGATAGTCTACAATTATTTCAACAAATCATGAGGTCACAGGGGTAAAATGATAATCTTGGGAGCTAATTACTAATTTCAACCAACTTAATGGTCTTTATGCCCATCCAAACAACAAAAATAATTCTATTACCAATCAGATAATGAGATGTAATAATTGTTAATAATCAAAACTGATGATAAACCAATTAGGCCAGTCATGCAGAACAGTCAAAGAAATAGCCAATAATGCCAAAAGCATTCAGCTAAGCATCATGTTTTACATGTACACAAATTGTGTTTGAATCAGTGGCAATATATTGAATGTTTTGATGCCTTTTGAATTATGAGGCATGAAAAAGTAATCATGTATGGTGGCAACTGAATGTGCAGGAAGCACCCACACAGAAGACGACACCCAAAGAAAATAAAAAATGAAGCATCCAACGCAATATAACTTGCACGAACCATGTAGTCAACCAAGTCATCTAGCAATTTCATAAAAAATCAGATAATCAGTTGATAGATCATGAATGAAAAGCAGATTCACAGACCATTCATTTAGCAGATTCTGATTTAATTAGACATGAAGTAAAAACATAATTTCACATTTCGTGACATTTAGGGATGTTTATATTCCTAGTAATCTCAAACAACTGAAACTAGCTTGGGATCACTGTCAACAAAAGCAAATAATGAAAATCCAAGATGCTCACAGCAATTTTCTGCACCTATATAGAGAATAACCACCTTACTTTGATTGTGATTGTCTGTTGCTTTCTTAGATTTGTGTGATTGACTGATTGGTAGAAGAAATCCATCAAGTGAACTGCTTAACTTTACATCTGTCCCAGGTTGCACCAAAATTTTTTCAAACAAAGGCTTCACTAATGAACCATATGCGATAAAAACATGACCAAAGCCAGGTTTGGCAACACTTTGTAGCTTTGCAGCAAATATATTAGGCAGTGCTCCCTTGTGCTTCTTTGGTAACGTGTCATCATAAGACATGCAGATTTTTGTGGGCTTCAAATTATTCAATTCCTTTATACTATTCCCATACCAGAAGTAACATACACCCATTTCTGAAATGGCCAAAATACACAGGCCTGCATCATCTGAATCGCTAGTAGCAATGGACCTGCATTCCAAAAAGATAGCAGGATGGTCCATTGAGAGAAAACAGCATGCTGCTTGCTTTTTACCCCCGTCTATCCTCCAAATTGCAACATATCGTTCACCCACAGCAGAAGAAAGGACATATTTTCCATCATCAGAAAAGACCATACAACGGACAGCCCCCTGTTAAGAAGCAATGGGAGAATACTGTGCATTAATTGACACAATACCATACAAATGCACAAACTATTTCCATTAAAGAAAACAAAAGAATAAAGAAAATTTCAGAAAAACAAAAGTAAGTTGCATAACAACTCACAGGATGGCCTGAAAATTTCTGTAGCTTTTTGTGATCTGAAGAACTAAAAATCTTCAACTGTGCTGCAGCAGTAGCTAATATCTTCCCATCTGAATCATTGAACAAAAAGTCGAAAACAGTGATTAGCTCAAAGAAACAAATTCAAAAGGCAAAACTCACATTTGCAACATTCCTATAGACACTTGAGCTAATGAAAGGGAAACACAGATTATTGAATTCATGAAAACAGGAATCAACCAAGCCAAGTATGACAAGATCATCTGGAACTTCTAAAAAAAAGTCATTCAGGGTAAACCATCCAATCAACTATAATGGCTATAATGGCTATAATACTACTCGTGCTCCTCAGAGGGACATTTTTAAGGATTGGAGCCCATCGTAAACACACCCTAAAATCATTTTCACATTTTTTGACACTCTTTTAATGTTGCTAATTTAATGAAATCCTTAGAAATAAGCTGAATAAAATCCATAGAGTGGACATAGAAGCTGTGCAGAAAACCCATTACACCGATGAACTAACTACAAATGAGGCCTTCATTACACGACTTGCCATTGAATATACTTAAATAAAGTTGCTTCGCTACCTTCTTCGTTACCTTCATTTAGTAAACTAATGTAACTTGGTACTTTGTCACTAGAAAACTTGTTTCCAGACAAGAATTACTTTTGACAAACAGGAGATGTTACAGCGAGAAATTGCAAAAATATCACCCCCAAGTTTTAGCGAGAGAGATCATTATAGGAAGCTTAAACTGCTATTTGACGATCAATCAAAATAACCAATCATCCTTATGAAGACACTGGATGTTTTCATAACACCAAACTTAATCTAAATTGCTTTAAAGAAGACCTTATGTTGGATTCTCAACCAAAAAGAAGCACCTTTAGGAATCCTACCAAAGCGCACACAGCTGAAATCATCTCCAGGATTTAGACTTATATGACATCAATGAAAGTATATTATACCATTGTTTGAATTTGGATCCAAAACAACGAATTTTTGACATTATAACTTGCTTGAAAGGACTAGATCTAACAATACCAGTAAAACTATCCTAAATTCTCCAGATCCACCAACTTAAGCAGGATTTTCATAAGGCAAAGGAAATATCTACATTACTTATTGAAATCATATAAACATTCAAACCTGATGACATAGAGATTGATGATATTGACTTTGTAGAAGCTCTGAACTTGTTTGACAAATTGCCTGACATGGAGTCAAGTTCACAAACCATTCCATCAGCACCAGCAGTGCAAATGCATGAACCATGTGGCGCAAATGAAATTGCACTGACTCCTCTGCACATATATAATTCAAAAGAGAAGCTTAGGATACTTAATCATGCAATCTATCTTATGTAGTCTATCTTATGTAGTTCACTTATTTTGTACAGTTTTGAATCATAATAATTGGGATAAGAGAAACTTGCTTCTGGTTTACTTATGTTATTCCAAGAAATCAGCGAAATCCTACATGCATTAATTGGACTTGAAGGCAACATACATTATTTTGCACTAGATTCCTAACTGTGAAAATCTACAAACAATCATTTCATTTACATACCCATAATCTATTTGAGGCCAAGCAATAACTGAATAATCAATCAGTTATAAACAGAACACCATAAAAACTCTGGACAATTTTACGTAGAAATAATTTCCATATGAAAGTAAGTACATCAACAGAAAGCCTCATGTGAAAAATGAAATAAGGCAAGGAAAAACAAATACATCAGAAATATCACATAACCAGCAACTTACCCAGGATGACAATCATTGACTCTCCATTTTAACTGGCCAGCAGCTACATCTAATGCCAATACATCACCACTGCCTGTTCCTAGCACCAATAACGAAGTACCAAGTTTCCTTTTCTTCTGAAAACCAGATGAAGAAACAGACAAACATGTAACAATTCACCAAATTCGCGCATTGAAACTATACAATCAAAACAAACTACGTCTTCAATTGTTTGACAAAAAATTTACCTTCTTGTCCAAGGACAACCACGCCATACACTTATAGTCCACAGAAAGGTGACCACCACTTTCTGGCTTACTAAAAAACTCATTTCTTGTTTCACTTGAGATGATATCTGCAAACTCAGTTTGCACCTGACCCTTCACTGTGTCCCATATCTAACAGCAAGCACAAAAAGAAACCTCACGAATCATCATTAATCCCAATGGAAAACATAAGTTAATACACTGTTGCAATTGGTAAAACTACATCATTCAGACTCTTTTGTCTCCTATGACTTTCAGCACTAAGTGTTCGTTTGGGGAGCTACAGTCAATCGAGACTTTTCAGGATGGAGCAGTTAGAATATCAAGCGTGATACAAGCTGGAATATGAGCTATAGCAATTGGCAAAATACTGTCTAAACACTCCACCAAAAATTGCTTTAACGTATTAATTCATCCCTATATAAGCAGCATCTCCAGTTTTCAAAGTACATTACATACTGTCTCAAATTGGCAATGGCACTGAAAACCATCTACAAGGAAGAAGGATGCACCGACATATGAATAATGACAAGGCTGCAGGACCATGTATGAGGGACAAATTTTAAGCTAAAACTTTGCTAATGTTGGGTTTGTTTGGATTGTGAATTATTAGAGATATTTTTACTTTAGCACTTTTTGTGATGTGATGTATGTGAGATAAAAAGGTGCGTTGGAAATTGTAATGATGATGTAAGCAAATATATTTTGGCAAATAAACCGCAATCCAAACAAACCCGTTGTTTTCCTAATCAAATTCTATTTATAACCTGAGAAAAATATTCTTCCAGCTTCCAAGAATGACACTTTATGTTAGTTTCAGCAAGAATAAAGTGAAGAGCAAATAGACATAAAAAAGAAAGGAAAGGAAAAAAAAAAAGAAAAAGAGGCAGAGATAAGCCAAGGGTACCTTAATTCGGCCATCACCAGTAGTAATAGCAAAGAAGTCCAAAGAAGGACTAAATGAAGTCAATATATCTCTTATATTGGATGACTTCATGTCCAAAAATTTCACCTAAAAAAAGAAACAAAAATTGTAGGACAATCAAGTCAGGAAAGGAACGCAATTGAAAGATATCATCCTTACCTTTAGCATTAAAAATAATTCTCAACACAAAAAAGACTACAAAACAAATACTATCGAATAGAACAGATCCAATAAAATCTAAAATCGAGCAATCATCTAAGATCAGCAGCAGCAGGATTCATTCCGAACAAAAATTTAACCACGGAAACCTGATCAATTTATGCTAGCAGCAAGCAGACATCTAAGATCAGCTCGCGAGCGGCTCGATTCGTTTGCAGCTCTATTTAGAGGTGTGCATTGAATTCGAATTCGGTAATTCGGAAGTTTGAATTCACAATTTTTCTAAATTCTGGTATAGGAATTACCGACCGATTTCGATTTCAAATTCACCAGTTCCGATTTTGATTTCAATTCCGAATTCAATTCGAAATTCGGTAAATTCCAAATTTCTTTTTTTTTCTTTTTTGTTAGATGTATTGTTATATAATATAAAATTTATATTACATATATTACAAAAATTATTATTATATATAAATATATTATTATTATATATAAATATATTATTAAAATATTATTATGTACATAAATATATATTAATTAATATACATATTATAAAACGAAATTGAAATAAAAAATATTATTATTATTCCGATTTCAAAAATTCCATTACCAAATTCGAATAATTCGAAATCGAAAATTCCGATTTCAGTGCCGAATGCCGAATTCCGAATTACCGATTTCAAAAATTCTGAATTCAATTCGAATTCAGTCGGTAAGTCGAAATTTTTCAATTTTGCACACCCCTAGGAGATATGGTTCAAATTACAATAGTACCCTCCAACAGTTAGAAACTATTCTAGCCTCCTTTTATCCCTAAAGGGCTTAGTGGACATTTAACACTTAGACAGACAAAAAATGCCCATGAATAGTAGAGCACTATTTGCCAAAGCAATCAAAACTCAAGGACTTAATTGACATTCGCCACAATTTCAACACAAATTTTTTATAGTCCCTCAGTTTCCTTCGAACATGTGGCACAATGTGGTGCAAAGTCTTGTGTTTTTATATATATGTAAGATATATATATATTATAACAATTTAATATATGTGAGTGTGAGGTAAAAGGTTATTAAAAAAATGCGTTTACAAGACATGACAAAAAAAATTTCAAAAATTTAGCAAACGGTTTGAATTAGCTGCTTTTTTGGATATTTTTGAAATATTTTTTTTCGAAAAATCAGCAAATGGTCTGGATTAGCTGTTTTTTTAAGTGTTTTTGAAATATTTTACTATAATAATAAATATTTAAAAAATTTACTATAGATTTGTTTTATGATTTTTGAAATATATTTTAAAATATTTTAATTTTTAAAATATTTTTAAAAATTAACACTACCACCCATCGCCACCACTCACCATCTCCATCACCTCCTCTCTCCTCCTTCTCATCCTCCCTTTCTTTCCTTCCATCAGTCTCGTTTCTCGCCGCTCTATTTTCCCCTTAATTTGGTCTCGACCAAATTGAGAGGGAAAGGCAGGGAATTGTGAGAAAGAGGAGTAGAGGAAGAGGGGAGGAGTGGAGAAAGAGTGAGGGGGAGGAGGATGGAGACGATGATGGCATTGGTCAGCAAGGATGGCGGTAGTGATAAGGGGTGGTGATGATAAATGGAAAAGAATATGATGTAAAATTTATTTTTAAAATTTTTCTTATATTTTTTAATTGTTTTTGATATATTATATAAATAAGATATTTTTAAATTTATTTTTGTTTGTATACTTAGGGGTGCAAACGAGCCGAGCCCAGTCGAACATTGAACTTATCGAGTCAGACTCGACTATTGTACACTCGAGCTCGAGAAAATTGAGCTCGAGTTTGACTCGATAAGGCTCGATCTACTCAACTCGACAAGAGCTCGAAATGGCTCGAATTCAGCTCAAAATTTTCTATCACTAAACATAACCAGCTTTATTTAACCTGACTCCAATAGCACATTTTAAGCTATTCAATGCCTTGCACACTTGAATTTAACAATTCCAAACATGAATCAAAAGTAACAACAAACAAGTTCTTCATTGTCCAATAATACATGCACGAAATCAGAAACAAATGTCCACAACTCCACATACATAATTGTTTAGACAATTTTTCGATTCAAATGTCCAACACCTCAAACAAACTCAAAAACAAGGAACAAATAGTTTGAAATCACTCTAGATTAAGTCCTCCAGCAACCAATAGCCTCGAGTCTTGGATACTTTCGCCCACAGCCATGCACTAAGTATCAATAGAAACAAAAACAAGACATTTGACTTCAAGCAAAATAGTCTAACATAGCTAACTCAAGATAATCAATCCCAATTTGAAGCAAAATAGACTAACATAATCAACTCAAGATAACCGATGTCATTTTCTACATAAATGGAAAGATTATAAATATGCCACAAGCTAAAAGCTGAATACATAGATTACCTAAAAAAATGTAAAGCCTCAAGGTATAGGTAATAAGTGTGGATTTGATGATATCTCTAATTCGGGCATCAGTTGTCACCATTTAACATTTTGCTTCTTAGTTGAGTTTTGCGTATTTACTCTTACCCTTGACTAAATATCATCAAACTCATTCCATTAGTGCACAAATCTGTCATATCTTTAACATTCATACTTTCTCCTATCACCAACAGCCGAAAAGGCCATGCAAATATTTCAAGTTCTTCTTGAGTACTACAATTAGACGGATTAAATAAAAAATTGATTAAGTTCACTAAGCACATAATTTTTAAACGCAATCCAGCTTGCATTTTCTAACAGGACAAGCTAAAAATTATCCCAGAATGAGAAAATAAAAAGTGAACAATCAAAAACTACAAACCAAAAGTATTTCAATCAAACAGAAGGTATATTCCATGAAAATGTATGTAAGAAGTTAAAAAAAGAAACCCAACATTCTTACCAATCTTCAAAAAACCGTCCCTAACAATAATAACAGATCCAAATTCAAAAAAAAAAGAAAATAAGGAGAAAAAAGTACATTGACAAAAACGCTTGTTCCAATCAATAATCAGTACAATCTTAATTCACCGAATACCTGAGAAGAGAGAATTTTTTTTTTCGGCTAATTGATTGAAATTGGGGACGGAAATGGGAAGGAAGAGGCGCTCTAATTCTAACGAGAGCTCCGTTGCCATTAACAGGAAAGAGGAAATTAATAGTAATAATTTTACATCTAAACATTCTACAACAGGAAAGAGGTGAAGAAGTCCATCTGGCTTTAATGACAGGAAACAATCACTTATTCTACCACCAAGCATCATTATACAGCAACAAAAACAGAAAATAAGGGAAGAAGAGTGATGGATAACCTGTTCGCGAGGCCCTCCACCAATGGAGCTGATGAAATGTCTACCGTAGCTGCTTCTAACGTTGGCCAACAAACTGGGACTCGAAGAGAAACGGCTCTTCAATTGAAGGGCGGCAGTGGTGGTGGCAGAAGTGGCTGACTGGTGAGTGGTGAAGACAGTGGTAGCAGCGGCTAGGGTTTGCTTTTGATTTGCGGAAAGAAGAATGCCGACGCGGAACAGCCGAGTGGGAAGAAGAAAGAGGTGTGTTTGTGTCCACTGTCCGCTGTCTTGGTCCTTCCTTCAGTCCTTGGAGAAATTGTATCTAGTTTCTAGTTTAGTAATTAGTTAAATAAGTACGGGTATTTATATAATTTCTCACGTAGCGAGCTCACGAGTCTTCGTACAAATGGCTCGAACTCGGCTCGTGTTATAAACGAGCTGCTCGGGCTCGATATTAACCGAGCTCGAGTTGAACGTTGACTCGCTCGCGAGTAGTTCGATTCATTTGCACCCCTAATATACTATTGTGACGTTGTATTTAAAAAATTAGTTTTTGAAAGATAGGCCAATTCAAACGTAAAATTAGTTTTTGAAAGATAGATAAATTCAAATGGAGCAAGTTCGTAATTTTTTTTTTTTGTAAATCACTAATTGGTATTATTTAGTTTTAGTTCTAGGAAATATTCAAATTTTGTTAACCTTTTCTTTTTTAATTTTAAAAAACACAATTGGATGACATTGCCAACATAGTATACAAAGCTGGAAGCCATAAGATGCAAACTACATAAACATTCTAGGAATCTAAAAGTTATATATCTACCTCTATCTACCTATTATATAAGAAGAAAGTGGAGTTACTATAGCAACTCCAATTATTGTCAAGTGGATTCCTCTCATTTTGACACGTGGCCCATTCCTTTTCTTTTCTTTATTTTGCTTTGTTTTTTCTTTTGTTCACTTTATTTCCTTTCTCCTTTTTTATTAAAGATAATTAAACAAATCCTCATGTAGACTGCAGGTTTGTTATTTAATTTCCACTTTGTACTCCGTTTTTTTCCCCTATCATCCTAATTAATCATTTATTCTATTTTTTCTCTATTGGATTAGTTGATGCATTTTCTTTCATTTTTGTCCATAATTAACTAAATGAATGATTTCATTATCGGAGATCAAGAATGGATTTGATATTTCCTTTCTTCCATAGTCCAATAATTATGATTCATGATCTTCTACTTTTAATGTTTCTTTTTGGTATATATTATTTGATATTTTTTTTCTCATTTTTTGCGTCTTGATCTGCAACATTTGCTTATTGCTTTTCTCATCTATTTCTTTTTCATGTGACTTTCTTTTCTGCCCAAAATAGGTATGTGATGCTGTGAATATTTTTCCTCAAATCTAAAGAAACATTTTTTTTTTGTTTTTTATATTTTATTTATTCTGAAAATACTTTTTGATCTTTTTATTTTTGGAAAATGCTGACAACAAGACGGGTGGTGATTACATGAAGAATTTTTAGGCTAACAATGAAAGAATTGTAACTACTTTTCCCTCATAAAATAAATAACACCATTATGCAGATTCATTCTAATTCTAATTTTTTATTTATTAAAATTGTTATTTCATAATAGGGTGATAGTACTACAGTACAGGAGAAAAAATCTAATAAATGAAAATCCAAGGTAAACGATGATCAGGAAGAAAAAAATGATGCCTATTAAATTAAAAATTAACCAGAATCTCTTAATTTATGGATAGGTAATTATATTTTAATTTATATAAAGTTTATTAATTGTGAAAAGTGCTTATAAACTGGATAAGGTGGATGACGGGTAAAATAATTGTTGTGGCTAGCAATTTTGAATGTGAAGATAATATTTTATATCTCTTCATTCAACATTTTGAATGACTAGCTTGTATCCATAATAGGTAGTTTATTTTCATGGTTTTAATTTTAGCAAATGATAGCTTGGAAATAAAAGAAGTGCAAAATTAGATTTCAGAATCTTTTACTTAAACTGGTTCTATATGACTTTGTACTCTTATCCCTTTTTATTGCCCATAATGATAGATAATGTAATTAGAGTTTGAGATGATTGTTAGACATAGAACTGAGCATATCATTACTATTTGACTAAAGAAGTTAATAATATTTTGTCGATTTGACTAGCTAAAACAATTGCAGTTTTCAAAAGAATGCATTTGGTGGTGGAAGTTAGTATTGAGGTCTTTAGCTTAGAGTGTCACACTACAAAATATTATTAGAAAATTCTATTTTGATTAAGAAGACATATTTGCAATCAAACAAATTGTTGGATTTGAATTTGCATATGTAGATTTACAAATATAACAATTCATGTTTTTATTTTAACTTGCTATACGTATTCTATAACTATTTGGTTAGATAATGTTTTCATCTATTTGTAATGCTATTAGACATTATTTAAATGGATAGATTAACTCGCTCTTTCTCTCAAAAAAGAAAGAAAAATATGCAAGTTTGTATTTTTTTTTATTGATGTTGAAGATAGTGACAGGTTATTGTGGCTTTCTTTATTTTTTTCTAATTATTAAAATGTTAGAAACATTATGACTACTCTTTATTTAATTACAACTAAAACTATGCTGCTATTAAACCGATAATGCACTCATAATGGATTTGCTTTCTTTTCTTTTTTGGTATTATTACCAACACATAATATTGGTTAAAAATTTTTTTCCAAATCACAATAAATTGGGGTTAACTTTATATATGAAATTTTTTTCACAGCAAATTTTAATTGTTTTTATACTTAATTTTTTTTTCTATATTTCTATTCATTATGTACTAAAACATTTGTTACTATGTATTTAACTAATGTTCTAGAGGGCTCTGGCTGTGCGTTGCACAGCCGAGGTACCTCTAGTCTTGTATATAAGAAGAAAGTCAAGTTATCGTTGCAGCTCTTCTTTTGGCACATGTATTACTTATATTTTTAACAAGTGAAACCTTTTTTTTTGCTAAATTTTTCCTTCCCCTTTTTCATTCAATTGGGCCAAAAAGGTTAAAATATATTTGTTCCATCAAAAAACGTACTCATCTCTTCTTTTTCTTTCGATAACTAACGTCATCCCTCACCTTTTTAAAAAAAAAAAAAAAAACTAATCTAACTAAAATTATTGCCATATTTTTTTTTCTAGGTGATTAGCTGTTTGGCCATAAGAGATCTTTATTGTTTCTTTGAGTCAATTTTACATTTTCTTTTCTCTTCATCTCTCATCTCATTTTTCATATTTCTTCTATTATTCAATTTTAATATTATAGTCGATTGACATTCGTTTGCTAAATTTGCAAGATGATATTATTATTTGATATTTCTTTATCGATAAAAAGTGAAATATTAAAATATATGAAAAGATCTTACGATTAATTTTATGTCAGTAACCTTTTTTCTATGAAAAATAAAGCAAAAATTCATTATTTTCTTTTCTCTTCCCAGGATTTGATTTCTTACTTCACATTTTTTCCTTTTTTTTTGGGTACTATTTTGTGATTACCTACAATTTTTGTGTAATTTTGTTAGGATGAAATATATATTATGTGATACTTCTACCAATAAGTCCATGGAAGGACTAAATGAAGTCAATATATCTCGTATATTGGATGACTCCATTTCCAAAATTTTCACCTAAAAAAAGAAACAAAAATTATACTGATATCTTAGAAAGAACATGTATTTATAAATGGAGAAACATGCAGACGTCGTGTGTCTTTAAACCTATTAGCTAATACTAGGTGGCGCACAGTGGTATATATGCCCAGTTACTAGAGGTGGCAATTTGTCCCAAGTCCCAATGGATTACCCATGCCCATGGGGACTTTGGGCGGGATGGGTATTGGATTTTGATATTGGGTTTAAAATGAGACAAATCCCAATTGTACCCATTAATTGATGGGAATACTTGGGAAATACTTGGGTACCCATTGGGCTCAAATAACAAGGGCTCTGTTTGGTTTAGCTATTTTTGGGGGGTATTTTTGAAATATTTTATTATAGCAGTGTATATGAAAAATTTTTACTATAAATTTTTTTTGAAATATGTGATATACTAATATGAATGGGATGTTTTTTGAGTTATTGTATATTACTGTAACATTGTATTTGAAAAACTTATTTTTTGAAAAAATAGCCAATCCAAACGGAGTCTTAGATTAAAAAATTATCTTTAACAATTTTTATAGTCATACTAGAGAATATAATCTAGTAGTTTTCCTAGTCATTATCCACAAGAATTTTCAACATTTCAGTCAATTTAGACCTGTCATCTTTGGACAATGATGAGGATAAATATTCAACACCTTAAGTACCTTGGTCATCTTGATATATGTTGGAATATGACTGTATATCTATTTTTTCCTTTATTTGTTAATCCAATTTTTTATGGGAATCCTGAGTATAAAGCACTTGCATGTTTATTTAATAAAACTAAAAAAAAATTAATAAATCAAAAATATTAAAATTATATAAAAAATAAAAATGAATTAAAGGAAAAAAAATATGTAGAAAATAGATTTGGGTATTGGGCGGGATCAATCTAAACCCATCCCAAAGTGATCCCGCCCAAGTTAGTCCCAAAATACATATGGGTAAGGTTGGGCCCAAACCCATATGACTCGGTTTCATCACAAACCCAAGCAAATCCCGCCCATCCCGCCCATTTTGCCACCTCTACCAGTTACCGTTTAGTTAGTAATGTTAGTGAGAATTAAAATGAGTGAAATGTAGCACAATTAAAGCGAACCATAAAAATGGAACTATATTACACAGGAATATTAGTGAAAAGTAGTGATGCTGGCAAGAAGTTGTAATTATACATGCGTTGTAATAGACAATACATATGCGCATTTAGTACGTATGCCAAGCGCGGTGGAATAGATAGTACGTATGCCCATTTAGTCTTGGTTCAGTAGAAGTATTATAGAGGTTGAATAAAGAGCAGATTGTGATTGTGTCACATATCTTTACTTATTGAAATACATATAAAATTTACAAAGAAGAAAGAAATAGTATATCATTGATTTGTGAAAAGCATAACTTCATGAATGAGTGGGAGTCTATAAAAGTAACACCTAAATGTGGAACGTGTGATATCAGGAATACGTAATTTCTATTCTAGCAGCCCCAAAAATTGATACAGCAATTAAGTGCGAGATTGAGGAAGGAAGTGTAGAAAATGCTTGTCTTCAAGACTATGATCAGCAACGAAGTAATAATCTTAGCATCATAAAAAGTTTTACAAGTACTATATCCATGCTTATACCTCATATCAGCATCACTGTTATTCAAGTTCAGGGGAAAAAATACTACACCAAAAAAAAGTAACCAACATAAAAGGTTTTGAGGTAACATAGTGAAAGAAAACCAGATTTTTGGGAAAAAAAAAAAAGGAAAGTCATGGACAATAGCAGTGAACATGTCACCACATGTTTTCTTTGGAGCAAAACTTCTATGTACACATAAAGGGAAAAAACAGAACAAAATCCAAAATAACTGTAAAAGAGAAACACAAAGCTTCTAACAGAAAAATAACATTCAGCGGTTGGGCACAATTCCTGCATCAAACAGAGGGAAAAGATTTAGGCCAATGGAAAAAAATTCACAAGCCAACATTAAGCTGAAACAACTAATAAGACCAGATTTGTGATTAAGAAGTTTTGAGGTAATAGAGTACAAGAAAACCAGAATTTTTTAAAACCGGGGAAGGGGGGTTGTACAGAACTATAGTAAACTTGTATCACTCCATGTTTTCTTATGGGCTTGACCACTATGTGTAAAAGGCATGGAAACAAGATACTGTCAGAAAAATTTCCAAGAATTTTAGAGTAAGAAATATGGCTAATCTTGAGTTGTATCAGAAATCTGTGGATAGCAATAGTAAACTCGTATAACCATAGTAAATGAAAACTTTTAGTCATCTTTGTGTATCATAAATGTGCATATTAAAGTTCACCATTGATTAGTATATGGTAATAGTATATGTTAATCAGTCCTAATTTAAGCATTGGTACAATTTGCTGCTCAAGGGTTTTAATAAAAATAATATTGAAGCCTCCATCCAAATCACTATCACATAATCTTCCATCTCCATCATCTACTTCTACCTCCAGGATCATTGCTTTCACCTATTGAATATAAGAATTAAAGGGAAAAAGTTCTCAATAAACATGATACTATCTGAAGCACACAAAATGGTACGCGAGGAACAAAATCCACAAGAGGCACCACAAAAAGAAAAAATAATGAAAAGAAAGAAAATATAGATAGTGAGATGCTTCAGTAATTCACCAAGTATATGCACAAAGAAAAACAAAAGGGGGAAAAAATCTAACCCCTTGACACGCTAAAAGTAACTATTTTCCCATCAAATCAGTGCATTCACAAGGAAATAACTAACTAAAATCAGTGCACTCACATGCAATTACCTGGTAATCAACCAAAAAAATTCAACACCAGACAACTACAGAAGTCATAAAATTACTACAGTCAATCACCAAAAACCCTTTGGAAAAAATGGTTGAAAATGGCTACAAACAAACCATCAACATGGACAGTAATGAAAAACAAGCCCAAAAAAAAGACAAGGATCAACCAAAAAAGAGCAGAGAAAAGTTGAAAGACACCTGAGATTTTGGACAGAAGCTTTTCTCACTCCCTTAAATCTGTAATTCTTTCCTTTGAAAAGTTCCTTAGTCAATAAATCACTCACCTGAGATGTATCTAAGTAGAGTGAGATCTTGCATCCAAACAGTAGGAAGAATAGTGAGGGTAGTGAGCAAAGCAAATAGGTGCTTTGAATTAATTCAAGCCCTCCCAAGCTTAAATGTGCATTAGGAAACAGAGATGATAAGTTATCACTCTCCAGAATGATATATTCAATACAACAAGCTTGCAAGGCCAAAACATGGAATCTTTAGTAGTTGCATGATTTATAAATCATACTAAAAGAGCAGGAAATGCAGCATGCCGCCAGAAAATTATGTATGTACGTAACCTGAAAATTCAGTGAGAAAGAAAATTATATTTTAACATTCATTTCAGTTTTCAAAGATAGTGACCTACAGTATTAAACACAAAGGTAATGGTTACTTGGTCTAGCCATCAAATTTCTTGGGATTATCTTAAATTTCAACTCTTGAACTTATCATCGTATTTTACAAAACAAAAAAAAAGTATTTTTTAAATTTACTGTGGTATGTACAGTTGTAGTTTGAGGCAATATGTACCACAACTTGACTTTCATCCATTTATCAATTCCTTTTGCTTTTCAGAGAAAATCTAAAGATCCGAGTGGAGCCTCATAATGTTTCTTACTGTGCATTTAATCTCTTGACCTGTAAAAGCACGGAGGCCTTGGCACATAGCACTACATTGCTAACATATGAAACTTTAGTCCCATCAATTTGTCGGGAGAAGAGTTCACAAGAACAGTAACATCATCAATGCCATCACTGTCAAGCATAGACCATCCCTCATCTGTGGAACCATTTACAGCCTCAGTGAAATCCCTAGAGAAAAAATAAAGTAAATTTTAGGTTCACATAAAAAAATAGAAGCCATCAGAACGTAATGTCAATAGCTCAGAAACCTACTTGCTCAATCATTGGCTAAGTGCTCGTGATGCTGCAGGTCTTCTTCCTCATATTGTGATAGTAGGCTGAGAAACTTCATGTGAGATCTGTCTTAATTGGTATAAAGCCAGAACAAAATGGTATATTCATCTCTTTTTGGATACTTTAGTACATTCACAAATACATTCCAAAAATTGAGATTAAAATCTAAAACCAATACAATGGCATGGCTGGCACAAAGGAAAGAACTGCATAGAATCTAAATATCATACCGCCATTGTTGTCTTCTGAGCAAGCAATGTTGATGACTCATATAGTGGACGGGTCACTTCAGGCACACTCCATGGCTGTTGACAAGCAATACGATTATTATAGCATGGGTAGCCTACTCTATGATGAAACCAGTATGTTAAGTAGAATACCTCTAAATCTATGTGGTCAACTATATGGATTATGGAGCCACCTCCTTCACAAGGTCTGGTCAAGTATTCGTTTGGCAGTATTTTAGCTCTTACAAAATGCTGAACAGGTGGTATACTGGGACCATTATGAGTGTTGTTCAGCAATCTTTCACAGATCTAATGTTTTTCAAGAATTTAATAAATCAACCTAAAGTAGGTAAGACAAGATCGTTTTGCATTCCACCAGTTTACTATGAGGTACATACCATGAGACTACCATCTTCCATCACAAGCATATAGTGTAATAGCCAAAAGTCACGAGTTGGTGCCAGAGTAGTAGGGGCATAGAGCTGAACAAGGAAATCAGAACTACATTTGTCAAACAACTTTACTTAACAGTGGATGACAATCACAGAATTCAGCATACATAAAACTTTGACCTGCATATAAAGAAGTTCAATGGTTCCACCGTTTCCAGTAGATATCAGCATTAAGGACATCCACAGCTTGGCAAGCACGAAACTATTATGGCCGATCTTTTAAGATTTTAGCAACCTGCATACACATGAATAATTGGTACAATCTGTTATTTATGAGCAGTGGCCCATATCTACCAAAATCAATCAAGGGTAAAAGAATTTTGCAGTTCAAACAAATACCAGATCTCTGAGAAACAAAGCAACATACCTGAAAAAGTAAAAATCATAGTGAAGGATAAAATTGACTCTAAAATTCCGACTGCTATCAGCCAAGAATTGAAAAAATAAAATTTGGAAAATCAACCAAAAGCCACCATAGTCAAGGAATTCAAAATAAATAAGTGAAATGACAAAATTTTAAGTACATATTTTAACTTGAACTTATATGATTTCTATAAAGTACATATATCAACTCAACCAAAAGGAAAAATATTTCTTGATAAAAAAACAGAATGCTTGGAGAGAGATTTACAGTTCTCCACTCCAAGATTTAGTTCATAGGCATATGAAAAAGGTTTGGTAAATACTGACTTTCAAAATTTCTTTAAAGGAGGATCTTTTAAATAATACGAGTAGCATGCAAATTAATGAACCAGTTTATCATAAAACTTCTATGTCTGCAACTTTGAGAGTAGAAAATAAGATGAATGCACTTTGATAGACAACTTTGATAGTTTGGTCTATATATATATACATATATATTAGCTTCATTTTTCATAAAAAGTTTCGTCCAAGTAATTTTAGACTAAACAAAGCAGCCTCTCTTTATAAGGCAGCAAAAGTCATAGACCTTTACTGTAAATTATACCTTATTCATGATATTGGTTATTGACCTTCAAACGACACCACCATCTCAACCAAGAATCCAGAGGTCCATCATGCAAAATGGTTTGATTTGAAACAGGACCGTAGCCAACTTCACCAAGCTTATTATTTGATGGAAATTCTAGATAGCAGCAACAGGAATTCGAAACTGGAATTTCTTTTGTTCTTGTGCTGTAATCTTCTCCGAATCCCTTTCTTTTTGCCTTGTTTGATTGATCAACATTCAAGTCAAGCAATTCAAGAAAAATCCCAAAAAAACAAAGTAATGAAACAGAGCAACTATGAGAAAAAAAACAGTAGAAATAACTCTTTTTTCTAGAAACTAACCACTTAGAACCCAACTTCAAAGGGGAAAGCAAAACTTACAAAACCCCATGAGAATGGTGGAGGAAATTTTGAAAATCTGCACCTGCAACATTACAACATCATAAAAGGAAAAAAAATTAGACAACAAAACTCGTAAATAATTAGGGCAAAAAAGAACCAAAAAGAAAAAAAGATTTATTACCTTAGATCCCTTTTCTTCTTTTGCATTATCACCCATTTAAAGAACACTTGCTTCAAACCTAAAAACAGCAAAGAGTAAAATAAATAGTTAGATCGACGACTAAAAAAATGAAAGAACTGAAAAAAAAAGAACTTCAAGCCCTTCTTTGATACAAATAATGATTTACCAAAGCAAATGGAAGCGCGAGTATTTTTTTGGAGGAAAAAAAAAAGAGGAAGAGCTGGAAAAGAGACAAGCTACTGAGAGGAAGAAAAGAAAGAGAAGGACGGCGGAAGTCTTGAGAGAGAGAGAGAGGATAGTAAATTTTGTAACCTTAGACATTTTGTGAAAAAAGATCGAAGAGAGGTGGATGTGATTTGACATGGACCACTGTTTGCAAGAGCAAACATAGCATGTAATGGAACGGAACAAGCTAAGCAGCAAGAGAGAGAAGGGGGGAGGGGTTGGAGCAAACAGAAAAGCAACCGATAACAGCAACAATAAGAATAAAAAAAACACAATAGGGTGATGCAAAACCAAGCAGAAAGGAAATTATCCGAAGCAACAGATAGGCGAAAGCAAAAGAACAGGCTAGACGAAGCAGCTGAAACGGGCCTGCATAAAGAAACTGTACGAAAGACTGAGAATCAGCTGCAAAGAGCAAATTGGGGGAGAAAATCGAGGAGATGGCGCTAAAGTAACATACAAGAGGAATTTGGGGGGAGGGGAGGAAGAGGGAAGCACACACTGATCCAGCTAAAAATCAGAAGGGAAGGGGGAGAAGAGAGGGGAGGATTCCTTCAAAAGAGAGGCTTAATTGGCTGGAGGTGTAATGAACAAACATCGTACAGAAAAGGAAAATGCATAAGACAAACCGACGATCAGAGGGACAGAGGACGACAGGGAAGAGAAACGAAAAAGGCGATAAAAACAGGTGAAAAAAAAGGAGGAGAGGTTACCTGGCGCAGCAAAATAGGAAGGAGAGAGGAGAAGCAGCAGGAGGAAAACAGGAACTGAAGAACAAATGGCTAATCGTGAGGAGAGGTAAGGAGAAGCAACTACATGGGTCATCATTGCAGCAATCTAATCCGCCAGCAGGCAGGACGAGACAGCAGGAGGAGAATGCGTGTAAGGGACAGAGAGGAACAGTAAAGGCTGAGGTGATGCAGCCGTAGGATGGAGAGAAAGAGGGGAAGAGATGCGTGGACAAAGGGATGTAGTGGCAAAAAAAAAAAAAAGAGGAGAAGAGAAGAGGAAAAATAAAATTTGGTAAAATGCGGGGCACAGAAGATAAATTTTGGAGCTGAAAGATGAAAGAAAAGGAAATCTGTGGTCGAGGAAGAAAGAGAAAAAATGAGAGGAGCAGGATGGAGCCGGTAGAGACGAACTTAGTCAGCGAGCAGAGAGGTGCCTGACGGGGGCAACCTGATGGATGCAGGCAAACAGGACCAACGAAAGACGGGTTTTCAAAGGTGGAAGACGTGTAAGGGCATAAAGTGAACAACAAGGTGAGGGGGAGCAGGCTGAGGATGCGGAGGAAACACAGTAGCAGAGAGGAGGGGGAAATTGAGTGCAAAAGGAGGTAAAACTTGGAGTGCAAGGAAGAGTGCACAAGGAGGAAAAGCTTCGAGTAGGTGGAGTCGGTATAGAGGAGATTGATGAAGTGGCAGAGAGGTGAAGAAAGAAGAAAACAGTGGAAAAAAAATAAAGAGACAAAAGCAGGCACACGGCTGGAGGACTGATCCGGTGCAATGAGAACAGTTGCCAACCAACGCATTCGCTCCACGCCAGCATCAAACGAATCCCATGCCGCCACGCGGAGGACGACCACGTCCGACGTGGATACCGGGCGTTCGCCCTTAGTACTATATAGGTTAATGAAAGAGAGTATAGGTCTGGGAGGGGAAGGCGAAGATGGGCTTGGCGACGGCGATGAGGCAAATTTTGTTATGCTAGTGCAAAGTTCCAGTTAAAAGGACCAATCCAAACAAACTCACCAACCCCAAAACATCTAAAAAGCCATATCAATATGTTATTTAGCAACACAAAAAGACCATTTACAAGCGCTCTTCGATGAGCAGTAATGTATCAGGCGCTCTTCACCAGTTTCCGGGAGAGGGAGTCATGTTCACCGATCCTCTCTTGATAACCTCAATTCCAAATAGATAGCCATCCTAATCGAAAACAACACAAAGAATAGATTAAGAATACGAATCAAAAGCATGAAGACAATGGATAAATGCCACATTGAATTTTATACATATGACATGCATCTAGACTAAAAATTTACCTTTATGTATACTGATTTTTTTTTTCTTTTTAAAGCTGCAGACCATAGGGCCTAGGACGTTAGAAAATGAACCAATTAACGGTCCCGATTGTCAACTCACTCCTTGCAAAAAGTTGAGCAGTAACTGTATTAATTTGTATTCAACGTTAGTGATAAACATATTTTAAATCCACGTCATCACTTTGAAATAGTGCAAAAACATGTTAATTAGTACTTTATTTTAAGTTTTAAATCATGTGCTTATTATACCAAAAACGAAGAAAAAATGTAAACCGATGAGCATAAGAAATTTGAGATCTTTAATATAGTCCATTAATCTGTTATTGCTTGTAAAAAACTTTTTACCAACAACGAAAAAGGAAAATGCTGCAATCATTTTTAATTAGAGATCTTTAAGAAATTTGAGAGCTGACAACAATCATAAACACTAGCAAGTAATACCTTTTTTAAATATTAAATATTTTATGATGTGATGTATGTAAAATAAAGAGGTGATTGGAAAGATAAAAATGTGTGTTAGAAATTGTGTTGTCATACAAGCAAATAATTTTTGGCCAAATATTTGATACGCTTTTTTCTTTTCTTCCTTTTTTTAGTTACTTTTATTACATGAAAAAGGTAACAAAAGTTAAAACATAAACATTCAGAGAAAAAGCAAACAAAGCAACTTTCAATGATGTGCTATAAAAATCATTTAAGCAACACATATTGCACCGGTGGGTTGGGCTCCGGCGACAATAACAACGAAAAAATTGCATCGAAGATGTTGGCCCAAGCCTATATCTAAGCCCAACTTATTGCCAGGAAAACCAATTCAACTATAAACCCTCTCGCAAAAACCCCATCGTGCAGAAAGCTTCGACCTGAGACTGCTCCATCACTCAAAGCTTCAGAAATGGCAGCGAAGCCCCTAAAAAGCAACGATTCAAAGAAGAGAAAGAGAATTGCTGGACCCAAAGGAGAGGAAAGAAAAGCCAATCCCAAGAGATTGAAATCACCTTCTACCAATAATTCTCAGTCGGGGTCCAAGAAACCATTCAAAGCATCCAAACAACCACCATCTAGGCAGTATGGAGCTAAGCCTCCGACACAGAAGCACGTACCAGATACCAAAAAACAACGTCGTTTGCTAGCAAAGGTTTCTTTCTTTTTTCTTTTTTGGGGCACCATTTTTGGTTTTTTGTCGTCCTTTGTTTTGTGGACTTTGCTAGCTGATAGAAGGTGGTCTTGGGTGGAGGTAGAAATTAATCCAATTTTTGGCTGTTGATGATTCAGAAATTTTTTTTTTGGGTTTCATATTCAAGTTGGGATTTCGAAGAAGTAAATAATCAATTCTATCGAAAAAGCCTTTAAACTTTTTTCTTGGGTATTGTATATTTTGGTTAGGTAAAACTTGCATTTTTAGTTTAATCTCTTTTGGGTGCACGGACTTGATGCAGGAATTGGCTGAAGCAAGAAAGAAGAAGAGGAAGAAACACTACACTCTGGAACAAGTATGTTTTGTTGCTACTACTTTAGCTCAGTAATCATTGTTGACATGCTAATGAAAGGATTATTTGATTCTTGGTATTGAACATGACTCGGGGAACTATCAACTACCCTGGAATGCTCAGTGCCTTAGTTTTATTTGATAGCAAAGCTTCTGATTTGGAAAATTCGATTGCTTTGGCAAACCAATACTAGGCTTGGGTAATGGCCAGTTCCTTAGGACCAGGTGGGGTAAAGCATTGGCTGCATAGGGAAAAGAAACTTACCATCTTCGATTCAGCTGTAACATCAACAATACACCCTAGCCACAAGCAAGAAACTCAAACTCTTGAGTGCAGTGGAAATTGGGAATATTCGTTGTTATTGTATCTTTGGCTCTCTCTCTCTTCATTTGTCTATATCATCTTCGCTCCTCCATTCTAAACTGACGCACATAGTTTGTCTGTGGGGGTGTACATTTCGAGGTGTTGATTCATTCTCTGAGTAGAATGTTTCTTGGGTTTTTGCTTCTCTAGACTTTCAATATTCTGTTTTCGTTATACCAAAAAATTTATGATTTAGCATATGCCTTTGGATTCAAATCTTTAAGTACATGTAAATATGTAATACATACTTTTAAGCTAGAAACCTTGTGATGGCTGAGTTTTATCTGACAATGCAACCAGACAGTAGCTGTCAAATATAGGAGTCCTAACATCTAAGCAATACTTGAAATTGTTTCTTTGACAGGAGCTTTCAATCCTGTGGGAGAAGATGCGACGTCGAGATATTGCGAAAGAAGATAGATCCAAGTGTGTTAATTTTACTACATTAGAAAATTAATTTGCTATTTTGCTTTTGTCCCTTCTTCATCTGTCAGGTAGTGGAAGAAAAAGTCTTTACTTCTGTCATTTTCAGCAGTCAATAATAATGGTTATCTTTTGCTTGCATCCCTCTACACATGCACATAAAGATTGGCAAGCGAAGCTCTAGGAAAAATGAAGGGCAAGATTCCTGAGATCGCCAGTTCTCATGTTTCATCTCGTGTTCTTCAGGTAACAACCTGTTTATGCTCCTTCTCCTTTTTTCTGTGTTTAAACATTCCGGATTATTGTGTGTTACAGCATAAGTTGGTTTTGTCTCTTGACTAGACATGTGTTAAGTACTGTTCACAAGAAGAAAAGAGTGCAGTGTTTATGGAACTTCAGCCGCATTTTATTAGCCTAGCCACAAACACTTATGCTGTTCATCTGGTGACGAAGATGTTAGATAATGGTAAGATTAAGTTGCATTTATCCTATTGCTTCTAACAAGATGATTCTTTATGTTTGTGATGGATGATTCATATCATCTTACGTTCTTTTGCATATTTTATTAAGAATTGCTTTATGCTTGATGTTTCAACCTTCAAAATCATGAAGTGCATCAAAGCTTCTTTTTCCTTTTTTCTTACTTTGCTTTTTATTTGGTTGTAGCATCCAAAGACCAGCTGTCAGAGTTTATTTCCTCACTGTACGGGCATGTTGCGCCTCTGCTTCGACACATGGTGGGCTCACTTGGTAGGATCCAATTTTTTTTGGCACATACAATTGATATATTGACTAGTTAAAACCTGTGAAAATTTTGAAATTGCAATGGTATTAGAATTTAATGTGATTTTGGAGATAATTTGTGTGGTTCTACATAATCAGAAGGCTAAGAGGTGTTTGTCATGCTTTTAAACATGATATTTGAAGTGCACCTTGCTGTGTTCCTTAGCTGAATTTCAGTTGCATGCCAGATTTGATTTTTTTTTAATGCAATAAATGTTGAGGATGAAGCATTGACATATATCCCTCAACTTGACATGTAACAATGGCATTGAAGTATTGAAAATTCTGATGTTCTGCTGCTTTATTTTTTGCAGTTATTGAACATGCCTATGATGTGGGAAATGCAAGTCAGAAACAAACTCTACTTATGGAACTATACTCTCCCGAACTGCAGTTATTCAAAGATCTTGTCTCTATGAAGGAAACCAGGTAAATATTTTTGGCTTAGTAATTCTAGCGATTCATGTTATAAATCCATACAAAAATACATAGATACTGATACGTTCCTTTTTTTAATATGAGCTGTTATTCTTTTGAAAGTTTATGAGAGATGTTCTTTTAAGAGCTAAACTTTTCTAAGATAGTGTGTGAACAGTTTTCTTTTTCTTTCCTTATGTAAGGATAGGGATTAATTCAAAATTTTGAGTAAAGGAGTCAAGTTAATTGCATTGGATGTTGTGATTCTCCACGGTTTGTCCTGTCTTCTGGGGTTGCAAAAATACCAGTTTTGCTTTTTTCTAATTGATTATCTTGTTCTAAGAATATATTTAATGAAGCTATTAAATTATATAATTGCTCCCAAATTTGAAAAGAATTTTAGTTCTAATAGAGGCTTGTTTACTTTGATGCCTTTCCTGTCAGATTAGTTGATGTAATTTCCAAGCTACAGTTGCAAAGGTCTTCTGTTGTACGTCACATGAGCTCAGTGCTTCAACCAATTTTGGAGAAAGGAATATTAGACCACTCCATTATACACAGAACACTAATGGAGTATCTGACTGTTGCAGATCAGGTAGTATTTCCTATGTGAATTGCTCTGTTGCTAGATGACCTTGACTTTAACAACTGTTGCGTCTATTTGTGATCCTACATATCTAAATCAAGTATTTTAAAGTCATCTGCTGCAGATGTAATTCAGCAGTTATCAGGTCCACTTCTTGTTCGGATGATACACACTAGGGATGGTTCCCGGGTTGGTATACTATGCATCAAACATGGTAGTGCAAAGGTTTGTTGAAGAAGTCTTGTTTTTGTTTATCTTCTGTGGAAAAACTCAAAAGTTCCCTGTTCTTTTTGTATAGTCATCTGTTGTTGATCAATCTACTTTTCGTTTTTGTTTTCTTTGATGGTGTGTTTTAGGAGAGGAAGAAAATCATTAAAGGAATGAAAGGTCAGTGTGACAAGATTGCTCGTGACAGATTTGGGAGTATGGTGAGTATGATTTTATTATTGACTTGTCTTTGTTTTGTAGCTATTTGCATTTTTTGAGTTCAAGAACTCAGAATCTCCTGGTTATTTGTTTTTTGGTTTTCCGCATTCATTTTACACCATAATAGATCGCAAGAAATTTTGATTGTCGAACACACATTTCATTAATAGGCCATTTGGTTGTGAACTTTATTGACTTCTCAGTGCATTTACCCTACTTTCATATTGGATAGTTTGGAAGTATAACGTGCTAATACAAATTTCAGGTTCTTGTCTCCATTCTTTCAACAGTTGATGACACGAAACTCTTATCAAAGGTTGGTTCCATAGCTATTGGTTTCTAGCAACTAAGTTTTTTATTAAGCAGTGATGTTAGGTGGCATCTTAGAAGTGCATCTTGCATTACAGATCATCGTTCGTGAGCTGGAGGGCATTCTGAAGGAACTTGTTCTAGATCAGGTTTGTAATTTAAAGGACTTGCTTAAACTTGTTATAATCTTCTGGTGCGCTCACTTCTCAGGCAGTTATAATCAGGCCCAAATTTAGTTGAGTGTCAGCTTTCTTTCATATGTAATAGAAAAGGTTCAATTACAAGAAAATTGTCTCTAGAGGCAGTTGCAACTTGAGTAATGACCTTCTGCAACAGTTTCAATAAACTTCATTATTCTGGGTTTCTCTTGACGCCGGAATGAGTTGATCTGCAAAACAGTTCAAGTAGTCTTAATTGTCATGTCTATGCCCTATTAGTTATCTTCCCTTGTAATTGAAAAAGTGAATGGCTTTTTCTAAGACTTGGTGTCAAGCATAATCCAGTGACCTTCAAATTTGATTTAGAAGTCCTGAATTTGTAGTTAAGGTCTTCTGTCTCAGCTTGAATTGGAAAGAGCTAGCTGTCTTAGAACTAGAATATTAATGTGCTTAGCATGGCAACCACCACGTATACTGAGTTGCTGCAAGATCCTAGTTAAAGTAAAAAGGATTGCTTTGCCCTTATTGAGATGTGGAACATTGTGGCTTATTTGCTGTTAAGGAACATTTGTTCATTCCAGATGTGATTTGTGCACTCTCTTCTAAGCTGGATTCCTGGTTAACCAAAGATGTGATTCTTCAACCCCTCCCTTTGTGTAATTTCTTATGTTTAGGCCTGCCTTTCTTTGGTCTAAAGTTGAGTTTTTTGAAACTTTATTTCTTCCTGCATCGATATCAGCATTAAATTATTTCACATTTTGGTTGAACAGTGTTGATAATGCTTTAGCTCAGACTACTTTCACCAGATGCATAAATGTTTCTTCATTCATGGACTTTTAGAGATCTGTAAATCTTGAATCCAACAGGTTTATGTGAAATAGCATATATATAACCTAAACATACTTTGTTTTTGTTTCAGAATGGAAGGCGTTCGCTTCTGCAGTTACTTCATCCAAATTGTTCTCGCTATTTAAGCCCAGATGATCTCATGTCCTTAAGTTTGTCTATCCCCTCTCTCAACACGAAGGTAACTAGCTTGATCTTTTTGCTAGTTGAGAACTTTGTAACATATAAGTGCATTAGTTGAACCTAGTGGATGTATTTTGGCTCTGTTTATATGATATTAAGGTAGCTTATAAACAAGTTCTTTCTTGTCTCAGCAAAAAGAGTCTTCTGAGGTTAATGAAGCAAGTGATGAGGAGAAGAGAGACAATGGTGAGATCTTAGTTGAGGCAAATACAGGTAAAAGTGCTGGGAAGAATTCAGATGTAAATGAGGTTGCGAAGAAGGATCCTTTAACGCGAAGGAGAGAGTTGTTGATCAATAGTGGGCTTGCCGAGGTTCGTGTTTTTCTGTACTTTTATCTATGTTTTGATCCTGTAGATTTGTTTTTTTACTATTATAGGCCAAGGATGAGGCAAACCTTGGGCACTAGCAAGGCTGCTCTGATTTTTTTTCTTGGAGCTGACTGGGAAGAAGCAGAGAATCTGTTTGCAAATGCAAGGCTACATTCTCCTAGCCTTCCTGAAACACTTTTATGGCAGGAGGCTTCTGCACTAGGTTTACCATTGATTTATATGGACTAAAGTGGGCTTTGAAACTGAGCTGGCATGACACTACATGATTCTGCTGATATTCTATATTCTTAGCCTATATTTTTGTACTTCCCTCTTAAGATTGTATAGCCTTTATGTGATTTACCCAATTCAGACTGTTTGATTGTCTCACCATAGACGCTTTGATTCCTACCTTATTTTTACTGCTGTTCCTTTTCTTTATTTCTTTCCTCTTTTTTTTTTTGGGGGTGCAGAAACTCATTGATGTATGCAGTGAGATGGCAGAAAATTTGCTAAGGTCAAAGTTTGGCAAGGAAGTGATCTATGAGGTAGGTTTATTGGTTTTAATTGGATCCACACTTAGTTGCATGTTCCAATTCAGTGGTGGGACTGAGATTTTACGTTTGGGGAGGTACCATTCAGAAATGAGTAGAAAGAAATTATAGCGTTTCAGGGGGATATTGCCAATTATCTAAGGACTTTTGAGCTCACCTTTTGTTGAATTGAGGAACTTTAAATTTATATGAAAGATGTAAATTCTGTTGTCCTCTTCCGGCAGTGGATAAGTTTGTTGTCCCTAATCTGTGAATTTACTACAGAAATGTAACATTTCTTAACGAGTCTAAGCAATAGCCAGCCTACCATGGAGAATAAACTGTATAACCTAGTTTCTTGAATTTGTTTAGAGATGTTCATGAATCTCAGTTATGGAACATATAGGAACTTACTAACAAGTTTATTTTAGCTGTGCTTCAGTGGATTAAAACCTGCACAGTGGAAGACAGAAAATCACTGAGAGGTGACTAAAGGTATTGCAAAGCAGGCACATAAATCCTAATGTAAATCCTCCTTGATCGTGAAATCAGACAAGAAAGAAAGCTATAAACAATTGGCTTTAATTGGTCGCCGCATGGGTTGACACTAAGTTGTGATGCAACAAAAAGAACACTTTTGTGATCATACCACTCTTTTGTGTTTCATGCTTCAACCAAGCGTGAGTTTAACTATTGAATGTTAAAAAGGGAAAAACATCTGACAGTCACTCAGGGAAGAAAGAGATAATTAATCCTCCTTCCAAGTTTAAGAGAAAACGATCACTGGTCACTGATCATTGCCTTGTTAGGTAACTGGTATGTCAGGTTTTTTGTATGAGGAGCACAGTTACACTAGTAGTTCTTTTATTTTTCTCAATTGCTTTTACTAAAGAAGTAAGTTAATCATCTTAAATGAGGTGTTCATGAATTAGATTACACTAAATCTCAGATGAGTGTGTGGCTAGAAAGAAGAGTGGTTTTAGGTGAAAGGTGCAACTTCCAATGTAGAGAGAGAGAGAGAGAGAGAGAGAGAGAAGGTTAAGAAAAAAATTACATGACAATTCTAGTTATAGATGTTGTAGTTTAGTATGTTTATTGGTCCTTAGGATTTAGGAACCATTGTGCTCTACAATGTAATTTGGTCCATTGTTTTTCTAAGTCCTAGGTGACATACTTTAAGTCATTACTCTTTGGAGTTATCTAGATAGATGTACCTAAATTGTTTCCATCTACATTTTTAACTAGCTCAAAACGTGAGGCAGACCTGTCACTCTTTTTTCCTTTTCTTTTTTTCTTTTTCCTCCAAAAGTTTTGGGATTATAGTTATTGAGAATTGCAGTGATTTTAAAATAATTTTTGCATTTATCAAGCTGTTGCTTTTCTTGGATTTGGCTTTATAATTGTTTCTTTCCTTAGCTGTAGTCTGTCAGCTTAACTTTTTGTGGATGATTTCATGTAACCTTTTTACTTTCCACATGATTTACCAATGTGTATAAATAGGTAGTAACTGGGGGTGCTGATGGTGTTCTTCACCCTGCTATGGATGAAAAGTTGGAAAAATTGTATGAAGTAATAGCAACTCTTGTAGCAGAACCTAAATCAGAGGGAGCAGAAGACGACCATCTCCTTGAAGATTTTCATTCTAGCAGGACCATTAGAAAGCTTATTCTAGATTGCCCTATCTTTGCTTCCAAGTTGTGGGAGAAAGCTCTAAAGGGCAAATGTGCAATATGGGCTCAGGGTCACAGGTTCAATTTACTACTTTAGAGCTTAGCTTTTCTGTCCATGTGAGAACAAATAAACAATGCTGATGATCCTGTTATTTTTTGTGTAGTTGTAAGGTGATTACTGCATACCTAGAGGCCTCAGACCTTGCCTTGCGTGAAGCAGCAAAGAAAGAGCTGCAACCCTTAATTGATAGTGGCGTTCTTACATTACCTGCAGTTAATGAGTCTGCCAAAGCCGATCAGGACTTCCATTAAGGAGCAAGATTGGGATTATGTCCAAGCGAACTAAGCATGATTGCACTCATCCAGCCATTCAGTGTCTTCCAACATTTGCAACTGCATCTGATGAGTTGCTCCAGTTGCATAAGATTGGTGAACACTAAAGTTTTGTACTCAAGGTGTAAAAGTAAATATTTGACTTAGGAACCCCTTTAATCTGTTAGAAGGATATTGTAAAATCACTTGGTGCTTATGAATCTTGCTTGCTGATCATGAATTTTTTTTCTTTTACAAGCTATCCTGGTTGTTCATAAGTAACAAATCCAAAACCAAATTCAAGACAAGTTTTCTGTATTGGCTGTAATTTTTTGAATGGCTCGAAGTTTGTAGGTTTGGCTAAAGTTGGTACAGCAAGTTTTCCATTCTGATCTGCATTCTTCTGATTATGGTTTCATGCGCAATATGTGAAGCCCATAGTTTCTGGACATAGAACGCTCCAGTTTCTTGTGATTGCTAGTGGTGCGGTGAGGATAGCCTTGGGAAAGGTAATCTGCAGGATTGAAGGTGGGTAGTTCCTTCCTGGATGAGTCTGATACCCTTGATGCTGCATTGGCCTTCAGACAATTCTCTATAATAGTAGCCTCTTCCATAAATCTGGCCCGTAGGTCCTTCATCCTTTGCAAGGCATGATTAGATCTTGTCCTCTCTGAAGTGGGTATTCTCTTGGGTTTTGTGTTGCTCGGGATGGGGGAATCGTCTGAAATATTGCTGCACTTGAAACAGAAGTTCCTATGCCTCTCCAGATTGAAAGCTGTTCTCCTCGCGTCGTCTGATAGACATGCATATGCCTGTGATGAACGTGGTAGCACGAATAATTTAAACGAGAAATGACAATTCAAAAAGCTGAAGGCACCCCAACTCCCCGCCCACCGCCCGGAGAAGGGCGATGTTTTTGGCTTGAAGGTTTGCTATATCGTTACCTTACCTACCTACGCGACATTATCTAAGACAGCGGTATGTAAAGACGGATTAAAATCTATCCAACATCTACAAACGCATGTGTGATTTCGCATTAAAGCTTTGGCACATCACTTCTAGATTCTAGTGCTGTTATCTGATACGAACGGGTATGCTCTAATAAATCTGAACAAAAGCTTCAAGTCAAAACAAAGAAGAAAGAAATGCCGTAGTCACCTATATGAAATTGAAAAGAATAAACAGGGGGACGTAATTTTACCTCGGAGACAAGCTTGAACGCTGTATCGGCCTTGGGATGCTTGTTTTTATCAGGATGAAGCTGCAAAGCTGCACGGAGAGCATTAAGCCGCCAGCCATCGTAGAGTAAAACCTAGACGGGGAAGAAGATTGGCGAATTTGAACTATACTTCGTCAACTTACCAAGTCTAAGGTAATGCTTCCTAATGATATCGGGCCCTGCATTCTCATCCACCTGTAAGCCATCGTTGGTTCAAAAACAGCTTGAGAAAACACTTGCAACGGAAAAGATGTATTGAAACATACTTTGAGGACCAGATACCAATCAACGAAAGGCGGATTAGTGGAACCGAAATGATGCTGAAGAGCGCAGGTGACAGCACGGTCTGATATGTTGCATATTTCTGTTACCAAATGGGATTTGATATCTGAATCAGTTCTTGCTCTTCCCATTGACGCAAAAGATGAATCCGGTGATAACTGACCTGGAAACTGAAGAGTAAAACAACAGTGAGAAATGTAAGAGTGCTTATTGAGTTCTATGTACGTAATTTACTAGCATTTAAGGAGATAACTAGTAGGGTGGAGCGGTTAAGGAAAAAAGGGCTTGTTTTGCGGGGCACAATTTGGTTTTGAAAGTGGATCAGTACTTACTACTCAGTAGGTAGCTATAAAGGTGAATTTGTGGAGAGGTTAATGTCTTTCACACAAATTTTCTTGGTGGACTACCTAAGCAGTCATTTGAGTCAATCAGCAAGAAAGCTCACAGTATAAGAATCAAATATTGCCCTACAATAAAGGGTATGTCTTCTTCTTTCTTCTTTTTTTTTTGTTTTAAAATTTTTTTGTCTTCTCAAGACTCAATTCTCAGCGCCATTTCCCTTAATTGCAGTCCTCCTTCATTGTACGTTGTATCCATCTTAGGTCTGTACACAATGAGTAGAGATCCTGTGACTTGACTTCCATGGTCATCAGTTACTACTACACGTTTGCAAGTACATGAACATATAATCCTATTGTTAAAAGAGCCACAAAGGATTGAGTCCTCCTCCTCACTTTTAGTTTAGCATTACAAAATATGTGGTTTTTAAGCATCTTTGTTCTCGAAAACATGTTTGACAGAGCTCTAGAATCGGGGAGTTCAAGATTGAGCACATTTCAAGTTTTCAACATCTCCAGAGTACAAAATAAAGTGAACTTGGTAAGTGCACTGAATTCGATGTAAAGAACAAAAGGAAAAAAGAAATAATATGTATTTGTTTTCTTAAAAGAAGAGCTGATATACATATAAATATTTTCTTTGGTGTGTACCTCGAAAATAAGGGAACAGAAAATTGGAACCGGGTCATAAGATTGACTAGAGCACCGTGACCTATTCAAATAAACAGAAGAGCCGAGATGATGGAAGAAGTTAAAGTTAAAATCTCAATAGGCTACCAACTAAGAATTGGTTAAATACTATATAAATCTAGCAGTAGCTCCTACTGTACAGGAGGATTCTCTTGCGATGCAATGAGAGCATAATCATCATATGATGAATGTTTCACCAGTATTATATTTTCAAGTTGCATTAAAGATGATTAATCGCATTTAATTCCTCACGAGCTAGGCCAATACAGGGATCCTTTAATCAAACGTGATGTTGCATGTGACCCGCATGCAAATGTACAATTCCAACCTCTCCGGTTGGAGACATTCATGGAATGCTGTTAAGATAGGAAGCTCGGTGGTGCTGGTTCTGTACATTGTTGTGTTGTCCGCCCTTTTCTGGGCAGATTGCAAAAAACGTCCCAAAAATTTTGAATTGCATTCAATGTAAGATTTTGATTTAAAAGGAAAAGTGAAAAAGAAAATCCCTCGACTAGATACATTAACCAGTGGTGTAAGATAGTGAAGAACTACTAGTATTTGTTTAGATAGAAAATCCAGTTTCAAAGTTTTGGTGACAGCAGACGGCTGAACTTACCTAATCTTGATATCACACTGTAATAGCTTAGTGTATTAAAACAGAGGCACAAGATTTTATATTATTATTATTTTTTTTAAAGATGGCTGTAGGCTGTAGCAACTAATTAAAAGGATTATTTCTTATTGGGCTTGATTCTATGGTCAACGCCATGCTCATTGTAAGTAGCGTTGGTAAAATTTTTTCAGGCCCAAGTTCTTGGCCTCCTGTCGTCTTGCTGGGTTTCTGCCCAAATTTTCTATTGCCTCATCCATAATGAAGACATCAAAAGAATTGTCAAGATAACTGCTCAGAGGTTACACACACATATATATACTAGAATGGCTCTGGCTGTACAATGCCCAATCTATTGTGTAACAAATATTGAAAAATTCCTTGCTCTCTTATTTTTAAACTTGGGCACAATTGTATCTAATTCTTATTCTAAATTAGAAATAAATTATCCATTTGAAAAGGTTCAAAATTCTCATCAAACTAAATAATCATTCATCTAAATCCAATAGCACAACCAATTCCCAACCTATTGTGTAGAAAATATAATTCAGTGCACTTAAATTGTAAGTAGTGATAATTCTTATGTAGATGTATATAATGTAATAATGTGTTTACCATAGCTCACGCCCGCCTATTAAAATTGAAGAAATGTTGATCCTAACAATATTAGATATGAACATTATTTTTTTTTATTAATTGAAATACCAACCTAAATACTGTTGTTATTTGTTGTTCTTTTTTCTTTTTAAGTTTAAAAATTTTTTAAAAGCATTTTTAGGCTAGAGGATAAAAGTTTTAGCTGAAAAGAAATCTGATATTAGATATTCTTGTAGAAAATTTTATTAAGTTCAGTGATTTTGTGGTATAATTGAAAAACTTTTGTGGACTGCTTGCATCATTGGTCATTAGGTTGTAAACATAGCGTGCCAAATACGTTTACTGGCAAGATGCAAAAAATATTAAGTGCGTAAATTATTGCTTTCTAGCAGTAGCATCTCTCCAATGAAAATCAAAATATCCTATACTATGTAGTCTATGTTGCATCTGTAAATGTTCAAAAGATCTTATACTATGTTGCATTTGTAAATGTTTAATCAATAAGAGTAAGAATAAAGAAGCAAAGGTAGAACCTTACTTCTTAAATTAAATTACATAATATCTTTTCCATTTAAAAAGTATAAAATTCATACACCTTTACAATGAAGATACCAGTTTCTGGGGATTACATTTATTCACCTTCTGCTTAGAATATTATTTTTTACATGAAAGAAAAGGAACATTTGTACAATGGAGAAGAAAATGTAAAAATGGCTTTCAGTAGAATGATTGCTTCCATGGCAGCCAGCCATCTGTAAAACAAAGAACAAAGAACACAAATTGCTTTTAGTAGAATGGTTGTCTCCATAAAGAGAAGTCATTCACTAAATTTCTCAAGAGTTAGAAAAGGGGAAAAAATCTTACCTTCAAGCCAACTTCAAGTAGAAGGAACAGAATTCTGGAGAAAGGAAATTCAAAAAAACCTAAATCCTCCAATACTCTCCTACAAATTTTCCATGTCGTCAGTCATAAAATAAGAAGAGAAAAAAAAACTAAAAAACAATGCATTGAATGTTTAGAGAATGAAAAAAAATACTCAAGAACTTATTTTAGTCATTAGGGTAATATCGAAAGGATCATAACATGTCATAATCATATTTAAAAATGGGGCTAAATTTGTATTAAAAGTTTAGAAGAACACATTCAGCTACACTGAAACTAATAAAATAGAAAAAAAAAATGAATTTTGGCAATCAAAACCAAGACTCAAATTTATCTATAAAAGTCAAGCAAAGAAGAAAAGCATCCCCATGGCTACAAAGTCGGCTGTAGTTGGGGGATAATATTCCCCAAAATGCCATTCTGTAAGAATTATCTATAAGATGAATTCGAAGGCTACGCATAATTTGGGGAAAATTTTGCTGATTTTTTGGCCAAGAGGTACAACCTAATCTAACCAAAAGTTCCCCATTTTCCTCTTTCCAAGTAGAATTATCCTGTGGGTAAGCAAATTCTGAGCAAGAAATTACAAAAAAAAAAAGGAGTTTATTTGACATTGAATAAATGAGAAAACATCATCTGCTAAAGCAGTTGAATTGCAGCTTCTGCCTTTCGTCTGATGAGAGGAAAAAGAAATAGGCGGGAAAGAAACAGGAATGAAGCAGAAAGATGGTAGGCTAAAACTAAAAGTCAAAAGAAGCAGAAAGTGATAGTACAGAGAAAGAAGGGAAAGACGCGGATGAACAGGAGAACAAGTGCAGGTGAAAAACCAAAATTCAGCCCAAATAGTGAGCTACTGTTCTGGAAGCCTATTATGTTTAGAAGGGCAAACAAGTAATTTTAAGTAAAAGGACAAAAATGTCCTAGAATAGTTATCAATTGTTTAGACCAGGATATACTTTATGAGGTTATTGCCAAAAAAAAAAACACAATAGTTGCTTAGCTCCCATGTTTTGCCACGTGGATCAACGTGGGAGAAGAAGCCTTAGGTTTTTATATATATGTAAAATATATATATAGGTTACAAATTCTTGCTTGCAGTTTTGAAAAGATACCATTATAATATAACAAGTACAACATCCGCGAACTTCTGATTCACAGTCACAGGCAATCAAATAACCGAAAAATAATGGCTGTACGACCATAATTCCACCAACCGCAACCCACCACATTAGCAACAAAATCAACTCCTTTTGCAAAGTGCATTCCCGCTTAAGCTTGATTACCTGCTAGTAATGGTTTGGTTTTGGGCATTCCCTCGTATGCATTGCTTTGGACTGACTATGAATGGGATGTTTTGGGGAGCGAATTCTTTGATGGTGGCTGCCCAAGAATACTCTTTTGCAGTTGGGGGCCACCCACCCTATCCCTAACCCCAAAAATTGCAGAACTTTAACCTCAGCGGATACATTTATATTGTTTGCTGTTTAGCCGGTTCATGTCGTTATTGCTGGTTGCTTGTCCACGTCCACACCCAAAAAATGCACAACTTAAACCCCGACAGATACAAATCACCTAGCACTCCTAAATGGTTTAGTAAGCTCGCGAGGCCTCAATGTGTAGGAGTCCTCTTTTGTTTTTCATTTTTATCTTTTTCTGGAATCAGTTGTAAGAGACATGGGAGATGTTAAATTGACTGCAGACACGAGTAGAACCGTTCTCTCGAAGAGGAGGATGAGGATGTCATTGCCATTTGCCAGCTCAACCCTCTCAGCCCAAAATACAAACAAGTTGCTGGCAATAAGCATTAATGAGCGTCCAGATATTCACAGATCAAAAACAGGGGAAAGGAACCCAGAAATGCACAAAACCAACATACATATCTATGCCAACAAAACCACCACTTTCACTACTAGTATCAGAATGTCAAATTCAGTTCATCGCCCCATTAGCAACCTAGAAAAAACCCTTTTCCCTTTGCTAGTCCCATCGTACTGGCCCTCCAACCTGTACCGTTTATCTCGCCCAGACCACTTCTTAAAAGCCATGAATCCAAGTTTGACCAGGACATAGCCAGAACCAACGCTCGCTATGAATAGAGTTTCATTATCTGCAGTCACAAACTAACCAAGATTAGAAACATTTCTACTGGAGGATCATAACCCCCCCCCCCCCCAAAACTCCAAAAAATAAATAAATAAAAAATTTCTTGTTAATATTCTGTATATTATTATTCTGTATGATAGGAAGGTAACTCATTGATCGCCATTGTAGTAGGACCTGAAACCAAAAAAAATTATTCTGTATAATGTTTTCGAGAACGTAAAATCGTAGACAAAATTTATCGCCCAAACGAATAAAAATAATGGTCAGTAAAAAAAATCCAAACTTAATCGCAACGGATCTAGAAAAAACTTTATCAAAACCGCACTTATATCCCAACCAATAGATCTAGAAAACCCTAGCGAGATAGCATTGCAAGCTATCGTCCAAACAACGGGAAATCACATTGAATCAGAAAAGAAAAGCAAAAGCACAAAAAAAAAGTAGAGCACCTTCTAGATCCGACTCAAAAAAATAAAAAAAATAAAAAATAAAAAAACACATAGGAAACTGATCATAATCTATTTGAGAGAGATCGAGGAAGGAAATTTTCTTCTTACCGGAGAAATTTCAGCAACTGAAATTGGGTAAATGCCAGTTGGTGATAGAGCAGCGGCTATAGGGATGATGCAGAATAACGCCAACGGACCTTCTGTCTCACATCCTATGCCATTCTCTGTCTCACTCTTTATTATATTGCTATTTTTTCTACATAAATATCATATTTTAGTTCTTTTTTATTTCTTTAAAATCCAATAACTATTAATTGAATAATACAAAAAATTTAACAAACTCAAAAAATCAAAATTCATAAAAAATGAGATTTTTTATGAATTTTCTCGTATGAATGCCTGGTAGAAAAATTTTTCTTTTGATTGTTGGGTGTAGTCAGCTCAACAACTACTAGAAATTTTCAAAAAAAAAAAAAAAACTGCTAGGCTATTAGCCTTAAAGCCTGCAATTTTTTTTTTAAAAAAAAAACTTGAAAACTAAGCCCGGTGGCCTTTTTGGTTAATTTTTTTTATGTTCAAACGTAAGAAAAATGTCTAAACAGATTTGCTAAATCAATTATTTTTATGTTCAACCTTAAGAGAAGTTTTTAGATTAAAAAAAACCACATCTCATTCAATTTACAAGAAAATGCATTCCCCAAATCTTAATGTGCAACAGTAAATAAATATTTAAAAATCTTTGAAATATAATCATTGAAATTATTTTGTATAAGATTTGGTTTTATATTTTTATAAAACATATAGAAAATTGACAATTACATAAATAATATATACAAATAAATTATTATTTGGTAGTAGGTAGTGATAAGAATAGAGGCAGAAGTAAATACATGGCAGTGGTTAGTTACACATAAAAAGTAATTATTAATCTAAACTATAGTTTGACCAATATAACATTGTTGTGCAATATAAAAACAGAAAAAATAAAAAATAAAAAAGAACAAAGATTTGATAACGTGAAATGGTGAGATGGTGAAGTTTAAAAATTAAAATGTTAACCATTCAAATGATAAAAATTTAAAATAACTCTAAATAGCATATTCAAATGGTGAACTTTAAAACTATGTGCACGAAATGATAATATCAACAACCATTGCGCCTTAATCAACTTAGCTTCATACAACACCAAGTGATAAAGGTAAGGGCAACGGGCGCAATGGCCAATACGTTTCAACAATCTGTAACTATAGAATAGAATTTTGTAGACTCCACATATGGTGTAAAAAATGATGTATAAGATGGAATTTGGACCTTACATTTTTTTTTTGGCCAAATATTGACCATGAAGCTTCAGGAACAGTCCTGCCCCTCCTCCAGTATTTAGTTTTGAATCCAATGATGACAGTATGCCAACTAGATTGATACATAGTTTAGGACCAAAATTTTGATGTAAAGTAGTTACTCATCAATTTTGATCGCATTCACATAGTAATCTGTATTTGATAGAATCAATGAGTATGTCCAAATTTCAATAGTTAACAATTTAAGCATATGCATACAATTAGCAAATCATAAGAGAAACTTATCTTAATAACTAGAGAGTTTTATATTATGCAAAATTCTCAACCTGGAAGATTACAATATATGGATAAACAAGTCTTTCCCCAAACTAGTTGCTACAATTATTATGCAAGGCCATATAGGACATGTCAATATACAACTTTATGTTTGAGTAAGGAATTCTTCAAGGCAATTATCATGCAAAGAATTTTCTTTTAACAAATTTTATGCCTTTTCACACCTAAGACCATCAAGTCTTGAAACCTCCTAAGGGAATGATAAATTTCAAATCCTCAACATATTATTATACTACATAAACTTCCTACGTCAACTACAATATCAAATGCTTAGCAAAATAAAAGTAAGATGGTTATCGACAATAAGAGTGACATTACAGCACTTAAGTAATTAAAAAACAAATAGAAATTGAATATATACAAAATCTTACTTGATCCTTCAATTGAATTTAATAGACCATAAAGTCATTGCAAAAAGGGAGAAAACAAGAAAGAAATGGAGGAAAACAGAGATAAAAGAATGCCAAGTTAGAATTATCTCAGTGGAAGCATCACATGATATCTTTTCTCCTAACAAAAATACACGAAATTTGTAGATAATTACAAAATAAAACAAAAAAGAAAAAAAAATGCGAAGTGAGAAATCAAATCTTGAGAAGAGAAAAGAAAGGAATGAATTTTTGTTTTATTTTTCATAGAAGAGGATCACTGGCATAAAATTAATGCTAAGATCTTTTTATATATTTTAATATTTCACCTTTTATCCATAAAGAAATATCAAATAACAATATCATCTTTCAAATTTAGCACACGAATATCAGTTGACTATAACATTAAGATAGAATAATAGAGCAAATATGAGAGATGAAGAAGAAAAGAAAGAAAAGAAAATGTAAACTGGTCTCAAAGAAAAAATAAAGACCTCTCATTGCTAAACAACTAATCACTAGAAAAAAATAAAAAAATAAAAAGAACATGGCAACATTTTTAGCTAGATTAGTTTGAAGAAATAAAAAATAAAAAAATGAGGGATGATAGTGAGAAGAAGAAAAAGAGATGGAGTGCATTTTTTGATAATGTAAAGATATTTTAAACTTTATGGCCAATTGAATGAAAAAGGGAAGGAAAATTTTAGCAAAAAAAAAGGTTTCATTTGTCAAAAGTTAAGGCAATACGCGGGCCAAAATGATGGGATGTTATAGTAACTTGGTTTTCTTCATATATACAAGGTAGAGATAGATAGACATTTTAGATTCATAAAATGTTTTTGTATTTTGCATCTTCTAACTTCGAACCTTGGATACTACGTTGGTAATGTCATCCATTTGTATTCCTTAAGAAAGAGAGCTGCACCAATCGTCTCTCATATATCACATATGTGAAAATTTAGTCTCTTATAACAAAAATGATCAGTTTTGATCCCTAACAAACAAAAAATGATCACCTTTAGTCCCTTTTCACTTTTTCGAACCAATTTTGGCCGAAACTCATTGGGTCCATATGCAATGCCCAATTCCTAAAGGGTAAAAGTGACAAACCACTGTTGATCAATTATGCGAGGGACCGACTGTGCAAAACTTTAGTTAAACATTCATAAAAAAAACACAAAAACTAAGAAGCATACTTTTGGCTTCAAATTCAGGACAGTTGTCTTGGAGAAGAGCAAAAGCTTGTTTTGTAGCAACACGAACTGCCTTTTTGGATGGATCGATTGAGTTCTTGAGATCATTGATCTGAAACAAGGAATTGACACCGCCAGGCTTGAAATCAAGCTTTTGAATCCCCTTCTCCATAAGCTGGACTCTCCATCTCAAGAACTGATCCTTAGTCCCAAATATCTTCTTGTAAAGCTCCTCATCATCCAAAACTCCAAAAATGTTGTAATAGATGGGCCTTTGCAATCAATCCCATTCATGTATGCAACAGATGCAAGATCATCCCCTAAATCTTCATCCAAAACTGAATCATTGTTCAACTCTTTTCTCCATTGAAGTGTATTCTTCAGCATCTCAAATGCCTCATTGACTTTGAATTCCTTAACCCTCAAAAATTTCAAGAGAACCACATCAGTTCCCTCATGCCCTTTACTAGCCAAAAGAGACACTCCCCAAATGGAGATATCCTTGTCAATTTCAACATCTACGTCAGCCTTTTCACCCTCCTCACCATTATCATCACTCTTTTCTTCAGCATTTTCTTCAGTTTTCTTCTCTTCATCACCTTCATTTTCCTTCTTTCCATTTTTATTCTCTTTAACTTTTTCTTCACCTTTTTTTGCAGCCTCATTTGTTTCTTCTTTCTTCTCTTCACCTTCCTTTTTCGATGACTCCTTTAGAGCCTCTTTAGCCACTTCTTTCTTAAAGAGCTTGTTTCCCAGAATGGCTTTTTCCAGCTTCGACTTCAAAATCATTCAAAGCCTTCTTCTCAAACTCTTTGAGATCAGAATGGAAATTAGTTTATTCCCTATAAGAAGAACTCTTCTCAACCATCTTTCCTTCTTTGCATTCATCACCATCAGTCACATCCTTCACTTGCTGCACTTTCTCCATCTCCTTTTCTTCCTTTAAAACCTCTTCCTTTGTAACAGCCACTTTAGCCAACACCTGAGTTGCCTGTGATTTCTCCTCAACAGTCATGATAACAATGCCTAAAATGAACGCAAAAACACCAAAAAAATGAACAAAATCATTCAATAAATTAATCAATTACAAACCAAATACATAAATTAAAGAAAGCCCAACTCATTTTTACTTCTGATTTTGCTGAATTTCTATCACAAACTTTTCTCTTGCTTCTCCAATCTCCACTGCTGGTTCTTCTTTGGCCTTCTAAAGAGTTGAGAGAAGGAAATCAATAATGGTTTGAGAGGAAGGGGAGAAGGGAGTTTGACTCATGATTTGCCACTTTTATCCATTAAAAATTGGGCATTGCATGTGGACCCAGTGAGTTCCGGCCAAAATTTGTTCGAAAAAGTGAAAAGGGACTAAAAGTGATCTTTTTTGTTTATTAGGGATTAAAACTGATTATTTTTGCTTTGAGGAACTAAATTTTCACATTTATGATATGCGAGGGACGATTGGTGCAGTTCTCCCTTCTTAAAATTAATGTCAAGCTAACTCATAGCACAATACATGTCACGTGATGTGCGACATGTCAAGTGGTACTAACACATGGTTTGGACACGTGTCAGGGGTATGACACATGTTTGTCGAGGTAGACGTGGCAATTTTTGGGTATTTGCAGTTTTAGTACTTTATGTTTGGAATTATATATTTAGGCCACATGTAGCTTCTCAGCATTCAGGACTTATTTTCATGTAATATCATTTAAGTCATGTCCATTTACTTTAGATATTACACATAAATAAGGAAATATCCTCTATTTATATTTAATAAAAATAGTTTCAAAGCCAAATTTCTAAAAATAAATTCCAAGTTTCCAGTTTAGGGTTGTACAACTAGAAAAATTCTAGAATGATAGGGTTAGCCTAATTTCAAAAAGAAAAAGCCAACCCTAATTTTCTAGAATAGGGTTAACCTAATTTAATCATAAGAAACAAATATCGAGATTTTTTATTCTCACTTTCTAAGTGTTTAAAATACCAAACTTTTTGTGGTACTTAGTCTTCACAAACTGATCAAACTTAGGTACATGTATTCCTGAACCCTGATATTACTCGATATGCAGCTATAAACATCCAAGGGTATATGTTCATTCTAATTAAGTGCTTTATTGTGTCGAGAAACCTTCTCTCATAAGTGAAATTATATGATCTAATCGTGGGATTTGACATTGGCCTTATGTCTTTAAACTATGCACATAGCATTCACCTATGCACCAGGCCTATTGGAAAATCAGTACGACCACGATCCTCTCCACCCAAACTTTTGGTCTTCGAAATACCAGACTTTTGGTCCACTACCACACGCAAAAAGGTTAATACTCCCTCCGTCCCACTTTGATAGTCATGTTTTCCTTTTTCGTCTGTCCCAAATTATAGTCCACTTTCCAATTGAAGAATGTAGTTGTATTTTAATTTTTCTAAAATACCCTTATTCAATGTAAGTTGTTATTACTATAAACCTACCCCATTTAATGAGAGTTGATTATTTTTTTACCATCAATTCAAATTCCCATAAAGTTGTACTCTAATTCATTTGAGGGTATTTTAAAAAAATAATTATCTAAATTGATTGTTCCAATAAAATTAATTACTTTTTCTTAAACTGTGTGAAAAAAAAATCAGGACTATCAAAATGGGACGGAGGGAGTAATGTAATTCCAAGGCAACCAAAAATGTGAACTCTGACTAAACATCTTGAGGCCCAATATATAAAGAGGTTGACCTTTGACCAAAAAAATCAACAGGCCCAACGGCTACCAATAACTGTGTGGGCCATTACACTTCCAAATAGCTGCAAAAGGTTAAATCGGAAAATCAAACTGAGAATCTCCCATCAAGAGTTGTACCATATGGCTCAACAAAATGATTCACATGGACAACAAAATTACTAAAACGCCAACCACCTTGGACAGACCAAAACCTTCAAAAGCTTGGAAAAGGGTAAATCAGTAACCCAAGCTAACATCCGCTGCTTTAAAGATTGTACCACAAGCTCCATCAATGATTTACATGACATGGAAAAGTACAAAAAAAGCCACGGGGAGACGGACGAAAAGCTTGCCGAAGCTGTTGCCAAAGTGCTTTTCATACTACATGTAGGATTATTATTTTTTTTTTTGGAGCTTGAATTAAAATTTTCTGTTTGTCACATAATAAAGCCTTTCTGTAAAAATTTGACCAAGAATCGTGCTACCAAATGCAAATTTAAAGGCGAATAACATACTTTATTAATACTTCAAAACTCTATAACAACGGGGCAACCTTAATTGGTAGAAATATGTGCATAAGAAACACAATACTTCAAAATTCCAGCCTCTCCGGTTGGAGACATTCATGGTAGGATAGCAAGCTTGGTGGTGCTGGTTCTGTACATTGTTGTGTTGTCCGCCTTTTTCTGGGCAGATTGCAAAAAACGTCTCAAAACTTGTATTTGTTTAATACTATATAGTTTAGATAGAAAATCCAGTTTCAAAGTTTTGGTGATAGCAGACGGCTGAACTTACCTAATCTTGATATCACACTGTAATAGCTTAGTATATTAAAACAGAGACACCAGATTTTTCTTTTTTTTTAAAGATAGCTGTAGCAACTAATTAAAGTGCTATTTCTTACTGGGCTTGATTCTATGGTCAACTCCATGCTCATTGTAAGTAGCGTTCGTAAACTTTTGCAGGCCCAAGTTCTTGGCCTCCTGTCGCCTTGCTGGGTTTATGCACGAGCATCTTCCCCAATGGTTATGGGTCTACATTATAAGGTAGTGAGTGATGGTGAGTTTGAAGGAAGTCAGGCACCCAGTGGTGGTGGAGTCTTGCTTTGTCCTAAAAATGGAAAATCAAACAAATTGGCACTCGCTCAAAATTTGATCTTTATATCTAAGGAATTGGTTGACCGTTGATTTTTCAATCCAAGAATTTGCCCAAATTTCGAGTAACTGTAATGTTATTGTGTACTAGTGCAGTGTGTATTCCTTATACAACACACAATTTTCTATTCCAATTCAAGAGCCCGAGCAAATCCTCCATTGATAAACACTGGAGCTCAATTCATCAGGGAGAGCAGAAGACCAAGCAGCCAAATCAGGCAAAGCCCTTGTCAATGCAAGAAAGTTTGCACCTTTTTCTTTTGGCATTAACTTCCAGTTCAGCTCCCCGGCACCAGGAAATGCTTTCCTCATTGCTCTAATTGCATTATTTTGTTCCCAACCCAGTTCCAAATTCCCTTCCAATAATTCTTCACGTGCATCAGAAGAAACTCCCCCACAATTCACCATTATTCTACCCTTTGGCATCAGCTTCTCTCCAATTTCCGCCCAAGTTTTCACCTCCTCCAACCCCCTTAAAACCTTTCCGTCCGCAAACAAATCCACGATGATTCCGGCGTATCCTCCGGCAACACTGGCATTCGCCGAGAGCGCATCGCCGATGCGAACTCTTAATCCTCCTCCTCCGGCTTCCGCACGGTTCTCGAGCTCAGAGAGCCCTAGGTATTCTCTGGATTTATGAACTAAGATTTCGTCGATCTCCCACCCTTCGATCTGCAACGACGGCCACAAATGAAGCATTAAATCAGCTGCTGTTCCGCCTCCCAAGCCAAAAATCGCAATCGGACCGGCAGGAATAATCCGCGGCAAGCTGGCGAACTCGTCCCAATACGAACCAGTCCATTTACTTCCGCCCTTGCCGAAAATGCTGTGAATCTTGTGGCTGGAGTCGAGAAGCAAAAGCCTCGACTCTGCAGTTTCCAAAATCATAATGTCGTTGTAAATGCTTCGAACCGCAGTTAATAACTTGATATCTTCCGGCAGCGGTTCGTCGGTATTTTGACCATGTCCGTCTTCAGCTGACTGATGCTGAACTTCATTTTTAGCAGTGCTGCTTCTTCTCCGGGAATGGAAGAGCTGTACGGTCCTTCCGGTGAACGGCAAGGAATGTATTGATGAAGAGGCGCGGCGACGGCGGCAGCATTGAGAAGGTGGGTAGCTGGGCGATGACAGAGGAAGGGAGGAATAGGTAGATGATATGATACTACTGGTAGAAGAAAGAGTCTTCATCGAGGATAAGAATTTTTTTTCTTGTCGACTGGTTGAGCTGACTATTTTCGTGGCTTCGACTAGCATGATTCTGGCCGTGCATTGCACGGCCTACCCACTGATATGATCAAACAACTTAATCACACCTGGGCAATCAGGACCATATATGTATATATATGATATGACCAACTGAAAAATGAAGAGGTAAATAATGAATATGCAAATCACAACCATAGATTACATAAACTCAAACATTCATGTCTTAGCAAAACACACACTTCAGTTCAACCCACAGTTACATATTAGGGGGTTTAAATAGGCTTCATTGCCTATTGAGTTACAACATTGATGGTTAAACCATTCATAGATATATTAGGATCCATTACTTTCTAAGTCAAAAGAATAATGGATCATAATATAATTCAAAAGGCATTGTCTAAGCAATCAAGATAGTCATCAAGGCAATGAACAAAAGATATAACAAAAGTGCAGAAATCAGGCATATCAGTCTTCCTTTGCTTTAGGTTTCTTGGCTGGACTGTCTTTGATATTTGCAGGTGGACCATACGGTTTTGCAGGTTCTTTGGCAAACTCTTCAGGAGCCTTTGTTGGTTGTTTAGGATCTGTGTCTGCTGGTAAATCTTCTGGAAATTCAAGGCTTCTTTTTGCTCCACTGGTTGCAGATGTCTGGCTGTCTTTGTAAGAACTGGCTCCAGCAATTTCTTCAAGTAGCAACTTTGTGCTTGGTGTGAACAATTGATCCTTTGATGATGTTTCTGCATGCCTTGCTGATGAACTGCCAAGTGCAGAAGAAACTTGAGTGTTTTCTGGAAGTTCCAGAGGAATGGGACGGTCTGATAGTTCAGCTGCAGTATAAGCCTTGATGACAGTATTTTTTTTCTGCAGTTGACCTTGGAAAGGAGTCTCATAGGATTTCAGAAAACAGACCACTGTGTACTTTTTCAAGGCATCATTAAGTTCAGTATCTATTTGAAAGCCCTGCACCAGAAAATTTTTTTAGTTAGGTTCAGCGAATTCCTTTCTATGTATATCTGTATTTATGCCTGAATATAAGACAGAAAATTCATACTTACATCTTCTTGTGCTTGTTTAAGCTGCAATGGAGTGAACTCAATCAATTTTTCAGCATCTTCTCCAGATATAATGCAATGTATTGAGCTCGAAGCATCAGTTATAATAATTGGAATGCGAGCCCTTTAATTGAGTGGAGGAATTAAGATTAATATATGGTAACAAATGCGAATAATATTTAATTTAGAAGCATAAGTTAATGATCTAACCTGAGTTCAACTTCACTTTGCTGTTTGCATGAAGGACAGTGGATGATCCAGTCAATGTCAGCATTCACAATTTTGTGACAATTCGCACAAGCTGTAGTCCAATATTTGCTGAATCCATATGCAAGTTTGACAGTTCCTTGCACCCAAGCTGCCTTTTGCTGAGGCAGGCAACCATGAATGGTATTTGAATGTGAATTAGACAGAAAATAGTTATATTTAACCAAAATTGTAGAATAACAATATGGTACTTACAACTGGAAATGATGCCTGAAAATTGCTGATTGCTTTGATATCTTCTTCATTTGGAGGAGGAAGTAAACAGTTTGCATCATTGTATGTTTTAGCATCAAGCAAATTCCTGATTTCTTCCTTGTTCAAGCTGAACCTGAATGATTATGTTTAGAGCACAAATACAAAATTTATCAGTAAAATAAGTTGATAATTTATGGAAAAAACTAAAAAGAAAATTATACTTACCATTGCCTCAAAGATAGGTCATCTGGAAGTGGAGGACTAATCAGAATTCCAGATGAATACCTTGTAGTGAATGACAAAGCTGTAAAAATGATGAAATGGTTTAGTAATTATAACATCAAGTACTTAAAAGACACACAATAAAGAAATCATAATGCATAATGAAAAATTTACTATTGAATGTGGTAACTTTAACACGGAGAGCTATGATTAGAGGGGCAGTGCTAATCATGTCTGCTATTTTGCTCCCTTCATCATGTTCAAATTCATTCCAGAGAGTCATAAGCATCAGTTTCTTCCTGTCAGGTATAACAAATAAATTATAACTACTGCCATTAATCTAAAATGAGTTAATAAAATGGTAGTATTCAGGTTTGATTACTCTTCATTCACTATTATAATGTCTCTAGAAATAGAAGCCGGATCTGGCTGTTTTATTGGGAATGCGTGAATGACAAAGCCTCTAATATCTGAAACAAAAGTGTTGATATGAATGTAAGAAATCAATAAAATGTCAAATGACTGTCAAGTAAATTAAAAAATAATGTAACAAAAATTACTGCAAAGGTTATCTGAATCAGCATATTTGTGCAGATCAGAGAAGTTTGTCAGCTCAAATATGCAAGGCAGCATAGGTGGCACAGGTTCAGCATAATTTTCAATCAAAGTCTTGTAGTTCAAAATCCAGGAGCATTCATAAGTCCCAACTCTGTATGTTGGGTCAGCAGGAACCACAATTGCATTAGAAACATAATATCTTTGATAAGGCTGCAGAAATTTGCTGAAGGTCTTGATGTGTTGTTCATAAGTCACAACAGAAACTTTTGTTCCCTGATTAGGATTAGGAAAAGTTAGTTATATATATATTATGAGTTATAGCTATAACTATAATGTTGATGGCTAACACTATATTTATGACACAGAAATTAAAATTATAGGAATGCATACTTTAATAGTTAGGCAAGTATTCACTTGTAATGAAACTATAGTTTTGATATCAGTAGATGAAACTATGGTTTGTATAGATGAAAAGGTTAACTGCCATAAGTATATCAATTGTTCCAGTTCATTAGTCCTGTGCAAATTTAGAGAATTAACATATTATACTCCCACATGCTGTCTGGTACAGCGTGTCTTGATGACCAGCAGAAATATGCAATTTTTTCTCCCCTTAAGCTTTTACAATTCCATTATCTGTTTAGTGTGTGTGTTTTTTGTGAGATGTAATAAGCAATAATATGACAGGGTAAACTGGAATTGCATATGTATATGTTTGTGATATGCTCATAACAAAGGTTTGTAATGCAAGAATAACTTCGGTATAAGGTAAAATTTTTTGGTATAAGTTTGAAAATTGAGTTCTCATTCACTCTTTTTTTTTTGATGTCACAGATTGAGAACATTCTTCTTTTTCTTCTAGACCAACAAAGCCTACTTGCTAGCTGGATAGAAAAACTTAATGAACAGCAAGATTCCCTTCAGGAGCAGGTTGATATAAGTAAGATATCAGAGGTCTAAATTCACTGATTACTATGTCAAAAGTGGTGCTAATCATCCTTATTCTCAGCTTCAGCAAGTTTTCAACCATGTGGTAATGAAGAAGCAAATCATAAAATGTTCGTATACAGAATCTAAAATGTTCTCATCTATGAATTTAATTAATGACCAGAGAGATAGGAAAGAATTGCTGACCTCAGCATCTGTGAGCAGAAACCGCATAATTCGCCTAGGTGGAACTTCACGAGTTAATTGACTGTGGCCTTTGTGAACAACTTGTGCTAGAACAGTCCACTTTTCTGCTCCTTTCTGAATGTTTAGTACCGAAGATATATGTCTAGGCATGATGGGCTGTATTTGTAGAGAAATTAGATAGTGAATTAAACAAAATAATAAAGTTGGAAAAAAAGCCATGAATATTAAAACCTGATAATGTAATCTGGGAAGCTTCAAGAACTTCTTTATATACTATATTTTTAGTATGATCAGTGCATGATTCATCAAAATAAGCTGGCCTAATAAGTACTTTTACAGCCGAAGCTGTTTTGGCTCTTGAAAGTGCAACATATAATTGGCCATGTGAAAACACAGGTTCTTTCAAATAAATACCAACAAAATCTAAAGTTTGGCCTTGTGCTTTATTTATTGTCATTGCAAAGCACAAACGAATTGGAAATTGTGTTCTCTTATATGGAACTGGATATTGTTCATCACTTGGTGGCTGCAAGGAAATTCTATGTATAAAAACTTCTTTGCCACAAAAATCACCCACTGCAATTTTAGCACAAATAACATTCTTGCTCAAACTCTTTATTATGAGTCTAGTTCCATTGCATAATCCTTCAGCAGGATCAAGATTTCTTAAAAGAATTATTGGGGCATTGGATTTTAAGAGTAACCTATGTGGAGGTAAATTGCTTGGCGTAAGAGTATTCAAAAGATCAATATATTCAGATTGATGATTTTCATTCAGTGTTTCATCATAGCTTAGGTACTCAGTCAAATCTCCTGGAAATTTTTTGATCAATTGATCATTTATTTCATCTACAAAGTTATTCTTTGTAGTTAGAATTGCTCTATTTTGTGAGCAATACAGTTTGTTTGAAGGATCTTTAAATTCAGGATACACAATATTGATTAGCTTTTCAATTGCATCAGTCTCATTATTATAGTTAACTATAATTGAAGATGGAAGTTTTACTATGTCATTCTCATTTGTTTCTTGTGTCCCATCTCCAATTCTTAAAAGAAACTGCGTGAATGAAGGATCTAATTTTGCTCTCATGTTCTCTATTAATTGCAATTTCTCTAATTTGTGCCATAATGGAGAATTTATCAAACATGCATTTATCATTTCAGCTTTTGTTCCTTTTCTAACAACTGGCAACGTTTGTCTAAAATCTCCACCAAGTACAACTACCTTTCCCCCAAATATTTCTTCTGAATTCATTAAATCTCTTAAGAGATCATCTAAAGCTTCAATTGCTGCTTTTTTAGCCATTGGTGCTTCATCCCAGATTATGAGTTTTGCTTCTTTGATCATTGCAGCTAAAGAAGTTTGTTTACTGACCCGACATGTTGCACCATCAAAGATATCTATTGGAATTTTAAATCTGGAATGTGCAGTCCTTCCACCTGGTAAAATGGAAGCTGCAATTCCTGATGTAGCTGTAGCAAGAGCAAGATAGCCTTTAGATCTAACATCAGCTAACAAAGCTCTATAGAGAAATGTTTTTCCAGTACCACCTGGACCGTCAATGAAAAAAACACCAGATCTATCTGAGTAAATTCTCTCAGATATGACTACGAATGCTTTTTTCTGTTTTTCATTGAGTAGCTCAATTGAATTTAAGTCAATTTCTGAAATGACAATGTTTCTTTCTGCTCTTAATTCTCGAGTTTCATTGTCTATATTTTCATAAGAGAATCCAATGGGAATCAAATTATATGAATGTATACTTTTTCCCATCGATTGCAAAAATCCATCAATTTGTTGCAAGACATTTCTTTTCACTTGTGTAGATGTCATTGCTGAACATTTGGCAAAATCTTCTGACATAGAAGATTCAAAATTTTGCCACAATGCCTTTGGGTCATTAGGGCAAGAATAAACCAAAAGTGTTGCAAAGAGTCTCCTCATTTCATAGGGCATATGAAAAAGTGAGGCTTCTTGTAAACAAATTTCTTGGCTGTTATCATTTTGTAACAAGCCTCGAATTAATGCTGCTTCTTGGAACGTTTCTACTTGAACTCCATTAAAGGTTCTTAGGTCATCAAATGAAATTGGACATCGAACCTTTGATAAGAGTAATCTCAAGTAGTATCGTTCTCCTTCGGAAGGATGAGCAGTCATTATTCGACCTATTGATTCACCTCTTTCTCTCAATTTCCAGTATTTTTGCTTAGGTAACCAGACAAAATGATCAGGAAACTCTACATAAGTACAATTTAGATCCTGAGCTGCTTTATCTGTCCTATTCATGTAAAAAAATTCAGTGAGCATTGTTTTTTTCAAATGATAGTTATCGACAACATTTTGAAGATTAGCTGTTTTTTTGAAACTCATTGGCTGATAATTCTCCAAATGTAATTGTAAATGAATAATAGGTGGCTTTATTTCACTCATACAGAATCTAAAAATTCTCCATGCTGCCTCAGGTGGAGAAACCCACCTAGCTGATACATATTGTTTAATTTCATCAATTTCTGAATCAGATTTATTATTCACTACAGAGAAGCTAGTTCTATCATGACCTTTATAGATATACTTGTAAATGTATTTGACTGCTTTAATTGTAGAGCATATTTCAACATTAAGATGGCAATCAAATTTAGCCAAAAGATATGGATTGTATGGTACAACCCATCTGTTATCTAAAAGAGCTGATTTAATCTTAATTTGAACTCCATCATCTCTTCTTCGATATTCAGGATATGCATTAAGAGTTTGGATAGTTTCCTCACAGAAATTTTTAGGAAAATTATTCTTGCAAGTTCCATTTTTTCTCATGCATACATTTGTTGGATCAAGTGAACCACATGGTCCATGAAGCATATGTTTAATGACCAAATTATATAGATGTTCATTTTTCTCTTTATTTGGTATCTCAGCACAGACAATTTTATCATATTCTTCAGGGGTATACATCTTGAATTTTGACTTTAAAATTAGCAAGAAATGTGCATGTGGCAGTCCACGTTTTTGGTATTCAATGACATAAGTGTAAGCTGCCACTTCACCGAAGATGCATTTTTTCAAAAGTTCATCTTTAAGCTGTTCTAACTTAGCATGAAATACTCTAGCAAGCAAATCTGGTCTGTTTTGTGCCTCTTCTTTGTCTATTAAGTGTTCTTTTATTTCTGGCCAATTAGGATTGCAAGTCATGGTCAGAAATATATCCGGTTTACCATACTTCTGTACTAATGTCATTGCATCCATGTATTTACGTCTCATATTTCTCGGCCCTCCAATAAATGATGGCGGTAATATGATACGTTGGCCAACATTAGATGCTTGACTCTCACCTGATCCTAAAGCATCTATTATGCCTTTCAAGAACTCTCTCCTAATTTCCTCTTGTTGTAATCTATAGAAGTCAAGTCTTTGTGTCTCAAGCTTCACATATTGATCAACAATATATTGTTGTAGGAGGCGAGCAAAATGTAATAGCCAAGATTCATCATTGTCTCTAATCTGAAGTTTATAACAATAGTATTCTCGAAGGGACACAAAATTTGGATCTTCATGTATGTTTTCCATTGCTGTGGAAAAAATAATAGTACATTATTAAATGTGTAATCATAAATATTAAATAGGTAAAATGAAAGATCATGGTATATAGTTATTATACTAACCATGTTCTTCATTTTGGATTAATTGTTCTGCTGTAGCAGCATTTGCAGGGGAAATCAAATCTGCTACAGGTTGTTTTTTTTTCCTCTTTCTTCCATATACTTTTGCTCCTTTCTTTGGTATTCCTTGGTGCCAGCCAAGATCACCAAAAGGAAAAAGTATTGGATATTGGAGTGGATCATAACATCCATAATAGTACTGTATATTTTTTGAAGCACCACTATGGGTATGAACTCTAATATCACGCCTGCCAGTTTCTCCATTTTCTTGCCCCTCAACCCACAAACCAGCAACTTGTGAAGTTGTCGGTCTATTATAAACTCTTTGATCAACACCGGGCAGAGTTTTTAACACAATGTAGTAGTTATCTAAATTAGGTACCTCTCTCAAATTTCTAAAAAATTTTGCATATGGATTAGACTCAAGAACTTGCATAATTTTTCTAATCACACTTTCAGATAGTCTAGGACAAGCTGCTAATCGATTGCTTACTTCAGTTTCAAAATCATTGAAATATAACTGTAAATTATTACTATGATCATTGCTTGAATTGAAATCATTCAGAAAATGATATATTTGTCCTTGAATTCTAAAAGTGTAAATTCCTTTATTCCTTTTTGAGAGAGTCAGATCAGCTTTAACACCGAAGGAAGTGAATCCAAAATGATTATTATACGTTCTAATAAGAGCTCTAAAAGATTGTGCCTCTTGTGAAGATGAAGTCAATAGCTCTTTAAAGATATCTGGAATTTTATTTTGAGCTAAAATAACTTCACCATCTTGGCAACAAAAATACGCTGTCTCAGAAAAAAACTTCTTCGCTCCACAATGAGGACAATCTAGTTGGCGTGGTAGGATATCAGCTTTGTCAGGAATTATATCCAACAAAGCTCTTCCTGTTTTGTATCCTCTTCCTAAAATATAATTATTTTAGAGCACTTAGTAGTCAAATCATTCAATTGATTTTAATGCTAGTTTAAAAACAGATATTAGAAAACTTAAAAATATTAACTATAGACCTGGCTGAGTTTTTTTCAGAGATGATCTGCGATGTTTCGAACGAGATCGAGAAGTACACTGAACATCAACAGCTGAGGAACACTCATTCACAATCGTGATGCTTGTTCGATTTTCAATTATATTTGTAGAAGCAATAGATTTAGATTTTGCTCTCAATCTTTTGTTTTTCCATCTAAAGTAGGCCAGTCTCCTATATTCTTTCTTATTTATTACCTCTCCATGATATATTTCAGAATATTCAAGAGGGCTCTTATCATAAGGACCAATTGATCTAGATTTTCCTCTCAATTTTTTCTGTTTCCATCTAAAGTAGGCCTGCCTCCTATATTCTTTCTTATTTATCACCCCTTCATGATATATTTCAGAATAGTCAAGAGGGCTCTTATCATGATATATTTCAGAATAGTCAAGAGGGCTCTTATCATAAGATATAACAGATGTACTACCTATTATAGGTATATGGCTATTCACAGAAAGGGGAGGAATATAATTAGCTAGTTCCATATCTAGATTTGATATTTCAGAATAGCTAATTTTTTCTTTAACGTTTGCAACTTGTTCACTCTGAAACTGATTTTCTATAACAAATGGTTCCTCATTGCAGTTCACTTGTGACAAAGTAGCAGGTTCAACACCACAGAGGTTGATTAAAGATGAATTCATTGTAGGCAAACAATGCTTGTCAGTAGAATCAGAGGTATAATGAACTTCTCCAGTATTTTTTGGAGGAAAGTAAACATTTTTACCTCTGCAGTGATTTGGCAGAATTACATTCCTATCGATGTGATTTTGTGAAGCACATGTTTCAACAGAGTGCTTTTCACGGATGTCATTCTCACAGTTGATTACAATAGGAGAATATGGTTGAGAAACAGAAGAATCAAGAGTAAACTTCATATGCTCAGTCAGCATATTTAAGTTTCTCCTTTTGTTTCTTTCCAACATTGCTAAATCAAGGGAATCATCAAACATCTCATCTATCAATCTAAAACCTGAACTAAATTTTCTTTTTTTCTTCATTTTGAAACACAGAAGATCAAAATCTAATTTTACTATAAATAAAGCAAGATACTAAACCAAAGGTACACAAAATGACAGAATCAAAGCATCCTAGAATAGCTAAAACTAACTAATATATATAAAATGACATCCTTAATAACCCGAAGTACAATGATACTAAATGATGTAATTATTGAATAGATAAACAGCTAACAGCATCATGCAACATTTGAAATTAAAAACAGAGGCAAAAGTAAACCATCATAGCATAACATCAAACACATCGCATTTCTTATAATAATTAAAAGAAAGCAATAAACAGAGGCAACAACAATGGGAAAAAATTGCAGTTCAAATCAGAAGGTGAGAAAACAGAAACATACCTATATTTTCTTTGCTCGCCTGAATGTTTGCAAAAGTCCGGCAGCATTTGAAATTAATATAAAAACAGAGGAAAAAGTAAACGTAAGCTAATCGAAAAATTAGCATCATAATTATTCTTTTATGCATAAAATAAAAGACATGGCAGTCTTTAATTAACGGAAGGCAATAAATGAACAGAAGGTAAGAACATTCATCAAACTAAAAAATTGCAGGTTGAAATAAAAAGACACAGAATAGAAAATACCTAGATTTTCTTCGGTCGTCTGCTGAAGACCGGCAAAACTGAGGAACAAAAGTATATATAGGACTGGGAATAGTAAATTTTGAAAGCTGCATCATAGCATACGTCGGTAGAACAGGCATCCCTAAAATGAGCTGATTTTGGGGAAAAAGAGATATCAGTGAACTGTTTTTGGGGCAAAAGAAGAATTGACGTCAATTGGGCGACTTTTTTAGAGACAATCGAAAGGAAGTACAGTTAATTGCTCGAGGAATTGACAGAAAATCGAAGATTTTGCAGGGCCGTAGATTTTGGGGAAAAGGAATTTTACTGACCTAATTTTTGGGGCAGGCCAAAAATTCACGTGCGTGTGGAGGATTTTCTGGGTCGAAATCAAATTGAAGGACAATTTAGTTGTTGAAGGATTCGGTAAGAAACTGAAAATTTTGCAGGCCGATATAGTATAGCGGCCTATTCGATCGAGAGAAAGAAAAAGGCTATTCGACAGAAAAGAAGGGGAAGGGAATTCTGGGTAAATGAAGAAAGAAGGAAGTTCAATAAGTAATAAGACAATTAAGGTGCTGTTGACTAACTTCAACATCAGTCATCAGTCATATACTAACGGCTAAGCACATTACTTCTAACGGGCATAACTCCATTAATTTATATTAATTATATAATGAATCATATAATCTAATTCAAAACAGCCCATGTGATAAAAGGGCCCACAAATAGTTTACAATTATTTGCACTTGATCAGAAAATTATAAAAGAAATATTTTCAAAAATACAAAAATAACCCTAAATAGTTAGCAACTATTTAATGAGTTAGTTTTCATAAAAGCATTCAATTGACCTTTCACATCAATTAAAAACCAAACAAAAGGAACAAATGCAAATAACTAAACCATTGTTACCAATTAGCCCCTAAATAGTAAGGAACTATTAAGACATTGAATTTGAAGACCATGTCTGAAATAGACATTTCTCACTTTTTGGTAGAAAAAACCAGGAAAAAAACTCCTTTCTCTAACAATATAGTGACACTTGGCATTCAATTGAGAACTCCAATTGTTCTCTTATCTAGTTGGTAGATATGGCCTAATGAAATTAGTTCAATTTGGAGTGTTCATTGTGAATGAAAAGAACGACCATAATCAAAGCAATTTAAAATTTAGCCCAATTCAAACCGTCAATTACGCTGAGCGATTCCTCGCCAACACCAGATACCAGAGATGAGAGACCCCCCTTGCACACTACGCTTATCCAAACCCGGGTCCGGCAAACCGGAACCCGACCCCTATTTAAATTCGAGAATCAATCAACTTGATCCAGAGCTGATTTTTTTTTTTTTTATCAACACAGGCAGACAGTGTCCCAACTTTGATCAGACTAATCTTTCTATCTTTGTGTATCCCGCTCTTCAAGGACATATAAAATGATAAAAAAGTCGAATTTTAACCACAACGTGTCAGGATCTAACGAGGGAACCCAGCACCAGTCGAGTGAACCCGAGGGGCACCGAAAGCTGATTCACGAGCCCTTACTTAGTTGGAACCAACCATGAACGAAACTCAATCTCAAGGGACGAGATCGATCATACCGGACCCCACTCAATCACCAAAAAAAACAAACCCATACACGCTTATCGCCGGCCATAACCGTAGACAATCACGGCCCCACATTTACCCGCCACTTTTACTCCTCCTCCGCCTCCTCCTGCATCTCCCCCAATCTTCATATTCCCCAGACCACCCAAAAACCCAAGAACAAGGAGCCCCTTTCTTCTACTTCTGACCTTTGCAACACCTTTCCCTTTAAACTTACCTTCCCACCCCTTTTCTCCTCTTTCACCTCCTCACCTCACCGAGGGCAAACCTGTCCTTTTCCTCACTCCACCTTCTTTCTTAACTCCCTTTTTTTAATCTTTTCGAGATATTGATCTCAGTTTCAAGCTTACCATTTCTCTCTCCGCGTTTATCTTTTTTTTTTTTGCCTTACTGAAAGTTGAAACCTTTTTCTTTTCTGTTTTATTGGAGATTGAATCCAAATAAGACGCCACATCACGGTGTAGTGTAAATTTGAAATGAATGAATAGTGTATATAGGGTTTTAGAGTGTGTTTGATCTAATGGCAGCCACGACGATGGCGACCGCCGCTGGAGCGGTTGTGCTGCTCTACTATGTGCTCAATCGGCGTTTATCGGCCAAAGGAGGGGATGAGGATGTTGCTGGTAAGAATGGCGAGGAGTACTCCAAGCGATCCGGCAGACGGAGGATGTCTACCCGGAGGCCAGTAGCTCAAGCTCCGGCTACGTGGTTTGAGACGATTATGACGTTGTCGGAGACGCTTAGGTTTACTTACACCGAGACGTTAGGGAAATGGCCAATTGCAGATTTAGCATTTGGAATTAAATATTTAATTCGAAGGCAGGTAAAGTCTTTTTCTTCCCCCTCTTCTCTCGAATTAATGATTTTTTTTTTCCATTCCTCTGAAAAATTGTATGCATATATACGTTTTTATTCAATTTTTGTCGTTTGCTAGTGTATTTATAGGCTGTTTTAGTTGATAAAGTTCAAGACTTTGCTACCAAGGGATTCTGCCAGCTTCAATTGATGCGTGTTCCTTACAAATCGCGTCTGAACTCTGAAATGAAATCTTACTGCGATGAATTGGTTCATTTTTTAAGTTTTACTTTGAAATAGGAAATACTTGATTGCTATAGTATTGACTAAAATGTTTGAAGGACTTTGGTTTCTGAAACTTTCCAAATATGCTGTTTTTGTGGAAAACGCTGGACTATGCGTGCTTTGGATTTGTTGACTTGAGGAAAAATCCAGCTTGTTCTTGATAGTGTGGAAATGAGATGTTGTTCTTAAGGAATTTTCTTTTTTCTATTTGATTTGTATGGTAGATGTTTCTCTGACTTGAAGTGTTTAATTTAATTTAATTTTTTTATAGTGTTTGTATTTGGTTCTTCAAAAGGCTAAGTTCTCAAACTGGCTTACAAGGGATGCACATTGGTTGTGACACGGCAAAACCGAAATAAACGTCTTTGTTTGAGTCCTTCCTGTTGGGTGCTTGCTTTTGTTTAGTTGTTGATCTAATTTGCTATGCTTTTCAAGGTTCAATGTTCTCAGAATTTATAGCTCATATATTTCTTGCAGGGCAACCTACAACTTGCAAGTGTATATGCTGGAGAAGATTCTGTACAGTTGAAAGGCATTGAAATAATTGCACAGTTGTATTATTATTTGAAGTTGCTGACTCTTTGTATGCTGTTCTCGAAGAAACCATTTCCAGTTTTTTTGGAGTCTGCTGGTTATTCTCAAGCAGATGTCCTTCTTCAAAAGGCCAAAGCAGGAGTATGAATTATTTTTTGCTGTCTCTGGTTATATAGTTTGTGGTGCTTTATGAAGTATTCATCCCCAAATTTTATTTCTGCAGCTTTTGAAGCCTGCATTTACTATTATACGTGATAAAGATTCAAAATGCTTCCTTCTTCTAATTCGAGGAACTCATAGCATCAAAGACACATTAACTGCAGCAACAGGAGCAGTGGTCCCTTTTCACCATTCAGTTTTAGATGATGGTGGCATAAGCAATCTAGTGCTGGGCTATGCGCATTGTGGAATGGTTGCGGCTGCACGTTGGATTGCAAAGCTTAGCACTCCCATCTTGCTGAAGGCTTTACATGAAAATCCTGACCATGAAGTCAAGGTAGGTGCTATGTTTACTATAAATTTCTTCTAATTGAATATTTTATTTATTTTTCTTGTTCATATATGGTTACCTCGTAATTTGCAATACAACTTTTTGAGCTATCTTTGGTTAAACTGTAATGTATTCGAACAATGTACGACGCTTAAATTACATTGAAGTTATTAGTTTCAGACTTTGTGCTCTGTCATGGCACTTGCATTGTGGTGTAGAATTAGTTGCATTGTGGTGCAGGTTTACTAGAACTATGGCATATGTTTAGTTGCTTTTTAGTTTAAATTTCTCCTAGCTATGTCTATGAGTTTGCAATTCTGCACGGTAAAGCTGACTCTTTTACTGTGATGGTTTAAGAGTATTAGACATCTTGCATAAGCCACCCAATGATTTTTGTCTTCTATATGCGAAACCCATCTAGCATGGATACCTGTTCCCCCTCCCGGCTTCATAAATCCCACCCCTCCCCTGCTGGAAAAAATTTGAAAAAAAACATGTAGAATGTAAGATGATTTGTTTTTGGTATTGCAGATGGTTTGAGTAGTTTAAGGAATAAATATTCCCTGAAACCTACAAAATTAGAGGAAATACTTCTTTGTTTTTTTTGAATATCGACCAAGATCTTTGAGCATCTGCAAATTTGCTCAGAAAGCCATTGGCAGCTCAGTTCTCTTGCAGTACATAAACTAGACTATTGAGTATTCAGTTCGACATAAATAATTGTAATGAAGCATATCAAATTTCAGATTGTTGGCCATTCACTGGGAGGCGGCACTGCAGCACTTCTTACCTATATCCTCCGAGAGCAGAAAGAATTATCCTCAATCACGTGCGTCACTTTTGCACCAGGCATGTTATGATCTTCTAGGGTATACTTTTGTGTTGACTGATGAAAGAGGCTTGTTTCTTCGAATGTCAATTACTGCAAAATTTTGTTTCTCATCCAAACATTTCTACCAATTATTTTATCCCATTGCTGTGGAGTTGTTGATGTGTTAATAAAATATGTCTTTGGCCTTTAAATCTGCATCTGCTAGCTCGATTGTTGGTCAAATTTTTACAGAGGCTTTATCAAGTGAGTAATTGAAAGTTCTAATTCAAGCTTCAATATGTAAAGTGGATATGGCAAAGTGTATCAGCTGTAAATAGGTGTTTCTGGATCAGGTGTCTCTATTATGTAAGCCATTCTTGCTGACAGATAAAGATTAGTGTGTTAGATCAACCTGCTATTCCAATACAGGTCAAAGAATTGTATCAGCTACACTGGTTGAAGTACTATAAGTTGTACAATCGCCCTCTTCATTCAATTAAAAGGAAGGGAGAGTTGGGATCCTGGAAGCTTCTTAAAAAACATGCGGTTTGATGAGTCGAGGCTCCTCTGTTCATATAGAACCTGTTTACATTCACCTATTGTCTTCTATGTTTGAACTTGTAAAGATGTTTGCTGTGAATAATTCTTCCTTTAGGGCAGTAAGCTTTGGATTTGTGTAGCTGATTTACTAGGGAAACTTGATTTGATCTGCTTTAATATGAGTTGGTTACTTTAGTTGATCTATTTTTTCTACATTGAGACAATTATTCTGCCATCTTTGTTTTTGCTTTTCTTCAGCTGCTTGCATGACATGGGAGTTGGCAGAGTCAGGAAAACACTTCATTACAACAATAATTAATGGCTCTGATCTTGTGCCTACATTTTCAACTGCTTCTGTGGATGATCTTCGTTCAGAGGTTCGGTATTATTTTCATTTGAAAATATTTTTATGGGATATTATTCATTCATGATCTGAAAATAACCCCAGACTCAGCTGATAGGGCCTCATCTTATACCCCATTAGGTGACAGCTTCATCTTGGTTAAGCGATCTGCGTGATCAAGTTGAGCACAACAGAGTTTTAAATGTGATATATCGATCTGCCTCTGCTGTTGGGACTCGCCTACCATCTATAGCTAATGCCAAAGCAAGGGTTGCAGTTGCGGGTGCATTTCTGCGGCCTGTTTCAAGCAGCACTAAGGTAAGATGTCGTGTCACTTATTGGTGTATTTTGCAGCTAATTGTTGTCAATTTGCTTATATAGCAACGTGTTTTTTCATTGTCTGCATGCTTAAGATCTGCTTTTGAAGAAGGGAAAATTATCGGTTTCATCCTTCACATTTCATAAAAATATTCTTTTCATCCCTCACTTTTAAAACGAAACAATTTCATCTTTGACATTTAAAAACTGAAGTTCTTACATCCCTGAACCCAAATTTCAATCTGAATCAAACCACCAATCAACATAATTACAAATTTTGGGGGTGTAATTGGTGGATCACTTGGTTAACTTAACTTGATATTCATGTAAAATTTAATGAACCCAAAAATAATAAATAAAAAATTATAACATAAAAAAAAAGATTAATCTTTTCTACATTATCATTGTATATTCTGACGGTTTTATGTACCGCCATATCATTTTAATTTTAATTTAAATACCAAATTTTATATTTATGATACACATCTAGATTCGCAAACGGATATACTAATGGTGTATGAAAAGATTTACCCAAAAAAAACTCTACTATTCCAAGACAAAGAATGGCCTTTTATGTTATAATTTTTATTTTTTTGGTTTAATAAATGTCATGTGAATATGATGAAATTGACCGAGTGATCTATCAATTCTATTTCCAAAATTTATTACTAGGTTATTGAATGGTTTGATTCAGATTGAAAATTAGGTTCAGGGATGTAATAGCTTTAATTTTTATTTGTCAGGGACGAATTTGCTTCATTTTAAAAGTGAGGGACGAAAAGAATATTTTTGCGAAATGTGAAGGATGAAACACATAATTTTCCCTTTGAAGAATGGCATGTACAATGTGGAAAGTCATTTTGGTTGTCTTCTCACAAAATTTGCATAGCTCATTAAAATACTGAACCAGGTCCATGTTCCTTACTTGTTTTTGGGCACTATTTGGATCTGGTAGGTGATTTTTACTCTCATATATTACAGGTAGTGATGAAGCGTGCACAAGATGTAGCTCAAGCAGTTGTTAAGACCCGCACTTCTTTCTCATCATGGACATGCATGGGTCCACGTCGACGAGTGGTGAATGCTCCTTCAGACCCTAAAGCAAATGATATGCCTGAAGCCTCTTCTCTTATTAGTGAAACAGTGTCTGTATCTAGTATGACTGAAGTTGTAAACAGAGAATCCGAGTCAAACAAGATGGAATTCTGTTCTTCAAACAGTGGTTCAGCACACGAGGAAACTGATGAAGAGGAAGATCTTATTCAGGTGGATAGAGTCATTGCCACATCTACCTTGGAAGATATAACTCGGGGTGAGTTGTGGTATGAACTGGAAAAGGAGCTTCAGAGGCAGGTGAATGAGGCTGATATTCAGGCCCAGGAAGAAGAAGCTGCTGCTGGTGAAGAAATTTCAGAAGAGGAAAAGTTGCTGGCTGATGCAGTGGAGAGTCAAACACCCATCTCATCTTTAGATGTTTCAGAAAACCTGCAATTTTACCCTCCGGGCAGAATAATGCACATTATTTCTGTGCCTGCATCTGAGGCAAGTGAATTTGGCGAGGATGATCATAAACCAGAGCAGGTTGGCATCTACGAAACACCTAGAGAATTATATAGCAAACTACGGTTGTCGAGGACAATGATCAATGATCATTACATGCCAATGTATAAAAAGATGATGGAACTACTGATCAAGGAATTAGAAAATGAGGAAGAAGACGTGTCTGTGTAGCTTTGAAACCAAATTGCTGCAGATTACCTGTTGATAGTTTTGGACATTCCCTTGTATGCTTTGCCTTGAACTATGAATGACGCATTGAGGAAGCAAATTCTTGATGTCCTTTTGCAGAATTATTAATAGTAACCATTTTTAACTGCCAGAATTTAATTTTCCAGCATTAATCTATTGTAATTGCTTTCGGGCCAACAAGTTGCAGAACTTGAACCCCAGCTGATACAATTAGCATGTGTACACTGTTTAGCAAGTTAACGAGCCTCAGTTTATAGCATTCTTCTTTTGTTTCAGGTACTTGTCTTTTTCTTTCAAGTTACCTTTGGGTTTAACCTGATCACATGTTTATCAGGGATCAGTTGTAAGAGCCAGAGAAATATAAATTGATCATAGGGATCAAACCAACTTCAGTAAAACTCCTATCTAAGAGAATACACGAACATGACCAAAACCCTGATTCTCAAAAGGATATCTCTACCCAATTCCCATTCGAGCTTTCTGAACGTCTTACTATTAGACTACTGCTTGAAAACATGCACCAACTTCACTATTAGATAGTTACATGCTCCAACAGAAGCTGCCGCTTTGGCCTAGCTCTACTCCAAGACAGAGTAGGGCTTCTTGAAATTATAAGAAGCCAGCAAAATTTGGAGACTAAATCCTATCCAAATAATGTTTCAAATGAAGTCTTTAAGATGCTAGATTTAACATCCATTAATGCCTCTCAGAAGTTTGATGTATCAACCACCATAGCGGAATTTTAGTGGCCCAGGAGGCTCCTCTTCCATGATGCCTGAACCAGTTGTTGCCAAGTAGTCACGGATGGTTGTTTTACGATCCGCAAGAAATGTGTGATCAACAAAGTTATTGTAGACCAGATCACCAAGATTTTCTGCTGCCAGTACACTGCGGTGCCCTTCCATCAATATTGGCTCATGTATAGCATAACAAGATAATTTTGCCACAACAAATTTGCAAGCATAATAAAGTTCTCGTAGATTAATGGCAGTAATAGATTCTTGAAAAGTAAATGTATGATGCAGTAAACAAGTGATGCAGAACTATCACTCAACCCATCACTGAGAAGGTCTTGAAAACTACAGATACAATTCGATAAGTACATCAGATTCCAGAAAAACAAAAGTTCCTATTGTCCGAAAAATAAGAAAATAAAGAAAAGTGAAATTGAGTAGCACTCACCAGTGACGCAAATAAACACGACAAGGTAGTATATCATCATGCCAAATCTTTTGGATACCATATCGTCCATACCTTTGGAAAAATATTTCCTGGTTTCCTGAAAGTTATGTGCAAGAAGATAGAAGATGTTTTCATTTTACACCATGTTGCTTACCAAAAGAAGAAACATATATAAACATGTTTGAACAGTTGGATAAGAGGGTCAAGGGTGCACACAAGTAGGACAAATCACAGTGCAATTTAGAATATAGAGGATATTCATACTCCCTTTAACTTTAATAATTAAACCCATAAACATAGTAGGATACAAATATCAGTTAGTTTTCAGAATTAAAGGACTGTAATTCATCAAAGATAACAGATGCTCAAATCTCACCAAACTTCCCAATAACCAAATTGAACAAACTGTTCATGTCAAATTTTTGTGCAACTTTAACAGCTTGTTAGAAACAGATTCACTTTCTCCAGCACAAAGTCTGATGCATGGATACAATGGTAGTTGGATGTCATCATATCAAGTAAAAGACTTGAGGATTACGTTATAGAACACAAACAAAATTCAACATACTGCTTTTCAACTCCCCAATTTGTTTTATTTGGGGGGCCCCGGGGGGGGGTGGTGTTGGGAACTAGTCGATACACTAAAGATATCTGATAATCACCTTTGCATCTATTCTGGAAATATTCTTCATCACTATAACGGGCACAAAGCACCTGCATAAAAATTAGCAGTGGAACATATCATGAACAGACTTATGGGCAAGTTATGCCAAAAAAGGTAAGGAATCCATGAACAAGATTCAAAATCTAGTCAAGCATACCGCAGGATTAGTATAAAACAATCCGTTTATTGTCTCGGGTACTACCTAAAGACAGATAAAGAAATCAATCTTTAGTTAAAATCATGAAATATTTAGATTGAGTACCATAAGTTCAACAGAAAATGAAGAATAACAAGGTATGGTAAAGCAACTCACTACTAAAAAACGGAATTCATGCTCCCTTTCAATGAATGATGGAATCTGAATTTGTGAATAAAGATATCAGGTCTCAAATAACATCTGAAGCTAATGGTAGAAATTCAACAATTCAAGAACTAAAGGTATACACATACCTCTGATTTTGGGATCTCAAAAATAGTGATTATCAGAGATTCACCATCACAGGGCTCCACACTCAAGCTTGATATCTCCTAAAAAATATAGCAGCATTCAGTTAAAAGAACCCAAGTACATTTCAAAATTGTGATGAAGTGCAGCAAGAAAATGAAGTCCTTAGCATCTTTTTAGCTAAATCTCTCCTTGACACCCTTACAATAAGTAAAGGAAGAGAGTAAAGGAAGAGAGGCTGAGACTAAGAAAAATAATCAACTTGTAAAGCTTTTTAAGTCGTTAGGTTAGCAACAAGCAAGATAATTTAGTGATTGACATAAAAGTTCAGAACATAAAACTGAAGCATCAAGAAAGTCACTGCAACTCATCGAATCCTTTTTCCTCAACTCCTGGTGGTGTTGCGGTGATAAAGTCGGAAATCCTAGTTCTATATCACAAATATCAAATAATTAAGGTGAAAGACACATCAAAACAAAATTTAATGCAGTGGTCTTTTATGGATTGCATTAATGCCATGGCAGATACTTAACTCAGACTTCGGACTAAGGATCATTCTCTCTCATCCAAATATCTGCTTACACTGATCAGTTTCGTATTACAGCAAAACTTCCTTTGTTTTTTATTAGCTAATATAATTGCAGTAAAATCTCGTTTTATTTGAAAAATCAATACTTTAGCAAACTAGGAGCATGAAATGTAATCCACAATACCAAACTTGCATGATCAATTTAATAGCCAAAAAACACGCATTTGTTCCTCGTACTAACACGGAACAAGTGAAATGTAGAACTGAAACCTTAGTTTCAGGTTTCGCGATACCACGCTCGAAGAAAATCGGAGCAACATGAGCAAAAACTCGCCGGAATCCACTCAGTTTACCGATTCTGAAGTTTATAAGCTCCGGAAACGTGCTCCGTGCACTCCTCTCTGCTCTACCAACAACGTAATCATCAAAATAAGCGAATACGGAATACTCCCTACAAAACAAAAAAGTTACTGCCATTACAAATGCCAGATTAAAGCAACTATACGGACCGGAGAGGAGAGAACCGAAGCCGCAAACGGAAACAAGTCCATCGGAGGAGACAATTTTGTCGAAATCGGACTCGTGTTCCAAAGGATAAGGACAGAAGATGTCGCCGGAGGACATTGATGCGGGAGTTCGCCACCGTCCACGAGCGAAGAGGTTGGGGGAGAAGTGGGGACGAGAGAGAGGGAGCGGTTTCAGAAAAAGGGCGGAGGAGGAGGAGGAGGTGGTGGGAAAAGGGAGGTGTGCACGTGTTCGGCACGCGTGGCTCAACATGTGAATATAATGCGGATTTGGTAAATATCCTCTCAAGTCTCAACTCGACTCGCCCTTCAAATCTTTCTCTGGCATATGAATCACGTTCTGGAAATGGAATGGAAGGTGTCAAGTCACGTTAGTATTGGGCAAGAACTACGTCGTATTAGCTGATCCACAAATCAAAATTACTGTTGATTTACAAGTCAAGAGTATTTGGCTTCTGATTCACAAAGGCCTATTTTTCTTCTAAGCATATGTCAATTGTTTTCTTTTTAGTACATGTACATTCTAGCATGTTGTTTAATTATTTTACTATGAAAAACATGTTACTTTTTCTTTTCCCTGCCTAGGGAAATAGGACAGGAATGGTCATTAGAAGGACAGTTCCTGAGCAGTTCACGGCCAAAATTTGATCAAAAAAATTTATACGGTACAGATTTTATCTTGTATCTCGATTTTAACAATATGTGTGGGACCCACAAAATTTTGTTCTAAAGTTACACGTTATTGAAAATAAATTATACCATGTGCAAACAAAGTTACGCGCTGTGCAAAATGTGTGTGGGACCCACAAAATTTTGTTCTAAAGTTACACGTTATTAAAAATAAATTATATCATGTGTAAACAAAGTTACGCGCTGTGCAAAATGCATATAACTGCTAGGAACGGTTGCATCTAAGTGCCCGTGGTCCCCTGCCTAGTGATAGATGTTTATAGTGGGATACATATAATCTTTTAACAACATGTCAATTATGGTTTAATTGTCAACGCACTATAGTGCAAGTGTAAAGGGATAGGAGCAGATGTCTTCATCTAATGGAATCTAATGGACAAATCATTTTACAAGACATGTGAAAATCATTTATCCAGTGGTATTTGATGCTAAAATAGAAGTGGGTTCATACGACTTTAGTGCATTGTTAGTACATTTTTGTTTTTATCAAATCATGAATTGGCCTTGTTTGAATTGTAGTTTTCATTTTTACGTTTTCTGGGAATACATCTGCATCATATATATCAAATCGTTATAGTGAATACATCTATATCACATACACCAAATTGCTATTATAGTATATTTTTTTACAAAAACTCCAAAAACTAGCAATTTCATAGTATGAGGTTTGGGTCTTGTTTGTCTGACCTCCGGAAACATGAATACATATTCAATAAACTACTTTTAGTTTCTACTTATAATAGTTGTAGCTGTTAGCCTTTAGAATTAAGACTCGTGCTGATGAACTGAGTGATGTGCTTGTCAACGTCCTTATTAAGCAGTAGTAACTACGTCTTTTCTTGCTACCTTAATGATTCAAGGGAAGCAAGCTACACTATTTTGCTGTTTTGTGATTGGTTATGGTGTATGTCATATTAACTCCTTTCTCCACCATTCTTGATTTATTCTTGACCGAGTTTTGATGTAGAGAGAACTCAACACATGGACAGTGATCTTGATTGATTTTATTTTTGAAAAGACTACACGTATTCGGAGGATATCCTTCCTGTACGCATAGGATTGACCTGGCAATCCTGTTGGCTCACTGGTGATGTTACCTTAATCTTGATGCATCACAATCTTCACAGAACTTTTATGTTTTCGGGTCATTCAGCTCATAACTGTTCCTATGTATTTACAAAGACAGAGGCCTGGAATGATAGCAAATTCATATACATCAAGAAAGCGAGGCTGCAGCAAATGCATCCCTCCTCCTCGTGTTTCATGCAAGTTTCTTACTAAGCTTCAAAGGATCAAATTCTTGTGAGGGACAAGAGTCGTGAAAAAATAGGCAGATGGCTGATATGTCATCCATTGCGATACCTGGTCTCTTGCGTTTCCATGCACAGACTGCTGATTCTACCAGCTTCTTAGCCGATTCTTCCCTTTCAGGTGTTGAAGATACTATGTCCACAGCTTCTTGGTTAGAGATGACATCCCACACCTACCAAAAGAGAACATGGAGTACATTAGATTATGTTCCAACCTCGTGGTATGAGCAGTGCAAAAAGAAATATCCTTAACCAGCCTACTAGCTAAAGTTTTCCTCCTCAGAGAAGTCTCTACTTTTTACATGATGCTGAGTAAAGAAACAAAAAGGGCATACACCATCTGTTGCCAAAATGGCAAATTGATCTCTATCTGTTATCCTTCTCTGTGTTAATTCTGGTTCAGAAATTAGACCAAAGTCTTTGATGTAGTAGTCACCAAAGGCTCTTGATATTGCTAATCCAGGGCCTTCAAGTGTGTTTCCATTTGGCATCCAAACTCTGTATACCCCCGGTTCATCATGACAGGAACATATCCTTCCATTTGACTGTGTAATTCGCTCGCTTTCCTCTGTAACATGAGAAAGAAACACCTGCATAACTATGGGGAAAACTCATGGAGAAAGAAAGAGAGCGTACGAGAGAGAGCTCACGAGGTAAATTAGGCTTCAGGTCAACAGTAAGCTGAATTGGAACCAAGCTGCCATCATCAGAAGTTGTTGCCAACACAGCCCGAGAGTCACCAACATTTGCAACAACAATGAGATTACCCTGGAATTCATCAAAAGAAATGATTCAGAAATAAGAAATCCACTATTGGATGTACAAATTTGAAGTCACCATCACCATATTCTGATTGATTTACAAATCCAAAAACAATAAATTTGATAACCTGTCTGACAATTGTCAAAGCTGTTGAACCACTATAAAAAGAATCAATCCCTGGAAGCTGAGCAAGTTGATAATCAATTGCTGAGCAAGCCTTGAAGTAAGACTGCTTCCATATGTCAAACTGGCAGCGGCGTCCATCTGATGATCCAAATTCATCACTATCAGGTTTCACGACAAATTGAGCAAGAGTTTCTTGCCAATTGCACAGCAAAAAGGATGGCATCAATTGCCTCACTGTCTTGGCCACAAGATGTCCCCAAGGACCATGCCCGTCAAAAATGCCACAGAATATCATGTCCTCTTGGCATCCAAACTCCTAAAAAAGGTAACCCAATCTCATCAATAAACAAAATCTTAAAAACTACAGATTGTTTCATTAGTATAGTGTATTGTGGATTGTAATCTACATACCTCCCAGACAATAAAGCGATCCTGATTTATTCCTTTCTTCCCCTTCTTAGAATAAGCTGAAGCCATATTACTGGTCCTGTTTGCATTGACAATGCCAGAAGAAGTCAACATCATTTCATTTTTTCTTGCTTCCTTGGCCAAAGTATCTGCGGCTTCCCTCCCAACACCAACTCTACTCTTTCTACCACTCCTAATAGAAATATTTTTTGCCAAAGTTGAAAGGATAGTGGTAAACTGCACCATCTTCTCTAATGATTGTCCTGCACAAGCTGATGTTACAGCAAAATTCACTTTACTTGAAAATGGATCTTATTGTACTGGAAAAAATCATCTAAAAGTTTGTTGAAATCACTAAAATTTTGTAACTTCATTTCAGAACTCTCTGTGATTCTTTTTTCTCTGAATTGGCAAGGACAGCTACATGTTCTATTAATCCAAAGTGAATAAATAAATGACGATTGGGGATAATTTTATCTCTCAATTTTATTGATGAAAAACGAAGAGCTGAAGAGCTTAAACATTTCTTTGATCCATTTGCATCTATTCATGTTGACTGTGCTTTGAACTGTATTTAGGCAAAAGTGATGGATGCTTTCATTTTCTTTCAATCTTTGCACATCCATTCTGATAGGAAAAAGGGCTTGATATGTAAAAAGATCAATTTTCAGTAATCATGTTAAGTTTATGCCTTTATAAGCTAAAACCCCACGAGGACATGAGAAATATTCTTCATCTGTCTTTTCCTGAGCTGTCAGCAAGTTTCTAATGGAGAATTTCTGGAATTCTATAGTTTCAAAGCATGCTTGTTTTTCCTTTATTTTGTTGGCAAAGAAACTGTGCAGGCATAGTTCTACCATCCACTCATGTTACCAATACCTCCATGTTTGAAGAAAGCAATATGCTAGGTGCCAATTTACACTTTATAGAGACTTGGTTGTTTTCGGCTTTTATAAAGAATGATAGCTTCAATTTCAGAACTCTCAAAACAAAGCAAGAACTCGTAATTTTCCAATCAACCTTCTACCCTCTTCTTCTCCAAGATTTCTCAACAAATGAATTCATCGTCTAGCTTTTCATTCACAGCGAAAAACCACTCAATCCAATTCTAAACAATAATGAATATTCATCAACCACATAGGGAAAGTTATGCATAACATCTTAGAAGTCAAAGAATATATGAGAGGACAGATGATACGCACCACTTGTTACTTGCGGCCGGCTCTTTAACTTAACCAAGAAAGAAATTCTGAAACTCCAGAAATCCACAGAAAGAACCCATTTTCCGTCCAGCTCCGGGGAAAATTCGGCTAGTCAGATTGATATGTAAGGGAGCAGGAGACCCTTGAGATGGCTTACACTCCATTCTAGTCTCTTCCTCGTTACAGCGTAATATATAGAGTCATGTATTGCTTTAATGCAGACGTGCCATCGGGTATGATAGAAGTACAAAACGACCCCTAGTTTAACAGCCAAAATCCAATCAAAAGCTGGCCATTTTAGAAATTTAACAATGATTTTCTTAATCACCATTCTTCGTTTCCTATGGAAAAGCCTTCTTTCACTAAGTCTTTTTCTGGAGGGTAATGTAGGAGTAACCTTCTAGTTTAAGATGTCAAATTAATAACGACCAAGCACTGTTAAAAGCTAATTACAATTTAATCAAGCAATTAAGCATAAATTAATGGGTATGGATTTGGATAATGATGCAAATGCATAGGATATTAGGGGTAAGCACTTAAATAAAGTATCTTGGTGGTTCAAAATGTTGCAGACTCAGCTTGGCAATTGGAAGAGCAGTTGGTAACATCTTATATGTCACCGTTCAATATTAAATATTAATATCCGTATTCCTTCTATATTTATTTAGGTAATTAAAGAAAGACTTGAGGGTGATACCCAGTCTCACAAGTTGCATCACCATTCTGTAGTATTTTATCAAGCGCTAATTTTAAAATGGTTGAAATTATAGGAACATTTTGGTTTGTGGTGGTTCCTGCTAGAAGCTCGTAGCAAAAGGTTAATGAGTATGACAAAGTCAATGCAGGACAGACATCATATGAGAACATGATAAAATGATGCTAGAGTTTCTAGAATATATTGAACATAAAAACCTCCAGTACGGCTGAAATTGCATAATTTGCTCTGAAAGATGAGATTAACTGAAGTAATGTGGACGTTAACAACTCTATCCCATGTGCTCTGTTTGATGACAATTTGAAGGGAGAAGGGGATCGTCAAACCATGAATTCTCAAGGCCTAACAAAAGGCATAGTTTGACTTGAAAGTGGCCATGATATGGAAAAGCAGCTGGGAAGAAATGGATTATATAGCGCATGTCGGCATCCAGCAACCAGCGAGTAGAACTCGCTAGCTAATTATTGATTTACATAGTTGGAAGGTCTCTGTCCAGTTTGTTTGTATAAAAACCAACTTTCGTAAAGTTCCAACTTTCCTTCCTCTTGGTGAGGCTGAGCCACCAAGTTTGTGTGTATTACGTGTTGGGGGTTCGGAGTATGTTACCGTCTAGGACTGGAATGCCCGCCTTGTGCCTCCTTGACATTGCAAATCCAAGTACCGAACCCATGAAAATATCTAGGGAAAATAAATTACTCACATTAAACCAGGCCATATACGATGTTGTCTTATTCTAATAGAATACTAGATGAAGTGATTACATGAAACAATGATACAGTTCAATTTCTACCACAGAGACACACGTCTGTTTTTTTTTTTTTTTTTTTTTATATATATATATCTAGCAAGGAAGGTCGAGATTCTTTCCTCCCGAGTATATGAAGTCACAAAATCGAAAGAACTATCGTGACAGTTCCACCTGCCACACGTGTTCTACAGGGGGAAAAGGCCACAGCCATTTAATCTACATGCTCCATTTGGTTAAAGATTTGCTAATGCACTCAATGCTCCAACTTTCAGCTGGATTTTGCTTAGACAAAAAGGTTTGGCAGCTCAACAAACATACAAGTTCAATAAGATCCCAATATATGATCGCATCTAAACAACTACTCAATAGTGAGAGGGCTCGAACTCGAGATCTCTCATTTACACTCTCTCCTCCAAACCACCCAATCCATCCCTTCCCCAACCACCAGAGGATGTGATGTGGGGGGGGGGGGGGTGGGGTTTTATGCACAACTTTTACAGCTATTGAAAACAAACTTGGGGAGTGTTTTAAGTTGAAGACATCTTAAAGCTCCTGATGGCAAGATATAGGAATCCACCTAGGAGAATTTATCAAACGTCAAACCAACTGCAATTGTTAAGTCTATTGCCGCAAGTGATATCAAACTCAAACAAACAATTGGCATGCTTAGCCAATCAATCATTCCAAACAAATAAGAGATGTGATTAACAAAGATCAGCGATTGAGCCTCACTGCCAACTCAACACCTTTTTCTGCTCACAACTTATCAGTGATGCTTGCAGTTCCTGAACATGATGGTCAACTCTAAAGTAATGCTTGGTATAGCAGTATTGACCATGGACTAGACTTCTGGTAAGACCATGTTCTCATCCTAAAAATATGCGCCCAATAATTAATGCTCTTGGCTAAAACGGTTATGAGAATATACAAAAGAAACCTAGAGAATGCAGATCGCAGAAATTTGATTGAATATATCAATGAAAAGATGCAAGAGAATGGGTAACAAGCAAAAGGTAACAACTAGCTTGGTGGAGGAATCAATTTCCCTCTCCATAAAGATATTTTGCTTCGCTTCTAGTTGAGTTCCACACAAAATAGATACAGGAAGCCAACATCTGTACGATTAGGCAAGAAAAATGAAAACAGCCATATTTTGTTCTCATCTTTCTCCTCTTCAGATAGAATTGACAGTTGATATTAACCTTGTATCTTTTCTATAAATAGATATTACCCTAAGATGTCGTGCTATTCATCTGCTCAGCTTGAAAGTCTCTCAAGAGCTGCAGAGACTGATGATAGAGATTAAGATCCATGCCATCTACATTCCTACCCACTCGTGCCCTCAAAATTGCCTGACATTTATGATAAAAGCTCACAGTAAATAAATGCATGAAGTGGTCAGAAAAAATTTTAAAAAACCTCGAGAGGTTTTTTATGTGTGCCATGATTACGCTTAAGCCAAAAGACACGCTGTGTAAGATATATTGCATATGTAAGCACAATCAATCAAACATGCAGGGTCAATTTAATTAATTAAGAGCAAAAATCACATGGTACATTCAAAAAACTTAGCTTGATCACAGAAATGAAGCGTGGAAATAAAGCGAGAGGTTGATCTCCAGATGAAGAATGTCCCAAACACAAATACCACACCCATTTCCTAATTTTCCTATGTAACATCACTTATTTATCATCCTCTGCAGCCTGTTGCTCTATAAGCCACTGAACTTATAGATGGAGAGATCAAAGGATTCCAAACATCAAATTGTCATCGGGATTTACAGAAAGGGCACCAGAATGGAGGATATAAATTCAATGATTGCTCAAATATTTGTATGTAGTTGTACAAGAAAATCACCATAGACATGCATACCTGATTGCTGGGGTCAATAAGCAGTTCTCCAATGAACTGGTACAAGGAACCTATGCGAAGATTGACCTTCAAATGTTGCGTGTCAATCTTTAAGGAAGCATTGCCTTCGACAATTGAGGCAATTGCAGTCTCTATGTCATACTCCTGTAGCCTATAAAATAGAACAAATTAACCCTCTCAAAGCTGCATAATTGATTTTAGATTGTAGCACACAAGTGGCATATCTGACAAAATATCATAAAACAATTAAGGAGCTGAACTTTCTTTAGAATCCCGTGTAAGTTTGTATAATTTTATGTTCTTCTGCACTCGAAACACCTCAGAAATTTTACCGTGGTATATTGATATGATGGTAAGAAAAGTAAATGGCAATGATGACACCACCACGCTTGAAGTTGAAGTATAGTTGCAGATAAACATCGATATAAATATAAATAAATAAATAAACTTCTGATTGAAAAGCAAGAAATGCAAGAAGCAACATTATCACTAACAAGTGTGCAAAGACACCATGACATGAGCCGATGAAGGGCCTATCAGAAAAACCCACTACCATACTTTCGAGTTGAGAAGTGGCCTGCTTTCTCCCCTTCTTATTAACTTTTTCTCTATATGTTTCACAAATCGAAATAGACAAAATTCAAGAAGCATTTGCAACAAGGAGCAACACGTAAACACCTACTTTCCAGTAACTCGAAGCGATGCTCCTTGCGTGAATTGTGAGGAGGAGGGAACTAGTTCCTCAAGAGTCACCAACGCACCAAAACTTACAGCAGATGTTGCCATTGAAGCAATTCTACAAACAGGCGGAGCTATAAGAGTTTCACTGAGGTATTGTTGATCGTAAACCAGAAATTAAGATAAAAATATCCGAAGTTTGAGAGCAATTTACATGATCAATGTCAACTAAGTAAATCAAGGCATGGATTTCCAAAAGACAAAAGACAATTTTATGATTAGTTTGGGGTTTCAGAAGCTACCTCCAGATGAAGGTTAAAAAATGTTCCCTCGGTTTCCAAAATTAAAAAGGCCGGGAATATTTTGGACCAATTTAGTTATCGATTCGGCCACTTGGATTCTGATTTTTCCCTCGTGGGCCCGTTTGAATTGCTGATTTTTAATCAATCTTATACTCACTCCCTTTAAGGTCCAATGTGCTCCATCATTTTTCAGTAGACGATACATCTTTTCTTCCACATGTCAAAAGTGGAGGCGAGACTACCACAAACAGAGAAATTCGAAATGAGTTGAACAGGGGCAGGAGACAACTAGAAAGCGGATTGTTGGTCTGAGCATCTGAAGGCACTTTCTAAACTAACCATACGTAGCCCAGACTCTCCACCGCCCAGGCGTCATAGACCAAGGGAAACATGACGTTGCTGAACATATACGTTCATCATTTATAGGAACTAATTTATGTAAAAGTTAATTTGAGATACATGGCCAACAAGTTATCAATGTGTCAGGAACCATACAAAAAAAAAAAAAAAAAAATTCATCAATGTCTATCCGAAATGTTCCTTTTTTCGGTTTTTATTTTTTTAGGGGTGAGGGGAGGTTGGTTGAACCATATTGCTCTATAATCTATATTGCAGAGAAGTCTTGTGCACAAATTTTTGTGAATCTTTCAAGTACATAAAATATCACCCCCATGAAGACTTTAGAAATCTTCGGTGCCTGCTGATATCGTGCTGAATATTATCGGTTGAGATGGTAAACAATCATTTCTCTGTCACTGGATCCTCATCCTCCTCTATGAACAGAACTGCAAATCTTAATGAAAGTGCTTCCCGCAACTGGCAAACTCCGGCGCTTATTGTCAAAGTAGACCACCAGATATGATAGTTCAGGTGTCAACAATGGACTAATGCCTTGAGGAACACCAGAGTGAATCATGAAACTTTAATTTCATTCATATACATGTAGAAACATTAAGCAGAGAAACTTGTATATAACTTCCACTTCCTCGAACATTAAGAGCCCCGCTAAAGAGCGCCTATATATAACTTCCATTTTCTTGCTGTATTTTCTTGCTTCGAACTGAAGTTTCTGGTCAACCACCACCCCTTTCCATCTCTCTCTCTCTCTGGTTGGGGGGCTCCCTCTGTGTGTGTACTCTCCGCCTGAGGTGCATGTCTCACCATACTTAAAGACACGTGGAAGATAATTTTCAGCTATATACAAGCCGTAGTTAATAAAGATGATGCTCAGTGAAAAACTTGAGATGATGCATAGTACTCGCTTTCATTGAACACAGGTCTTAAATCTTCTTTGGACATGAAATCCAAAGGGAAAGAAACAAGATGCCCCCTAACAGATTCTAACCTCTCCAAGGGATCAGTGCATTTAATATCCCCATCTTGATAAGACTCGAGCTTATTTGGGGCTATTCCTAAATCAATGGTTGCCTGGCCAAGTTTTTCTTTCCAGTAGACCATGCATTGACGGAGAGAAGCCCTGCAAGCTTACACAGATTTTTATACAATCAACAACAAAAAGAAAAACAAATCTTTGAAAGAAGGAACGCACCTGGAATGGATTAGATCATTGGGTATACAAGAAAAAACATCTTGGTAGATCATGGTATTTGTCTGGCAAAATCACATTACACAGAGAAGTTAGTTGGAGGTAAATAAAAGCCAGTGTTACAAACCCTAACTCATAGCACATATGAGTTTACTCATTGTGAGAAGTTAGTTTACTCATTACATTGAGAAGTTAGTTGGAGGTAAATAAAAGCCAGTATATAAGATTTACTCATTGTGAATGGATTAATCTTCTATACACTGACCGTGTATACACTTTCACCATTAAATGCATGACACATAATCCGAATTTGAATTTGAAACCCAAATTTTGCATGTGTCGTACATCCAACCGTGATAGTGTATACGATGTCAATGCATATAAGATTTACTCATTGTGAATTCTTTCTTTTACATTCGAGAAGATTACAAACTTGTTGGCTCAAGTAACAAAAATGACTCTTCCATCAAATCATACTCTGGAGTTTAACTCCCATCTTTATTATTGCAGACAGAAAATTATACACTGAGAATCAAGATAGAAGTAATGGGCAACAACCATATCCTGACAAAGATGAGCAAACATTTCATTGACGACGTACTTGAAAATGGCATTTTACCTTGGCAGTTGCCATCCATATTCCCTTATATGTAGAATCAATCACCGGATCTCTTATTTGATGGACCTAAAAGAGGATAACCAATTATCACCCAAATCTCACATCTCAGAAAAAGATGAAAGACAGATGCAGAGGCCAGAGGTTAGAAATCTTTCATCTATTAATTCTACCTAGTCCTTTTCTACTTGCTTTTCTGTGAATGACACATAAATTGGCTATGCATACCCCTCCTAGAAAGAATGGGGAAAGAAAAAAGAAAAAAAGGAGTTCCATAGAAGAAATGATTTCGAGAGACATGACTATCACACGGTATCAAAAGGGTGATGGAAACTGACCTCTCCAGCTCTAAGACCAAGGTGCTCAGACCATAGAGAAAGCCGCAAGCTCGATGCAAACTTCCCAGCCTTCCATGGCTTGCCTCCCATTAATGAATCAAACAGTTCTTTGTCCTCAACTAGTACACCAATCTGAAACAACATAAGTAACATGGCTGGTCAGCAACCAGGGGCATAATTTAAAATGCGAACCAGAACCAAATTCCTAGTGATAAGCAATCCCAAATTATGTAATGAAGTGGAAGTAAGATTCAACAAATTTTTTGAGGTTCAGAGTACTGCAATATGACATACAAGTCAACACCCATACCAAGATGTATTTAGATGTGCATTTTATCAGCTAGGAGACAAAGCTTGCATAGCTTACCAAACAAACTTCTATGCATAAAGAACAAAAAGAATGGGCTGAACGACGTGAAAAATAATAATTATTGGGATGCTAAGAAATGGCTAAGAAGCTCAGGAACTTATGCTTGCTAGAGGAAGACCAAGAAAAATTTGACTCAGAGAAGAAGTATTCTTCCTTTTCTAACAAAGCTAAAGGAAAAGTATGTGCTTTCCATTATTCTTTGAATAAAATAGACGAAGCAGCTGACATCAATCACTCTGCTTAAATGATTATACAGTGATGCCTGGTGACCAGAATAAGCAAGGTACAAGTCCTTTACAGAGGTATAAAGATGCAATTTACCACCTGTAATCTACAAGGAACAAACTCAAGTAAGAACCCATGAGTAAAGACTGAAGAGAATGGATATAGAATAAGAGAGTAATGTAAACCACCCCGAACATTCAACTAAATCTGTATAAAAAATCCACAGATAAAGAAAAGGAATAAAATATATACCTCAGAGTCCCTTGAGCCAAGCAAACTTCTATCATTGATATTAGCAGATCCAACTAGAGTTATACAATCGTCAACTATCATGATCTTGCTATGTACATACACCTAGAGAAATGAAAAAATCACCAATAGCATCATCAATTTTATGTTGTAGAAGCAGAAAAGAGAACCTTGTAGTGAATAGAAACAGTGAATTCTTATCCCCTTGATTTGCTTTTGCAAGTCAAGTGTAGTGGAAATGAAATGCAATTATCCAAACATTCAACAAATTTATTTTTAAGTGCTGTAACCATCAGACTATTACATGTTTCCATGAATTTCATCTTCTTAGATACTAAGCAGTTCCATGGCTTCATGAGCTGTAACTACTACGTGTAGTATCAATCAAACAAACAACTCATTTGAGTACGGGCTGCTGTTTTCTACCGTGCATAATTCTGCTCGGAAGAATAAAAGTGGCTCTGCATCAAGATAGAATGAAGATAGGGGCAACCCCAGAAAGGTGGACAGGAGCCAAGGTGTGGAAGAGAAAGGAGGTGAAAATGTACAGGGTTTAAAAAAAAGAGTTAAAAAAAAAGAAAATAAAGGGACAGATAGCAATAAATAAATAAATAAGAGAGTTGTCTTTGCGGCTGCAAGGGGTACAGTTAAAGCAATGCAAAGTTACCAAAATTAAATAATATTTTAGCGTAAAAATCTTAAATAAAAATAACAAGGGACTACCTTAGCATTTCTTCCAATTTCAAATATGCAACTTGCAAACTTCTACACTTAGATATAATGTATACCAAATAACGAACTAACATATCCTTATTAAATAATCAACTAAAGATAGGTCCTGCCTGTCTAATAACTAACAAATGGACAGTTCACTCACCTAAACGGTAAAGTGCGTAAACGAGTCAAATTTACACATAAATACCATCAACAACTAAACAATCAGAAGGTCATAGAATTAGCAATCAGATGCTTGCAAGAGACTTCTTAATACACAAAACTTGAAAAAAGAAATTGCACAGTCACCTGACTGGAGGCCACAGGACCACCTTCAAAAAGTCTACCATGAGCTCTAAGACCATAGAAAGATATATAGTCATGCACTCGAGGTCCGATGTGATCATAAAGATTGTCCAATATCGAATTACGTCCTCTGCATATTGTTCGATACTGCCAATGCATAATTGCTCTCACAGATGCTGCGCCACCATCATCCACACCACCCTGCCAAAGTATATAGAGTGAAAAAAATAAATAAATAAAGAAAAATTACTCATATTGGACAAGGGGAACACAACCAAGCATAGTACCTGGAAGCCTGGAAGAAGTGGTATGACAATTATAACTCTGAAACACTTCTTTTCCTTGTAAGCTCGCATAATGCGTTGGTATAATGCTTCCAGTACACGATTCCGTATGATCTCGTCTCCAGAAAGACCTGAGATGAAGAATTGATTCTGGAACAAGTTTCCAGGAATTTATGTCAGACAAGAAACTAAAAGCTGCTTAGAATATGCCTAGCCTCCTTAAATGGAAAACCACTCAAGAAAAGACTGATCAAATACTCACACTGACGGCAATTGCATCAGAAAATTGAATGCAAATTTGATAATACAAAATCAAAAAGCAACAAAATTATTCAGTAAAAAATAAGAATGTTCAACAAATGACCTGTCACAGGCATGGTAATCGCTTTCAAAAGATATCCCTTGTAGAAAAGGAAAACCAACTTCCTCAAAACCAGACCATGAAACTTGCAGAAGAAAAAAAGACAGACAAGTGCAACCACACTAACATTAGCTTGTACTTCAGAGATCAATTGCCTTATCCATCACAGGAACGAAAAGGACACTTTTGAATAATTGAAACCTGGGAAGCTTCAGAAAATGCTAAATGAATGGCTATCAAGACATAACATGTAGATCCCATTGAATGCTGTAGAAAGTTGAGCATAGGCAGTTTCTTAGCAGTCACCAAGGATAAGGTAGTGTTCCAGTTATAAACAGGACACTAGTGGCACATAGGGTCCTTTCCAATATTATTTTCCAAGTTATATTCTCCTCTAGCTGTGCCTTTAGTCCCATCCATACCACCTTCCCATATTTCACAATTTTCCAAGACTTGCTCAAATATATTAAACACTCCGCACGAAAAGTCACATTCAAAATATTTACCTTCCTTCTGAAACTACTGGCCCAAATTTACTCCAAATTAGTTACCTAGATTAACACAATTAATTCATTGATTATCAAAAAAAAAAAAAAATTACCACAACTAAAACTAATAAAGGACAGGAATACCTCAATATATATGAAGTGTTCTGCCTTCTCGATAAGAGAACAGTAAGCACTGTGAATGCTTTCCTCTATTTGGCTAGTTCCAGCAGACCATTGACTGACACTCCTTATAACCTAAACTTGGAAGCATCAAAGGACAGTAGTTATTTAAATAACCAACATAAAAAAGAAAAAAATTTTAAAAGAGTATAATCCTCAGATATATTACATAGAATCTTCTAAAACAAGCTCATGTTTGGGATGCTGTAGGCCCAAAAACAGTTGCAGGTCATTTTTCACAATATACCCACAAAACACATTCCACCACCTCCGCAATGACAAGCCATTGTAACATGATGTAAAAGTAAGCAATTAAAACAATCTTAATGAAATTCATATGATATCACAGTACATTCTCCCACTAAGAAAAGGTTTTAAGCTAAATATTGTGAACTATACTCATACCAGAACCAGTTCTTCTACCTCAGCCCATGTAGCATATATAACCGCTATTTGCTTACAAGTAAAGTTATGTAGGTCAAAGCCCCCCAAAAAGAACTTGTTAAGTAGAACAAGCAAAGATTCCAGCATAGCCTAAATAGTCTTAAACAAAGTGTACTTTGTGCTCATTAACCAGTAACAGACACAACTGCACTAAAAAGAATGACATAAACAACCTGGAGATTATAGCACACCGCTCTGTTTATATAGCCAAACACAACGTACTATGAATCCCACATAGGAGGATAGCATGAGAACATCAACATATGAATCACGCTTATAATAGTAATATGTCTAATGTTTATTTGTTACATGATACAGAAACAAAAACATGATCTTAATATGTAATATATCCTTCCTAGCAAGTGGGAAAAGTTACTAATCATGCCCATCTATTAGGACAGGAACCTAATCTACTTAATAATCACCAACACTTTTTATATCATACACTGATGGGATACAATATGGATGCACGCATGTCACTCAGTATAGAGATCCTCAACCTCCTAAAGAAATTATATCTAACCCCACCTAGAGAAACAAAATCCTGAGCCAGAGTTGCATGGCCTAAACACTACATCTTCAATGATCAATAAAATTAGATGTATACATGAACTCAAGTAGCTCATCATGGATAAACATTTGATCAGAAAGAACTGGGGCACTGTGACATTTAGATCTCACCTGACATCGACATGAAACACGAGGACCAACTTGTCCACTTTCATCTGCCAGATCAACTTGACCACTTCGATCCTGTGTTTCCCACCATTCATTACCTGAAGGCTTGAATCCAGGCTGCATGGAAGACAACTCCTGCAGCATATGTGAGGCATCAAGATCATCTACAAAACCTTTCATTGGCATATCTGGATTAATTGGTTCAACTTTTGACTTTCGGAAAGAGAAAGGACTTTTGCTGGGCCTGCTTGCTTGATCATGGAAACCATATTCCCTACTTAAACCATTTAATTTTAATTGCCCCTCTGAAGCATCGAGCCCATCTGCTTCTTGAGGCATGAGTAAGGGGATATCCTGGCAGGATGATCGAGCCGAAAATGATTCTTGCTTTTTGGTGCGTTTACGGATGTTTCCATCATTCTTAATTTCATCATCAATGTCTCTGTTAATTCCCATGTAGTGGGGAATAACCATGTGATGCTGTGGCATAAGGAGTGGGATCGCCTCCTCATATGGAGCTTTATTCCTCTGAAAAATGATATAGCTATAAAATCACCAAAGCTTTTAAATTCAGAGAATACCTAAAACTGTAACAAGATTAACCTTTGCATAGTTCCAACGCTGAACAAAATGTCTAGCAACATCACGGCAAGGCGGTCCCCAAAAAGCACAGTGGACATCATGCCATGGCATACGCGGATACTTTTGCCGATCTAATTCATCTTTCATAGTATCTTCCCATGAATTTGGTTCCGACTCCCTGAATTGTTATTAGGTATCGGACAGGCAATTATTAGACATAATCGATGCAGATTGTAGCTCTCCACAAAGTCAATCTCATCACTGTATGTGTGTGTGTGTGTGTGTATGTATGTATGTATCACACAATGAGTCGGTACATTTGTAGATCCATTATCATCAAAAAGCAAATTGACATCAGAAAAGTTCCAGATCCAAATTATTCATACTTAAAGTAAACAATGTAAAGTATCCATCTTTACTTGTTCTTTGCAACAACAATCCTCACTCAGGTATAGCAACAAACAACTAGAACTACTTCAAGATCATTAAGACCAAGTAATTTATGGATGTTCCAATGCAGCAGACCATCATGTCCCACTAGATAATTCTGAGACTAAATTGACTTCTAAAATCAGGATAAATAGTTAGCTACAAGATTAAAATGAACTTGTAATGAAAACACGGGGAAAGCACCTTGGGTTGTAATAGTCCTTTCCAGGCCAATTGCAGGGAGGGTAATCGCCCACTTTGTGATCAAATGAATCATAGCGACCAAAGCAGAGGTCAAGCCCTCCAAGAAAGCAAATATGGTGGTCAACAATAACAATTTTCTCATGGTGCGACCTATGTATAAGCAGATGTAAGTCCACAGAAATTTCTGTTTCATCACTGAGTGAAAACAATAATCAAGTACCATATCTGTAGGAAAAGAGTATGAAAACTTAAACAGCTACTGGCTTTGACAATAAGGTGCATACCATAAATAGACACCAGTAGAAAAATGGTCTGGATATCGTAGTACTCTCACATTCTCATGGATGCCAAGAAGCTTTTTCTTGCTGTAGACGCTGTTAATTTTCAGAGCTAGGGCAACCTCTTTGTATAGAAGAATATAAATCTACAGGAAAAGAAAATTCAAGAATCCAAAATTAAAGTTCATACAGTTAGGATAACAAAAGCAGGGACAAGCCATGTTCAGATGCAGCCACATTTTCATGAAAGCCACAATTGTTTCCTTCAAAGAACTTCAGAAGTATTGGCATGTATGAAACATATAACAAGTAAATCATATGTACAGGCATATATACCTGAACACCTTGCTTAGCTTTCATTTCTAGTAAAGCATCAAGCCGAGAGGATGCATGAGCATCAAAAGGCCGCCGCAGGTAGAGTTCTGGGCAGAGCCACCAACCACAAATAAATATCTGCAGGAAACTTCTATTCATATTCTACTTGCTCATATAATAAAAAGTGAAGAATATTATCTGTGAAGGTGAAACTAAAGCTTTGACCTCTGATTTTGCATCCTCAATTGCCAAAGCAATCGCTTCAAATGCCACCCGACCATCTACAAACCACTGAGCCTGACTACCATCTTCTGTCAATCCCCGAGGAGGAGCAAAAGATCCAAAACGGTGAGGGTGACACCAACCCTCAGGTGGCCTAAGACCAGCATCATTAATTGCAGCAACCCAATCTTTGACTTTAGCATTGGCCTTGGTTCTGACCTTGATGCACCGGATTCCACAAGATACCTTTAATAACATCATAATAACTTCAGAAAAAGTGCAACTTCTTACAAATAGCAATGCTGACCTTGGATGAAAACCAATCACTCATCATTTTAACTGGGACTAGGAAGCTAGAGGCAAGGTAATACAAGTCTATGCTACAAACTTCCTTCAGATCACGATGCTTTTTCTTGTTATTCTCATCAAAGCATGGTACCAAATATTCCACTGAGATGTGGAAAAGTTGGGAAAGGAATAGGTTTTTATTAAAAACCCAAAGGGCCCCCAACCCATGAACCTTTAGAGTTGCTTCATTTCCACAATGACTTGCTTGGGTATTGACCTTCTTCTTCTCCTTCTACATCCTTTCAGGAATAGTAGCATAAATATTCTTTGCAGATCTCCAACCATCTCAACAAGTTTTCTCTAATTTAACACAATTATGATTGTTCACTTTTTGTAACATTTATTTCGTTCAAATTCAGGTCAACATTTTATTTCTTAGTTGACTAAATCATTAGCAATTTCAATACAGCTCCTTACTTGCCCAAATTATCTCTCTTCAAATAGGTGGCCTTAACCCTGAAATTTTCATTTTGATTATACTGATGCACTATGACACTAGAACATATAATGCTATCACTCCATTTAACCATATCTATTTGTTCCTATGAATGCATCATCCCCGGTCCCTTTTTTAATTCAATCATGAAACCTAAACGCTTAGATCAGTAAACCCATTATCCGTATCTTTAACTAAAATATTCCGTCTCCAACAATCAAGAATTCAAGGAAAATTAGAATCCTAATCCTCTTTATATTCATTTACAGGTTTTTATTTATTTATTTATTGAAAATTGATTGTCTACAGACCAGTGGCGGAGCTAGGAATTGCAATTAGGGGGGGCGAGTCTCTGTTATTTGGACCAAGTCCAAATAACTTTCAAATATTATTGTTTGGGTCCTTGAGAGGGGGGCAAAGTGAAAATTTTTATCAATATTTTTTTGGGGGGAGGGAGGGGGGGGGCAAAACAATATAATAAAAAAATTTTTACTTAGAAATTTTTTTATAACAATTGGAGGGGGGGGCAAAGTGAAAATTTTTATCAATATTTGGGGGGGCAAAACAATATAATAAAATTTTTTTTACTTAGAAATTTTTTTTTTTAACAATTGGAGGGGGGGCGGTTGCCCCCCCTGGCCCCCCCCTTCCCTCCGCCCCTGCTACAGACACACTCCCAAAGACATCCTTCTCAGGAACAAGATGCAAATCTTTGTTATCTTTAGAGACCCATAAGATGCTCTAAGGACTAACAAGAAACTTTATACTTCAGGACTGGACTCCGAATGTAATGCTTCAGGAAGAGTGTCAACATAGAATGGGTCCTCTACAAGAAAAACATGCATAAACAGCTTACCCTGAAATAATGGCGCAAAGGATTGTGATCCTTTACTTCTTTTGCTAATGATACACGGCCATCTCCATTACCATCTGATGCTGGTAGTACATCAAATACAATTATATCTAGAGGTTGCGCATCAAAAGGATCTTTGAGGAAGGCCAGAAATCCAGGCTTGAGTACAGCCCAGACCTGCATATAATTCCAACACTGTGATATTTCTTGTAGAGTAAATCTAAATTAGATACTACAATACAGGTATTAGGAGCATGACCAGATTTAAATTAGAAACTAAACTATGCATATTGAAAGCATAACTCCAGATAGCTGAAAGCAGGTTCTAACAATTTCAGCATTCAAGCACATGACTGGTGTTAGCTAATTGAGAATGCTTAAAATCAAGTGAGGACATACAAACAGATTTTTTATGACAAGTTGAGGCCACACAGTAAAAATGCTTAGATTATGGTTGACACAATATTGAGGGATGCACAAGAAAAACTTTCCAGTAAAGAGAGAACCAAACGAGGAAAGCTGTAAAATATGAAAAGACGAAAAGAACGCAGTAAGGGATACAGAAAAGCAAACCCAGTACAGCCTACCTTTTTCATCAGGTTGCGAAACCTGTATATGAAGAAAAGGGAGAAAAGACTAGGAATAACAAAACCTAATAATTCTCTGAATAAGAACCACATAAGCAGGATGCAAGGAAACTCAAAATTCTAACTACCCCAAGCACTGACCTCTTAGATTCTCCAACCAAAGTCATCATGAAATAAAAGCAAAGCAAAGCAACAATGATCTTGTAGCAACTAAAAATTGAAAGGTCACCAGTCAATGTCATGCAGTAGTTGAAAACAGTAATGGATCCAAATATGAGAAGAGGAATTCTCAAGTAGTATGCAATTTTCATTATCCCCAAAAATCAGAAAAAACAGAACGAGAGATTCATGGTAGATTATCCAGCGAAGATAATTACCTTCTGCCAATTGTCTTTGCAGCAGCTGAACCACTGACATGAACAACAGCCTTGATGTTCATCATCACTTGGGATTTTTGGTAAGTGCTTCACCATGACATAATCTTCTTTTAGCTTAGGACCATACTCTGGTAAAAAGGACAACCTGGAGACTTCCAAAAATCTGCAAACCTGCCATATAATTGGGAAATGTGAAAGACAGAAAAATACCGAGAAAGAAATCTGGAGTAGCCAAAACATGAATTCAACTTAATTTTCAAAAAATGGAAACATTAGCTGCATAAGAGTTGTAGCCTAAATACACAGTTCAGCTTAAAACAAATCAAAGCAACGATATCTTGACTAACAATCGCAATCTCCTAGTGCTATTACGGGTTAGTTACTATTCCACCACACAGATATTCCATGGTCAATTATTCTTTGGTGAAAGAGATGTGCGAGAATTTCATACACATGATAACATGGAAGTATGTGCTTGTGAAAATTTTCCCTACCGAATTTGTATATGTAACATGAAGGGTTGAAGTAGTTGCCGAATATCAGGTAAAATCTCTCTAGGTGCTTATTTAATTCAAGGCAACTTAAGAAACAAGGTAACTCATTTACCGGGTCAAGCTACTGACTCATGCTCTTGGTGCAAGCACACATGCATAGAAAACACTCTTTCTGTTAGTTGCTAAATTCGAAGGATGAAAATATGAACATTAAAGAAAACAAAGTGTGCTAATTATTAGGTTGTAACAAAAGTTGCTACACTATCTTGCAAGCAAATCTAAAACAAAAATTCTAGAGTAAGACTTTGCATACCTCCCGTGAATTCACTATATCCATGTTCCCAAGAAAGTGATTCAAGTAGCCTTGCATTGCTACTTTTGATCTGTCAGACATTGAATTCTGCCGTCCTAGGGCAGGCCGAATAATTGGCAGGGCAGCACTTGACGGAACATCTCTGAACAAAAAACTACCTGTAAGAATCATACAAATTATGATGCTACTCGCAGTATGTAACACTTACTCCCCTTTCACAATAAGCAATATAATCTCAAGATTCACCTGTTTTTGACACTTTCATCATTACGCAGAGGAATGGTCTCATCTTCAGCTTCTTCATCATCCTGTATAACCGGTGTATGATCTCCTATTCCTAAATTTTGAAGCCATTCTCTGACCTTCACATTTACGCATCCATAAGAAACACATCAGCATTCCACCACAGATTCAACATGAGTAAAAGGTGCAACAGTTTGATCAAACAAACCAACCTCCTAAAAATAAACTGCAAAAATGCACACCGAAGCAAATGAATCTAAGCATACCTGCTCCTGCTTTTCATGAATTTCCTCAATAAATGCCCTTTTCTTCAACGCAAAATGTAAATAGAATACTTGTGAAGCTTTCTTGACTAACTGCCACTTGAACTGAAGAAAGAATAAGTATTAGTCCAGCAGAATCCAATCAATTACTAACCTCCTAACCTATGGGGGGAAAAACACTATTGGAATATTGAAGCTACCATTCAACCAATTCAAGTATTAATATTTTTTTTAGGTGGAACTGACGGTAACGAAAGGTACCCAAATAGGCTACCAATCTTTTCGTCCCCTGTCACCAATTTTAATTGATAATTGTAGACTACCAAAATTCGCACAATCCATCAAAATTCACATACTGCCCATAATTAAAACCAAATATGTGCAAGGTAGCAATAACTGTCACAACAACAATATAACTCCTAAAATTCATTTTCAGTCAAACAACATCCTAAATTAACAACTAAATTTAGTTTAATTACGTCCAAAAACCCAAACTCACTCAATTTCAAATCCGAAAAAGCCCCAGTTTTTACCTCGTCTACAAGAACTCTAAGTTCACCCTTTTGGCGTTCCCTGTCAAAGCCAACACTCCTCACCTCACTCTGATTCCTAGCTCAGGTATAAATGAACAAACTTCCATTCATATCCAGTTCTCAAAAATCCAAACTTGAGCTGATTCCAGCATCACTCTATAAGCAATCTGTTTATGTTCTAGTCTCTTCTATAAAACTCAAAGTAGCAACTTCTCCATTAAACAAATTTCTACCTGATATATTGAAACAAACAAAAAATAAACTAATATTGGCAGCAAGCGAGGCAAGGTGAAATCATACCTGTTTGTATTGGAATTCAATTGTATAAGTGAGCATAATAGGGCTAATATCGGCAGCATCGGGGCGGGACACCTGAATAATAGTAGCCTTAGGCAACTCATCGAAAATTCGAGCTGACTCGGCTCCGTGATGATGATGAAAGGAGAAGAATGATGACATCATCATCGGCAGCGGCTCCGATTGCACTTGCACGTACCTCGGGCCTCCTCCTCCTCCTCCTCCGCCGCCGGTCACCAAGTGCTCCGTCGACGCCATTCTCTCCGATCACCACTGACGATTTAACAAAAAATACAGAAACACGTGTACAATCGATAGCTATGTCAAAAAAGGAATGACGCAATTAATTTGTTCCGGATAGAGATCAAGAAGAAGTAGAAACAAAATAGAGAGAGAGAGAAATTTGAGAAAAATAAAGGGCTAATTAGAATTTGACTTTTTTGGGATGAAATGTGTGGATTTTCTGTTTGGTAGTTTTCAACTTTTCATTGTCTTCCGTTACGTGGACTTTGGTGTGTGGTCGGTTGTGGATAGTCCGGAATTTCAGGATCCGGGTAGATTTGAATTGCATTACAAGTCTCTCTCTCTTTATTTTTTTCAAGTGAGTCTATGCCTTCTAGTTTTCGTTTTTTGACTCTCTCTCTCTCTCTCTCTCTCTGCTTTTTTTTTTTTTTTTTTTGGGGTGTTTTACAACAATTTTTTTAATGGTTTTGGTTGGGATTAGCCACTAGCCAGGATAATTACGCGAGCTTAGCACAATTGTGTGAGTTTTGGCCTTCATTTGGAGATAAATTTCCGAGCACTAGTTTAAATTCTCAAAGAAATGGTCCTTTTCAATTTAGGTTCTAGAACACAAGACGAAATCTGTGGCTAGTACAGGGTAATTACGGTTTGCTTTGGAGCATATCAGCAGATGATCCATTGTTTATACTTGACCGATGGTCGTTGGGATGCAAAAGCCTAAACCGTTTCTTGTTTTGAGTTTTGACTGGTAGGTTTTGCTATTGTGACCCAGATAAACCAACTTAATCAATACTCATATAAATAAAAATTATGAGTCAATTGATGATGCTAGATTATTTGCATTAGAATTTCGAAATTGGCTACATCCCTAAGTCTCCTTGATCGTATGCTTCGTCCCTTAGGAACTGACGTAAGTGTCAAGTTTGGAATACTAATATGCCAGGTATTTCTAGAGAATAGAGAGAGTTAATGCTAATCTGATTAGAAGAAATGTGGCAAAAAAAAGAAAAAAAAAAAACCAACGAATTGAATTGAAGGAAGACATGGGGTTTGTTTGGACAGTAGATTATTTGGTCAACTATATTTGCTGACGTCATCATTACAATTTTCAATACAGCTTTTTATCTTTCTAATTATCTTTTTATCTCACATACATCACATCAGAAAAAATGCTACTGTAATTATTCCAAATAATATTTCAAATAATATCCTATCCAAACAAATATAAATTCTAAATGTTTGGATAGGAGATTATTTGGGATAATTTTTTAAAGAAAATACTGTAACACTTTTTTGATGTGATATACGTGAGATAAAAAGATGATTAAAAAATAAGTTGATGACACAAATAAATCAATGGATATAAATAAGGTGTCAATAAAGTGCAATCAAAAACACAGTAGTGTGTGTTTTTCCTTATATTCTATTGAATTCAAGTTTGTAGCTATTATTTATTGTTTGAAACTGAATGCCTGTACATAGGGTAGGAAGAAGAATAAAGCTAATGCAGGAATTTCATACCTTCGGCTCAAAAAAAGGGAAAAAAAGAAGTAGGTTTTTCTTCACAAAATCCTTCATAATTTTTTCTCAAATTGTCGAATTTAAAGATTAAATTCTTACTAAAATAGCAAGAAGAAGGACAATTTTGTTCAAATTTAAAGATTAGATACTTTGCAAGCTTTAAATCCTCCTTCTTCAGCCAAAGGAAATATAGATGGAAAACGAAAAAATAGAATTAGGTATGTGTTAGTTAAATGGGTTTTAAATGGATAATTAGATATCCATCATCCATTTGGATGCGGACAACCATTTATTATATATTGCATCATTTAATCCACGATCTATTTACATAAAATCAATTATCATCCATATATCATTCAATTATTTGACAAAAATAACCTCAAGATGCTCAGTTAATTGCTAAAAACCGGGCAGAACATGGATGGATTTTATGCATGTATGCTCTAATAATCCTCTTCTCTTATGTAATTAACATATTTAAAAATCTCCCACAACATTCAATAAGAATGGGGCAAAACCAAAATAAATGGTTAATCATAGAAGGGGCACTAAAGAGCAGACAGCAAGCAACAAAGCATTAAAAAAATGGTGGCTAGATTAGAGGGACACACAGAGGTCTAGCAAACAAAAACCATAGCCTTTGCAAGAACTCACCAAAAAACCAGTAGAGGTATAATAACGCCCACTGTTTAACTATTTATCAGGCCGTCTGCTCTTTTAAAACTCACATTCAAAGCCTAAGTTCTTTCTGAACCAAACCAAATCATGGCAGCTAGGTTTGTACATTTTTTGAAGAGATCTCCTCAAACTAAAAGTTTTATCGACAACATCTCCTCAGTCATAGTCATTTTGTTATGAGTGAAATCTCAATTGAGAAGAGAGCAAGCAAAAATTTTGTTGCTCCAAGATGGAGAGAGTCAGATGTATCATGCAGTAGATGAGGTCATCAGCAATATAAAGGAGATAAGCAAAGCCTAACGATGGGTACTAGAGATGAGAGAAGAAGGCTTTCGGGGCTGCCAATGAAGGCTAGGAGCTAAAGAATGTGGAGAATGACTTTAGTAGTAGTAGTCTAAGTAACTTTAGCATTAGTTCTGTAGTAAAAAGACATAAATTTTAAACCCAAATATATATATATATATATATATATATATCAGCCATCCCACCACCCAAAAAAAAGTATAGAATCTTGAGACGTTTTTTGTTAATAAAAATGTCATTTAGTATTTCTAAATCTTTTTTTATCTTAGGAAAATTGTAACAATGTAGATGTAGAATTAATTTATGGAACTAGTTAGAAGTTAGAAGTATGAATTTTACAAAATACAATCAGTAGTATGTTTTGAGGGTGTTTGACATCTTACCTTTTGCCCATGCTTCTTGTTATTAGTGGTTATGAAGCAAACCAAAACAATAGTAGTATAAGTAGTTTTTTTTTTTTTCTACTAGAGCCTTATATGTTTTGTTGTTAGCATGCAGACTTTCTCTCTGAGATACTATTTGATTTACCAGAACAATTTTATAGTTGGCAATAGTACTAGAGAATGGAAAAAAGTCTATCCGAATTTTCACCTGACTTTATAAATTTGCATGAAGTTGCTCATTGAGCAATATCAAATTGGAAGTCACACTAATTAGGTACAAAATAGCGTAAAAATTGATAAGACTGTAAATTTTTTGAAAGCTAAATTGAAATTTGGCAACCTTTTTGCTTTTTCCCCTACAATTTATATCTAACTTTGATTGGGATCTTTTTCTTCCTTTCTATAAGCTTACAACTAATTACACCCAAGGGTGGGGTGGAGCCAGTGCGAACTGCTCCTGCTATGGTAGTATATATCAACAAAGGTCCTTCCCAGCTAAAACATTGTTTTTCAAAGGGGCAAACAAACAAAAGTCCAAGATAAAGCCTACGCAATAATAGGTTCATTAGCTTCAAAACAACAAAGAGCAAGAAAGAACCAACACATCGGCTTTGTGGGGGGTCTTCACCGCTTAGTAGCAGCGGGTCGAATGGGCTTGGCCCCTGTCGGGGTTTCTATCCCACATCGGCTTTGGGGGGGTTGGGATTTGGGTAGTTAAGTCCCTGGGAGCAATCCAAGAATTGCCGACTTTTGGATTGACTTCTGGGATTAGGTTTAATTGTTCAAATGTCGTTTCTCGAAAGAAAAAAGAACCAACACACCAAGCAAAGGCAGGAAAAATGAAGAAATAAAGCAACCAAGACCAAGAGGGCTAAAAATGCTGGACTCATTCTCTAATAAGTACTATACTACTACAATAGTATGGTATAAACTGAATAGTGATTACCATGGAGATTATTAAGCAGTTAAGAATTACGTATTTTTTAATACCTAACAACTATACTAAGCGCCTTTGTTACATCCAAAAAATTGGTAAAGTTATTGTGGCCTGTAAATGCACTAACAGTTTGGGCCCAAAGCAAAGCCTGCAGATCTGGATGGTTGCCTTGTTTCTAGCTCTTATTTCAATCCAGTTTGGATATCTTCCATCGATTAATACTTGTTGGGCTTAAAAATCTTTTCCAATCGATTCTAGATTTATTAGTTCCTTTAATAGATATGGTGGGTTGTTATCGGGGATTAATAAATAGTAGTAGTAGATAACTTTATGGATTAATTAAAGAGAAGGTGCTCGTGCTGAACTAAAAGTCTAAAACCGGAGAAGTCTAATTGAGCTCGACTTTTGGCCCTTTCTTAATTGAGTTCACCTACCCTGAAGTCTTTGGAAATCTCTACGCAATAGATAAATACATTTTTTTTAAAAAAAAATCTCTCTAAGATTAATACAAAATTTCTATTCAAGCACAAGGAGCTTTTGACCAAAATGTTCAAATACATACCTGACCTCACTTGATTATCTACTTTTTTTTTTTAATCGAAATCGATAAATAACCCACACACACACCCACCTAATTTAAACAAACGCAGGAATTAATCGAAGAACAGCCCGAAAGCAATTTAAGGGGAATCCACAAAGAACCACTATTCAGCCAATTGGTAACTGAACAGGGTTCCTGTGGACCTTAAATCCAGAGTAAAGACCCCACGATCTTTCGATGTGGGATAGGATGCCCTAGCCCCCGCGAACACTCTCACCAACTGAATGGTTTGTTTGTTTTCTATACTTGATTATCTACTTCAGTTAGCCTAAACTTGACTTCAAGAATAAAAGCTTATTATATTCGGTGAATTATTAAAGATTTGACTCATCCATCCAAATTCCAACTTCCATTCGCTTGCAAATTGCAATGCAACCTTTTTATATGATGATAAACTAATCTAAACCCTGTACATGACAAACCAATTTTTCAGGAAAACCACTGAAAAGAAAGGTCCTATCATTTTGCCTATTTTGACCCTTTCATGTTCTCCACTTCTCATCCCACTACTCTCTTTTCTATATTTCCAATGGAATTGCTAATATGCATGAAATGAATTGGCAAAGACAAGCCCATCGGGGTTGACTCGTAAGGTGGTGTGTTCGAGTCGCCTCTCTTACCGTCTTGTATATCTTGGAAGCAGGGTGCACACGCGTAGAGAGATTAATCGATAAAAAAATCGAGATATTTTCTGTGTCGAAAAAAAAGTTGACAAAGACAAAAGCTATGATAAACTAATCTAAACTTATCATTTTGCGCATTGTACATGATCTTTAAGAAGTTTGTTACTACTTTTAAATACTACTAGATAGACTAGTAGGTCACTAGAACTGGAGTAAGATCTTTACATAAATGTCAAAAAAAATTGCATTGGAAAATTGGAAGAAATACTAACGTACTAACTAGGGGTGTAATCGAGCCGAGTCGAGCTCGAGTATTGCTATACTCGAGCTCGACTCGACTCATATACACCAAAGCTCGAGCTCGACTCGAGCTCGAGCGAGCCCAAAAAATCGATACTCGAGACTCGACTCGAAAAATTTTCTTGACTCGATACTCGAGGCTCGAAAATTTTTTTCATTTTAGGTCTTTTTACAATTATGTTATTACTTTTTTGCCATTATAGGATTTTATTATAAAGAAGGATATATTGTAAATTTCATATAACTTATACCCATAATGGTCATTTTATAATTATAATACATATATATTATTTAAATTATAAATATATTATTTAAATAACTCCGGCTCGTCGAGCTACTCGACTCGACTCGAGCTGGGCTATTTCGACTCGAAACTCGACTCGATTTTCATTCGAGTTACTCGAAACTCGGCTCGAACTCGGTCAACCCGAGTTCGAGCCGAGTCGTTGACCGAGCTACTCGCGAGTAGCTCGGCTCGCGTACATCCCTAGTACTAACCAACCGTGGCGTAGGCGTAGAGGAAAAATCTTTCAATACCACACGTTTATTCAAGAACAAGAATCAAGGGTTATGTTACCTGTGTAAAGCGCGGACCTATGTGGCCGCCCCTTGAAAATTCGGCTTCAAATCCTCTGTCCCTAAAGTAGTTTTTGTCCCCTCTATCCCTTATTTGTACAGTTGCCACCTGTCTCTAGGCTTTTGTTACTCAAGTTTACTCAAGTTAGCCTTTTGATAATAATCGGTTGATAAGTTTACTTAAAATCAATTAAAACAGATAATTCAAAACTTTTTTTTTTATTTTCTTTTTAACAAAAAAGAGTCTTATTGATCATAAACATAGAAATCAACTAAAACTTTTCTTTATTTTGTTTGAGTTTGGGATTAACAAAACTTGTAAATCAATTATTATCGGTTTATTTGAGTTCGGATTAACAAAAGGTTAGAAACACGTGGCAGCTGTACAAATAAGGGACATAGGGGACAGAGACTACTTTGGGGACAGAGAATTTGAAACCTGAAAATTCACCCAAAAAAAAAAGGGAAAATCGTCCAAAACGTCTTTCACATTTTGTAAAATGATTTTTTTTGTCCCTCACTTTTAAAAGTATAATTTTATGTCCCTTACATATTCACATCGGTCAAATTTAGTCCCTAACTAGGTTTCCGATCATTTTTTGGCCGGAATCTATCACGTGCAAGGCACGTGATCATTTTTTAAGGGTAAATTTGTCAAATTATATTTTACATAATCTGATCTATAGTCCTCCACATTTTATAAAATAAATTTTTTCGTCCCTCAAATTTTATAAAATGATTTTTTTCATCTCTCACATTTCACAAAATGAATTTCTCCATTCCTCACATTTCAAAAAATGAATTTTTCATTTCTCACTAATTATGTGTTTGAATACATTTTTTTTAAACATATGTATATATCTATTTAATTTTACTTAATAATAATAGCATAAACACATGTATGTAATTGGGCCCAACTTGTGGGCTATCTTCTTTTTTTGTATGATTATGACTAATATTTATCAATAGAACCTTAATTTGCTTTTTCTTATTGTATTTTGACCGAAAATAGCTTTATTGGCCAAATTGACAATGAATGCAAGATTTTTTACTAGCTAATACCAGATGAAATCAAATGATCACGTATAATATATGGTATTCGTATTGTTAAATGAAATCAAATAGACACATACATATATTTATGCTATTCGTATTATTAAGCAAAATCAAATAGACATATACATGTGTTTAAACAAAATGTATTCACACACATTTTTTTTAAGGGTTTCCCTCACACACATAATTAGTGAGGGATGGAGAAATTCATTTTATGAAATGTGAGAGACGAAAAAATTATTTTATAAAATGTGAGGGACGAAAAAATTTGTTTTATAAAATGTGGAGGACTATAGATTAGATTATGTAAAATATAATTTGACAAATTTACCCTTCAAAAATGATCACGTGCCTTGCACGTGATTGAATCCGGCCAAAAAATGATCGAAAACCTAGTTAGGGACTAAATTTGACCGATGTGAATATGTAAGGGATATAAAATTACACTTTTAAAAGTGAGGGATGAAAAAAGTCATTTTACTAAATGTGGGGGACGTTTTGGACGATTTTTCCAAAAAAAAAAAGACAAAATAAATACTATTCCCTTCCCTTCCCTCCTCCCATTGCCCGGGAAAATCTTCGCTGCCCAAAATCCCTAACCCTAGCTGAAAATTTACTCCCGTTTCTCAAACCCTCATTCAATTTCCCGATGGAAATCTCTGTCATCTCCGATGCATTAACGTCAGTGGCCTCAACCCAAGGTTTAAGCTTAGGGGTTTCAAAGCTCAACTTCTGTTCAAATCAGTCTTCTGAACAATCCGCCGGAATTCTTCAAATCTCCGCCATGATTTTTCCGCTCGATGCTGTTGCACCACCGCCGGTGAAGTCGAATCGGACAAGAACTTTACCGCGTAGACTGATCAAGAAAAGGCGTCGTACCAGAAGAAGATCTTCAACCGGTGATGATGATAATGATGATCGGGAAGAAGTTTTCGGGTTTTTTGGCGGCGACGGAGGAGTTTTTGATGGGCCGTTTAATAATGGTGGCGGCGGCGGCGGCGGCGGCGGTAGTTGGAATTTTGGTGGGTTTGGAGGGGCAAATTGGGAAGGGTACTCATCCAACTCGTATAATGATCCAGCGTTCGATTTTGTTTACGAGGTGTTGTCGTGGATTGTTTTATCGAATTGTTTGCATTTTGCGTTTAAGAAGGTTGTGAGGATTGTGGCTGATGTATTTGGTGATCCTGCTAGGGAGAAGGTCCCGATGAGATTGGAACCTGTTTGCTGAATTGGTAAAAGAAATTGACTCCCCGAAGCAAAGATAAACTCTTTACTCTGATACACATAATTTAGGATTTGATTATATGTTCTTCGGGAAAAAAATTATGTAAATAAGTGGACAGTACATTTAGGACTATGCTTCTTAAGTTCGCAATTGCATTTACCTTTTTATTGTTTATCAGCGTAAATAATGTAAATATTCATCGATGGATGTCTGACTGATTTTGAATTTGCTTTACTCTATATGATTCTTCTATCCACGGACTGATATAGTTGCGTTACATGGATTGCGTGTTGGTGATACTTCTGTTATACGTTCTGTGATGATTGTTGTGGAGATGTGTTCCCCTTCCATCATACAAGTCTGTGAGCAAAGATTTGAGTTGTCTTGACAAATAAATAAAAGTGTAAGCTGGAGATTTTTTATGCTACTTGACTTACAATGCTGGATATGGTAAGGGTAGCACAATCAATTACTCCTAAAATTTTTTTTGCTCTTGCATTTTGAAGATTTGCTTGGCCTTAAAGATGTATCTTTTTCTTTGTGATTCTTGATTATCGTAGACTTTACATCTCCCCTTCAAAAATGATTCCCCTCCCTATATCTGCCTTTCAATGTGGTCTACGTAGTGTATTCTGGGTCATCTGGTGAATGGCAAGATCGAGTCTTTGAGCATGGTATGTTGCTGTATTGTTGTTTGGGAGTTCATAGGATAGTTATTACTTCCATGTGAAAGTGTCTGAAGCCTGTGATCACCTGTTTCATTTCTGGTTTACCAACAACAAATATTTTGTAACTAATGAGAGCCAAAGAGGCTGTATTTCTTTCTGGTTTGAGGGGGCTAGAAATGTTGTAACTAGTAAGATTCAAAAGGAGCATTTGGTGGTTTTATCTTCTTCAGAAGTAAGAAACCAGTAATTAGCTTGGCCCCTCTGGGTAGTCAAATCTCCTATTACTGCCAGAAATTACGAACTTTCTTTTGATGTCCCTGCCCTTAACTTGTTATGTTTAAGATCTTACGACAATGAAGTTAGTGAATATCGATCATATGCCTTGTGAAGTGCTATATTTACATTATCTTGCAAAGGAACATCCAATGGTCTCTCTTTTACTGACTTAGAGGCCTTGAATACCCTAATAATTGGGATTTGTCTAGGGCAAATTTCAGGTTCTTTATTTTATTTGAAGTCAGGCTGATTGATAGAAGCATGAGTGCCTTTCTTTTGGGGGTTTTGTTCACGGCCTCTGAACCAATTTAGTATGATTGCAATTTTTTTTCTTCTTTTGGTGCTTGTCCTTGCATTGACTGTTGAGTCAACTGGCTACCTCCTCGTGTAATTTCTCTAGCACAATCGCTGTTGCAATTTTTTGTAGTTTCTTTAGTACTATTTTACTATTAAAATTAAGACTAACAGAAGGTTTGGAGGCATGTGCCTCAAAGACTGTTTGTTCCCCAGCAGGTTGGCTGGTAAATTCTTGACATGCCGCTCTCATGCAATGGACCTAACTTATGTACGACTTCATATCACACTTTTCTACTTTCTACGCCTTTTATCTTTTACATAGGAGAGAAGTATCAGATGATGATGGGGGAACTAGGCAGCAAACTGTCAAGGAACAAAGATGGCAGTTTGAAAAAGCCCCACGCATATGTCCCATTAAGATTTGAAGTGACACAATCAGCACTTGGTTCATGCATCTTCTTAGTCACTTTCGATCGACTGATTATTCCTAGTAATTACAATTACACATAAAACACTTGATAAATTATTTTTAATACCCCGAGTCTCTATCTGCCGACGTACGGCTGTCTGTCTGTGGTTTATTCTTTTTTCTTCTTCTTGGATATCGATCTTTCTCACTACTTTGTGTCTCTTCTATCTCCTGTTCCAGTAATATTCGATTTTGAACTGCTAGATGTGGCAGTAAACATCATGGCATTGTTCATCTGTTTCGTAGAAAAGGGGAAAAGATGTTACCGGAAATGTGCAGAAAATTTCAAAGAGTGCCCAAATAGTTGTTGGTCCCATTCAGCGTTTACTCCTCCTTTCCGGAGCATTTTCCTGGGTAACTTCCCAAGTACCTTGTAGGTGATACGGCTGCTCTATACATAATAATAGCTCTACCCTTTAATACCCGAACATAAAAGTCCTGTGCATTAATTTCCAAAATAAACAGGCATAGGATGGCCTTATGCATGAAAATTCTTCTTCAAATTGCGTAAGATGGAATTTCAAGAATGCAGATGATTATCCAGCTGAAAACAAACTCTGTCGTACTTTAATTTGATCGCCGAAGTATTTTGCGATTTTTTTCTGTTAAAATCAAGTAGTAAATTGCACTAACTTGTGTGATATAAACTGAAAAGTGAAATTCCAAAAGTTTAAGGACATTTTTGTCCCCAGCACACCACCCTAGGTAACTTGCCAAACAATTTGTCTTTTTACGAGAAAAGACCATTCCAAACTGGTATCAAGCACCTTTTGTTTTCGAAACAAACGAGTAAACATGAAAACCCATTCGGGACTCCTATCAAATTAGCGATCGATGCACGCTTGATGCGTGTGTAATGAATGTAGAATCCTTCGTTTGAGATAACGAATGTAGAATCCTTCATTTGACAACAAAATTTAAAAGTAGTAAATTTAAAAAGTTATTGCAACAAAATATGATAACAATCAAACAAAAAAATTAAAAGAAGCAATCACATGCAGTGATTGATTAATGAATCTTTTAAGAAGTGGAAATTTTTGTTCTAAATGTACTCTTATATTGAGATGGAACTCCACAATCATCTAGAGGATAGTATTGTATTCAACAATTGAAAAGCATCAAAATCTTATGGCAAGAGATAGAAAAAAAAAGTTCCGTACAAAGGAGATGGAGAAGAAGTTATTTATGTGATTTTGATTTGTAGTTCGGTGGTGGGGGTATTTCATCGTGTGATGTTAGTGGTTCGTTAGAGTGGGATTAGTGATGATGAGTAGCTATTTTCTTGATAAAGGTAATACGTACGTAAGAGAGAGGCGAGTTGAGTTGAGTTGGATAATAAAGAAAGAGAGATTTTTAGTAAAAGATTCTGAATCCAAAATCTCTCACTTAAAAAAATAAAAAGAGAATAAATACATGTCACAAGACTAATCTAATTTTCAAATGGTTCAAATCAACTCTGTATTTCAATGTAGGCTCCGTATGTCTTGACTTGGAGGTGGTTCAGTATTTTCCGAGTCTTCAATAACAACGTAGTTGGGTCTATGTTTTCTTCTTATTATAGGAATAGTCGTAAGCAAATATTATTGTTTGTCAAAAAAAGAAAAAAAAAACAGAGAAAACACCTGTATGTGCAACGTTTTCCCGTCATAGAATGTAGAATAGTCAATGTTCTAAATGCACGGACTACCGAATCCAGCCACAGTAAAAGTTAGTGTGCACTATACAGTTGACCCCTTAATTATTGAGGTCTGAATCCTTCTCTCTACCAGAAGAAAGGGTTCACGAGACAATCTAAGATTTGACGTTTCTTGGGTGTTTTTTGTTCTCTTGTCTCCGTAGCATTTGCGAAATTTGGTTGAAAGATTTGAAGACGTGCAGGCTGCAGCTTAGAAAGGAGACATTTTGGCCATTATCCGACGTGAAAAAACAATGCAGACAAAAATCACATTTGTATTGATCCGCTCGGTGCTCTTTTCAGCGTTTCCCCTTGACAAATGACTCACTGAATTTGCGTGTAAAGGGGTTCCAGTCTTACAATTTTAGAAGGGATTCCAATCACAAAGGTGCCCCATAAGTAAGGATTATTTAGGTAGAAGTCCTTTCTTTATACAGTCATCACTACACTAATACGTATGACTTAAGTACATGTGAACTCCACTACTAATTACGCAGGTCAATTGGAGCAAACATTAGTTAAGAAATGAGGCCCAATGGGTGATTCAAGAAATCAGTAGTATTACTACTAATCCGTTTTAACTCCTAATTTGGTAGGCGTCAACCAAGCACAAGTAGTGGTGTATTAATTGTAGTAAACGGGTTGATATTAAGGGTCTGTTTGGTTGGAAGTAAAATGTTTTTCTTGGGAAAATATTTTCCGTGGAAGTAATTTTCCATGAAAATCATTTTCCTTTCATCATTTTCAGGTGTTTGGTTAGTTTATTGAAAATATTTTCTTACTCATTTTTCTGGTGCTTGTTTAACTTTTGAAATATTTTCACTTTTATCTCTATCTTTACTTTCTACACATTATAACTACATACTTCTTCCCATGCAAAATAAGAAAATTTATCTCATTGTTTAACTTTAAAAAATCTTGGAGAAATGTATATATGAATAAAAAATATCTCCTTAAGCAATAAACAAATTGCTGGCCATTTAGTGTCAAATATCAATCACATGCAATGCTTATTGTGACATATATCTTGCACTCTCACTGCTGAAAGTTTCTCTAGAAAAGAATGTCCCTTTTATACATAATTAATTACTAACATATGATGAGCAGGATGAGATTTTTTTTTTATTTTGAATATACTAGAGGGAGGGTTGGGTGGTACGGGGGAGGGAGTGTAAGGAAGAGGTCTTGGGTTCGAGTCCTCTTGTTTACACTAAAAAAAAAAAAAGAACATACTACAAGATATTGTCAGTAAGTTTGGAACATACTACAGGCGGGATGCATGCATTTTGGAAAACAACTTCAGTAAGTTTGGAAGGGAAGTTGTTTTCCATAAGATGAGTGAAAATATTTTACATAGGAAAATGTTTTCAGTAACTTTTGTGCAACCAAACACGGGAAATTAGGAAAATATTTTCCTGGAAAACATTTTCACCCGAAACAAACGGACCCTAAAAGGGAATTCTTTCCTCAAATAGTGACCTCATCATCCTCTGTGCCCCCCACTGGCAACAGCAGAAATAAATGAATACTCGACGCCGTAGAATAAATTACTCCCTCCGTCCCATTTTATTAGTTTTGTTTTTTTTTTTTGTCTGTCCCAAATTGTAATCCACTTTCCCATTAAGGAATGTAGTAATCTTTCAAATTGTCTAAAATACCCTTATTAAATATCTTGTTATTAATACATTGTTATTAAATACTAACCCACTACATTGAATACGTTGAGTTTTTCCAATACATAGATAAATGAAAAGTCTATCTTTGTTATTTATTGGCACTGTTGGCGGTAATTGAAACAATCAGGGTGCACTATTGGCGGTAACTGATATTTATTGGCACCATTAGCTGTAACGGATATTAATTGGCACTCTTCGTGATTAGCATAAGGGTATTTTAGGAAATTATTAATCTAAATTTATGTTTCCAACCAAATTAATTACACTTTCTTAATCAGTGTGAAAAAAAAATCAAGACTAACAAAACGGGACGGAGGGAATATGTAAGAGCTGAGAGTGCTTAATTACGAAAAGGTGTCTTGATTGGATGAATGGAACAGCATCATTACCAATCAGACATTATTAATTAGCCAAATGCAGAATACGACACAAATTTTTTGCAATGAAGTATTTCTTCTAATCATACCGTGATAGTAACGTAGTAATACTACCCTTGCTGGCTAATTAATTGATGCCAAAGCATTATTATTATTATTATTATTATAGTGTACCATGATATTGACACCATCCACAGAATGCAGTAAAAATTATCCCACATCAGGCAGTAAAAGTCTGAAAGTACACGCAAAAGACAAAACAGGAGAGAAAAACACGCAGTTTCTAATCTAGATAGTCTATGGTAAAATTTCACTTAATACAGCAGATTATTAGGCTGCTGGGCTGTAGCAACAAGATCGTCCATCATCCAGAGATCAACCGGGTCCGATTCAGTGATCCCACCAAACTGAGATGTTGCTGTGGTGGTCGTCTCAGGTTCTAAGCCCAGGAAAGATTCCAAGCTGGAAAATTGATCCCCATACTGATAATCTTGATCAGTCACTTGGGACGGATAGTAAGGCTGGGGTTGGAAGCCAGGGTCCACTACTGGCGGGGTTGGTCCAATTGACTCCAAGATCTCCTGATCAGGCTGAGGATAATAAGCCGGCGGTGGCTCAGGGGTGACACAACGCCGCTTGGCCAGTGGCTGCCGAGGTGGTGTCGGCTGTGATGGGGTGGTTGGTGGCGGCTGATCATCAGCAACAAAGTTGAGTTTAGCCTTGTCGCCCCGGATGCGCTTGGCTGCCTTGTCATAAGCCCTGGCTGCTTCTTCAGCTGTGTTGAATGTGCCGAGCCAAACTCTAACGCCCTTTTGTGGATCGCGAATCTCAGCTGCCCATTTTCCCCATGGCCTCTGTCTGATCCCTCTGTACTTGTTCTTCCTAGGCTTCTGACTGATCTTCTCAGACTTCTGATTACCTGCTCCTACACTTCCAAAAAAATCACTTCTTCTTGCTAATACTACATCAATAATCATTCAAGTTAGACACCATTAATTCTTCATTCCTGCTAGACACCATTAATCCCCAACCCTTTATTTATTTATTTATTTTTAGAGGGGGGAGGGGGATTGGGGTGGTTGTTGTGTTGTAGCATGAAAAATTGATCTACTATGTACACGTACATATGTCAATCTCAGAATTACCTATGCATAATACATACATGCAGCTACACCGTATCAAAATATATAGGTGGATATAATATAGTAATACTTTGTACGTATGGATTTGTGAAAACCCTGATGGAGTTGTTACGGTAAAGAAATACTTATTAGTAAATATGTTTAGAGCCATCCTAAATAGTAAATACGCAGTCCCTAAGAAAGTAGATAATAATATAATTGGAAACTAAAAGCCTATTATATGTAAGCTTGCTGAAGTATGCATACATACATATCAAAATATAGGAGCGTCCAAGTATGCAGTAGATGTATTTACATGTACGTATGAATCATCAACATAAATCATTTTCTGAGCGCGCAATTAATTAGGTCGTCATACAACTATTATACTTTATTATTGGAGTATTATTATTATTTTTTTGGTAATTTATCCAAAAATGGCAAAAAAGTACATAAAGGTAGCAAGTGGTAGTAATAAACCAAGATGAATGATAGTATCAGCAGAAAATTCAAAGATATGTAAGCTAGTGGCAGTAGATTGTGTTCAGGTAATGGGGGGTGAGTGGACCGACCTTTCTTTGGGTGCTTGTTCTTGTCAGTGGCCTTGGTATCTGCAGCCTGGCCAGAAGGGTCGAAGCCCCAGAAGGGAGAGATGGTGTCAAACTCAGCCCACAGTTCTTTTGGGGTTAACTTCCGGCCGGGGTTGATCGGAGACCCCCCGGAAATGATTGCACCTCCACACATCTTTCTTTTTTTTTGTTGGTTGTTCTTGTTGTCTGGCAGAAGAAGATGGTAGGAAAAAAGTTTTCAGAGAAAACTGAAGAGGAGGAGGAAATGAAATGAAAAAGGAGGAATAAATAGAGCAGAGAGAGAGAGAGAGAGAGAGAAGGAGAAGCGTTACGTATTGAGGGTCTTAGTGTTGTGTTTTGTTACGTGATTTTACGAAAGAGGGGACGGTTACGAATCAATAATCAAAGGGAAAATGACAAGTGAGGAGAGCTGAACCCAGACTTTGTTTTTATTCGGATTGTATATTTTATTTATATACATATATGGGATCAAACGGTGGAGAGAGGGCCCATCCATTTGATGTTGATGATGTGATGTAACGTAACGGGGAAATTTTCTTTTATTTTTTTTTGTGGGTCCAGATGAGATGAGATGTGTGATGAAATTATGCACATCAAATCAGTATTGAGATTTTTGCAAGTTGGCAAGGAAATTTGGGTAAATTTGAGCTACCGTATTTCGGTGCTCAAAACTCTGATTTTCATTCCGCTTACTTTATTTTAAATCTTGTTTATAACTCTAATTGAGTTCCAAATTTCAAAGGCTGGTTCGCAATGGGTGCGGTTTCTGCAATTGGGCTATTTTAAAAGATATACTGACAAAATAAATAAATGTAAATATTAATGCATTATAGCATGTAAAAAAAAAAACAACAACTTTAGAATTATTTTGTTACAATTAATTTCATCTTTCAAATTTATATTGAGCACATCTGGGTTATTTTTTTTTTCAGACAAAAAACACATCTGGATTATTAATTGCAATTGCTTTGCCTATCGCATAGAACCCATCCTTGCAAGAGGGTGTGGGATGTTGGTCCCAACCCTCCTTCCCGATTTGGATACGTCAAATTATGAGAGGTCTTTTTTAACAATAAAATTAGGAGATTTTTTTCTGAAATAATAAAAATGTGATATTAAATGAGTTGATTCCTGGTACATAGTACTAATACTAGTTTATTTTCTTTGGATTTTAGACCATATGAAAGAAAGCATTGCCACTATAATATAAATAATAATCACATCAGAAAATTCTGCCCCCCAAAAAAAGGCATTAAAAGAAAGATGACAATCGAAGATTATATCCCAAAAAAGGAAAAAAAGAGTAGAGATATGTGTTTGGATAGAGTGTTATTTGAAATATTATTTGGAATAATTACTGTAGCACTTTTTGTGATGTGATGTACGTGAGATAAAAAGATGATTGAAAATATAAAAAAGTGAATTGGAAAATGTGTTTATGATACAAGCGAAATATTATTTGGTATAATATGAATATCCAAACAAACTCTCGAGTCGAATAATGTCGAATAATATTGGATATCCAAATCAATAATGTCGACATAGTGGCACCAACCTAAAAGCCACACGCAGTCGAAGGCCCCAAAAAACTTGCTTTTGGGCTGACCCATCTCGTTTTCCACAAATATTTTCTTGACACATTTCTTAATTACTTCACATGCATCACGGTATATTTTTTTTCCTCAAAAAACTTACAATCCAAACGGGTTATCATCTAATAAGCATTAATTAAAGTTTAAATGGATTTAGGAGACAAATAATGAAGTATATTATGATTTGTCCATCAATAATTCCGTTTCTTTCTTGTCAAAAAAAAAAAAAAATGCATTAGTAGAACTCAGAAAACAGATCAACAAGGCGCATTTCTCTTATCCCACCAAGGGCAAGGGCTAGTTTACTTCGGGAAATATAATAATATGACATCAACTGCATGTAGCAGTGCCGCAAAAGGGCAAACTTCACGAGGCACAGCGCATCAGACTAAATGGCTTTTAGGGAGCGGGGGTTAGACTGCTGAGACTTGTCTCGAACAGAAAGAAACGCTTCTTTTGTTATTGCCTCCCAACATTTTCTATGCCTTCTTCTGAAGAAACAGCCCAAAAGTTCCACATCATCCGTGGGAAACCGTTCCTTAAGAGGAGGCCAAGGTTATGTCATTCACAACCCTACAAGCTTCCAATGCAATAATCTTCCCAAACAAAACATATGATATGATAATACCCAACAACTATCACTCCAATAATTTCGTTGATCTCTGATTGCATCTGGGGTCTGGCAAACTTAGCATAAGCAGAAGACAAGAATACGTTGTCGTGCCATGCTCCATAGGCAAAGCCCTGGGAGTTTTGAGGGGAAACTTAAGACCTGATCCCTTGCTCACAAGTCACAATAACACAACACTGTGAGGATCTTATACCATCAATTTACTCGGTCACCGTGGAATTTAGTACTCACCCTTTCGTATAAAACCTACATGAAGATATCAATGAATGTATAGCATAAATTTTCCATGAAACAATATAATATTTTGTTCCTCATTCATCATCTCAGCCTCAATCTAATGAAACATGTGTGTTATACATGACTATAAAATATCACCTATAATGGGTGTAGACCCAATCAACCAAACAAAAGCAATCTTTTAGCAGACTAACATATATAATCTCTCCAACAAATCGCATTAAGTGGGAAATTATCAAATGTAAAGCGCAGTTGTACACCAAAGGCCACAGAGACAACATCTGCAAGCTCGTCTAGTCAGCCATTTTGGTTAACCGATGAATGGTACTTCTTGCAACCCTATTACCAGGATCAATTCTCATAACACTTCTGAGGTCTTCAGCTCCAAGCTTGTACTTCTCCATACTCTCGTACAAAAGAGCACGTTGCACCAAGATGTTCACATTTTTGTCATCTTGTTCTAGCGCCTGCACAATCCAATGGCCAAAAAGTCTCTTACTTGGAGTGAACCGCAAAAACTCCTCAGCACGATATTAAAAGATCAAACAAGAACCAGCATATTTATTCACCAGCCCCAATTAATATTCAAAAAAAAAAAAACGAAAAAGAACAAACAGAAAGATGCATCAGTGTCCCGTGGATTTTCATTACCTTCCTGCAGATGCTCCCAGAAAACACCACCTACATTTTTGTCAGCATAAACCAGGGGAAGAAGGAATAGTATCTTAAATTACAGGTTTTCTCTAAGTGGCTATGCCAACTGCATACTATTTCCATAAACTGCAAATACAGATCTCGTGAAGGGACATCAACTTATACAGGAAGCACAAAGTGTAGAAAGAAAGGTTCAACAAAACTTTGACCTGGTCTGAAGCCTATACCTAAGTAGCTTGCTCGTACATCCCCTCCCCCCGCCCCCAAAAAAACCAAAGAAAAAAAACCCCGAAAATCCCCAACAAAAGGTATCATGCATAGATGTAAACAGAATGGATCCACGCGGCTAGTTAGGCAAGGTGATCTCAATAGCAACAATAATAATTAATAAATACAAAGGAAAGGGGCCTTAAATAGTTTCCATTTCAATAATGTGAGACACAAGGGTGTTATAATAGCAGTATCGTTTTCCAAAGGCTCTCAATGCCCCGTTCAAGCCCTTGACCAACCTCTAAACTGTTCACTAAAAGGTCTTGACTGTAGTTTGATCCATGCTGATCAAGTATGAAACTTTAAATTTAGTCATGGAAAGACCGACTAAAACTTCCTAGAAAAATACCTGACAAGTCTCTTTATAAAACAGTTTTCATACTGTAGCAACTTGGGACTAAATATACAATTCTTGATCCAATTAACTAGTCCTCCAATATATCGGGGAGCTAGTCTATGAAAGAGGGATGGTTCAACTCTAACTTGCACAAGTAGTTTCTTTAGCAGTTGAAGTGCCATGCCAACATTTAAGTATGTCACAGAAACAAGAGCTGCTACCCCTATACTCACATAAAATAAAAATTCTTGAAGTTATCTGCCAGATAAAACGCAAAATTCACCAGTTACTTGACGAAGTTCAGTGCTCAGACTAGCTATATTTTGGGAAGGTGCAATTACAGGGCTAGTTATTTTGGCACAGCAATTCAACCTGGAAAAGCACCGAAAATCATGAAAAAATGATTTTGAAGAAAAATAATATACCTTTGTGCAATCAGCTACAGCTTTCTTATATTCACCAACTTCTTTGTAACATGCAGCTCTGCATGTCAAGACGTCCATGATGCCAGTATCATCTCCAGCTTTCTCCAAAAGAACGACGGTCCAAGACAACCATTTTATGGCGTCAGCAAACTGGCCCTGCTTGTAATTGTCTAATCCCTTATTTTTCGCAGTTGAAGCACTAACACCAGCAGGTGGGGGTGGAAGTCCTTCAAGTTCGGTTGTCCCACCTGTGTCATGGCCATTGAAGTCCGATTCGAATCCCCAGTCATCGCGCCCAGAAGAATCCTGGCTTTTAAATTCAGCACCGCTGCCTGGAGTTGTCGTAAACAATGCATCAAAACTATCAACACCAGTGGACTGACCAGATGGTCGACTATGAGGCTGACTACTAGGGAACCCAAAATCATCAATATTCGAAAAAGAACCTCCTGCACCTGGCCCAGCAGTATTATGGTTCCCCGAAGGAAAACTACTTGGCTGACTCTGGGACGGAGTACTAAAGAACCCAAAATCGTCAACATTCGAATAAGAACCTCCTGCACCTGATCCTGTCGAGTTGTTGTTTCCTGAGGTAAAACTACCTGAAGGATGTGCAACTCCACTTGTTTTTGAAGCACTCTGAAAACTTTGAAATGCATCATCTCCAACTTTACTACTAGCACTTCCTTTACTCTCTGACTTCATATTACCACTCGGTTTAGACGAAAAATCAACTAAGGAACCAAACGGGTCCTTATTTGAACCCATCCCACCCAATCCTCCACCTCCAGCCATACTCTTCATAGAAGGACCACCAAGATTTGTTCCTTTACTAGCATTCCCATTCAAGTTAACATTCCCTCTACCGCTGTTGTTACTGCTAAATCCACTCGTATAAGTCCCGAAAGTTTCACTAGACCCCCAATTTCCGCTACTTTTTGTTGAATTACCCGTTTTGGGCAATGAATCCGCCATACCCCCCATTGAAAATGAGCTCTTATTCGACGCCGGAGCTGCATTTTTCAAAGGCACATTACTATTGCCCTTGTTCTGACCCAATGCCGAGCCAAGCAAATCACCAAACAAGTTGGGATCTTTGTTAACAACTCCAATCCCAGAATTCAAACTGCTAGCTGGGGCAGATGAACCCCAACTCTTCCCAGAAATATCCCCCACCATCGAAGTGGGACCCGATAGAGATCCCGTCCGAGTTGATTGAGCCGGAGCAGCAGGTTGGTGGGTCCATGAGGGTTTGTTAATAGGCTGGTGAGTCCAGGACGGCGTCGTACTGGGCTTTGCCTGAGCTGATGAATATGAACCATATGAAGAAGACTGGTTCTTTTGATCGCTAAGAGATCGAGAACCCGACTTTCCAAGACCCAAATCGAACTCGAAACTATTTAAGGATCCCGATTTGCTATTGGATTTTCCGTAGTTTGAATTCATTTTCCTCCTCTAGATGTGAATTATGTTTAGGAAGTTTGGGCTAATCAAATCAAAGCCAGATAAAAAAACGAAAACTAAACGTAGATGATCCGAAAATATAGATCAAACAACGAACTACTAAAAGAAAGGAAGAAAGAAAGAAAGAAAGAAAGAAGGGATCTCGGATGGGTTCAGTATATACCTGATGGAGTTAAAATTGGAATTGAAACTGAAATTTGCAGAGAGGTTAAAGAAAAGCTTGGACCGCGTAAGGCTGAAAGGAGCTCAGAGCCACCGCTGGAGAGAAACCAAGTCGGAGGGAATAAGAAGTGCGACGGGACCGCGAGTTGGAGCAGGAGCTGGCTAATTAACATATATAGCTAAATGTGTGAATGCCATTCTCTTCAATTGAGTTGAATTGCTGACGTGGCACATTTTTATTGGTCTATTGGTGGTAGTCCTCCGATTGATTGAGCTAATGAATTGAATTGAGGACAAAATCGAGATTTCACGCCTTAATGAATAGGTAGGGTTCCGAGAGTCTTCGCTTGCGCCGCTCATTGTGTTTCTTGCTTCTGCTCCGTTTCTTTCTTCCTTTCTTCTCCCGTTCTTTCTTCCTTTCTCCTTTCTTTGTTTTTCACTTCTTCTCTTTCTTCTTTAATTGAACATTAAATAACAGTGCAAGACAAAACAAAGGTCACATGTTGGTCTTCTTCCAGAGCTTCTCTCCCCTTCCATTTTTCTTTCCTTTCTTTGGCAAGAAAATAAGATTCGGGATTTTCTCTCCCAGAGATGTCAAAATGTTTTTCCTCCTCTTATTTTCTCTTCATCTCTCCAGTTTTTTTCTGCACCGCCATCTACCCAAATCGTTCTTCCTCTCATCAGCTGAATCATGTGTACGCTGGATCATCCACCATTATAAAAGCAAAAAAAAAAAAATATGGAGATCGTTTTCCCTTTTAAACTTTCTTCATCTCCTTCTAAAAAATTGTCATCTTTATCGGTGATTTTTGTGGGTTTTTTTTCCTAATACTTGATTGTACTTTCTATGGTGTTGTAGGTGGAAAGGTTGAATATTTACATTGACTCCAGATTCAAGGTAAGTGTCTTCCATGACTTTTCCTTATCTTTAAAACCCTCAATTCTTTTTCTCATATGCCTTTACTCTCATCTCTAAGGTTTTTTTTCCTGTTTTTTCGTATTGCTTTAAGAAGGAATAATTTGACTTCCCCGTAATATATTGTGCTCTTTTTTATGTTTTGGTGAAACAATTTTTTTTTGTTTTCGTTTTGGGTTTTTTGCTGTTGCTGTAATTTAGGGATTTTTTTTTATGGAGAGCAATGAAGGAGGGGATGATAATGTTCTGGATGGTTTCGCAAGTCAAAAAAGGTTTGCTTTTTTTCATACCCTTTTATAAATAATCAAGAACATTCCCTATTAATCCTTTGGCAAAATGTTGTGAAATATCAAATATTTCAATCCAAAAAAGTACAATTATAATGTTAATATGATTAGCAATCCTGTAAACTCTACTGTCCCTATAGCTTCTGAGGTCTTCAAGAAAGCAGGGACTTATGATGACAAAAAGTTTTTTGGCGTCACTATACTCGATGTTGTCAGGGCGAAGACATTCTATGCTGGGAAGGCCGAAGTCAATGTTGCAGGTATATCTGCTAGGCCTTGGATTATAGTGTGGTGTATGTAAAAGTGTCTTACTCGTTCTTTGTCGTGTTTTGGTTTTGGGAAGTAGTCTATTCTGGCCTTAACTTACCTTTTAATGCTTGCTCCTTTCCTCCAGAGGTTAACGTACCTGTTGTTGGATAGAAAAGTACTCCAGTTCTTTTGTTTGGTTTGAAAAATGAGGTAGTGTATTTTTTGGGTGATACAACAAGTTTTCTGAAGCAAAACTTATCACTTGAGATATGATAAGTGAATGGGTGAGAAAGTTCAAGTTTTGATGTTAGAAATCACATTGGAAATGGTGATGCATTTGACCATAAACCTTTTACGAATAAGAAATTTTTTTGCTGTCACTGGACTAGAATACACCTACTTTTACACTTTTTTCCTTCATTCCCCCAATTTCTTTGTCTCCTATGTTTCAGAATTTTTTATCTGATTGTTTTCTTTTAACCCAAAAAAGTAGAAATAGGCTTTTGTGTGTGCCTATAGGGGTTTAAAAAGTAAATGCACTTTTAGAGTTAATAAAAATGAATGGTGCTTGTTAAATTGGTTGCTTCAGAATATGACGAAATTGGGAGGGGCATTGCAAGAGTTAATTCAGTTTGAAGGCATTCTCCTGTTAAGATTTTGGGTACTCGTATATTTACCATACTGCCTATCTTTACTGCCTTGAAATTTAGCGGGGTTCTATCTATCTCTATTGATTGCAGTTATTATTTCTTAGCAGTTGAAATGTCTTAAATTTAGTGGATAGAGCAGCTGATGTTCTATGTTCAAATTTCCCAACTCTTGTTTAGTTGTTGCTTGGGTTTTTCAAAATAACTGAAATTGTCAATTTTCTTGGTTCTTGTTCATGTCTCTGCCATTGCAAGGAGACTTTGACTGCCATTTCCAGGTTGACCTTTTGGCCCATGTTCCAAAGAATCATCCAAAATATAATGAATCTGTTATTAAACTACATGGTATTCTTCATAATGTCAAGATTTGGGAGGCTGTATGTTGAAATCTTTATTTCATAGTTGATTTTTCTGGTTTTGTGGTTTTAATATGCAAAGTGAAATCATTATTATGCCTAACTTCCTTGAAGATGTTTTGATCAGTTCATGATTCATGAGATACATAGTTATATGAATTAGGTAAATGGAGTTTCAAAAGCAATGTCCATGTAATCTACTATGAAGATACTGTCTTTCCTCTTTTAAATTACTAAAAAAACCTAGCTCGATCTTTGACTGGAAAAAATATGTTTAAAAAATAGTATCCCTGTGCTTCACACCATTGACCTTTGATGTTGGACCCAATTTTGCATTTTTAAAAAAAAGAAAAATTGGAAAGTAATGCATAGGAAGTTCTCTAGAATTTGCTTCCACATATATGTACAGTGTTTTGTTCCCTTTGGGGAAATTTCATCAGTGACATTATTTTTATTGATTGATTTCTATTGGTAAGACTCGCTTTTATACTCTCTCAGTAGATTCTTTTCTTGTTTTTGTTATCCCCAATTTTTTTTGTGAATTCTTCTTTCTTCTAAGCAACTTTAAATGTTCTTTTCATTATATGAATATGTTATTATTGGGATACATCTAATCTTGATCCTACTTCTGTAGCAGGAAATGACCATATTTTCTGTTTTGTTACTGGTGGGTCTGCTCATGTGCAAATGCAACTTAGCACCAAAGAGTGTGAGAGTCTGGGATTAACTGGTCTGGCTCTCTGCTTAGACTGCAACACTTTTGCTGAGTACGTCAAGGACCAAGGTTATACCTTTATTATATGAATTTTGTTGATCCTCTGATATTTATGGTTTTTGGTGGATTTTATTTCTGGGTTATGATGGGTTTTTTGAATTGATTACTCGCTTGTAAGTACATGGGTTGTAAAATGGTAATATTTGGGATTCTTGTTTCTGTACTATAGCTGATTGGTTGTCAAAATTAACGAATAGTAGGAAGCAGATGTGATTCTTATTGCTTTTAGTTGACTTAAGATCTGGGTTTTTTTTTTTGGGATTTATGAATTGCTTATTTATATGTGAGATGTCATTGGTGATAATTTGAAACAAGAACCTAAAAAAGGCTATGTTTTTATACAAATCAGATTGAGCTATTATGCTTATAACAGTAAATAAGTGTATTTTGATTTTTGTTGTTTTCGCTATAATTTTTTGTGATTAAGTTTGATAAAAAAAATGGATGGATAAGTAGTATTTTGGAAGATTTATCTTTTTTCTTTTTGTGCCTCAGATAACTTAAGTATAATCGCAGAAATCGAAATAAGATCTTCATTGGGATTCTTAAATTATCTCATGCAATTAATGGCGTTACATTGTAATCTATAGAATTCTAAGTAACTAGCCTGGATTATGGTAATGGTTCAGTTTTGTTGCTCTTGAGGATGTTTTGCACCTGAGCTGACAATGATCAAGACCTGCAAGAACAAACGTTCTACGGTCATGATTTCCTCAATTACGCCTTGTAGTTCCTTATATTTGATGATTAGGACCATACCTATTAAATTGGGATATTCTGTTGGCATTCTTTATTGTACCAAATAAAGTACTATCAGGAGAAATTCTGAATGGAAATGTGCCATTTTCTGAAACATGTACCAGAGAACCCTTACTCTTCAACCCTTTTATATCCATTTTGGTGACTTTGGAAAATTTAAATAGCTGAAGCTTGTGTAACAGAATTCATCAATTATATAATGACTTAGATTTGTTAAAGAATTTTGGATAGTAAGATTACAACAAACTTTTTGAACATTCTGCAATAATTTTAGTTAACAGGAAGAAAATTGCTTATGTCGTCTAGAAATCCTGGATGTTTGACAAGATCTGCATTTAACATATGCAATTTAGATGATAACTTCTATAGATTTCTGTATGATATTGGAATGATCTTTTTGAGCATTCCGCAAATAATATACTCTATGAGTATGATAATCTGGAAAACCTAATGTTTGAAAAGACTCCGGATGCAGTTTAGATTTGTCAGTGCCTCTTAGAAATTTGCCCCTTGGCTTTGCCTTAGGCTTAGAGATGGCTTGCTGGATCGGTCCATTTTTATCTATTGATTTTTGTTGTGAATTTTAGTGTGCAAAGCTTGGTCCTGTCGATTCAAAAATAGCTCATTTGATGCCCACTGTCTTGAGTTCATTTTGTTTTGTTTTGTAAATTTTTCATTGATTTCTTTGTTTTGTGTTTTGGCCTGTATCGTTGCTTCTGATATATGATGATTTGGTATCTGTAGGGTAGGAGAAGGGGCGGTGGCATATGGTGTTAAAAATCTTATTTTTCATAAGAAATATCTCCAAGTCAATAGCTTATGTAGATGAAAGCCTTGGGATATTCCGCCTTCTAAATCTCTCTGACCTTTGTTGTGTAATTTACAGGATCTATTGAGGCATGAGAGTAACAGAAGCCGTGGTGACATCCCTTTCATGTATGTCATTATTGTGGGTTTGCTTGGCCTTGTTCTGGGTTATCTTTTGAAGAGGACGTAATCAATCAAGGTTTGGCGTAACCTGCAATATCATGTGTTACAGTCTGTTTCAAAATATTTAGATCATTGAAGACAAATGTACAACTGATCGGGAAGCGCTCAGTATCATGTAGCCATCTGATTGACTGTAGAAACATGCTTAAGAAGGTGCTTGATGGATTTTTGTTATTGCCTTGAGGGCTTTAGAGCATTCATTGTGTGACTAATTGCTGTAACGTGTTATTTTGGAAACTTAAGCGATGGACATATTTTTATCTTGCTTCTTGTTTTCTTTCCCTTTCTAATGCCTTAATGTTCAATCAGCTAGAATTTTGTTGGCTTTTTCCCCAGTGGTCATATTGTTTCAATCAGTCATCATTTTATCTTCAGTGGTCATATTTAATTTTTCTCTTTGTGATCTTGATATAAACAAATATTGATTCATTTTCTCATTGTCTATTGTTGATTTGTTATCCAAGCATTTGAGAGTTTAGTTAACGTGTATACATACAGAATATGATAAATGTTAAACTATTCGATTTGGAGCCTTCATCACTTGTGCTTTCAGTTTCATTATGCAAGTTGCAAATCTGCCGTGGTTGATGTGTACATAGCCAATAGTTTTGAGGGTGTCAAGTCAGCATACTAGAATAATTTCTAAGTTTTAACCAGGAATTAACACCATCCGAATCTCAGGGAACCATCAATAAGGTTAAGAAGCTTTTCATCTTTCGAATTTTAGAATTTTGCTTGATTTGAACAATAATAGAAATCGAATTGAATTACTTATCAGATTGAGTAAACAAATAGCATCTCCACTGTTAAATATTTGGTTTTTTTTTTCTTCCCTAAAAGGTTACTTGTTTGCAAAACTACAAGACTAATAAAATATATTTGTTTTGAGAACAAAAGTAAATGATCAATAAAGAAATATCTGACCCGGACACTCCTGTGTTGACAAAAAAAAAAAAAAAAAAAAAATCTGAAGTTTTGCTTTTCTTGGTTTTGCATCTGCATCATCGCTGCAGCCGAGGAAACTTCATTGGTAGAGTTTTCATTGTGGGTCTGTAGAGACTGCATTTTAGAGATCTTTTTTGTATGTGGATATGATTATATATTATTTTAAAGTTTCTTTTATGGAAAAAAAAAGAGAAGATGTTATATTTGTTGTATGTTGTTGACTTAAAACTTATCTTGCATCTGAAATATTTTCATTGTGTAATTATTTGATTTGGTTTTTCAAAACTCATTCATTGTCTTAATAAGATTTTAGACACGAGATAATGGTTTGTTTATCTTATCAATTATATGTAGATTTTTAGCCCGTATTGTGTTGAATCCTGTATCTCTTGCAATTATGTGGTCGTTTTTATATTTTACAATTAAATAGGCTTCTTATCCGACATATTTTAGTATTGCTCTCAAAAAGTTGACCTTCCTCTTGAATTTGTTCATGAGTGGCATATTTTTTGTGCACATCAAATCATTGCAAATACAGTTAGTATATGCAAGATGACGTTACATGGTAATATATTATTTTGAAACTCATGACATTGCCAATCCTATTCAATTAGTAGATAAAGCAAAAACTGACTCTTCGTCGCTTAGTCACTAAGTTAAAATTGTGGCTTATTTTCACTGCTTAATAAAATTACAAAAACATAATCCTAAAGATTTTGGTGCACCTTTGTATAACTTTTCATACTTACTATCTAAATTTGAGTAATTGCGCATTTCTGGGCAAGTCCAAAAATTACACCGCGCATCGCGCGGTGTTACCCTCCTAGTTATTTATCATGTTTGATCCAGTTTACCAATTTAGCGACTGAGACAAATTTTTTAAAATTTGCAAATCCCCCCAATGAGTTACTCCTGTATGCTATAGGAGTACATCTACGCAACTTGAACATAAATGACAATTTCCGTTAATGTTTAGTAAATATCTGCATGGAATTATTTTTGAGATCTTTAACAATTTAAATATTATGATTCCCATTATACACGAAAGTCATAAAGTGATGTGTTTAAGGATTAAATCCATCAATTTATTTGTAGTTTGACCATGCTCAAGTTTCATTTATGTCAGATGAATCTTAAGAGCGTGTTTGAATAACAAATCATTTGGGATAATTTTTTTTAAACTATTGTAGCGCTTTTTCATGTTATGTATATAAGATAAAATGGTGATTGAAAAATGTGTTGAAGATAGAAACAAATAAAATTTGGCAAATAATCACTATCCAAACAAATAAAATTGTAGGGTTTTACCTTGAAATGTTTTTCAATATTAGGCTTCTTTATTGTTTCGCTAGGTGATTGACTAATTGCTTTTTTTTTTTCTCTTTTTTTTTTTAGAAGTAAAATAGGAGCAGCTGAAATACCCATCATTTACAAGAAAGATGTAGGTACGCTTTTCAAATTTAGATGGAATTCCAGGGCAGTCTCTTTAAGCTCTCAGGAAGATTGATATATTGACTAACCGCAGCGAAATGAGGGTTCACTATCATTTCTCACATGAAATTGGCAATTAATCTCACCTCCAACTAAATGAAATACATTTCTTTTGATGCTTTTACGTTGATGTTATCCTCTATTACCATAATTGTACACTTCTTTTTTTGGTACAAACGAAAATATACACTTATTTTGAAGTTTTTAAAGCATTGGCATTGAACAATGTAGCAAAGATATTACTGAATAGTCACAAAAAGAATAGTCACAAAAATTATCCACTTCTTTTTTTGGTAAAAATGAAAATATACACTTATTTTGAAGTTTTTAAAGCATTGAAATTGAACAATGTAGCCAAGATATTACTGAATAGTCACAAAAAGAAGACAACCGTATTTCTATCAGCTAGCATATGTGCTGAAAGATAATTTTTCCCTATCAACTTTTGCAACGAAAACATCGAAGGGGAAAGTAAGCAAGGTAAGAATACCTTGCAATTCGTACCGGCTTCACTTCGAGACACTCTTCTTCAAATCCTTGAGGTGCAAGATGAGCAGCAAGGCTTTTCAATCCCCAAATACACATTTGTAGTCAGTACAAGGCAAGAAGAGGCATTTTTTCCGTTTTGACTACATAACTTAGATGTTTGTTGTTCATCACCATCTAACTTCTCGAGAAACACAGCAACCGTAACCATTTCCAGTTCTATCTCTTATTAATCGGACAAGAATTCAAGGTTCAAAAGGAACTTATAGTTGCAGTTAAAGAAAATGCCTGCTGAAGTTTCAGTTACTTCAAGGGCCATTCTACTAAATCAAGTAAAATACCAATTACAAAAGATCCCAATGGATATTCACACGAGTTCTGACATGCCAGGTAACATGCAGTCTTTCCTAACCAGCTAACTTGACAATACATGACGGGCCAAATTACTATCCATCCCTCAAGCTTAACTAAATTCAGAGGAATCTCATATTTCAACAACTATGATTTTCAGGCATTTGTCCCCTGAAACCCTCCCTGGTTTGGTTGATAACCACCCTCACCACTCTGAGGTACATTCTGGCCATTCATTGGTGTTGGCTGCTGCGGCGCTGCTTGCTGATTTGGAGACCAGGCCTCTCTTCGAATAGGCTCTCTCCTTTCAACCTGCATTGTCTCACGTCGTCTATCATACCGTGGACGAGGCCTGTTCCTGGTTTGTTGCCTCTCATTGAATCTATATTGTGGCCTAGGAATAACCTTTCCATCAACAAAAAGATCCCCTATAGCAAATTCAAAAACAGCACCAAGAAATGTTTGATTACCATGAAAAAGTAATAGAGGAAATGTAAGGACATAAAACATTAAATTTCCACTCTGCTAACCTCCATAGTCCTTGTTGGGAACATCAAGATATGAATCAGGCAAAACCCACAGAACATCTGGTAAACCTATTTCAAGACACACAACGTGGAATTAGTCCAAAAAAACCTCAAAAGTAATCTAGAACAAGCTATTTTTTGTCCAATCTCAAATTAATTACTTTAGCAAAAATAAATCAAAAGTTTGATTAAGCCAGGAACATTAGCAAATAACATGTTCAGATAGTCAGGAGATATAAACAAAAAATAATTGTTCCGGCCAACAGTTTCCAAAGAATGTAGAACATTGAACACAATTCCCATAAGTGTACATTCAATTGAATATCTCAAGCAATGACTCTACAATTACGACTGTAAACAAATGATAAGCATATACTAGACCTTTTAAACCCCATCAAGATCCTGATACTGTGGGAATAGGTTGGAAAAATAGAATACATAACACAATGTGACATCCCTTGCTTCTTCAATTTTCTTCTGTACAGAAGTTGCCATATGATTGTTTTGAATTTTATTGCTACAGAAGATGATGTTTTTCCTTCTCCTAATTCAGACTATTAGAACAAAGCAAACTCTGATCCTCCAAAAGGGGAAAGATCAAGAACAAAGTAAACTTCACCCAAACCCGAAAAAATAAACACAAAAAGACATAGCAAGTCATAAAATAACTATGACACTTTATTGATATCAAAATCTCTCCAATTACCATGGGGCATTGATTACCTTTAACTTTGTATGAGAGCTCCTCAGAAATCAAAGCACCAAATCCAGTGTATGTTGTTGTGCAAACAGAGTAAATTTTCTTCTTTGCCTCCTCTTCACTGCATAATAAACAAACAAGACATGACACAATCTCAGATTAACAACTGTATGTTGAACCTTTAGATAAACTATGGCTATTAAGCAACTAGGAGAAACATCTCCAAAACCAATGGCCAAAACTTAGTGCCAAGCAGCACACAGTTACGTACATGAAGTTCTAACAAACAACTTATTGACACTGATGATTAGTTCCATTTACTATATTTTCAGGCAGATAACATTACAGTACGCTGAAATGCCAATTCATCAAAATGCCATCTAACCATCCTATACCGAAAAACATGCATTCAATCTGAAAATTGTACATGCACTAGTAGACGTCGATGACAGAGTGGAAAAGTATAGCAACATTCATACTGGAAACAGGTAAAACTAAATGCCAGAAACGTATGATAAAAAACTGCATTGAGTACATGAATTTCTCTTTTTTGCCACACTTTCCGGTACAAAAAAACATGCAGAGGAAACTTAAGTAAACAGGTTAAAGAATCATACTTTATACAAAGATTTTCCAACAATATCAATGCCATGCAATCATAAATATTTCCTAGTTTGGGTTTTGCATATCAAGGATAATCCCCTGAGTAAAGCACACATAATGTATATTTAAAAAAATTACAAGCTGAATTAAAAGATCATCCCCTTTTTTCTTTTTCTTTTTTTTTTGGTTCTGCCTTTCTCTTGTCAACGATTTATCATCAAGGAATTAGTTAAAAACACATAAACTAACAAGAAGTACATCAATTAAGTTCAAGGGCATTATACCCTAAAAAATCTTGTAATTTCGTCATAAGATAAACTAATTTTTTTTTTCATTTTTCTTTCCAAAAAATTAATTACTAGGCCTCGGTTCAAATCTAGTACAACATAAATAATTGGATAAAAAGGATAATCATGTCAAGAATCTAAGCAACATGTGGTTGCCCACCGAGAAAAAGTAATTGTACCTTCCAACAACAGAGGCTAGGGTTTTAACATAAGTGTTAACCATTTCTTCATCCGAGGGTTTGGGGTCATTTGGGAACTCCATGACGATAAGCCAGTGTTCATAGTCGCAACCGTCGAGGAGTATCGTCTCCTTCGGCGGTCGGTTGCTCCAGTTGGGTGACGGGTCATTTAGGGGAGAGTAGCCCGACCCGGATGTTCTGTTCCGGGTTAGGATGTTATACGGGATCGGAGCTGCCTCTGGGGTTTCGTTATGGAGATTGAGGAGAGGGACAGTGAGGCGGGCACGAGAAGGAGATGATACGGTGCGGCTGAAAAGGGTGGCTAATGTGCGCCGGGCGGCGAATAGCGCCATGGCTGCTGCTGCTGCTGCTGGCTACAGAGTATTGACGAGATGGTTGGGCTATTTTATTCATCTTCTCGCGGAAGAAATTGCACTTTGGCCCTTCATGTTTGGGTTTGTTCTTTTTCTGCTATTTTATTTTGGATTTGTTCTTTTTCTGCTATTTTCTTTACTCTTTTTTTTTTTTTTTCCTGATGGAGGGGGTTTTCGGGTCATCAAATAAATCGGACCCGACTAATCCCCCACCGGTCCGGGAGGAGAGGCCCCATCCCCCGAACACGATAACCATGGGATTCGAACCCTGGTGGGACTGGACAACGGCTCCTAAGCAGGCTTACCGTGGCCAACCGAGAATTGAATTTACTCATTCTTGATACTACTTCAAGAATTTACTCATTCTTGATACTACTTCAAGAATTGAATTTAAACAAGTAGAACGCTTTCGTGTATAAGCAATAATTAATTTCTTACTTAGCTTGACAATCAATGATTAGTTCCTTTATTTTGTTTTGATGAGGGAGGTAAATGAGTTGTATATACTGAACACTAACTTATTGTTTATAAGCACAGTTTCACTGAGTAAATTTGACTTACAAAATATTGGGGAGTTTGGATGAAGAATACAAACTTTTATCTTTTTTATTGGGATAAGTTTGAGTTCTATTTGATCGGAGTGTTCCATCAATGCATGAATTTGTGTTCATTGATATCAAGTTTAAATCGAATCAAAATGTTAACAGGCATAAATTTTATTTAGATTTGATCTAATTAAGTTAACCGATTAATCTGAAATGAGTTTTTGTTAAATTGAACTTGATTCATGTAGCAGTTAGTAGCTTGGTTAATCTATCCTGGCTTATTTGTGCTAAAACTAGTCTTCTGAATTTATTTTTTCATATTCTGAAGGCATGTCATCATTTAGCTTGGTTCATGTATAATTGCTTCTCATGTTTTGAATTGTTCTTCCAAATTAGACAAGGCGAGGGATCCAACACTAGGTACCGTACCTTCTTTAAAAGTAAATTATTGATCACCTCACATACACATTTTTCTTACAAAATAAGGTTTATGTGAAAACTGCCCTTAGACAGAATAGAAAACCAAAAAGAATGGAAAGACAACGAATTGGAAATAAAGTTTGTAGGTTTGCAATAAATTATTTATATAATGAGTGGCCAATTGACACTAATGTTAGAACTTAGAACTATAGCGTTAGTTTCTGAATAATAATAATAGAAAGAATTAATGGGAAAATTGCTTCAATGAAAGGGTGAGGGAACAGAAATGTAGTAAATGTGCACTAGATAGCAAACTCAGCTCAATCTCAAAATTAATCCAAGTTTATTTGGACCAATCCATTAAACCATGTTGGTTTTAATTTGCCTATTCTTTGTCCACATAATTTGCATGGAAATGAGAGACATAATTTGTTCCTTCTTTTTTGGCCTCTCTATATAATTTGTCAACAATAAGAGACAACAGATCGAAAAGGGTCTTTTGAGCGAATGTGCAAATTTAATGAGGGGCAGCATGCTGTTTCCGGGCAGCTATTGCATCTAAAATTAGTGTATTTGGATTCGACTTTATATTTGGAGAATATGATATATGTGAGATAAAAAGATGATTGGGGAAATAAAAATGTGTAGTAAAAAATGTGTTTGTGATACAAACAAATAATTTTTGTGTAAATGATGCCTATTTCCCTGTCCTAACAAGAATGCTTTCTCTATTTCCGTCCTTGCAAGATCTTCAGTTTTGTTCGTGTATTAGCACTTGCAACATTCTCCCCGTTCTCCATATCCTAATCAGCCCTTCCCATCCCCAGAAAAAAAAAAAAATAAATCAAGATTTAGCTTCTAGAAAGCAGAAATACTTCTTTCCCTACACATCTGTTTGTTCTTTTTTTACTGGAAATATATATAACTATAATACACAAGGAGCAGGGGTTTGTACACCGCTAGAGATAACTCGCGCATTAGCACAAATGGAGGAAAGTCTAGCGGTCCTCGTGTTCCTGAGATTGATGTTGGTAAAATACACATTTTGGCAAGGAACCGATGGGCTGCACGTTAGACTGATAGCAGTTTCTGTGCTTGTGGTTCCCCTTATGTTTTCATAGACAACATCGGTGATTCTTACTTGAGATGGCTGCATAAAATTAAACAATCAAAATCAGAATTGGGATTTCTTTCTTCTTCACATGGGAGATTAATCACTTCATATTGGCTTTCATTGATTGAGGTCCGTAGCTTAATTTGTTTACACAGCTGGAGAGAGAGAGAGAGATTAACCGACCTGGGTGGAGGATCCGCCATAGTTTTGGTCTATGATGATGGGGTTCAACACATTTTCCATGACAATATCGCTGAAACGCATCCCTGCAGCAACACTTGGACCTGATCCTGCGTATGTTTTAATTCTGACGCCATTTGTAGTGCCTTGCAGTGTGCAATTTTTCACAATCAGCCCTCTCACATCCAATTCATTGGGATATTTGCCCAGGCTACCTATGCTGTTTCATGAACAATAATAATGTTAACCCGAAAAAGAAAAAAGAAAAAAGTTAATAAGGTTGTTAACCAAGAATGCAATCACTAAAATGAGCTAGATTTTGATTCGCACGACGATCCAATCATCATTAAGCAAACAACTTTCGTGTAAGCCAAAAAGTACCTGATGCCATGTCCAGGGCCGCAGGTGACTTTGTTAATGGTGACATTAGTGGCTCCCGGTCCAATAGAGACACAATCGTCGCCTGTTCTGATTACACTTCTGGCTATCTTCACAGTGTTAGATTTGCTTACGTGCATGCCATCGGTGTTGGGACTATCTGGAGGTGCAGTAATGGTGAGGCTATGTGCTCTAAATAGGTAGCTGTTAGTAACGTGCATGTGAAATCCCATGGCGTTTACCAAGCTGATACCCTTGATTTTTGCATTCTTCACACCATTAAAGTGGAAAGACTGCACAAATTCATCAAAAAAACATAAAATGTGAGATTCTTGCAGGGAAAGTCAGAGGAAAGTAAGGGAAAGAGACAACAAAAGTTAAATGCAAATGTCTCAGTTTCCAATTCCTATGATTGGTCGAAGATATAATATGGGGCCATGAAGATAAATTTTCTTGAAATCTATCAGCACTTTCTTCAGATATAATTTGCGGTCAGTTCTTTGTCACCAATAGTAAATTACTAGTAGTAGGGTTTAACGATCTAAAATATTTTATCAAGACTTTTTTTTTTTTTTTGAAAAGAGAGAGAGAGAGAGAGAGATTTTCTATGGATAGCATATAAAAGAGCTGGATTATGTGACAATTTTTGGACGAAGAATTGCAACCCCGTAAGACTGAGTTTATTTAGGTGCTTACGGCTGGTAAATGCACACAATCACCATTATTTTTGCAGTCATTGTATTGCCATACATTCTGGCCCCGGCCGTCAATGGTACCTCCGCCAGTAATTACCAAGCCGTTTATCGTGTCGAAAGAAATCCAGCCTTGACCGGAGTATGCAGAAACATCAGACACGGCTTGTACGGTTCCGGCAACCTGGAAAACGATGGGACTTTGGCTGCTGCACGGCCCCTCAAATGTGACCTCTCCGAGCGTGAAAATCCCTGGAGGTACAAACAAACTTGCCCTTGGTCCAACGAATTTACAGGCAGCATTCCATGCCCTCATGAAAGCCTGCTGGAACGCAATTATGGAACTACCATTAATTCTCTAGTTTATGTGGATAAATTCAAAACGAGAGATGGTTACATTATGCATTAATTATTACCATCATCAATCAAGTAATGGTTGGGCAGGAAAATTATTCATCTATTTATTTTGTTTTTTTTTTCTATTCTAGCAATCTGTAAAAGGACAAATCATAATCCAATATTCAGAAAATCATTGGTGATGTGCACTAGCCAGTTGCATAATCAATAGCAAATGCATAGCTTACAACCCAAATAAATACTATCTGCATGAATGAATACGATAATTCACCTGGGCACTATCTGTATTGCCGGGCTTTGCACCAAAGCTGACCACATTAAAGACGGCAGGAGGGGCGGGCCGTGGAAGGCCGCCAGCTGCATTGCAAGAAGCCAGAGCCGAACATAAAACAAGGACCGTAGCAATTGTGCTGCTGCTGCTTCTTCTATCCATGGCCATTTTACCTGCCGCAGCAACCCTCAAAAACTGGTCTCCTCCTCCAATTGTTTTTATAAATTGCTTGTTTGCTCTCACCCCAGGGATTTTAGATGTTGAAAGGGCAAGAGCTCTCTCTCTCTCCGATATCTTTGTGTTTGGTTCTTTTTATAATTCAAAAGCAATCATTGTTCACACTCCATAGTTATCGGCAATGCCTGTATATTGGCTGTTCGGACGCTGCGGACGACCTTAAGTTTACGTTTTGTTCTTGTTTCGGCTTGTCTCCGAAATTGAGGGCTGTTATTTAGTCACCCTTTCAAGTTCCTTCAAACATAGCACTAATTTATTAGCCGCCGGGCCATGCACCTCTCTCTTTCTCTCTCACGCCCGCAAACTTTGGTAATTGACCTCTCGCCTCTCATTTTCATCGAGTCCACCCATAACTGAGATTAACGCTCACCAGTTTTAACTTCCTGAGAACCTTATTATACATGTCTCAAGCCACATGGTGGACTGTCACCAAGTAATGATCATGGTAAGTCATATGTTGACTATTGTCACATGATGCACAGAGATTATGAAATTCCCTCTCTGCGGTTGCCTTACCCAGCTAATTAACCTCGGATTAACAAACCAAATGCAAAGGGCATGTATGGTTAATTTTCATGATTAGTATGGCTATTAAAGCTTGCTCTTCTTCGATCTTGTAGACATACAAATGGGAAGCGTTTTGGATACGTCACTCATCAATATATACTCTTTTTTTTTTTTTATAAAAAGGAGCTTGGGTGGAAATATATAATCATGGGATTGGGACCAGTATGATTAACATGATACAAGTGATAGAGTTGTCGTATTTTTTTATTTTTTTTTATCATCTGGCATATACTTACGGACATAGTGTACTCATACTTCGAATTAGTGTATTATCAACGAAATTTATTCGCACAACAGAATAATGTAGGGATAAACCATGTCGTATAAAAAGGGGATAATTGCAAGGAAATCTCCCCTGAGGTGGTTTCTGACACTTTCACTAATCTCTTCTGAGATTTTAAAAATTATACTAACCTCCTTTGTCGGAAATTTGGACCCATTACTTATATAAGATATAGTGAATATACTACTTTGCCCTAACACATTATGCATTATTACAAATAGATATTTGACAAAAAAGGTTAGGGCACTAAATAATAAGATTAACTAATAAAACCAAAAAAATGATTATTTCATCTCAAATTAGCAACCATAATTACAATAAAAAAATGACATCAATTGCTATCCTAAGATGGCGCTATTTTTGTGATTAATATCACTTAACAATGGTCAGAACATGCAACCTTATATAATCTGCACAAATAGATTTTATGAGCAAGAGAAATAGAAGAATTTTCTGATTGACTTATTTTGTTGAATCTTGTGTTCAGACAAAACTATTCATGCCTTTTGTTGTTGATTTGTTGACTAAGACTTGTATGTTTTTTGCACCAATACTTTTCCTTTCACCTCGTCAACTAAAATAAAAAGATTAATTTTTTACCCAAATTCAGATGCTTCTACTACTAATTTAATAGCATTATAGAGTTAGTTGTGTCTTTTATGTGTAGTTGCAAATGACAAAAAATTATGGCCATTACAATTTGTACTAGCTATGTGCAGAGACCATTGTTGCTTCAGGTTATAGTTGCTACATCTTTTCAAATTTTACGTATATCCCTTGACTTTTCAAATTTTACCAATACAACTTGAGGACAATTATCATGGAAAAGGGTGTATATGGAAGAAAATTATCATCTGATCACTCTTCAAAATACTTTTTAATAGTACTTTTTTGAATTGGACTGATTAGGTACCAAAACTTTAAGTTAAAGAGAGATTAGTGTTTTTTTTAAAAAACTTCAAGGAAGGTCAGGTTTTTATCTGTTTTAAACATCGGATTTCCTTTATTTTGCTGGATCCGATTTATGAACTTTCCTCACATTCCAAACTTTTATCTATGTGGGCCAGTTCCAAAGTCCTGGAATTTAGATGTCTGTATCCACCACCACACCCCACCGCCGCCCAAAAAGATATAAAGAAAAAAACATAGATGAAAAGAAAATCTTTGTGAGATACACACTTGCATATCTTTGGTTCATCAAGATTGATACATAGAAATATATATAAGTATAATTTATTACTTTCTGAAATCTAGATATTACTTTCCTAATGGATCTAAGATTCTGGATGATGAACAACTGTATTGCTATTGGAGGGGGCAGATTAACTTTCACTTTGCACAGGTAATTTTGCTAATGTCTTTTAACGATTGGATTTAAGCGAGAAGTTAGGCGTGCAAAATGTTAAAAATTAAAATTTAGAGCGCAAAGTGAAAACAAGATATAAGCTTAGTAATGCAAATTAGAGTTAGTCCTAGAAAAAATAGAGAGCTCTCTTAGAGTACTAAAACTAGAAGTCCATTAAAACTAGCAGTGGATTTGAGAGACCACAGCCAGACACCACGCTGATACGTACGTACTATTAAAAGGGAAGGAAGCAAAAAAAAAAACGATTTCATGCAAGACCATATATATATACTACTAGAAGACAAGCATAACACGTATAGAACTAGTGACATCTTCTGATGCTTCACGCCGGCAGCCAGCTAGCGGAGTACCATAACTAACTCGTCTGATTTTCCCAAGTGGTGCAGAAGAAAACCTCAGGATTAATCAGCCACGGAGAACACCAAAGAGTGATTTTCGCTTACCAGCATCCTTAATCAACACCCCTCCATATTTTCTTGCAGCTTGGTTACAGTCAATGGCTTCATTTTCTTTCGTAGGAATATCAATAATGTTATTACTCACCAGTGGCAAGTTGGACCTTCGATTTGACCAAAATGGTTGCTGAATTCGATTTGCTTGAGGCTGTTGACGCTCCGGACGAGGTGGTGGCGGCGGCCTAGTGGTTGGACCACGGTACTCTTCACGTTCCAACGTCGCAAAGCCTTCCTTGCCAATCTCCACTAGACTTGCTCTATTCTTACGTCCCATTTCAACCAAAGACTACTATTTGGATGCTAATCGAATACTAGTAATTATAAATACTGATCGGATGAGCAAAGAGTTCGATTGCTTTTGCTTGGTACAAAAACTAATGGATTCATACATCTTATATATAGAGGACCAAAAAGTATCTATCACTCGCATCCTGCATGCCAATGGTAGCCTATATACTTTACTTCCTAGCTAGTTTTAGCTTCATTATTGGCAATATTCAATGTTCAAAAATCAAGTTGGGTCATGGGTGTGGTTAAACATTCATGGCTTTTGAGCGATATTGAGTCAAAGATTCTTTCTTTTTAGGTTTTTATGCAATATGTACTAAAATATTCTTTCTTTCGTGGCTCTTTAGGCTTTACATTGAGTAAAAAAAAATTCTTCTTTGGTGGCTCTTTAGGTTTTCGCGGAGGCAGTGAATAATTTATTAGTGGAGAAAGCTCCAAAGAGAAAAATTATACCGATTCGCCTATAGATTGACATTAATAAAATGATCAATTCGAGTTTGATTGTTCATTGAAATAGCTAGTTAACAATTGCGGTACTAGCTTTTAATTAAGTTTGTTTGGATTGGGTTTTATTTCCCCAAATTTATTTGCTTACATCATCATTACAATTTCCAATACACCTTTTTACCTTCTCAATTACCTTTTTATCTCACATACATCACATCACAAAAAGTGCTACAGTGAAAATATCTCTAATAATTCACAATCCAAACAGACAGAATGTTATCTACCAAACAATAAACATACCACAAAAATTTTTTTCATTCTACTTTTGTTTTGTCGTTGCTCTTTAATTTGCAGTTTTTTCTCTAAGTTTTTTTTTTTTTTTTTAATAGGAGAAGGGTTAGGTTTGAAAAGCGGCTATGATTTCAATCTTAGCCAGTAAATTAAGATCTCTTTAACTATTTTTTTAATGTATATAAACACTAATTCGAGCTTTTTCTGTTAGTCAATCAATAATTACAGGGTGGATGAGGTCATTGAATTACGTAACACTGAATGACGTCTAAATGGTAATTTTGCGTGTTCTAGAGTTAACGGTAAAAGTTGCCAAATGGATTCAGCATTATATCTGCAATTCTTTGAAGCTTGTTGAGCAGGACGAATCCATAGAAGAAATTACTACTGACATCTTTATTCCTTTAGCATTGTCTTCATCTTAAATAAATTTTCGGTGATCTGAATTTTGAGCTTCCTATATCTCATATCCAAGTCGACCGACCAAGTAAAAGAGTTGCTGGAATTTCCACATGCATATCCACCACCACCACCACCACCACCACCTAGTATGGATGAGATAATGTTTGATCACTGATCACCCAAGAATTTAGAAGATTCCTTAGTACTACGCTTAAGTTGTGTAGATTCTACGTGTTGCGAGTCATTGAAATTAAATCCAATGTAAATGTTTTATTACAGTTTGTACGTATATATATTCACGGTTCAGGAAGGCCAATGAATTTGGTAAATGAGTTGAAACTTTTTTTTTTTCATGTGTTGTACATCATAAAATGGGGGAATCACTGGGCAGGTACGGTTAGATTTATTTAGGCGCAATTCGTATGATCGTTGTATTTTTTTTTCTTCGTGATTTGGCGTATATTCACGTAACTTTATTATATTTCTTGACATCTAATAAAAGTTATATAAGTATACACTAAATCATAAAATACAATAAAATTATGTGAATGTATACCAAATCATGAAAAGAAGCACGACGACAATCAGATCAATTACACCTAAGGCTAACTGTACGTGTTCCATTCCCTGAATTGTATGTGAGTTAGTCCATTCTTCTGGGGTTTTTGGCAATCATATGAAATCACGTTGGTTTCAATCTACAAGTGATGACGCAAAATACTAGAACTAGTTTGTCGACTTAGCATCTGGTTCAAAACATCTATAGCCCTTAAATGATCCAGTATCGAATTACAAGTAGTTAATGGAATTTGGAATATTTCAACAACCCAGATCGGTCAATATATTATTTGCCTAGATGATTGGTAGAAGTACGTACGGCAATGTTAGATAATGAAGAAAATCTGGCTTGTGGGATAAATTAATGTGTGAATTGGAGGATATGGATTCAATTTTTGTGGGATATATCAGTGCTAAACTAATGATTTTTTTCCGCTTCATGAAATCTGAGTCGACCAACCTTTTAGATTAATTATTGCAATTATATATCTAAATAAATTATCACCCGTATCAGTGTTTTGTTACTTCATTAATACAGCGCGAATCAGATTCTGGTGCCTTGCTTTAAGTGCTGCTTATTGTGCGTACGAGGACGTCAAAAGTTTATCAAATCAAAGAGGCATCCATTAACCAAAGCCAGAATATAAAGTATGGTATTATACTGAGCTTTAAGGTTCGCCAATAGTGCAGTAATTAAACAACACTAATCATTGTTCTTAGACTAAAATATGGGATTTTTCACACAACTTTTTCTTTTCTAGATACGATTGCGGCTAAGAAAGTCATTCTTTCTTAATTAATGGATGAGAAGATCGCACCGCATGCCCCAATAATCTCGCAAGTATAAACTATATGTGTACTTGCTATTTTCAGATTAAAATTATCTGGGGGAATGATCTTGTGCATATGGAAGGCAAATAAATTACAGTGGCATCAAGCCATCAACTCCAGACAGCTTGATCCACATGTCTCAGTACTGGAATCATAACAGTGTGAATTCACTCTGGTAATTAGGGTTATAATTGAAGATGAAGAAGTGTAACTTTCATGCACAAAGGGAATATCCAGCGTCTTTAGCCGGAGATGCCACCTCGTCGCAGGAATTAAATCTACGAGATGCAAACTTATCTGATCGCCATTCATGAAGGTACCCATCATCATGAATCATGATCAGCTCAGTATTTCCACGCACTTAAAGAGTTTTCTCTTGGGACAAATCTTCAATTTAATATTTAGAAACAGATTGATGCGAATCCAAGCCTTACCGTCCTGGCTAAGTATGCAGAGAAAATTACAATCTGTTGATTCATCGATATCCAATGGTATGTTTAGTATGGTATATTCAAAGGGAAAAAAGCAAAGAGATAAGAGAATAAAATGGATTTGCTTTATTCGTCGTCTTTGGATTACCTTTGAACAAGAAATTTGGGAAGATCGAGACAATAGAAAATTAAGGTGTAACTTAATTAACTGTCCATAGCCTTAAAGCTTAGATAAGTTTCATGTCCATCAGAGTAGAAGAAAACGCAATGACTACATACAAAGGGCATTTGAATGAGATTTAACGGGTGACTTTACGCTGAAAAAGCTCAACCTAAATGGAAACTCGATTTGTTGGATAGCTAATTTAAGACCAAAAAAAACTAACCTAGCTAAACATACTTGATAACAATTACTATTTGTTAGACTTCTTAAAAATCAATTCAAACTTAAAACAGCCTGAGTTGGACTGTTATTAGCTTGTCTACAATTCAGAGGGATGAGAGACTACTTTCGGCCATAGTTCAGCTCAGATTTGTTCAAAGCACGTAAAAAATCTTAGAAGGGACAAACTACACAATTTTAGGGTTTTAACAACGCAAAAAAAAAAAACACAGATTGAAAATTTTCTTTTCTTGGACAACATTTTGGCAAGACCAAAAATGTTTTGAGGCTAATTATGGGCAAGTAAGTCTTGAGCACATGCAGCTAATTAATCATTTTTTTAACTCTAATGGTGATTATCTGAAAATATACCATTCAGTTTGAGTATAGTACAAACAATGTTGACCCAAAGCGCTTTTGCTCCCTCGCTCTCATTCAGGATCCATAACACGTCTAAATCACATCCCAAAGAAATAGAATTTGTTGAACTACATCACGAATTTGATGACGCTATTTAGCAGGAAGTTATTGAGCCAAGCAAAATTAATTAAGCTCGCATATGCATGAATTTGTCGATAAATGTGAAACTTATCATCAAACATTCTGAAAAAAGAACGTGCTACCCAGCCAGGATGAACTTATAATGCGTCTAAATCTAATTTCCATAAATTAAGTAGATGAATAAATAGAGTCGCAGTATCTGAATGTAATCACGAAATTTATCCTCGTTGGACCTTTTTTTTCCCATTTTTGAGGTGGTCGGGCTGGGAAGGTGGCGGAAGCGAGGGAACGAAAGAGATTCAAAATTATATCAATAGCCTGCATATATTACAGATGCAGTACTTGTTACAAGTAGTTTTTGGTACTATATATGGGTAGTTATACATACACTTGCCCGAGTACCTTTAATTTTACATCTTGCAAGCCTGGCATATTATCAATATTAACCAGGAGGTACAAAGTACTGCCTTAAAACGAGCACTTTTAACATAAGTTCATACAAGAAGTAGCATACGATCAAGATTCAAGAGTGTCATCCTTAGGATAACAGATTAATTATAACGCATACGAAAAGGTGGCCCCTGATAATCCATCACCGGCATGTATTCGACAGACTTTGCATATGCCTCGTATTGATAGCCGCTCACAACAGTTGCTTCTGTTGCAAAGGTCTTGTTTACTCGCACAGTATTGGATTCCTGGGGCCGATAAACAAGGTATGATTCTTGAGGTTGAGTTGCTTCTGTTGCAAAGGCCTTGTTTACTCGAACAGTAGTGGATTCCTGGGGTTGATGAACAAGGTATGATTCTTGAGGTTGGTAACGCTGGTAGCAAATTTGATGAGGATGATTTGCATGGAAAGTGGTGGCTGCGTTGGCAGCTGCAGGAGCCCTTTGTGGTGGTGGAAGGACTTGACGACTCGGCCTGCGTCTCCAGCCGAAATGTTCATCAATTATAGCAAAGCCCTCCTCGCCAATCTTAACAAGGTCTGGCTTGGATGCCATTGAATCTCAAAGGCTACACTGAAGAGAATAGTATTACTTAGCAAAAAGTAGTTGTGTGTTTGATTTCTGATGCAGAGGTAGAGAGGCAGAGGCCTTTATATAGAGGCTTTTTTTTTTAGATAGCAAGGGTCCCAAAGTGGGGGAAAAAGTCGAACCATATGAACATGGCTGCTTCATGGAAACGAGACAACTTCCCATGCTAAGTTACAAACATTTTTATCACTTCTAACGTTTATGCCCCCACATTTTTGTCACTTTTGCTGCAGTGTCTCTCGTTTTTTCAAATTTTTAAAATTGTTTCTACATCTTTTTTTTTTTTTTTTTTGCATTAACTAACTATGATTAATTATGATAACTAATTATAACGAGCTATATTGAAAAGACCACAGCTCGACATATATAAAATCCATAATCTTGCATCTAAAATAAAATAAATAAAACTAAAATTTTTTGTCCCAAAAAACAACTTAATTTTCATGAGTTACTTTCTACAAACAAAACTTTTACCATCAGTTTTACAACTTCGTTACATTACCCACACATTGGGGTATCATTAGCAAGCGGTTACTTTAATGTATACATGAACTTGTTACATTTTCTAGCCATCACCTTGGTTCGATTTTGGCAGATTTAATGAAATGATGATGTTTTATCCCCAAGAAAAAAAAAAAAAAAACCATCACCTTGTTTCGATTTTGGCAGCACAACCTCATAGTGAGTGGGAAGAAAAATCTGAGAAAATTCCAACTTCCCAACATGGGGCGATTCCAGGAGACAAAGGCATAATAAAGCTAATGGGAAAGGGGAAGGCACCTGGTGATTTAATTCAGGAGGGCTATATTATTTCGTTTGATCGGCAAGGGAAAGTGGTTTTATACGGTCGTGGTCTTGGCGGTGGTCCGAGTCTTTCCTCTTTCGGTGGAATAGAACATGACAAGTGTGTAATGGATTGGATGCCTTGGACTTCGGTCGAAGACTGGACGACTTCAATTTTCAGTCCATTTGTGTTAATCTTTCATCTATGTACACATTATAAACTAATTTTGAAAAATGATTATAGACAAAATTAGAATAATTTGAAACGACTCTTAAGTGGATTCTTGATTTTAACTTTTTAATTATTCAAAATTATTAAAAGAAAGAAAAGAAAGGAATAATCAGATGAATAGAGCTCCTAGTTAAGCCTGGTTGTTTGCTTGACCGCCACAATTACTAGAAAGCAGAATTATTCTTCTGACTGAAACAAACAAAACAACTTCTATAACAACTGATCTTTCATTGATATAACGAAAATTCGGTCAAGGAAGAGATAATTCCTTTTTGCTTTTCTTTGGTTCTTTTCATCTGACTAGGATAGACCAATCCAAAGTTCATTCAATCAAACTATTTAGAAGCACAATCTTACTTATAGAATCACAAAAGAAAAAAGATTAAAAAAGAAGAAGAAAGTTTGCAATTTGTTTCTGGCAAAAGCTTCGTTTGGATTGTGAAAAAAGATTAAAAAAGAAGAAGAAAGTTTGCAATTTGTTTCTGGCAAAAGCTTCGTTTGGATTGTGATTTTTTGTAGAAAAATATTTACATTTTTCGTGAATATATTTTTTAATCATTTTGACTACCTTACATACATCAAATTGCTACAGTATATATTTTTTTACCAAAACTCCTAAAATTCACTACGGTACATCAAATTTTTAACTGGAAAATGTAACCATACTCAAAAGTTTACCAAGCTAGTGTTGTACACAACAAAGGCTCTGTTTGAATTCAGACTTTTTTGAAAAATAATTTTTTCATCTACAATGGTACAGTAATATACAAACAAAAAATAACTCCAAAAACATCATATCCATACAATATATCAAAAACAATTTCAAATATACAAAAAAATACACAACTACCCATCATTCTCCACCACCACGGCCACCACTCCACACCCACGACCCTCTCTCCTCTCTCTCTCCGCCCATCTTTCCTCTCTCTCTCCTCCTCCTCCTCCATTTTTTCTCCTCCTCTCTCTCCTTCTCCTTCCTCCTTTCTTCTTTCCCTTTTCCCGCCCCCCAATTTCCTTCCCTTCGACTGACCGCAACCTTTCTAGTCACGATCAAATCTGATCGCGACCAGAAGTCGTGACCAAGACGGTCGTGGTTAGAGTGGTGACTAAAGTCGTAATCACCACCTGCGAGCGAGAGACGGGTTTGGGGTTGGGGGGAATGAGGGGAGGGGGGAGAAAGGAGAAGGGAGAGGAAAGAGAGAGGAGGAGGGGAGGAGAGGAAGAGAAAGGAGAGAGGGGGAGGAAAAGGGAAGGGATAGTGATGGGTCGTGTAAAATTTTAAAAAAAGTATTCCAAAAAAATTGTAAATTATAAAAATACTTAAAAATATATTTTAAAAATATCTCTAAAAACAATTCAAAAACATCTAAAGTAAAAGTTTTTTATATGCACAGCTATAGTAAAATTTTTGAAAAATACTTCCAAAAACAGCTAATCCCAACAGAGCCAGTATTACGGTGAGTTGTTTTAATCAGAAGAAAGACACCAGATCTCTCTGCTTCTATGAGTTGTTTTGATCAGTTAGATTTTGAATCTATTCTTCTCCCATGTTATATCATTCTTTATGTTTAAGCATTTCGTTTTCATTGGTTTGGATAGACAAAAATCTGATCAAGTGGTGAAATTAAATCAAATGACGGGGACAGTGCAAATTAAATTACGAGAATAGTGTATACTCTTGACCACGTACCGTGCTAGATCCAGCTCGAGCTCGCTTGGCCTTTCTGTAAAACCACTTTCTACAATCAACCATTACATAAAAAGGTTACAACTTCATATGAATTGTGATTGATACAATGGTATTTAGTTTTATGTTGTACTTCTTTTTTCATAAATTGTGTTTGCTATAGAGGTTTCTCGCATTTGCTGCTCTTTTTTTTTTTTTTCTTGATATGCATGCATTTAGTTAGAAGAAACCACTTCAAGTTTCGGCATAAATTGTAATGTCTAGAATGAAAATGTAATGCCATCACAGGTTGAAATATTCCGTCATACAGCTAATACAAAAAAAAAAAATTTTTTTGGTCCTCTTCCTACATTAATGAAAAGCACTTGCAAATTAGTAGAAAACGATCGTTGATGACTGTTACGATCATAGTTATTAAACCCGATCTGGCCCGGCGGTTCAACTAGTCAACCCAATGAACCGGCCATAGAACCAGGCCAAGTTGCTAATTAGATCGTTTGGACAGCAGAACCGTTAACTTTTTGACGAACCGGCGGTTCAACCGATCAACTGGCCGATTTTCTGAGGAACCCGGTTGCTACGCGGAATTTTTTTTAGAAAATATTGCATTGATGGTTCAAACTTGAGACCTTCTTAGAATGTAGTGCAATCACCACTAGACTGTATAAGAATGTAGTGCAATCACCACTAGACTAACAATCCATTTGTTAGTTGTTTGGTCCTTCTTATATTATATATTAGACTTTTATTCTGATTTTATTTCTTCAAAACAAAATTTATTTGGAATCTTTTAATAAAATTTTATTTATTTCCCAAATTCCACAAGGCAAATTTTAATAAAATAACATTATCTAGTTTATTTCCATAAGTTAAAACTAAAAGTTTGTTAAAAATAATGAAATTTCCATAAAGCAAATTTAAGTTTTGTTGATTCTTATAAAAATTAATGATTCTATAATAAATTAGACTAATTGAACATTTACTAAGACATAGTTTATTATAATTTCAACTATATAAAAAATTATAAGACATAATATTTAAGTATATTTAGTGACCCACCGGTTGGACCACTCACCCACTGATTGAACCAGTAACCCGTTGACTCACCTCTTTCACCGGATTCCTCCCCGGGCCGGGTTTAATAACTATGGTTACGATAACGATAAGCAGATTAAATAAGCGAATTCATCAATGCAAAAAAAAAAAAAAAAAAGAGGAAAAGACAATTTCTTTCATGCACTGGTCTAGGTATTACTTCCAACATTCAGAGTTCCAGCTCAAGAACTTCGGAAGGATACCAGTAAAATATCAGATGAAAAAATTGAGCCGCGAACTTGTTTTATATATATATATATATATATATATATATATATATATATATATATGTATATATATTAATTCTTTTGCCTGGGAGAGTGCTATCAGGAGATGAAAATGTTAGCCATAGACCGTTAAAAAGAAAAAGAAACAAAAAAAAGAAGTCAGCGAAAAAGATGCAAGTATATTATATAGAGCATTCTAATATTGCTTCCAAGCTCGACTTCTACATACTTCTTCTACAAGCCTGGAAACTATAAAAGACTAGCAGCCATACAAGCTGTAATTATGTGCTTGCTTGCTTGCTAGTTGTTAATTGCTACTACTGCTACAACACAGGAGAAACTTTCTGCAGCACTCTGCACTCTGCAGTGATGCATCCACATATTACATATACAATAGGCCTGCACATATAATGGAACTTAGTAAGCCATAGCTTCTGATTTCCTCTTGGAATAATCCATAATGATCATCCCATCATGCAACTTCATAGCATCATAGCGGGTGACCTTCTCTTCACTAGAAACAGGGATCATCATCTGATAAATTGGGGGTTTCTGAGGTTGATATGGGGGACAAACTGATATATATGGGTTGGCAGCTGCAGGAGCCCTTTGCGGTGGTGGTAGGACTTGACGACTCGGCCTGCGTCTCCGGCCGAAATATTCATCAATTATAGCAAAGCCCTCCTCGCTAATCTTAACAAGGTCTGGCTGGGATGCCATTGAATCTCAAAGGCTACACTGAAGAGAATAGTATTACTTAGCAAAAAGTAGTTGTGTGTTTGATTTCTGATGCAGAGGTAGAGAGGCAGAGGCCTTTATATAGAGGCTTTTTTTTTTAAAGATAGCAAGGGTCCCCAAGTGGGGGAAAAAGTCGAACCATATGAACATGGCTGCTTCATGGAAACGAGACAACTTCCCATGCTAAGTTACAAACATTTTTATCACTTCTAACGTTTATGCCCCCACATTTTTATCACTTTCGCTGCAGTGTCTCTCGTTTTTTCAAAATTTTAAAATTGTTTCTACATCTTTTTTTTTTTTGGCATTAACTAGCTATGATTAATTATGATAACTAATTATAACGAGCTATATTGAAAAGACCACAGCCGGATATATATAAAATCCATAATCTTACATCTAAAATAAAATAAATAAAACTAAAATTTTTTGTCCAAAAAAACAACTTAATTTTCATGAGTTACTTTCTACAAACAAAACTTTTATCATCAGTTTTACAGCTGTGTTACATTACCCCACACATTGCGGTATCATTAGCAAGCGGTTACTTTAATGTATACATGAACTTATTACATTTTCTAGCCATCACCTTGGTTCGATTTTGGCAGATTTAATGAAATGGTGATGTGAAAAATCTGAGAAAATTCCCACTTCCCAATATGTGGCGATTCCGGGAGACAAAGGCATAAAGCTAATGTGAAAGGGGGAGGCACCTGGTGATTTAATTCCGGATTGTTATATTATTCCGTTTGATCGGCAAGGGAAAGTGATTTTATACGGTCGTGGTCTTGGCGGTGGACTTGGTGGTCTGAGTCTTTCCTCTTTCGGTGGAATAGAACATGACAAGTGTCTAATGGATTGGATGCCTTTTAGTTCCGTTGAAGACTGGACGACTTCAAATTTTCAGTCCATTTGTGTTAATCTTTCATCTATGTACAGATTATAAACTAATTTTGAAAAATGATTATAGACGAAACCAGAATAATTTGAAACGACTCGTAAGTGGATTCTAGATTTTAACTTTTTAATTATTCAGAATTATTAAAAGAAAGAAAAGAAAAGAAATAATCAGATGAATAGAGCTCCTAGTTAAGCCTGGTTGTTTGCTTGGCAGCCACAATTACTAGTAAGCAGAATTATTCTTCTGACTGAAACAAACACAACAACTGATCTTTTATTGATATAACGAAAATTCGGTCAAGGAAGAGATAATTCCCTTTTGCTTTTCTTTGGTTCTTTTCATCTGACTAGGATAGACCAATCCAAAGTTCAGTCAATTAACCTATTTAGAAGCGTAATCTTACTTACAGAATCACAAAAGAAAAAAGATTAAAAAAGGAAGAAAGTCTGCAATTTGTTTCTGGCAAAAAGCTTTGTTTGGATTGTGATTTTTTTGCAGAAAAATATTTACATTTTTCATGAACATATTTTTAATCATATTTTTACCTCACATATATCAAATCGTTACAATATATTTTTCCACCAAAACTCCTAAAAATCGCAACAGTACATCAAATTTGTAACTGGAAAATGCAACCATACTCAAAAGTTTACCAAGCTAGTGTTGTATGCAACAAAAGTATTACGGTGAGTTGTTTTGATCAGAAGAAAGACACCAGATCTCTCTGCTTCTATGAGTTGTTTTGATCAGTTAGGTTTTGAATCTATTCTTCTCCCATGTTATATGATTCTTTATGTTTAAGCATTTCGTTTTCATTGGTTTGGATAGACAAAAATCTGATCAAGTGGTGAAATTAAATCAAATGACGAGGAAAGTGCAAGCTAAATTACGAGAATAGTGTATACTCTTGACCACGTACCGTGCTAGATCCAGCTCGAGCTCGCTTGGCCTTTCTGTAAAACCACTTTCTACAATCAAAAGGTTACAACTTCATATGAATTGTGATTGATACAATGGTTTTATGTTGTACTTCTTTTTTCATAAATTGTGTTTGCTATAGAGGTTTCACGCATTTTGCTGCTCTTTTTTTTTTTTCTTGATACGCGTGCATTTAGTTAGAAGAAACCACTTCAAGTTTCGGCATAAATTGTAATGTCTAGAATGAAAATGTAATGCATCACAGGTTGAAATATTCTGTCATGCAGCAAATACAAAAAAAAACCCCTTCCTACAATAATGAAAAACACTTGCAAATTAGTAGAAAACGATCATTGATGACTGTTACGATAACTATTAGCAGATTAAATAAGCGAATTCATCAATGAAAAAAAAAAAAAAAAAAGAGGAAAAGACAATTTCTTTCATGCACTGGTCTAGGTATTACTTCCAACTTTCAGAGTTCCAGCTCGAGAAGTTCGGAAGAATACCAGTAAAATATCAGATGAAGAAATTGAGCCGCGGACTTGTTATGCTTTCGATATATATATCTTTTGCCTGCCATAGACGGTAAAAAAGAAAAAGAAAAAAAAAGAAATCAGCGATAAAGATGCAAGTATATTAAATAGAGCATTCTAATATTGCTTCAAAGCTCGACTTCTACATATTTCTTCTGCAAGCCTGGAAACTATAAAAGACTAGCAGCCATACAAGCTGTAATTATGTGCTTGCTTGCTAGTTGTTAATTGCTACTACTGCTACAACACAGGAGAAACTTTCTGCAGTACTCTGCACTCTGCAGTGATGTATCCACATATTACATATACAATAGGCCTGCACACATAATGGAACTTAGTAAGCCATAGCTTCTGATTTCCTCTTGGAATAATCCATAATGATCATCCCATCATGCAACTTCGTAGCATCATAGCGGGTGACCTTCTCTTCACTAGAAACAGGGTTCATCATCTGATAAATTAGGGGTTTCTGAGGTTGATATGGGGGACAAACTGATATATATGGACGAGCCGCGGCAGGACCAGCAGGAGCCTTCTGCCTCGGTGCAGCAGCTGCCCTTTTTTTTCCTCCATATTCTTCCTCTTCCAGCATCTGAAAGCCTTCGTAGCCTATCTTAAGAAGCTTTGATCGGTTGTCCATCTTGTAGTTACTGGCCATTTCTAAGCAAGAAGTGAGGAAAAGTGGGGAGGCTAGCTTCTGATGAAACTGGGTTTGAGGTCTTCTTTTGTTGTGTATGGAAAGGTTAGTTTGAGTTGGTGGTTTGGTGTAAAAGGCCGTGAGCAATGAGCCCTTTATATAGGGAGGATTTTTACTAAGATATAGCTAGGATAAGGCTGGAATGGAAATCAGATATTTGCATAGGAAAAAAAAATAAAAGAAAAGAAGAATCTTCATGGGGTCTTAGTTTTCCCAACTTGTGTTGATTCCCTTTCAGATGTGCATGGGACCAGTTTACAGGGAAAGGTAGGGGTTTTGGAGATTCTTGAACGATGAAGTTGAGTTTCCTTCCTTGTTAAGAGGGAATAAAAATACTATGCTACTGCGTGTTCTTATTAGTTATGTATTATAACTGAATTAGTGCAGCATCCAAATTATCGAGGGAACACTGAGAACGTGGGTTGTTGATCTGCAAATGCTCCTCCACTTTGGATTGATTTGTTCACTAAGCATTTACTTTTCCAGGTTACACATTTGACTGATATTTTTTTTTGGTCATAGTATAACTAGGCCTGTCAACGGGTCGGGTCTAGACCCCGATCCGGACCGGATCCGTGAAATTATTGCGGGTATGGGTAGGGATTTAATTCTGTTTCCCGGATCCGGATCCGGATCCGTTTTGTCAAACAAAAAACGGGTCGGATCCGGAATATAGTATTCCGACCCGTATTAGACCCGGATCCGGATATAAATGAATTAATAATTTAAAATATATATATTTATCAATATAATTTGATTAGGGTGATGTATTTTAATAAAGTTAATTTGATTTCTTTTCTTATTTGGTTTTTTCTTTGCATTAGTTAGAAATTAGTTTACAAATATATTTTTTTCTCATTTTTATTAGAAATTATAAATTTTGGTAAATTTGTTCGGGTAGACCCGGATCCGGATCCGGGACCCGCCGGATCCGGATCCGGAACATAGAATAAAAGACCCGTCGGGTAAACGGATCGGATCCGGATCCGGCATAGTAATTCGGGTCCGGGTCCGGAATAATGAATTCCGGCCCGGACCCGGCCCGTTGACAGCCCTAAGTATAACCTTATGTGGGCGTAGTACATAAATTTTGAGGATCAAAGACTCAAAAGTTTGCACTAATGCGTATGAAGTTGCATTGCAGAGCTCATTTTGGTTAAAATTCTGGTGGATAAAATTAAGGTCTATCTTTCAATAGAAACTTAGCTAGGGACAGGGAAAAAAAAAATCTCAAATTTGATTAAGTTTGTTTGATTGGATTTTAATTAAGGCACAAAAACTTGTCAAGCCTCTTTCTTTATATATATCGCGTGTGTAAAGGCTAACACTTAAAGACTTTCTTTTCTAGATCAATAGCCCCTGAAAACGTCTTTGAGCATAAACAAATTATTATATCTCAAGGAACCACTGAGCTTAGTTCGGTGGCCACTGATAAGGGACTCAAGTCCCTCCTTGGGCCGTAGGACTTGCAGTAAAAAAAAAAAAAAAATCTAAGGATGATGCAATAGCATTCCTTTGATTTAGTCAGATCTGCATACCTACTAGTTTCTAACATACAAGACTCCTTAGAATGGAATAAGTTATACAATTGTTATCGTTACCTGAAAAAAAAAAAAAAAAAAATCTCAGGGGAACAGGTGGCAACACGGCCAGATGACACAAACACACAGAGTGAGCTGCAAGTGAGCTGCATGATGTATGCATGCATGCGTAAGAATTATTCCTATATATCCACTGTAACAAAAGATCAGACGTTTGAGGTGGCTGGATAAGGCGGTCATCCCAAGTCATAATTGAGATCCACTCCGGACCCAAAAGATCAAGATCAAATCCTTCCCTTCCCTGATCCCCAGCAGCTGGGGCTCGTCAAATTAGTATTGTAGACTTGTTCACCCACCCAGATTCGTGTCACTTGTGTCTTTGCTTTAAACTTGAAAACAGACTATTCAGCCTTTAAGTTTAGGACACATAAACTCGATTTCTTAGAAATCATGTAGAATCAAGACGAGTAACGTACGTCTTTATGCATTGAAACTATTTTGGATGATGATGCATCATGCATGCAAGATCTTCCTCCTTTTTTTATTCTTTTTATTAAAACTAGTGATAACATTAACTAAGCTCAAGTTGGTTAAAAGCTACTCTTTTTCCCTAAAATTTTAGCTGTCTGTCAATACAAGCACCCAACCTCCATGCCTTTAGAATAGGAAATGATGAACTAAAATTTTTTTCCTTTCTTTCTGAAACTAGAAATGATTTTTTTTTCTTTTTTTTGGGTAGCTGTTTCTTATATATCCACAAATCAATGATACATCTGAGCTCCTGCACCTAACAGTGTATATATATTTTACGTACAATACTTAATTGTAACTAGTCTCTTGGCCCTGCTGGCTTTTGAGGGGATACAAATACACATGGAGAAGAATAGAATAAAGCGGCAAATATATTGGGAATTTGATTCTTCTTTTTTTTTTTTTTTTTTGAGATCCTCTAATTAAAAAAAAAAAAATCTCACCCATTTATGGATCAACTTCAATGAGAATAGACATTGACTAACATAACCATGCATATCTATAGCAGTACTGAAAAATCAAGGGATTCAGTCTTCAGCAGAGTTCTTATTCTTGCTTTTGTTTCCAAGTTCTGGACGCGTACAGAAAAAGTGCCATTTGGTGCTTGCAAATTATCCAAGAAAAGAAAAGGGCAGCACAAAGGGGTCCATTGTAATCTTCAATTTTGTGTCCGGAAGATAATTGTGGGTTCCAGGTTACCCTTTATACCAGACGAATCAACAATATGCCTGTTCTCCGGTTATATCAATGCAGGGCCGGCTAATAATAGACCCATAATTGTGGAGAATTTGCTGAAGATCCTTCATTTAATTGAGCAAGATTGTTCCTAGATTTGCTTCCTTTAATGAAATCAAAGTTTCTTACTCTAGACTGTAGCCAAAATAGCTCTAGACTCTAGTGGGGTTGATTAGGATTTAATTCTCTCTTTTACCAATTAACTGGAGGGATTCATTCTCCTCCCAAATCAAACCATACATTCATAGATTCATGTTACGAAACTTACAATAAACAAGTTATAAAAAAAAAAAAAAAAAAAGGACAGACTCATAGTTTTTCATGCAAAAGGTTGATTCTTGTGAATATCCTCCGGCATATCTAAAAAATATCGTACTAAGAAAGCAAGAAATATGCCTCGTGTATCAGGAAAATGTTCGTCCAATTCTTCCTTTGCAAAGTTAGTAAATATTTGTTTGGATTGTGAATTATTAGAGATATTTTTACTGTAGCACTTTTTGTGATGTGATGTATGTGAGATAAAAAGGTAATTGGAAAGATAAAAAGGTGTGTTAGAAATTGTAATGATGATGTAAACAAATATATTTTGACAAATAAATCGCAATCCAAACAAACATAATATTGAGAGCTTTCTTCGCACCAACCTCCATTTCCTGTACACAAGAAAATTTTTTAAATTCTTTATTTTGTTTTTATAGTGGTCAGAGTACGATTTCTTCATAGAAGGGTGAAGAAATAAATAAAAGAGTTACTAGTATTAAGATTTTAAAACGGAGGTCCATCTGATTTATCCAACTAGAAATAAATAAAAGAGTTTTGAACGGAGGAGTGTTCAATTGGTATTTGTTAAGATATTTAAATCACATCTAACCTATTATATAAATACGTATATTAATAATTATTATTCCACTTTATATTTATAATTTTTTTATTTAACATTTTTGAAACGGAAGTAACTGAAGATTTGAATCCATAATTTTTAATTCTTGGATCCAAATTTTCCTATGTAATTATATTTTCAAAATATTAACACGACGACTACATTTTAAAGAGTGGCTATTTGGTGGTTAAATAGAATCATAATGGAAAAGATTTTTACTGTTTAACTCTATATTTTTAAAATATTAACACTAAATTTACATTTTTTAAAGAGTGCCTATCTGGTGGTTAAACAGCATCATGATAAGAAAGATTTTTAACATCACCTAAAAGACTGCAGACTAATCCATTTACTTGCATCTTGGAACATCCAAATATCCAATAATAAAAAATATTCTTGACATCAGCTAAAAGACCTGAAAACTAATCCATTTACTTGTATCCTTGAACATCCAAATCTCCAAATATCCAATAAACGACAAAATGTATGATTTTTTTTCCCAACGTTAGAAGTTTCACTGGTTAACTGTAATCTTATCTTGATGTATATTTTTCTGTAGCAAATCTATATTTAGTGTTGTAGTCTGTCTGACAGCAAAGCTGGTCAACAAATATATAAGCTAACTAGTTTCACCCCAGCACGTCAAAAACCAAAAAAAGGGTCGATTTTTCCAAACCTTGAAAACCGTACCTTAACACTCTAAGTTGTCTTCTGCGTAGTTCAGCTTATTTGACACATTCTCTTGTGGGTTATCGTGGGTTTTGCAAGAAAATGGCGATTCGGACATCTGATCTTGTGGGCCAAGTCCATCCGGGTCAGAAGTTTGATGCTGATGCCCTGTTGCGATATGCCTCTGCTCACGTTGAGGGATTCCCTAGTTCTCCCTCTGATTTTATTGTATCTCAGGTTTGAATTCATCCTTGTTTTCTGATAGATTCTAATGGAGATATGCTGATAGATTTGATTTCTTAAAATGAATTGGATTACATTATTCTAATTCTAAGTGGCTAGAAAAGATTGAATTTTGATAGAGGAGAAGCTTTACTGGACTGGATTTTTAGGATTATGTTAAAGCTCGATTTATGATGGTGCATTAACTGTTCAGAGCATGATGGAACTGATGTGGAACTTTTGAATTTTGGTTGACAAGTTTAATGTTGTCTGAATTAAATTAGCAACTCTTCCTATTGACTACTCAATTAGCTTTCAACTATGAGAATAGCAAATTTACTCCCCTCGGAGGCTGTCTTGTCTCTTGTGACATAGGAATTATAGGATAATGAGATAACAGTTTTATTATTATTATTATTTTTTGTGTCTGTGTGTATGTGTGTGGCGTGCCTAGTATGAGAACTAATTGAAATGTTCTCTGCTTTGTCCACTTTTTTTTCCTTAGATAAAAAAAAAGAGTGGTCACATTTACAGGACTCTGAATTCAAGAATTCTATGGTTTAAGAGCAGTAATTAAGCTCTTGTTTGAAAGAAAATGCATTAATGCTGAGTATCTGAAGAAAATTTTCTATCAACGTGCTCTTTGGATTTCTAGGATTTTTTTAAAATAAGAATTAGGAAATCCAATTACAGGAGCAGACAGCTTCTACTGGTATGTTTCCTAACTTGTCATCTGTAATGGTCCGATAAATGAGGGATGTCGGTGCTAGATTTAGGTTGCTTCATCATGACCTAGGTGGTAGCAAGTTCGTTAAGCAGAAATCTTGATTTTACTTGAGGGTTGTCTTAAAGGAGTATGACCTCCGCGGTGGCTATTGATGGTGCAACAACTGAATTCTTGGGGGGCCTCATTGGCATCAAAGGCTTTAGTATCATTTGCTCGTAATGCTTGCTTAGAAGGAAAATCCTCTGTATGAAATTGAGCATTTCTAAGAAATCTGGATGTTGTCTGTTTATCATTTCAGAATAGAGAATCCAATATATTTGCATAATATGCTAGAATTTTCATGTTTAAGATATAAAGTTTTCGTTATCCTTCTTGCTCCCAGGGGGCGGCAAAGGAAAAGAAAATGAAATGTGTTGTGTTTTAATCTTGTGTTAATTGTGGATCAGTTTGGCCATGGTCAGTCAAATCCTACATTCCTCATTGAAGTTCATTCAGAGTCCTCTGTTAAGCTGTATGTTCTCAGAAAGAAGCCTCCTGGAAAATTACTTGAATCTGCTCATGCTGTTGAGAGAGAATTTCAGGTTATCTCTCTCTTCCTTTTGTACAAACAAATGTATCTGAACTAAAATTTTCTGTTGTTCAGTTTTCTTCAGATCCTTATAATTCAGTGCCCTTACTTTGGAATGCTCTCTAATTGGACGTGTGTCAGGTTCTACATGCTTTGGGTACTTATACGCTGGTTCCTGTCCCTAAAGTTTTCTGTTTGTGTACTGATTCAACTGTGATTGGAACACCTTTCTACATTATGGAGTATTTGGAGGGACGCATCTTCATAGACCCCAAATTACCCGTATGGACCTTACCTTCCAACTTTATCTTCTTTTCTTTCCACTTAAGCTGTGCTCAGAATATCAGCAAGCTAGTTCAAATGTCCTCTCCCACTCTTCTGGTGCTAATAGACATGAACTTGACTACTTAATATCAAATATTTTATCTTTTATTAGGGCATGTCGGCAAAGCAAAGGAGGGATATTTACCATGCAACTGCTAAAGCATTGGCTTTTCTTCATTCTGTTGATGTTGATGCCATTGGTCTAGGAAACTATGGAAAAAGGAACCACTACTGTAAGCGGCAGGTGCAGGATATTCTTCTTTTACCATACATACTAGATAATTGAAACTTAGCTGTATATTCATGTTAAAAATCAACCTAGACATGATGTTGCAATTGCAAGTGGAAGAAAGACATAAATGAGTTTTTGTAATGTGAAGGCCTTGTCTTCCCTTGTTATGCTGGTAAAGGCCTTTGAAGATCAAACAACTGAATGCAGAAATAGTTAATGGGATACTATTTGCATTGTAGGTAGAGAGGTGGGCCAAACAATATCTTATTTCTACTGGTGAGGGAAAGTCAGAGAGAAATCCAAAAATGTTAGAGCTAGCTGACTGGTTGCGGCAACACATTCCTCCTGAAGATTCTTCTGGAACAACAACTGGACTAGTCCATGGTGACTTCCGGATTGATAATCTTGTATTCCATCCCATTGAGGTGCTGAACTTGAGAAGTTCTTCATATTTTCTTTGCTGTAGTAGTTATGAAACTTCTTTAGAGCTACCATATGACTGCAATAAACACAATAGACAGATGCCCATTCAAAGGTGTACATTGTATTTTCTTTTTTAACCTAAAGATACTATTAATTTATTTAATTCCGCTTGCAGAATAGAGTGATTGGCATTCTTGACTGGGAATTATCTACTTTGGGCAACCAAATGTGTGACGTTGCTTATAGCTGCTTGGTACTAGTCATTCTGCTACTTTAACTTTCCTTTTTTGTTGTTTCTTTTATTTAAAGTACTACTTTTGGTTCTCTGTATGGGATTCAAATGTTGTGTATTGCGTCCTCTCTTGGCAGCATTACATTGCAAATGTTGCATCTGGGGATGCTGTAGAAGAGAATGAAGGTTTTGAACTTACTAATTTTCCTGAAGGAGTCCCTTCACTGCCAGAATATCTGTCCTATTATTGCTCTGCAGCTGTAAGTTCCGTTTTTTCATACACCTGGATAGCTTTAGATGCCTTGCTTTTGCTTGAACTATTCTAATACAGGAAAGAGCATGGCCTGTTGCTGAGTGGAAATTTTATGTTGCGTTCTCATTGTTTCGTGGGGCATCAATCTTTGCAGGAGTACATTGTAGATGGATAATGGTAATTTGACTCTAATGCTCTTACTGGAGATGTCGTGAATGCCAAAAGTTCTGATGATTAATCTTGGTGAATATTGCCTTGGATCTCAACATGTTTTAATTAATTCATTCACTGTGACTTTGCAGGGCAATGCCTCAGGGGGTGAACGTGCTCGACTTATGGGACAAATGGCCAATTCTCTGATAAGAACTGCATGGTCATTCATTGGACGTGAATCTGTCCTGCCTCGGCAACTGCCTTCTGGTAGCTTTGCTTTTTGACGATCATTATTATCCCTTAACTTAAGAGCAAAGTTGTCTTAGGCTAGGCATGGATAATCTTAAGCTACCTAGGAATATTTTTTCCTTATTTTATGCTGGTTTCATTGGTTTAGTCTTAAGTTTCTGAACCTGGTTCCCGTCGTAAGGCTTCTGAATCATTATGTGCTATTTGTCCTGTAGAATGAGACTTTTTTATAGCTGTACCCTGTTGTGTAGTATCATTAAAATGATAGATAAGGCTAAAGACCTCATTATGCACTAGCATGATAAATATAGAATAGAGCAAGTGTCGAAATTTTAGCATTTTGTTCACTGCAAATGGAAGCATTTTGTCTCAGAGAGATAATTCATCAATCTACATGATTAATCCTGCTTAGAATGTATGGCAGTCCCTTTTTTTTTAAAGTTCGAATTGGTGAGTGAAATAAACTGAGAGCAAGATATCTTTGACTTGAAATAGGGAAATTGAAGTAGGCTCCCAATTAAGTTTTTTATTATCATTGCCATGTTCAATGGATATGGGTTACAGTGGTGCTTATAGTCCTCTAGCACATTAGATGCCTGGACCATCTGAAAAGTTGGATTTTTGCATGAGAGCTTCCTCCCACTAACTGCATTCCTGCCTAAGTATCTACCATCTCTTTCTGTTGAATCTTTGCTTGCCAACATTGAGGTAAATGTTTCTGTTACTGCATTAAACCTGCCTTTTGATCCGAGAAGGATATACATGATAAATTCCTGACTCTAGCAGATTTCAGAATTTTTATTTGTTCTCAAATCATGTCTAAGGTCAAAACTTTTAAGTGAAGACTGCATTTTTGAAGCAGTAAACTGCATTTTCTGGTGCTATTTGGTTATAGTCTTACTTGTAAAAATGCTGCTTAAATTACCAGCTGGTGGTGAATTTTTCTCGGACAGATGTACAAGGAAACAAACAACAAAAAGTGGAGGAAGAAAGCAAAGTTCAATTTTTATCAATGGGTGGAAAGTTTGTCCCAAATCAGAAAGTTCAAGATTTGAGAGATCGATTGATAAAGTTCATGAACAACCACATTTACCCAATGGAAAGTGAATTCTACAAACTTGCTCAGTCTTCCAAACGTTGGACAATTCACCCAGAGGAAGAGAAGTTAAAAGAGCTTGCCAAATCAGAAGGACTTTGGAACTTGTTCATACCTGTATGTACATACGTTTCTTTATGATCTTCACAAATATTGAACATTCAGCATGAATATCTGCTCAGGGGCTTTGATAATTGTGGTTATGTCCAGCTTCACAGTGCTGCTCGAGCAAGAAGAATATTAAATGGTGGAAAACATGGTGCTTTGATAGCCAAGACATCTGACCTCTTGTTGGGTGCAGGACTTACTAATTTTGAGTATGGATATCTTTGTGAGATTATGGGTCGTTCTGTTTGGGCACCACAGATTTTTAATTGTGGGGCACCTGATACTGGAAATATGGAGGTAAAAAATAATTTTCTGTTCTTTACTCTGATAAATTAGTTCTGGGGACGTTCCCTTTGCTTTCGTATCCAGACCACAACACAGATAGTTATCATTTCATAACAATCACATAAAAGTATCGGTTATGCATGTCAAAATTATGCCTTTGGTATTCTATTTTTTCCTTTAAATCTGACTTCCTTTATATCTTCGACTGGGCCCGCTGCTGGATTGCAAGAAATAGCTTCTTCTGCCACAAATGTAGTTTCAGCCTCTATATTCTTCCCAACTTTAATGGAAGTGGGTTTGGTTTTGAATGTCTAGAATGTGCTATCAAGGACCTTAATGTGCAATGCCACCTACCTGTTATTTTGTGCTTTGTTGGCAGTGTGCTTTGAGTCACCTATTTTTTGAGGCATTTGTGTTGTATAGTTGTGTCCTTGCTGTCATGATTTACTGCAATTTTTCAGGTATTGCTGCAGTACGGGAATGAAGAACAATTACAGGAATGGCTTCTTCCCTTGCTCAAGGGCAGCATTAGATCTGGATTTGCTATGACAGAACCACAGGTTGCATCATCTGATGCAACCAACATAGAGTGTTCTATTAAAAGGTATATGCAAGCTACTATAGTTAACCATCTCAATGTGGTAGATACAGTGAAAGAGAAGATGGTATCATCAGAATGGCTTATTTAAGCAAAGAAGAGCCAGAAAAGGAAGCAGGGAAATTTGGGTGTTAAACTTCCCATAAATAGACAATGACAATTAGGATGCTATAGTTTCCCTGTGAATGAGGAAGTGATAATTTTAGCATGTCTTTTTTCTCAGTTGTCTGTAGGGGTTTTAGCTGGGATGCTTAAGTAATAAGTACTTGGGGAAAAAAAAAGAGCAAAATGGAAAGATGAAAAAAGATGTAAAAATTGGATTAAAATTAATTTCAATGCATGGTCGAGAATCACCTATTTTATTGTGGAAATAAACTGTAGTGCTTTTGTGTTCAGGAATATTTATTTGCTCAGGAGTCATGGATGCTGAAATTTATGTAATTCAATTTTTGGGATCTGGGTGGAGCTGTTTGTTTTGGATTATGACATGGTTGAGTACTAATCAATTTCGAGAGAAGCACCTCTAAATTATTGTTGTTTTATATTCCTGGGGACCAATAATCATTCTTTGATTACAGTAAGATATACTTTGATCCTTTTGAAGGGTACTTAAGACATGTCCTTTCTATAGACTTGGGGAATCATATATCATCAATGGAAAGAAGTGGTGGACCAGTGGAGCTATGGATCCTAGATGCAAACTCCTTATTGTTATGGTTAGCTCTCTGTGGCTGCCTGTGAACTCAATGATTTTGTTTTGACTTCTGAATCGAAGGTAATTGATCTGGATAACGTGCAGGGCAAAACTGATTTTACTGCTCCAAACCATAAGCAGCAGTCAATGATCTTAGTGGACATTAATACTCCTGGGATAAACATACGAAGACCACTCACAGTATTTGGCTTTGATGATGCTCCACATGGTCATGCAGAAATATCATTTGAGAATGTACATGTCCCTGCCAAGAACATTTTATTGGGAGAGGGGCGAGGTTTTGAGATTGCACAGGTAAAAGCTATGCAAGTTTGCTGTCTACTTCAATTACTTTTCATACGATTATTCTATCAACTGCTCAATGCTGGGTTTCCACTTGAGTTTTCTTTTTAGTTTATCTTGTCAGATGGCTGATAGTGCTAGATGTCCTGGTTCCATGACATTTGATGTTTTTTTTATGCCGAACAGAAATTGCAATCTTGTCCTTCTGCTAGATCCTAATCCTTGTCTTGTCCTAGGCTCATCTATGTGAAGTCAAACGTTTTTCCAGATATACCTCACTGTAGAAAGACTTTCCAAGATTTTATGGATTTCACTTCACATGAAGATCTGTGTGTTTATGTGTGATGATTATCTGAGATTCTTGACTTGGTAGTTGGTGCTGTTACCACGTTTAACAGGGTAGGCTTGGTCCTGGAAGGTTGCATCATTGCATGAGGTTGATTGGTGCTGCAGAACGTGGTATGCAGATGACAGTAGATAGGGCTCTCAAAAGAAAAGCTTTTGGAAAGCTGATTGCAGAACATGGTTCATTCCTTTCAGATATTGCCAAGGTTGGTTTGATTAAATTGCCCGTATGCAAGAACTTGCTGGAAATTACCCTGTCTTATTCATTTTCTTTTCCTTTTCCTTTTACCTAATCGTCTGTGGAAGATGTATTATTTGTCTGATTCTGACATCAAATCTCCTGCATGTACTTTTGCTTGTAAAATAATTTTCATTGAGCAATGAGGTGATGGTTAAAAAGTGTTTTTTATGCGGCAGTGTCGAATAGAATTGGAGAAAACTAGATTGTTGGTTCTGGAAGCAGCAGACCAGCTTGATCGTCTTGGGAACAAAAAGGCTCGCGGAACCATTGCGATGGCCAAGGTACCTTCCCATGTTTGAATTTATGCTTTATTCCTCCATTTACGCCTGTCTTCTGTTGTTCCTTATATGTAATTTCCTTCATACGTGTCAACTGCGAGTTTTTAATAGGATATGTAATTGTTCTGGTGGTGCACTGACAGGTAGCAGCTCCAAACATGGCATTGGAGGTACTCGACATGGCAATGCAAGTACATGGAGCAGCTGGCTTATCTGGCGACACGATACTTGCCCATCTATGGGCTACTTCTAGGACATTGAGAATTGCTGATGGCCCTGATGAAGTCCACCTCGGCACTATTGCAAAACTAGAACTGCGAAGGGCTAAACTATGATGGTTTTAGCGGGAGAAATAATCCAAACTTTGGGTAAATAGAAAGGGAAAGAAATAAAGAAAACGTTGAAGCTAATATATTTATAAACAGAAATAAGATATAAGTGTACTTTTGATTTATTGTACTCATTGACAGAGATGTTTTACTGTTCTGTTTTTCATTAATATTTGGAAATGAATGATAAACTGTTTTCTTCTTCTTCTTCTTCTTCTTGAATATCTACGTTTGACATTCGGTATTAGCGTTGCTCGTTAACGTTTTTTGACATACGAAATATGATTGGCAGATTTGCCTAAGGTGGGAGAGAATCATTGGGAGGTTAACGATGCCAAAGGATCATAAAAAACAGAGGATGTCTAGCAAATCAACCTGGATCCCTATTAACTACTATCTTCTCCAGCTGTAGTGAAAGTAGCCTAAATTGACTCGTATACATGAAACTCTTGAAGGTGAGGCTGTCATCTCTCTGATATATTTAACCGACGGGCTAAAACTATATGTGGGCATCCATGTCTACGTCCTGTATGGTTCTTGCTATTCTCCTTGAGGGGGCTTGAGAGGCTATTCCCTTCTACCAAAAACCCAAAAAAGCGATTTATAATTTGGGCATAACTAATTGATCACTGTGTAATGCAATTTGACTCATTGCTTTGTCCAATCTGGAAGAAACAAAAAAGAAATAAAGAAAATTACTCTCGGGTGAAAATTGAGTTGATTGAATCCTTGAATGGACTTTACGAGCAAACCTACTATCTTAAAGCAAACTTCAAATACTGGATTGTATGAAGCACTGGACTTGGAGTAAAAATCATGCAGAAGTAGCTGTAACAGAGCTTGGAGTGTTTGGATACCAAATTATTCCAAATAATATTTCGCTTGCATCATAAACACATTTCTCAATTTACCTTTTTATATTTTCAATCACATTTTTATCTCACATACATCACATCATAAAAAGTGATACAGTAATCATTTTAAATAATATTCCAAATAATACTCTATCCAAACAAACGAGTGTTCAAGCTGCGCTAGCCTAGCAAAATAGGTAACACATACCTATATCCTCTATCATATTTTTTGATGTTACAGGCCATTTTAATATTATACCATCTTCATCTATTATTTGCCTAAAGATCACCATCTGTTTTTTTTTTTTTTTTTGCAAGTCTTACTCTAATAGATAGAGATGATGTATATAGTGTGAAACATCCAAAAAGAGAACTCGAAGTCCCCCTGGAACTGCCAAAATGCTTAGCATACATCATAATTTTGTGGGTGGAACAAGGATTCTAGTAGTAACTTTATAGTTTTTTACTGACTTGTAAAAGTTTTTCACACTGAGCATATTCTAGGTGGGATAATCTTTCTTCTCCAGTAGAATCGGCTCCAGCAAGAACAGAGGGCTTTCACTGAATAGAAGGGTGACTGTTGTTTTGGGTCTCCAAAGTAGATGAGAGTGTCAATTCAGACCCCCCTAAAAGTGAATAACTTTTAAATTAAGCCCTTCAAATTGGAAATTTGTTTCAAATGAGCCTTAATTTCATCATTTCATGTGAATAAACTTTAGTGGCAAAATAGAATACTAAAAATTTTTAGGGACTTTGAAACGATTAATTTCCTGCCTAATTAAACTAAATATGATAAAACTTTTCTCTTTTATATAAGAAAAATGTTCATTCCATTTCAAGTTTGATTAAAAGAGTACTATTTTATCCTTTCGGGGACATTCAAGTGGGAGGTCATATGCTTCAAGTGGGACATTCATTTTGCAAGATTTCATCATGCCAATAAAGTTTAGTCAAATATTAGCAATCAAATATGAGTTGATTGAAGGGCTTATTTAAAATGAAATTTCTAATTTAGAGGGCTTAATTAAAACTTATTCATTTCAGGGGTTGAATTGGTATTTTAATCGCTTTGGTAGGGCAAATCATCAACCTTGAATTAAGTTTACATACGAAAGAAAGCAAATTAATTTTCTTCCAAACAATAACATTATGAAATTTTCGTTCAAAATTGTAACAGGTCGTCGTGCTGTAAAGCCATTGGCACGCATAGATCAGCTCAAGTGAAGCTACAATTTTTGTTTAAAAAGTACTTTTTTTGTGGGGGAAGAGAAAAGAGGAGAAGAGAGGTAACAGTTAACATAAGAACTTGTGGCTTGGCCAGGCGAGAATAGAATGGACACTCCCTGCAAAAAGAATTGATATCCAAGAAGAAATAAAATCGATATTAATTTTTTAGAGACAGGATGCCATCAGATCAGTAATTGCCTATACGAAAAGAGTTGGGAATGGATGGTCAGTGAAAAAGAGAATAAGAAACGAAGACAAGAAAATCAACATTTGTTTGCTTTAAAAGAAAAAAAAAATCAAAGGACAGAAAAATTATTGTCCTTAGAAAGTAATGAGCCTAGACAATAGAAAAACTATTATCATTCTTAAAGTTATAAGCCGAGAGAATAGGAAAAGTGTTGGGATCCTTGAAATTAGTTATCCATGTAAGCTTAATCAGTTTACCCAGGCAAAGATACAACAAATATCCTCCTTTCTTGGTTTGCCAATGAAGGCTAAGAACCAAACATTTTGTCGAAACCGTTCAATTTGAAATTGTTCGTAGCCTCATCTTTCTCGACAGAAACTGTTTGTTACTGCGTGAAATGAATTTGTGGTTGTTTTGTCTGGTACCAAAAACCTATATAAAGCATCCTGTTTCACAAAATTATTCAGACTCAGGGCACAGAAGAGGTAAGGCTCTTTTGTGTAGTAAATAAGAGACCCCTCTTAAGAGCTCTGTTAAATTCTCTCTCTGATCAAGGGAAAGATAATCTCACGAAAAAGAAAAAAATAGTAACAACAAAAATACCAAAAAGAAAATGGGTAGTGAAGGAAAGAAGAAGGCAGCCATTCTTGGCGTGTCTGCCATTCTCCTGGTGGCAGCTGTAGTTGGGACAGTCACCTACTCCGTTGGTCGCCATGGCACCGAAACCGCCACATCTGGTGGTGGTTCTGATCAAGTATCAACCTCCTCAAAGTCCGTGGAATCCGTTTGCAAGCATGTGGATTATAAGCAAACCTGTGAACAAAGCTTGTCAGGAGCCAAGAACACCAGCGACCCCAGAGAACTCATCAAGCTCGCATTCACAGCCGCAGTTGATAACATTGCAAGTGTCATCGAGAACTCCACTCTTCTCCAAAACGCCGCCAAGGACCCCAGGACTCATCAGGCTCTGGAAACTTGCAAGTATGCCCTCAACACATCCATTGAGGACCTCCAGAGGTCATTTGAAACAGTTGGCACCTTTGATATCAACAAGATTGACGACTATGTCGCCGATCTCAAAACATGGCTAAGTGCTGCAGGCACTTTCCAGGAAACTTGTTTGGATGCATTTGAGAATACAACAGGTGACACCGGTGAGCAGATGAAGAAACTCCTCAAGACAGCTGGTGAGCTCACAAGCAACGGTCTTGCCATGGTTACTGATATTTCTGAGGTCTTGACAAACTTCAACATCCAAGGCTTCAAGAGAAGGCTCATGTCTTCTTCTGTTGAACCTGATTTTGTTGATGCTACGGCACGCAAGCTCATGGCTGCCAGCACTGCTTCCCTCAAGCCTAATGCCGTGGTTGCTCAAGATGGCAGTGGCCAATTCAAGTCTATCATGGCTGCTGTTAATACCGTCCCTAAGAAGAACAACCAAACCTTTGTCATTTTCATCAAGGCTGGTATCTACAAGGAGTATGTTACGCTTCCAAAGCACGTTAACGGCATTGTCCTCGTTGGAGAAGGCCCAACCAAGACTAAGATTACTGGAAACAAGAACTTTGTTGATGGAGTTGGCACTTTCCAAACACCAACACTTTGTAAGTCGCATTATAATTTATAACTTCATTTGCTTAGCCAGTGTAGGTATTTCATTACAGATGGAGACTGGAATTGCATTCTATGAATTGAATACAATTCCAATTTCCATACTAATTGGTCTACGGTTGCAAATATCATAAGAAATCTTTAAAATGAAAAGTCTCTCGAATAGGAAAGAAACACAACATTAATCTCATGGTATCATTACTGACCACTTTTTTTGCAGCCGTGAATGGAGATGCCACCATCCTCAAGGACTTGGGAATTGAGAACTCAGCCGGGGCAGAAAAACATCAGGCCGTGGCACTTCGAGTTTCTGGCGATAGGACAATCGTTTACAACTGCCAGATCGATGCCTACCAAGACACACTCTACACCCATACCTACCGCCAATACTACCGCAACTGCACCATCAGTGGAACCATAGATTTCATCTTTGGTGACGGCTCAGCTGTATTCCAGGACTGCAAGATGGTTGTCAGGAAGCCAATGGAAAACCAGGGTTGCATGGTCACAGCTCAAGGAAGGAAAGAGAGACGCGGCATTGGAGCCATTGTTCTCCAAAACTGCCAAATCGTTGCCGATCCAGCTTTCTTGGCCGTTCAACCACCAATCAAGGCCTACCTCGGACGTCCATGGAAGGAGTTCTCAAGAACCATCATCATGCAGACTTCCATTGATGGATTCATTGCTCCAGAGGGATGGTCCCCATGGATGGGCAACTTTGGCATAGACACTTGCTATTATGCTGAGTACAACAACAGGGGTCCAGGTGCTGATACTAGCAAGAGAGTTCAATGGAAGGGTATCAAGAAGATTACTCCTCAGATTGCTCAGAGCTTCACCCCAGGGGCCTATATTCAGGGCGATGCATGGATCACAGTCTCCGGCGTACCCTATGCTCCTGGCATGCAAGTGTAAAGAGAATTATTTTAATGCGCGATTTCAGTTGATGTAAAATGAAGAATAACCTGGCTTTTAGTGCATGAAACTTTCGGCAATTTTTTGCTCTTTTTTTTTCTTTTTAGTTTGTTACAACATTAATCTTGTTCTTTTTTTGTAGAACGTTCTGATCAATAAAAGAAAAAAATTTCCTATTTGTTGGCATTTATCACTTGTATTCATGGTTGGAAGACTCGGCCGAGACCGAGACGACTCGGCCGAGTCGTCTCCGTCTCGGCCTAGTCCGAGACGATATCGCGACCGAAACGTTCCGAGATACGTGACAGGCCGAGACGTCACCGTGAAGGGTTGAAATGGCCGAGTCACACCGAGTCACTCCGAGTCATCCCGAGTCAACTTGAATTTTTATTATTTTTACTAATTTTTAATTATTTTTGCTTATCATATTTTTTACAAATTTTAGAATATTAAATATTTTAAAAATTTGTGTCTCACCGAGACCGCGACCGATATGCCGAGACCGATGTGGAACGTTCCGGGCCGCGACCATGACCGCGACCGCGACCGCGACCGCGACTTTGAACCATGCTTGTATTACTTTGTCTCCGAGACATGGAACTTTTTCTCAGATGATCAATAAAAGAAAAAATTTTTCCAGATGATCTCAAGACATGGCACACTGGTGTTGCAACATGCCAATAGACTTGTCTTGATACTTTTGAAAATACCAAAGGTGATGCTGGCATAAAAATGAAACAACTGTTTACGGTGGAAGGCGAGCTCACTACTGATGCCCTTGCAATGGTGAAAGAAATCTCTTTCTATCACCTGCAAAGACCTCAGGCTTAAACAGAAGGCTACTGTGGGAAACTGATAAAGGCACTGCACACAGACTTCTTCATGTCGTGAATTCTACTCCTAATGTTACTGTGGCTCAGGATGGCTCTGGAAAATATCAATCCATCAATGAAGCACTCAAGGAAGTCTCCTAAAAAGCACTGCTCCCTTCATCATATATGTCAAGGAAGGAATTTATGCCGAGTATGTTACAATTACAAAACAAATGTGGAATGTCATTTTAATTGGGAATAGTCCAACAAAAACCAAGATCACGAGAAACAAAAGCTTTATAAGAGGCTTGGGCACATTTTTTACTGCAACAGTGACTAAGTAACGTCTTCCTTTCTCGCTGACAGTTCTAGCATTTATTTGGATAGTAAGTTGAGTTTCTTATATTTCTGTAATTTCTTAAACTTTGAGATGTCATTCTGCCTCCTTCGTCATTCAGCTGGCTATCACTATAGTGCATATCCCAAGAAACAAGATCTAAATCTTTCCATCATCTTTTTCTTGAGGCAGCCTCCACAAGCTAAAGGAAGTGGACTCTTTTGCCTAGCAGACTGTAGTTACCAATGTAGAGAAAAGATAAGGAAAAATAAGCCTTTCTTTTTGCTTACAAATCAATATGTCTATAGCGATGACTTTATACCTCATCCAATGATGATTACTGATGTTCGCGGTCTTCTTGTTAATTCAATGAAATCTAGAGATTTTCTGTAAATCGACAAATTCGGAACTTTCATATCATCTTCTTCTGATTAGCCACCTTAAAATCCTTTTAGACTATTCTTAATCAAATGATAGGGTTGGAAGGGGACCATTCCTTTGGCAAGAACGTTGGAATTGAAAATTCAGCAGTCGCAGAGATGCATCAAGCCTTAGCTCTCCATGTAACAGCTAATGAATCCATCTTCCATAACTATCAATTGGATGGTCATCAGAACACCCTCTATGCCTACAATCATAGGCAGTTCTACTGCAATGTACCATCAGTGTTACCATTGATTTTAGCTCTGGGAATTCTCGAGCAATCCTCCAAAATTGCACGTTGATAGTAAGGAAGCTATTGGTAAAAAAAAAAAAAAAAAAAAACTGTGCATCGTCACAGCTCAAGGAAGGTTTGAAGAACTTCAAACTTCTGCAATTATCCTTCAAAACTGTAAAATCATTCCTGATACTGGCTACCCTACACAAGATCCATCGTATCGGGCATCTCAGGGACGACCTTGGAATCTGTTCTCGAGAACTATTATCATGGACCCTGATATTGATACTATAATCCACACTGATGGATGGGCAAGATGGCTTGACGACCAAAACACTGGTACTTGCTGGTATGCTGAGATTGAGAACAGGGGAGCTGGTACAAATCAGACCAAGAGAGTAACATGGCCAAGCATCAAGAAAATAACTGAGAAGGATGCTGTGCAATTCATAGCTGAACAGTTTTTTGGTAGGAGTTGAATGGATTAAAAAAGCGGGGATGCCTTATGAGGTTGGCAGGATAAGAAACTAGAGTATAACGGGGACCAACAATCATGGAAGTGTTCAATTGCAGTAATCCTGGAAAAGATAATCTTCCAAGAACCTTCTTTTTGGGTCTAGTTACTCTGATCATTTCATTCTACGGGTCAGCACCACCCTGAAAAAAAAAAGGGATGATCATTTGCGAATGTAAATGAGACTTCTGCATAGGAATGCGAAAAAAAATTTAACAAATTCTTTCATGTTCAATTTCTCAAAGCAATTTACAATTTGCGCATAACTCATCAAAAATAGAAAGCTAAGTAAAACATCAAAATTGATCACAGTGTAATGTAATTTTATTCATTGCTTCGTCAAATCTGGAAGAAACAAAGAAAATTACTTTGGGGTGAAAATTGAGTTGATTGAATCCTTGAATGGACTTTACAGCAAACCTACTATCTTAAAGCAAACTTCAAATACTGGATTGTATGAACCACTGGACTTGGAGTAAAAATCATGCAGAAATAGTGTTCAAGATACGCTAGTCCAGCTAGATAGGTAACACTTTATATCCTCTATCATATTTTTTGGTGTTACAGGCCATATTAATATCATACCATCTTCATCTATTATTTGCTTAACGATCACCTTCTGTTTTTTGGGCCATTCTTACTCTAATAGATGGAGATGATGTTTATAGTGTGAAACATCCAAAAAGAGATCTCGAAGTCCCGTGGAACGGCCAAAATGCTTAGCATACATCATAACCTTGTGGATGGAACAAGGATTCTAGTCTAACTTTTTAGTTTTTTAACTGACTTGTAAAAGCTTTTTGCACTAAGCATATTCTAGGTGGGCTAATTTTTCTCCTCAAGCAGAATTGGATCCAGTAGGAACAGAGGGCTTTCACTGAATAGAAGGGTGAATGTCGTTTTGGGTCTCCAAAATAGATGAGAGTGTCAATTCAGACCCCCCTAAAAGTGAATAACTTTTAAATTAAGCCCTTCAAATTGGAAATTTGTTTCAAATGAGCCTTAATTTCATCATTTCATGTGAATAAACTTTAGTGGCAAAATAGAATACTAAAATTTTTTTAGGGACTTTGAAATGATTAATTTCCTGCCTAATTAAACTAAATATGATAAAACTTTTCTCTTTTATATATAAAAAAAATGTTCATTCCATTTCAAGTTTGATTAAAAGAGTACTATTTTATCCTTTCGGGGACATTCAAATGGGAGGTCATATGCTTTAAGATCCCGAAAAAAATTTGCAAGATTTCATCATGCCAATAAAGTTTAGTCAAACATTATCAACCAAATATGAGTTGATTGAAAGGCTTATTTAAAATGAAATTTCTAATTTAGAGGGCTCAATTAAAACTTATTCATTTCAGGGGTTGAATTGGCATTTTAATCGCTTTGATAGGGCAAATCATCAACCTTGAATTAAGTTTACATATGAAAGAAAGCAAATTAATTTTCTTCCAAACAATAACATTATGAAATTTTCGGTCAAAATTGTGACAAGTCGTCATGCTCTATAGCCATTGGCATGCACAAAACAACTCAAGTGAAGCTACAATTTTTGTTTAATAAATACTTTTTTTTTGTTGAAGGGGGAGGGGTGAAGTGTTAACAATTAACATAAGATCTTGTGGCTAGGCCCTGGCGAGAATAGAATGGACACTCCCTTCAAAAAAGAATGATGAATTGATATCCAAGAAGAAATGAAACCGATATTAATTTTTTAGAGAAAGGATGCCATTAGATCAGTAATTGCCTATACGAAAAGAGTTGGAATGGATGGTCAGTGGAGAAAATCAACATTTGTTTGCTTTAAAAGAAAAAAAAATCAATGGACAGAAAAATTATTCTCCGAAGAAAGTTATGAGCCTAGACAATAGAAAAGTATTATCATTCTTAAAGTTATAAGCCGAGAGAATAGGAAAAGTGTTGGGATTCTTGAAAATTAGTTATCCATGTAAGCTTAATCAGTTTACCCAGGCAAAGATACAACAAATATCCTCCTTTCTTGGTTTGCCAATGAAGGCTAAGAACCAAACATTTTGTCGAAACCGTTCAATTTGAAATTGTCCGTAGCCTCATCTTTCTCAACAGAAACTATCTGTTACTGCATGAAATGAATTTGTGATTGTCTTGTCTGGTACCCAAAACCTATATAAAGCATCTTGTTTCACAAAATTATTCAGACTCAGGGCGCAGAAGAGGTAAGGCTCTTTTGTGTAGTAAATAAGAGACCCCTCTTAAGAGCTCTGTTAAATTCTTTCTCTGATCAAGGGAAAGATAATCTCACGAAAAAGAAAAAAATAGTAACAACAAAAATACCAAAAAGAAAATGGGTAGTGAAGGAAAGAAGAAGGCAGCCATTCTTGGCGTGTCTTCCATTCTCCTGGTGGCAGCTGTAGTTGGGACAGTCACCTACTCCGTTGGTCGCCATGGCACCGAAACCGCCACATCTGGTGGTGGTTCTGATCAAGTATCAACCTCCTCAAAGTCCGTGGAATCCGTTTGCAAGCATGTGGATTATAAGCAAACCTGTGAACAAAGCCTGTCAGGAGCCAAGAACACCAGCGACCCCAGAGAACTCATCAAGCTCGCATTCACAGCCGCAGTTGATAACATTGCAAGTGTCATCGAGAACTCCACTCTTCTCCAAAACGCCGCCAAGGACCCCAGGACTCATCAGGCTCTGGAAACTTGCAAGTATGCCCTCAACACATCCATTGAGGACCTCCAGAGGTCATTTGAAACAGTTGGCACCTTTGATATCAACAAGATTGACGACTATGTCGCCGATCTCAAAACATGGTTGAGTGCTGCAGGCACTTTCCAGGAAACTTGTTTGGATGCATTTGAGAATACAACAGGTGACACCGGTGAGCAGATGAAGAAACTCCTCAAGACTGCTGGTGAGCTCACAAGCAACGGTCTTGCCATGGTTACTGATATTTCTGAGGTCTTGACAAACTTCAACATCCAAGGCTTCAAGAGAAGGCTCATGTCTTCTTCTGTTGAACCTGATTTTGTTGATGCTATGGCACGCAAGCTCATGGCTGCCAACACTGCTTCCCTCAAGCCTAATGCCGTGGTTGCTCAAGATGGCAGTGGCCAATTCAAGTCTATCATGGCTGCTGTTAATACCGTCCCTAAGAAGAACAACCAAACCTTTGTTATTTTCATCAAGGCTGGTATCTACAAGGAGTATGTTACGCTCCCAAAGCACGTTAACGGCATTGTTCTCGTTGGAGAAGGCCCAACCAAGACTAAGATTACTGGAAACAAGAACTTTGTTGATGGAGTTGGCACTTTCCAAACACCAACACTTTGTAAGTCACATTATAACTTCATTTGCTTAGCCAGTGTAGGTATTTCATCACAGATGGAGACTGGAATTGCATTCTATGAATTGAATACAATTCCAATTTCCATACTAATTGGTCTACGTTTGCAAATATCATAAGAAATCTTTAAAATGAAGAGTCTCTCGAATGGGAAAGAAACACAACATTAATCTCATGGTATCATTACTGACCACTTTTTTTGCAGCCGTGAACGGAGATGCCACCATCCTCAAGGACTTGGGAATTGAGAACTCAGCCGGGGCAGAAAAACATCAGGCCGTGGCACTTCGAGTTTCTGGCGATAGGACAATCGTTTACAATTGCCAGATCGATGCCTACCAAGACACACTCTACACCCATACCTACCGCCAATACTACCGCAACTGCACCATCAGTGGAACCATAGATTTCATCTTTGGTGACGGCTCAGCTGTATTCCAGGACTGCAAGATGATTGTCAGGAAGCCAATGGAAAACCAGGGTTGCATGGTCACAGCTCAAGGAAGGAAAGAGAGACGCGGCATTGGAGCCATTGTTCTCCAAAACTGTCAAATCGTTGCCGATCCAGCTTTCTTGGCCGTTCAACCACCAATCAAGGCCTACCTCGGACGTCCATGGAAGGAGTTCTCAAGAACCATCATCATGCAGACTTCCATTGATGGATTCATTGCTCCAGAGGGATGGTCCCCATGGATGGGCAACTTTGGCATAGACACTTGCTATTATGCTGAGTACAACAACAGGGGTCCAGGTGCTGATACTAGCAAGAGAGTTCAATGGAAGGGTATCAAGAAGATTACTCCTCAGATTGCTCAGAGCTTTACCCCAGGGGCCTATATTCAGGGCAATGCATGGATCACAGCCTCCGGCGTACCCTATGCTCCTGGCATGCAAGTGTAAAGAGAATCATTTTAATGCGCGATTTCAGTTGATGTAAAATGAAGAATAACCTGGCTTTTAGTGCATGAAACTTCCGGCAACTTTTTGTTCTTTTTTTTTCTTTTTAGTTTGTTACAACATTAATCTTGTTCTCTTTTTGTAAAATGTTCTGATCAATAAAAGAAAAAAAATTTCCTATTTGTTGGCATTTATCACTTGTATTATTTTGTCCTCGGGACATGGATAACTGTACTTCACAAGATGAATTGAATTTTTGAATTAATAAATTCATGACTTCTTCAATATTGGAAAACTTCTATGTATGTTATACACAATACTTCTATATACACAACAACCCAGAGGCCCAAGTGTTTAGAAGTTGACAAAAAAAAAGAAAAATAAAAAACAAGAGTGCCGAGTTGTTTAGAAGTTTTAGAGGTTGTTTGGTGAATAGGCATCAAAATTAACAGGCATCATTCCCTACTTGGGGCTTGGATTTCAATAAATCTATTAACCCATTAGTAAAATAAGATCCATTCTTGTTCCAAACTCAAGTGGTGAGGGAAACGACGCCAATCCATGCACGTATTGGAGTTTATGATTGTGATTTCGATTTCGAGAATGTCAACCAAATGCCTCCCTCTGGAGACTAGGGGTGATAGATGAAGTTGTTGGATGAGGGACGAATGTAGTCAGATGGCATTTTTTCAGTAGTTCTTTTGGCAACTAAAAAGTCTTCTTGAGTGGAGGTTTCCATGGTTTCTCTAGGGGCTGGCTTCTTGACATTATGATACTTTTCTTCCCCGATATATCTAGCATAAGTCTCTTGTTTTGGTTTTAAATTTTACGAGTACAATACGATCAATATTCATGGTTACTTTGTTTAAATGTAATGGAATTTAATCTCTCCTAAAGCCCATTTGTTGCCTTCATGCTAAGGTTGCAAACGAATCGAGCCGCTCACGAGTTCGAGTTCAAGTTCGACTCGAGTTCGGTCAATATCAAGTTCGATCTGATCAAGTCGAACTCGAATTCAAAAATACTCAATTCGTTAGTTCACAAGCCGAATCTAATATATATATATATATATTAATAATAAAATTACATATATATATCCCTAATATTTTATTATTTGTTAAGAAAAACTATTATTTTTATTCATTTTTTAAAAATAAAATAATTTTTTTTTTATTTTTTTAAGCTCAAACTCGGGTTTTGCATTAAAAGCTCGTCAAGCTCAGTCTCGAGTTTAAGTTTCATAAAATTAAATTAAGACTCGACTAGATTAAGTCAAAATTCGACTCGATTCATCTCATTTGTACCCCCTAACGTAACTTTATCATCAAGAAGCAAATCAACTAGTGGATATACCGTCTAACTTTGAGTGCAAGCAACAAATTGATCTCTCTTTTACTTAGGTAGCTTTTGGGCACTTCAGATCCTCAGCCTAGTTATGAAGTTCCCTTACCAATTCTCATTCTTCAGATTCTAACACGTCACGTGAATTCACTTAGATCAATTCTTACAATACAACGTATTACATGTGTCAGGATTTGAAGAGTGCGGATTGATAAGGGATTTCATATTGGAGTTGAGGATCGGTAGTGCTTTTGGGAAAGCAAGTTTTATTCTTGTTAATGGCCAACTGACAAGCCTGTTGATCATTCATTAAACAGTGAAAATGCTTCAAATATTATGAACGAATCCACCAATTTCTCTGATATATATATTTCACCAAGGATTTCAAACAAAAAGTTAGCTCTTATCCTCTGTTGCAATGTCGTCGAGTACAATTATTCCAACTCCCACAAAATTTTCTTTTCATCTCTTTTCTTTTTCCGCTTTTAAACTAGTTGCAAACAGTATATCACACTAAGAGAATTTTGATGGAAGCACGATGTAGCCAATCTAGAGCTCAAAAATCAACCTAGATAGGGATTTTTTTTCTTGTTCTTTCGTTTTCTTTTTAATTTCGAGAACAATAATTAATCCTAGTTAAAGAATATTTCATATTTTATATTTTTATCTATGTTTTGCAAATTACAGAAGAGGGAAAAAAAGGAAAAACTCAATTCTCCACATTATCTATTCCGGAAGGAGGAAAAAAAAAAGATTACAATCTTTACTCCATGCAATCTGCAATGAAACGGACTATACAGTCGAACGATGAATGCAATAATCAAAAGCTATGGACACGTTGAGTTTGTCAGTGGGTTTCAATGATAATCAGTCTTTTTTAAATTACTCAATTATTTGTTCTAATATTGATTTAATCTTGTGTTGGATATGGGTAGATGTCCATGATTTTTATTGTTAGTCAATAATAACATATCCAAAATCACAGATTGTAGTGCACATGAAGAATTTGATAAAATGCACAAGAAAAAAGGAAAAGAGTCGAACTAAGTTGTTTTTTTTTGTTAGGCTAAAAGTCATCCCAACGTTGGTGATGGAATTTAATTAAAACTTTTACGACCAGAGCTATGAGTCGTTGAATTAGCAAGTTGTAATTGGTTATTGATCAACTTACAGGGAAATTCTATAAGTTGCTCAATGACTAGGGGTGGCAATTTTCGATACGACCTGAAAACACGACACGAACCTAACACGAAATTAATGGGTTTGGGTTGAGGTTTCGGGAATTCGGGTCAGAGTCGGGTTGGACCCGATGAACCCGAAAAGAAAACAGGTCGATTTCGGGTCAACCCGTAACGACCTGATATGACCCGATATGACCCGTTTACGAATTAAAAATAATTTAATAAACATAAAAATAATTTTATATAACTAAACTAAGTTATTCTTTTTTTCAAAGGCATTAATTACTTAATCCTAAATGAATTTATTTAATTTGTGTGAAGTTGAAATTATTATATTTAGACAAATAATATATTATATTATTTTTTACTTTTATACTGTTTTAATTTATTTTATATTTTGTTTGGGATAAAACACTTTTACGGTGTTTAATTTATTTTAGATTTGGTTTGGAATTATTTATTTAAATTTTTATTACTTGATTATGTAATTAGTTTTGTGAGAAATTGATTTTATTAGAAATTACAGTGATAAATTAATAAATTAAAATTAAGTTTCGGGTCATTTCGGGTCGACCCGCCAACCCGCCAACCTGAAATTTTCGGGTTCGGGTCAGCATACCTGACCCGTCACGGGTTGGCGGGTCGAGTTAGGGTCAACAGATTTTTTGACGGGTCGGCCCGAACCCGACCCGCCAACCTGATTTGGACCCGAATTGCCACCCCTATCAATGACCACCATAAAACTTGTCATCATGTCAACGTGGTGACAATAAATATATTTACAGGATTTTTTTGTTTTAATGAAATCAATCCAGAGGGTTTTAAGCAAAACAGTCTGACCATTAAAAGACGATTTTTTTCAAAAAAGAAAAAACTAAATTAATGAATTCCTTAAATAAAAAAAAATATATCCCGCCTAAACAAAAATTAAAATAGTCTCTAGTGCTTACAGGCCATGTCAACATGATCAGCTAATTGTGGATAACAATGTAGTTGTAGCCATCAATGGTGTTACTAATCCCTTAGTAGCAGCAGCGTTACAGGCTTCCCTATTCTGTTTATCCCACATCGTTCTTGGGGGGTTAAGGGTTGGGTAGTTAAGTCCCCAGGTTTGCCTCAAAAGTTGCTGGCTTTTGAGGTTAAACTTGGGATTAGGTTTAATTAAACAATTTCTTACTTCTGTAAGGAAAGGAAAAAGTAGCCATCAATGGTGTAATTAATTGCATTTTTCCTCAATTTTATATGATCATAAATGAGTTATGATTCCTTATTGGTTCGACAGTATTGTCTTTTTGCAAAGCTTTTTAAGTGAAGCTAAGCCCATAATGACCCTCAATGTATTAGTAATTCAATTTGAGAGACTGAGAAAGTTTACCCCATAGATTCTCACAAGTCAAGAATGAATTTCGCATTGAACGAAGAATATATCAATACCATGACTAAAAGATACTAACTCAGGGAATGCATAGCATAAACTAATTGTAGTTTTGAGTTTCCTGCTAAATTTAATAAATAAATAAATAAATAAAATAAAGGTAGTAAGTAGCTTTTCCTTCAGTTAAACATTTTCACCCTTGACACTTGATATTTGAAGAAACCTAAATTGGACCGGACTTAAGTTTTTATCCATCAAAAAATAAATGAAAAGGTAGAACCTGTTGTTCTAGGATCTAAAATCTAAGGATGTTGAGTCTAATTACCAGAGAAGTTTTAGATGACTCATTTAACAATTTTAATCAAAGTTACTGGAAAAATAAATCTTCGTGAGGTAGCAACCAGCAAAGTAGATTCTTTTCTTTGCGAAGAAGAAAATTTAACAACAGAGGAACGTACGTAAAACAATCACTCCCTCTGATATTTTCTTATCAATCTTCATTAAAAAAAAAATAAAGATTTTTTTTTTTTTTTTGAAACTTAAAGAATGACTCTCTTTTTTTTTTTTGTTGGGGTAATGTGTTAAACCCAATATTTTCATCCCATAGGAAATTGAATTAGTTACCACGAGGTGCAATTAATTTAAACATCATATCCTTCTGACCCTTTTGCCAAGGTGGAAAATGTTATACGCCCTCAAGTTAATATTTGCTAGACAATAAGCATACATATTCAGTAAGTCCATAGAATCTTCTAAAGCTAACAGCCCCTTAGATTCCAAAACTATGGGAGCCCAGCGAATTCATAATTATCAACCGGTCAAATGAATGTGTGTGTCATTCTCACGAAAAGTTTACTCAGCCAAAGACACAACACATACCTGTTGTTTTTGAATGGCTGTCCTACATTTTCTTGGCCTATAAATGCTAAGGACCATCGTTCTGTAATGTCCGAAAATAAAGAAGGCCCTCAGCCAAACGCTATCTAACAGAATTTGACTGTCAAATTGCATGGTTATATTCCTCGCATCTTCATCTCTATATATAAGAACCATTTCCCACATTTATCCAGACAGTGGAGGGGTATCAAAGACCCTTGTGTCTTTCCTAATAACCTTTCTCTAATTCAAGGGAAAGAGTGGGCTCGTTAGAATTCGAAAGAATAAAATATATCAAATAGAAAGAATTACTTTTAACACGATATATAAATATCATCAATGGGTTATGACGATAGTTCAAGGAAGAAGAAGCTCGCCATTCTGAGCGTCTCTTCAATCCTCCTTGTGGCAGCCGTAGTTGGTGCCGTGACTTATGGTTCTAGCCATAAGAATGTTGAATCACCCCCCGCCGGGGAAGATGCCGCGCCTGTAACATCTTCCTCCAAGGCTATACAAAGCCTTTGCCAGCATACTGATTATAAGGAAACCTGTGAAGATAGCCTGTCAAAAGCCAAGAACACCAGTGACCCCAGAGAACTTGTAAAGGTTGCCTTCCAAACAACGGTTGATAACCTCGGCGAAGTCATCAAGAACTCATCTCTTCTCCAGAATGCTGCCAAGGACCCCAGGACTTCTGAGGCCCTGGACATTTGCAAAGAAGTTTTGAACACTGCGATTGATGACTTCAAGAGGTCCTTCGATAAGGTTCAGAACTTTGATATCAGCAAGTTGGATGACTACGTGGCTGATCTCAAAACATGGTTGAGTGGTGCAATCACGTTGCAACAGACTTGTTTGGATGCTTTTGAGAATACAACAGGTGATACCGGAGAGAAAATGAAGCAACTCATGAGAACTGCTGTTCAGCTCTCTAGCAACGGCCTTGCTATTGTCACAGATTTCTCTGAGATTTTAGGAACCTTGGCAATCCCCGGCCTCAGCCGAAGACTCCTGTCTGCTGAAAAGAGAAAGCTTGATGAGGAAAATTTTGTTGAGCGTAGGCTCCTTCAAGTTGACCCTGCTTCAATCAAGCCTAATGCCATAATTGCTCAAGATGGAAGTGGCACCTTCAAGACCATTCGGGATGCTATTAATACTGTCCCCAAGAATAACACTACACCCTTTGTCATTCTTATCAAGGCTGGTGTCTACAAGGAAGTCATTTTAATCCCAAGACGCATAAACAATGTTGTGATTATGGGAGAAGGCCCAAATGTTACCAAGATCACCGCAAACAAGAACTACGTTGATGGCATTGGCACTTTCCACACTGCAACTGTTGGTAAGTTGGGTGCGCTAATTACTTTACTGCATCAAAAGGATTTATTGTTGAGGGTGTTTTTCTTCCTGTCTATCAGAAACTCAGAATTGATGATCAAAATCTTATTTCAATTCTAAGTCTCTGATATGTAGAGTACAATAGGCAACCTTAGTAGCAGATTAGCAGTGCTAAGTAATTTCTTACCATAGTTGGAATCAGATTGATGTTAGTAACTGCATTGCTGGACCATATTTTCTCATTGTGCTCTTGAAATGATACAGCCATTAATGGAGATGGATGCATCCTTAGAGACATTGGAATTGAGAACTCAGCTGGACCAGAAAAGCATCAGGCTGTGGCACTTCGTGTTTCAGGCGATAGGACCATTGTTTACAATTGCCAAATAGATGGCTACCAAGATACCCTTTACAGCCATACCTACCGCCAGTTCTACCGCGACACAACCATCAGTGGAACCATAGATTTCATCTTCGGCGATGCTGCAGCAGTTTTCCAGAACTGCAAGCTGATTGTGAGGATGCCACTTGTGAACCAAGCTTGCATGGTCACAGCTCAAGGCAGGAATAACAGCCGTAGCACCGGAGCCATCGTCCTCCAAAACTGCTCAATCGTGGCAGACCCTGCTTTGCTGTCTGCTGATCCACCAGTCAGGGCATATCTTGGACGTCCATGGAAGGAATACTCAAGAACCATCATCATGCAATCCAACATCGACGGATTCATTGATCCACAGGGATGGTCCCCATGGATGGGTACTTTTGGGCTGAAAACGTTGTACTATGCTGAATACCAGAACAGAGGTCCAGGTGCCAATACAGATCAGAGAGTTGATTGGCTAGGTATCCAACATATCACTCCACAGATTGCTGAGAGCTTCACTCCTGGCAAATATTTTATCGGTGATTCATGGATAACAGCCTCTGGCTTTCCCTACGTTCCTGGCACGATGAAAGTGTAAAACTACTAAACCCCACACTTTCCCCCAGCCCCCCATGTGATGGGACTCAATGTACAACTACGACATAACTCAACAAGAAAGTGAATTTACCATAATGAATTCTAATGACATTCTTCTTGGTACATGGCAAGTCAGTATTACTTGAATCCAGCATAGAGATCTTTCTACTTTTCTTCTTGTTCTTAACTTCATTGGACAATATTTTTACCTGTTCAAAGATACTGCTAAATAACGAAGTGTTCCACTGAATGCATGTCTTAGACAGGGGAAGAACTAGAAATTGAATTCAGCAGGGGCAAACTATGTGTAATAATTCACAATTTCTTTATCTCAATTCTAGATCAATTGATAAAGAGTAAATTCTATACACACTGTCAGTGTATACACTATCACGATTGGATGAATGACACATGAACAAATTTTAAATTTCAAATTCAAATTTTACACGTGTCATATATATAATGGTGGTGATAGTGTATATACTAACAGTATATATAAGATTAATCATCAAAATTAATTTTCATCGTTTGTATCTATGGCTTGGAATTTTTTTTAAAGACTCGCGCAAGGATTTATAAATCACAGGGACAAATACTTTGGAAATATAGGGATAATGAGATTAAATAGCCATAAGTTTGGGAAAAATAGTGAATAGAGATAAATTTAGGAAAAAATAGCGGATAAAAGTAGTTACAACATCTCTAACACTAAAAAAAAAAAAAAAAAATCTTTGCACTCTAATTTTCTGTATTTTAAAATCTAAAAGTTAGACAAGATATTATACTACATTTGAACAACTTTTTTCATATCAAAAGAAAACATTGTGCAACTCAAAAGGATACTTGCATGCATCTTTGCCAATTTTTGGGAGTATTCCACAAGATAAAATTGAGCGGGCCCCAAACAAGTTTTGGGTCTGGCCTCCTATGATTGTTGGAACATTCCAGGCCAGCCTTTACTTTTGAACCCACAAAAGAGGATGGACATATACTTCTGTCCAAAAGCAAAAAGGGCCAGTAAGCCCAATGAATACACCTGGGCGGGAAACTAATCACCCAAAAATTTTGAAACCTTTCACGCACTAAAACACTTCAATCTACACACACAACACGCCAAAGTTCCAAACGCTCTCTCCTGTCTCTAGGCTTCATCCAATTTAATTTTCCTCTTCATTTCTTGGTTAAAAAATTTGGGAGTTCCAAAACTCCATTTTTTCAACAACCCAGCTTCTAGGTTTTCTATCTTTGACCCCAAATGATGAAATTTTGATGGCAGAAAAACCCGCCCAGTAATGGACTGTTCTATTCGGTCGATTGAAGATGAATAACACTCAAGATCAACAACCCCAGTCCACCGGAATATTTCATTCGGTACAACCTCTTCGTGACCTCGAATCAAATTGGGCTGTGGATTTAGCAAAGAATCTTTCGGAATATTTGCTTAAGATCTGCTCCGGTGAAATTACCTCCGACGACCACGATGTTCCTCAACTCTCCGTAAATTTTGCCGAAGGTCTTGTCAAATTTTGCTAATAATAAGATGAGGGTTCTTGATTATTCCCAAATTCTGGGCTGATTTTGATATTATGTTTTGGGAATTTTGTGTTAGCTGCTTTGCTGCTGCAGGGTTCGGTGCAAGTGTACAGTAGAAAGGTGGAATATTTATATTCTTTGGTTTTGCATGCGTTGGAGTTCATTTCCCAGAAGAGGTTTGGTTCCTTAAGTCCATTTATGCATCTTTCATATATTTACTTCTAGTAGACTATTTTATTTTATTGACAAACGGAATTATTGCAATATGTAATAGGACAATACATAATTATGGAGTAAAGGTTGTCAATTGGCATTTTAAGTTTCTGGATTTGAAGTAAAGTTTCAAACTTTGTTAGTTTAGTCATCTGGGGATAGGAGATTTGCACACAATCTGTTAGCCTTTCCCTTGGATTGGTTAGTAGGGAATCGAAGTTAACGTCCTTGGTGTTTGTCTGTTTTATACTGTGTTGACTGTAGCTAAAGTATTGGCATCTGGAATTCTGCTGAAACAACGAGTTTAGGGTAGGGACTCTCAATGTGACAGTTAGGCTGTTCATTAAGGAGGCATAACAATTAGCCGCTCTTTAACTGGTGACTTAGTTGCAATGAGCTACATTTTTTTCTATAACTTATATATTTATTATTTTAATAGGGTGATTTATCAGGTGTGATAGCTGGTTAACCTTCTTAGAAATGAATGTTTATGCAACATTTAGATTTTGTTTGCACATGTGCTTCTGGTTTCAGTCCTCCATAGTGTGTCAATCTTATAATAATTTTCCGTAAGTAATTATTTTCACACTGACAATTTGTTTAGCTTTTCACTGTTAAAAAAGAATTTTTTTTAAAATTTAACTTCTGTTATGTTTGTCTATGGACAAAGTATGCAGCTAGATTAATCTTTCTTTCAATTTGATAAAAAAAAGCTAAAAAATTACGTTAGTCTTGCAACTGTTCTTCATTTGGAAAATTCAAGCCTTTGGTGGAATTGAATGGAGAAATTTTAGACATTTGCGTGTCAGGAGCATGTGAAAGCTGTGGTGTAATGATATTATCTAAGACTTGCATATATTTAAATTTCTCAAATGAGTTGTTAGCTGTGGCATTTGTTTACAGTAGAAGTTCTTTTTTTTTGTGAACTGGAGAGAAACTCTGCTCCTTTAGTTAGATAAACTCAAACGTGGTTTTAATTGATTGAATTTCATGGTAATCAGTTGCACAGCATAACACATTTACCTAGAGGAGAAGAAGAAAAATATGTTGTGCAGTTTTTTGATGTAAAACATATGCCATAGTGTAACACTTGTGGTTATGCGAGTTCTTTTGGCGACCTTTAAGTTAATTCCTTATGATTTGGTTTTTTTCCACATGCCTTCCCATAATTTCAACCAAATTAGTGAACTCTGTTGAAAGTTGGATTCATGAGAGCATTGCTGTTCCTAAGATAGTTTTATATAATTGTTATTTTATGTTGAACAATGATGAGCATATGGGGCCGGGGAACTGAGGGGCATAACAGGCAAATAGTCCTTAGTTTGGGCAGAACTGCCCCATTAGTGCCGCGGAAGTGTCATTAAAGTTAAAGACTCATGATTTGAATTGCTTCTTTCACATGCGCATGTGTCTGCTAAAATTTCTATGGTATGCCATTGAAACATTGTCATCTGATTTAAGCATTAACTTAAACATTAAAGATTTAGCACTTAATGGAATATAAAGATCGGTTTCTTTAAAAGTTGGATACCATTAGATTTCGTCCTTAGTTTATGGTTGACATGTGCAGTTCTGGTTGCATTTATAAGTACTCATTATCCAGGATCAAACTTCACTAGTTGTTTAAATGGATAAGGAAATTTTTGGCAAGAATGAGATATTGGTGAAAAGAGATTTGCATTTGCAAAATTTGTATAAGTTACCAATTATTTATCATTTTCTTTTTAACTTCTTATATGAGTAGTTCACAAGAACAAGGAACGAGTGCATCAGCCCAATCAGAAGAAAGTGGTTTAGAGGCTCCTCATGAGGAAGAAGATGATAGATTTTGGGGCTTAGATGACATTCCAGGTATGTTGTTTCTTTTTTATCTTGTTGTGATATGGTTGCAAAACATCTCTTGGATTAAAACTTTTCTGTGTTGCAGTTGAAGCAAAGAATATATTAGATAGTGTGAATGGCAAAGATATACCAGCACATCATTTTGTGAGACCCCCAGCAAATTTGGTTGTCCTTGAAGGTGATTGCTTAGATGCTATTGGAGATGCTGGGGAACTAGAGTCCTATCTGGTATTTGTTAAGTATTAAGAATGTGGTTTGTCTAAGGATGCTCTCATTCTCAATACATGTCATTTTGTGCTTGCAGCTAGCCACCAATGATCTTTTCCAGGATTTTATTTTGTTAGACTCATCTGATGCAGTAGCAGTCATCGACTTCTTGAACAGTCAGAGTAAAGCTGGAAAACTCCACAATGATGTCTGTAGAGGAAGCTCCTTGAACTGTAAAAGTCGCAAGAGCTTTCAGTCCCCAACCAGACATTCTGGGGGTACTGGCCACAAGCTGTCGGCTCAAAAATATCAAGATGCTGAAATCAATCAGTCTCCATTGGTCGATCATGGTGTCAAATTGAATGACCATGGTGTTGGGTCTTCTCTGCCTGCCTATGATTTTCCTGGAGATGACGGTGGTCATTTCAACATGGAAAATGAGTATGCAGAATCAGATGATTCTGATAGTGATGATCCATGGAAACCTCTCAATCCCCATGAACCAGGGAATTTAAAAGTCAAGCCTTATAAAAGAGGTTATTAGACTATTCTGTTGCCATTCTTGCTCTTTTCCTGTCTTAAATAAACGCCTGATTTGTTAAATTTTCATTTTGTTCCAAGCAGTCAAAGTGAAAGGAAGGCTGGTGGCCAATTGGCGGAAATCTGATCCTCTGATGGCAGAGTTTCCTCTTGCAAGACAAGATGGTCCTAGTTCAGAACTCGCTGAAATATGGGAAGCAAGATGCTCCACCTTACAGAGGCCAGCAGAACCACATTCTCCTCCACTCTTTGAGAAGGTTGGTTTATTTGTGTTATACGTTTTGCTCTGAGTTGGACTTCTTTTCTATATTGACAAACCATTGTTTGCAGCTGCGGCAATCATTTTTTGTTCGAGGGAGGAACACAGAATACAATGCTGTTCCTAATCCTAAAGAGAACAACACAGATAATGGATATGACAGTGAGGATCCAGGAAATGAGCCGCCTGATTTTGACATGCCAGAGGATACATACATTTATGAAGATGTACCTCAGCAAGATAAGGTTAGGCAGGCTGTTGATGTGCTTCCATATTTGAAACTTGTATGTGTGGTGAAATGGTGGTGTTGTGCACATCTAGACAAATGGTTCACTTTTCAACTTTTGTGTAGCATGATGGTGACATTCACTTGGACCGAGATGAAGGTTATGAAAATCCCACTTCTCATGCAAGCCTTGAAGATCTTTGTCGCTCCCACTTGGTAAGCCACAGAAACGCTTCCTATCTCAGTCAGCTGATTAAAGGTTGACTTCTTATCTTGGTTGTCACTGTTTAGTGTGAGCATGTCTGCTCGGAGGAGATCATATATTTGAATGGGTAAACAATGTATTTGGAGGGAAACACAGAAGCTCAAAATTCATATTGTGAGATAGGCACTTTCTTAATCTTTTCTAGTTATCAGTTTCTCTTGGTGCTGCCGTATAAAATTGTGGTTTGTATGTCTGGATCTCGAAGAAACTGCATGCGTTTCTCAATAGTGATTTGAATTGTACAATGAAGTGGGATCACTAGGTTTTGCTAAAAGAAGTTTACAATGCCATATTCAAGTGTTGAACTGTAATTCCTTCTCATGCAGTAAGTGTCTTTGAATTGTCAAGGTGCAATATTGACTTAGTGAAACTATATTGATATCTGTAGGATTCTCTCCTTGCTAGTCTTGCTGAAACTGAGAAACAGACGGAATTAGCTGCTCGGGTTTCAACATGGAAACAGAGAATTGAGCACAACTTGGAAGAGCAAGTTTGTGCATCCCACATGTCTCTATAGTTATTTGATATCCATCTTTCTACTGGTATTTCCATAACGTGCTTCTGATGCGAGCCAATATTGACACTCTGACAGGACTCGCGGCCTCCATTTGATATTCATCAGTATGGTGAAAGGGTTATGGATAAGCTACATATGGCAGGAGACACCCGAATTTCCATGTCTTTTGCTGATGTGGTCAAGGGCCAAGAAAAGCACGATGTTGCTCGAACATTTTCTGCTCTTCTTCAATTGGTAAACCCTTCACTTTGGACTTGATTATCTTGCAAACCGACGATTCTAAATTTCTAGTTAGGACGTGCATTAGAAACTTTCCCACGAGAATTCTAGTTGAGTTGAAGGAGCAATTTATTTGGATTCGTATTTATATAATAAGGATGAGGTGGCATTGTTCTAAATTTCGACCTTCTCATCTCTATGAACAGGTGAACGATGGATACGTGGATTTGGAGAAGAGTGGGGGTGATAGTGGATCTATCTGTTACACGGTTGGGAATCCATTTCTGGTCCATCTCCTCCAAAACGAGAAGCGAAGTGATGTAGCACCGCCTCAATTGTCAAAGAAGAGAGCTAAATCTCCTAAAGGGTGCACTAGAGGTGAAAGGCACAACAAGCCTGGTAAAGAAAACTGCCCCGTTGCAGGCATACCAATACCATCTTCGGTATCCACCTCGACTTGTAGACTCTCTGTAAAACTGGGAAAGCCTGGCGGTGTCTCGAAAATCTGTACTCCTGAAGGCAAAAAGAGGCGAAAATCGCGCTTGGTTGAACCGGTGAACTTACATCTAGCAGGATAACAGAGTCAGAATGTTATACTGTGGACCTTAACAGATAGATCATTTGCTGAATAGGGAGTGTAGTAATGTAGAAGACAAAGGTGGAATTAGAGCTGTAGTAATTCTAACAGTTAGTAGAGAAGTTGATTAGCTAAAACTGATACCTAGAATGTACCGTACTAAAAGATATGATCGTAATTTGTAAGTTTGTAACATATATTATTATTATTATTCTGCAAATAAATTAAATTAAATGCCCTTAATGAAAACCACTGATAGAGTGTTGCAAATTAATCAAAAGCTCACATGATTGTGGATAGAAAATAAAATAAAATGGTGGGAAGTATTTGGAATTTTGAAGAAGGAAACTGCTGTTAAAGGACTTGTGAATTATTGTCCTAACTCCGCACGTAAACCATATCTTCTCCGTGCAGTGTATTTCAACGCAGAAACGTGACCCGTTTTTTAAGCGTGCTTTCTTTGACTAAACTATAGTTGAATCCAAGTGGAGCTCGTTGAAAATTGTCAATGCTGACAGCAGAAGTCATCCTTTTGAAGTAGTTGAATAAAAGACCAACAATAATATGTCTTTTCCTTTCTTTCTATCTTTTATTTATATATATATATATATATATAAAAAAATTGGAATTCAGCTTGGGAAGACCAGCCTGCCTGCCTCCACGTTGAAATGCTGATGAACGAACTGCTTTAATCATCTTATTGCAAGTTCCAGGCAAATGAGTTACGTTCCTTATTCCCACTCTCTGTGGTCTCCGATGCTAATGCTAATTTTAGTCAACGTTTGTAGTTTGAAGATGGTCAAGGTCAAGGACTGTCTCAACAACTTTCAGCTTGTTTGTTTGCATTCGAAAGGAAATGTCTGGTGGTTGTTTAGGCTTTTGCTGCTTTCACAGCTTACTAAAAATTCCCTTCGCTAATCAGCAGCAACTAATAGTAAGAAAAACAATCCTAAACTGGCATTATCCCTTAAAATTAGTGTGACACACACACACACTTGCAAAGAAACTCGAATCCTTCGTTCTATTTTCTTTTGTTAGTCAGAAGGTGAAGAGAAATTACGCGTCACGGGAATGAAAACTTTTATCTAAGCCCACTTGGAATCTTGATTTATTTCTTCACCTTTATAATTAAATCAGCAGAAAATGCACCTATCTAATCTACCACGAATTCTATAAGCCTAAACTTCTGTACTATATATATATATATATATATATGCATATGTATATTCCAATCGGCGCGTGTAACCATTGATAATTAATAAGGCATAATATTAACAAGTTCGAGTTTAATTTTTTCTTTTTTTTTTAATGGGTGACACAGAAGAAGCGAAGTGGAGAAAATATAAAGAAATTAGAAATGAGAATCTCTAATATTTGAGTTTGAAATCTTAATCTCAATTATTAGATCAAGAACTTCTCGTTCAATTTGATTATAAGAATGGCCTATACTTTCATTATCTAAATAGTAAATAGATCAAAAGACAAAAATCTCATGGTGTCCAAGTAAAAATCGGCCAAATGTAATGTGCTAAAATCATGATTAATCAAATAATTGAATGAATAATTTAGGACCGGTGGATTACAAAATAGAAGTCTCGTGGTCAGCAGTAGTAACTAGTAAGTAGTAACCCACCATCCTTATCTATCTACAGGTCAACCATTTCAGTCATCCACTGCGTGCTAGCAAATCAGCCTCTGTAAATCACGACCATTCACTATTCGCCACGCCTACTCAAGAATTTGTACTGCATCGGGCGGCTCGCGAATCTCCAGATTTCTGACACTAGTCAAAATATCTGTTTGCGATTTTTCCATACTGTTCAACTATTGCGGGACTGAGATCAAGACCTCTCACCTCGGGGTCAGCACCCGGCTCTGAGTCAACTCAGCCGGTCCACTCTCCAAATCAAACTGAGTCGGTCCCGAGCTGCAACTCGTTCCCGCCCCACACGGCGTCGCAGGTGCTGTGCCAGGTGTTTTTCGGCCCATGCTCAGTATTCTCTTCAAAGACAACAACCGAGTCCCGGGCGACCTAAAACCGTGACTCGCCGGTGAACTCAGCGGCAACTCGGGCTCGAACGCACTCCTCCTCGGAACCTCGATTCTCACAGCCGTCAAATCCAACCCCTTCCTCCTCTTCCCCAGCGACGCCGTAGAAGAGCAGTCTCCCTCCTCATGAACACAAGCTGGGCACAACCCAGAACTCAAATCGGGTTCAATCCTGTTCCCCTCCGGTTCAACCGCGGAATTGCTCGTCACCGGTTCGGGAACCGGTTCAACCGCAGCTCGACAAATTGGGCAGGTGGAGTGCGAATGAAACCACATATCAATGCAATCAGCGTGAAAAGAATGGTTGCATTTGGGCAACAGCCTTCCCTTTTCATTCTCCTCAAACTCCGATAAGCAGACGGCGCAGTCCATCCCCTCCGGCTGAGTTTTCGGGCTATAAACAAAAACCGGAAGAGAAGCAATCACGGACGGTTCAAGGCCGCTATTGGGGGCCGGGTGAGCAGCGGGATTGTTGTCAACGTAAAAGACGATGTGGGCTCTTCTGCGACTGTTCAAACGGCTCCTCCTGCGGAGGAGTTGGCGGCGCCGTTCGCGGAGGAGGTACCACCGGGCGTATAAATGAAGGGCGACCATCAAAACTACGACAAAGAATAAGATGACTATAGCACTGAGCATTATTTTTCCGCCCATGGCAAAGTCTTTTGGGTTTGGTGTGTTTGGAATACGAGGAACGGAGTGATCAGCGTCCATAATCACTACTATTTTTTATGGTTTTTGAGAGAATTAAAGAAAGGGAGGAAGGGGAAGGGTATGCTTAATGCAGAAGGAATGAAGGGGCAGAGGAAGTGAAGGAGATTATAAGACGATGAGAATTGAGAGAGAGAGAGAGAGAGAGAGGATTAGGAAGGTTCTTGTTGGTTTCAGTGAGACCAACTACGTAGGAGGATGAGTAAAATTGAAGTTGAAAGCGCTGCAGTAGGAGTAGGCGCCAGTGTTGACGCGGGATTAGTTGAAATGACGGTATTGGACTCATGGTTCTTGTCATGGGTGAATTTGATGCTGTTTGGTAAAGGGCTGCTGCCTCGTAGTTGGAAGTGCAATAGGTGGGCTTTTTTTAAATTGTTGTATTTATTTTTCACTTAATTAATAGTTATTGAATCTTAAAAAAATAAAAAAAAATAAAAATATAATATTTATGTAGGAGAAATAGTAATATAATAAAAAGTGAGAGAGAAAGTGGCACAGAATATGAGACAGAAGATCCGTTGCGATTGGTTTCGGTATTGGTATGGGAATTGGGCCATGGGAAAAGCCTTGTACTAGTAGCTTTCGATCAGAGCCAAGTTCAATCAAGCTTAAGTGACGTATATTTAGTACATTATATAATTTTACACTTGGGATATCTATATATATATATATATGAACAATTTGCATATATTTATATATATATGCGCGCGTGCACGCACGTGTGTTTGTGTTAAAAGCTTGATGAGCTTTCAATCCTCTTATATAAAGCTCAAATTCGAGCTCTTCAAATTATTCGAGCTGCTTCAAGTTCTGATGGAGTAATTGATCTCATCTCGTTTATACTGGCAATGTAGAAGTGCAATAGATTCCTTCCTAGGTACGGTTGTAAACAATTAAAAGCATATTTCTTGCTGAATTCAGGACCCAAAGGATTACTGATCGAACAAGTCAACTGCAACACCATAATGGTTAGAGAATTAGATAAGTAAAGGTCCAATGTGTTGTAAAATGGAGTAGTAATTACCTTTTTAAAAATGTATAACTCGTATGCGCCCAAAAGTACTGTTGAAATTATCCCCAAAAGTCAGATGCATGGGAATGTAGAGTTAGATCAGTACGTGTACTTAAAGTATAACTTAGGAATATAAAACTAGGAAGTAGCAATGGGTGCCTTTTCGCTGTGGCTTATGGCTTTCCAGGCTGTGCAGTACTATTTGCTGCCCCCATATGGAATTTGCTTGGATTTTGCTGAGGCAATGGTTATGATTGTGAAAAGGACACAAGAAGAGCCGAAACACGCAGGGTGGCTTCTGAAATTGGCTCTCAATCTGGATCTTGCGAGTCTGTGATCAAGTTAGGGTTGGAACAGCGTATGGGCTTCAACAACAAAATAAAAAGAGTTCTTGGGCTTTCTGGAAGGTGTATTTGTGTTGTGTTGAGTGAGAAATTGGCAGAAATTCAAATGGGCTTTTTCTAACATGGGCTGCCTCCTGAAACTATCAGTTTGAGATGAGAATCATGTAGAGTATTGAAGTTTGTGGTAGCGAGTATTAATTACTAACTAATAAATAATTGAGACATTGAATAATTGGCCAATGTAGATGAGACTTGAAGAGTTTTTTCGGTGGCTTTTTAATTAGCAAAGGGGTGGGTCACTATAATCCGAATGGAAATAGAACAAGGGATGTAGCTAGCTTCCCTGATCAAGCACAAAATGATTCAGCAGTTTCTTCTTATTGAAGGAGAAGAAAATAGGAAAAGGGGATGAAGTATTCCTCTTAGCAGCCAAAACGACTAGGCTGACATATCAGATAATTGTTCTGGATTGTCTTTATTATAACCACCCACAGAGAAGGAAGAAAATTTTTAAGTACTGGAACCACTAGATGGAGCTCAGGTTCCATATTGTGAGAATTCTAATGGATTGATCTCATTCTTTAGTAGTAATCTATCTTCTTGATCATGCTCATAGATGAGGCAACAAGAATACATGCCATATGCTAAAATTCTCCTTTATCCGTTCGAGTTTCAGATAATATATATATATAGCCAAATACTCCCTCCCTTTTTTTATAACTGACGTTTAAGGTTTTGCACATCAATTAAGAAAAGTTTTTCATTGCTTAAATCTATACACTACTTTCCTTTTGTATCCTCATTAATTGTCCAATTCACCCATGTTTTCTCTCACTAGAGTACTAAATGGTGTTGTTTTACTAGACCAAAAGCAATGCAAACTAACTCCCACCAAACTAATTATTAGGAGTAGTAATTAAGAACCCTGTATTGGAAAAGAGAGATAAAAGGGTAAAATTGTGAAAAAATAATTAATACTATATGGGGATAATAAAACGATAGATAAAAGTACACTAGAACAAATTTCTTAAACGTCAGTTATAAAAAAAGAGATGGAGCAGTAAAAAGCAGTAGTAGTAACTTGATACTCATGCCTTCTTTTTGTTACCTATGAGTTTCAAACGCACTAGCATGCCATCAATGCTACACTGACTACTGCACCAATTTTCATGATGTAGCAATTTTTTTTTTTTGTCGAAACGATAGATGTCCTATAACCTAATCTAGCCTAGTCTAAGGGGAAGGGGAGGGGGTTCGATGTGAGTACAGACTCCATCGATGAAGGTCAATTAAGACCGCCACAAATTGTGGCAAATTTGTGGGAGGCAGGGATTGAACCCCTGACCTCCAGCATCACCTTTAATGGTGATGACCACTGGACCAAATGGTCAGTGGCTCATGATGTAGCAATTACAGCAGTAAAACGTATGCGAAATAAAAGGATAATTTAAAATAAAAATATTAATAAAAAAAATATATCTGTAATATAAACAAATAATTACGTATTATTTTACACAAACAATCCCTATCCAAACACACCAAATTCATTTCTCGACTGCAGCAACTCTACCCAGTAAGCGGGCGGCAGCAGCAGGAGGGGCAGGTAAAAGCCTCATGCATCCCCAGTGACAAATCATAGTCTAGCTTTCTACTTGGTACTTGATGTGTAGTTGAGGAAGAAGACAACTCATATAACTCCACTATTGATTTCTGATGGCTACATTTTAACTACGTTGTTTTCGGGTGAAAACATTAAAAGCACACTGCACCCTAGATTATTGTTAATTTCTGTTCAGCTGTAGATGTGGGCTAGGACACAGTAAGTTACAAAACCACCACCACCAGTGCCACTAGTGTTAGTGTGCTTAGTTGAAATTTACTCACTCAATCCCGCAAAACTTACTAATGTTACTCATTCTCAATTATGCTATTTCCACCATACTTCAGAGGCACTCCTAATGTGACCAAACAAGTGAAGGAAATTTTATTATGGCACAAGTAAGCACTTTTATTATGGCCTAACCTCTTGTGTTCGTCCTGTCTAAATTTGGAACAAGACATTTTACTTGAGTCCGTTCATGTACTCCTATCCCATTTCCCATGGTTCACATCCGGGGAAAACCTACACAGAAAGAAGAGAAAATGCAAATGATCGACGTTCCCACACACACCAACAAGTGCTGATTAATTGCAGTCCTAGAAGTAGCAAGAATTTCTGTCAAAGTATAATCAGAGTAAATTATTAGACACGCTACTTGTCAACAACAATGATGTACGCTTGCAAAATTCAAAGTGAAATTGTAGGGTTCACTGCCTATATGTGTTTGATCAACTCAGTTAGGACTACGAATAAGCCAAATCGAGAATTGAAATTTGATTTTACGAGTTGAGTCTCGATTTAATTTTATCAAATTTAAATTCAAATTTAATCTTGACGAGTTTTTAATGTAAAATTCGAATTCGAGATCGACCTCAAATTTGAATCCAATTGAGCTTGAGTTCGACTCTATTTGATGTTGATCAAATTTGAATCGAGTTTTGATCGAACTTGCGAGCAATTTGATTCGTTTACGACCCCAATCTCAGTGATAGACATTGAGGGCAATATATATATACACACCGAGTTTTGAACAGGAATATCTATTTTTAAGGCTGTGTAATCAATGACTAAATTGTAAAAATGTTGTACGGGTATAAAGTGCATGATTCTAGACAATAAACGGGTGCAGAATGTAGATATATTTATGCTAACAGGGGACAGTGATAGCAATCCTACAGGAGAAAGAGAATTCACAAGGCAAAGTTAACTGTACCCGAATAAAGAAAAGTCTCAATAAGTAAACTACATGTCCAGCCCTAAAAGCATGAAACAATAAATGCATTACAAATTTGGCGTATAAAATAGGGAGTTAGGGCTGCCTGCTCGAGTCAAGCTCGATATTAATCGAGCTCGAGCCGGCTTGAGTCAAACTCGAGCAAAGAATATTAAGCTCGTTAGCTCGCGAGCTGGAGTATATATATATATTTTTTTTATTTTTATTTTTATTTAATAATAAAATTATGTATATTATGTATATTATTTTTATTTTTTATTTTTATAGTAAAATTACGTATATATCGTTAATATTTTATTATTTATTAAGAAAAAAATATTATTTTATTTATTTTTTTAAAAATAAAATAATTATTTTTTATTTTTTTCGAGCTCGAGCTTGAAAATTGCCGGCTCATCGAGCTCGAGCTCGAGTTCGAGCTTGGTAAAATTTAGTCGAGGCTCGGCTCGATTAGCCCAAAACTCGACTCGACTCGGCTCGTTTGCAGCCTTATCAGGGCGAGCTCGAGCTGGAGCTTGGTAAAATTTAGTCGAGACTCGGCTCGATTAGCCCAAATCTCGACTCGACTCGGCTCGTTTGCAGCCTTATCAGTGAGTCCAGACTCCTGGGCACTACCAAGATGCGCGCGAGGCAATTAGCGTTATGGTCAAGATTGACTACTAGGGTAGGGTAGGGTGTTCTCATTCTCACCATCCATCCAACGGTCAGTCCCACCTTGAGCCCCCCCCTACTTCACATTTGCACTAATGTTTACTACTCCCCAGGCCCCCCCGCAAGAACTCCTCGCTCATCCCATTTCTATAATTCTATTCTTCAGTGCACCAGCACAAGGCCAAGGCTCTCCTGCTACTTCCATCCCCCACTACAACAAAAAATGTCAAGCAAGTCTCCCATTTTTCCTGTGTCAGAACCTCAACACTTCAGTGACTATGGCTTTGATCCTCAAATTGATTACTTTCAGGTGCTCTTCATACTATCCATTGTCATTTCTTAATTAGTTTAGAATCCAGGTATTTACCTGCATAGTTAAATGTGACCCTTTTTCGCCCAACAAGTAAGAGAAATGTATAATTAAGAAGCATAATAACCAATCTTGATTCTTGTTTTCTTTTTTGCAAATTTTAAAAATGCAGGTGTTGGAGGAAGCAAGGAGGCACAAGAGGGAGACTTCGTCAAGATCCTCCTCATCCATAGCCATAGACGCACTACACTTCAAGCTTCAAAAGCCCATCTCGAAGGATGACTATTCATCGTCCAAGAAGAAGATCAAGAAGAACAAGAAGCGGTGGTGGAAGAATGCTCTGCTCTTCTTCAGCTGGAAATGGACTTCACGCCACTCTGAGAATGCTCTCGAGTACGGGGTCCACGGTAGACGCGCCATCAGGGCATCAATCTCCGGACCCGTTTACGTTACCGAGAGTAGAAGTGGGTCCTCCACTCCTTTCCGGACAACCAGCCGCCCGTCCTCCGGTCCACTCGCCGGAACTCTGACTCCCGCAGACAAGGATGAGGTGCAGATTCCCTACATTAGCCTTAGGGAGTTTAACATGGACCATCAGCACCAGCAGCACAGTGTGCCAACCTCCGCCGTGCCGATATATTTGGTCACATAAGGTTTTAAAAAAAAAATGTAAAAGCAGATGACATATCGTCAATTATATATCTTTAACATTGTGGTGGGGTTTTCAATATTTCTTGATACTTGTTGGGGCTTATCTTTAGCCTTTTTGAAGTATGAGCCCCCACCCGGCCACCCCTACCTGCAAAACTACCTTTGTTGTTTTAGTGAAAGGTGCTTTAATTTCGTGTAGGTTGGACTTTGGAGGAACTATAAAGCCTTCCTCTTTTTCTGTTTCATGTTGGTTATGGATTGCTTCTCATGACATTTTGTGGTTAATGATGGAATTCTTGGTATCATGTCCTTCCGGTTTTGATTTGGTTCAATTAAAATTTTGTTCTGTTATACAAAGTGAAAAGCAAATCTTATGCTTGAAACATCTAAAGCAAGTTCTGTTATACAAAAAACAAAAAGGGTTTTTGGTTGGTCTAATACACTAGAGATCGACGACTTTCATGGCTCGACAATGCTCCTATACTCTGAAATGAATCTTATGATGAGTGTTCATTATTTTAAAAAAAAAAAAAAGAACCCTCATCAGATATGCATTACTTGACACCAAAGATTAGTTTTTTAAGTTTAGATTCCAGTATCTAAATAGGAGAGCTTTGGCATTTGCCTCCCACTAGATTTGTTACATGTGAGTGAATGTGCAGCGATGTTCTTTGTTCCGAGGACTCAGATCTGTTCCTGTTGGGCCAGCCAATAGCTGCATTCTAATTGTTCTTTTGTCTGTTATTTCATGAACTTATTTGTATCGAATGCTTCTTGACTGGCTGAAATTCTAGGTAACCGTTGGCTATGGTGGGGTCAAATTGCAGTTTATGTTATAAACTTTCGGATCAGATTACTGACTTTTTAAGCAAATTTGTGCAATGTGTAGTTGGACATGGCTGCTTTTTGGGCAAGTATCCTATTCAACTAACGTTGTAATTATTTATCCAACAGCTAAAGCACCAAAAGCCGAGGCTGATGATGCATCAGTATCAGATTAATGCGCCATATGGATAGATGATTGTGAATGTTAGTTAGGTAAGTTCGTTAAAGGGGTTTAAAGTTTAAGCAACGGCTTTTGGAGAAAGAACTTTCTTTCTTGTTTGGTCAGCCATCATTGGATAATGGACCAATACTGTGCCAAACGGACCCTTAACTCTGTGATTACTCCCCTTTTCATTCTCTTTTTTGGAACTGTAAATCCCAAATCAACTATTGCATTGTACCAACTCCATAATTAAAAGGGTACAATAAGAAGAAGAGAAAAAGATCAGGAGATTAATAGTGCTCCGTGATTGATGTAAATCAAATTGCATACTACTCCATCCGTCCCACTTTAATAGTCCTGTTTCTTTTTTCACACAATTTAAGAAAAAGTAGTTAACTTTGTTGGAAAAGTAAATTTAGATTGCTATTTCCCTAAAATACCCTCACATTAAATATGGTACAACTTTATGGAAACTTGAATTGATGGTGAAAAAAGAATCAACTCTCATTAAATGGGGTAGGTTTATAGTAACAACTACTTATATTGAATAAATGTATTTTAGGAAAATTAAAATACAACTACATTCTTCAATTGGAAAGTGAATTACAATTTAGGACAGATGAAAAAGGAATACAGGACTATCAAAGAGGGACGGAAGGAGTAGTATTTATTATATTGTGGACAGAAAAATGTAGTGGCAGGCAATTGGGTGCAGGTGGAACGCTTGATCTACTGTTTCAAACCGGAAAGGAAAGCTCCAAATTAAATCAGTCCAACCCAAAGCTGACGCTGGGCCGTGAGCATGTCTAGACATGTCAATGTAGGGTTTGAGTTGGATTAAATTGAGTTAGACTCACATTAATTTAAGACTCGAGACTTTTGTGGGTTTAAAAAGTAAAATTAGATCCAGACACTCATGAGTTTGGAATTCAATGGATGTCTGTGAATATTTTTTTGAACATTCAGTAAAGAACTAAAGTAAAAATATTCTTAAAATATGTATTTCAATAACATAAATATTAGACCAGGTGATGTTTTCTTAGGTTAAAAAAGTGACTGTTATTTAATCAGTTACGAAATCTTATTATATTTGATCCAATAGCTATAGAATATTGTATCATTTTATAAATTTACTTATATATATATACACACACACACATAGAGGTTTGAGTGGGATCTGGTTTGGATCTGAATTTGGATATGTACTAAAGAAAATCATATCATACCCAAACTAACAACTCTCTTAAGGGTCTATTTTTGGAAAGAGTTTGAATTTGAGAAATTAAACCTAAACTCTACCTAAATATATTGGATTTGGATTAAATTTAGATAAGATCCGATCAATTGACTTAGCTGACCATAGAAATTTTTGTTCATCTCACTCTCTCTCTCTCTCTCTCTCTCTCTCTCTTTGTATTGATGGAGGGCAAATAAATAGGCAACTTGGCAAATGGTAGTAGAAGAACTAGGCAAAGGACCTAAATAGGAGAGCTTTGGCATTTGTCTCCAAACAACCAAACGGTGGCTTGGCTGCTGCATTATGATTGTGATTTTGCAGGCACATATTTGCCATGAATGTGAATGTGAATGTGATGGTTCCACAAAGCATGCAGTTTATGAGGCGGCTGTTCCCTGTTGCTGTCGGAGCTCTGCTTAGATTTCAAGTTTTGGAGCATTCGAATGTAACGTGGGATGTGGGGTTCAGTTCCCACATCGCTTGGGGGGGTTTGGGGGGTTTAGTAGTTAAGTGCTGCGGAGCACTTCAAAAGTTGCCGGCTTTTGAAGTGTCTTCGCAGAGTCCATTTATCGAAACACTCATACAAAAAACTGTGAGTTATGAAAGGGAATGTAACGTGGGATGTGTCAGCCTTCTCACGAGCGAATACCAGTCAATGTCGGAAACTCCGAGTGAACAGATCTTTAATCCTTTGTTATGTTATCGAATTTTTTTTTTCTTTTTTTGCCGAAACAGAAAAGAAATACTAAAAGAAAAGGGATTTTTTTTTTTACCATGTTGGGCACGAGATTTCGTGTGGGCTTCTGCCGGAAGAATTTAAGTTCAGACATATATATGACTGGGCTTACTTAGACTGCGAATTACACTATGCTTGGGTCCAGTCCATGCAACTTGAATCACAAGCACTATGTCCTTGATGGAAAAACACGAAGACAGTTTTGAACTACCCACAAATATGAAAACCGGCCATGTGTGTTTGGATTGCTATATTTTTTCAAATAATACTGGGGCAGTGCCGCGCATCATGTGGGTATTTGGTGCTTGTGATTAAAAAGATTTTTTATTGAATAAATAATAGTATATTCTAAAAAAATATTAGTTATCAAATATGACAAAACTAATAATAATATATTTTAATTGCAGCATACACATATACACTTTGTTTTATCAATACTTTTACAATTTTACCATTATCAAAAGATCCCTACAGATATTAGTTGAAAATCGTCCAAGAGTAGACATAAGGTGTTTTAGATAAAGGAATATCCTCCAATGACCAGTTATAGCAACGTATTAATTGCACAACGTGTTAATATGTCTTTATGTTAATTGCACAATAAAAATCACACTTCAATTAAATGTGTCTATAATATCATTTAAGTAATTACAACAACACATAAACTTATATGAGTTGTATTCGATGCAAAAACGATTGTAAAATAATTTCATATTCTATAAATACCTAGATGTCTCCATAAATAAAAACTTTAAATGTACCAAAATGAGAGCATTTCAATTTATGAAGAGGAACAACCAACAGAGAAAGACTTAGGTGGCGTTTGGTTCGCACATCGGAATCGGATATCCTGGGTTTGGAATGAGGTCATTCATTCCAATACATTTGTTTGGTTCAAGTACCTGGAATGTGTATCATTACTATAGTTGATGTTTAGTTCGTCGACTCTTTCGGAATGCAATATAATAAATATATTATAAACCACATCGTAAATGATAGTTATTGGCTATTTGTAAATGGGATATAAGAAATTTTCACTAATTAAATATATTAGTATAAATGTATTATTAAATTTAGTCTAACTAATTAATAATTTCTATTAGTAAACATGTATAATTATTAGTATAATTGATAATATTATTTATATTACATAAATTAGTATACATTATATAATACATATAACTAATAATATTATTATTATAAGTTTGTAACTAATTAAATAAAATATTATATATATAATTAAATATAAATATACAAATGTTATAATATAAATATATAATTATAATTATATAATATATACAAATATTAATTATACAAATATTTTATATAAATATAATATATATTACATATTAAATATAGTTATTATTATATATTATTATATTTAAAATAATAATTATAATTAATATTATATAACTTATTAATATTACATACATGTATATATTATACTTAAATGCACATATAATATACATTTATAAATATATTATTATATAATATTAATAAATTTATAATATATATTATATAGGTATAATTATATTTAACTAAATAATTATAATATATAATTATATAATATAATAGTATCATTATTATAAGTTTGTAACTAATTAAATTAAATATTATATATAATTAATTATAATTATACAAATTTTATAATATAAATATATAATATATAATATATAAATATTAATTGTACTAATATTTTATATAAATATAATGCATATTAATATTAGATATAGTTATTATTATATTTAAAATAATAAATATAAATATAATTATATAATTTATTAATATTATATACATGTATATATTATAATTATATACACATATAATATACATTTATAAATATACATATATATTATAAATATATTATTATATAGTATTAATAAATTTATAATATATATTATATAAATATAATTATATTTAACTAAATAATTATAATATATATTTATATAATATACTAATATTATAATAAATATTATAATAATAATATATTATATATATGTATATATTATAATATAAATATAAATATAAATATATAATATATATAATATCATATAAATATTAATTATACTAAATATTATGTAATTATAAGATTTTGGAATTACACTTGGGTTTTGGACAAAACCCACCCTTTTACTAAGGAATGGAGGGATGCCAAATTTTTAGAAATCATTCTAAAATTTCAATTCCCATACCAGTGAACCAAACACCAACTATGGAGTTTATTCCATTACTTCGTTCCGAAACCCACTAATGAGCAGAATTCGAATAGATAGAGGCTACTCCTTTCTAGCATACGATGGATTGGCTTTGTCGTAAAAAGGATAGACAAAGGCACAAACAGCATAGAGTATCCAGAAGGGCAAAAATGTAATTGTGAAACTGATTGAAAAGGCTAATGAAGTCATTAACCACATGTCTGTGCATTAAAATGTTGTACAACCTGCTCAACCAATTCGACACATCAAATTTCAAATCACTAAATCAGTGATGTCGCAAATGGAATTCTCAATTCTCCCCCGCTTTCAGTCCTTGGAATAATAAACGTAGGGTGGAAACTGGAAAGTGAAAGCATTCGGCTTTGCCCCACCAAACGCCAGCTTCAAGACGCGGCCCACCATTGTAGAAAAGAAAAGTCGAGTCCTTTTCTCGTCTTTTCCTTTTCTTGCGCATGCCAGAGCATTCTTTTCATCAAAATCAAGAAATCCATTACCCATCTCTCAATCCAAGTATAAGAGACTTAACCCCTTCGTCAACCACTTCCAATTCCTTTTACAAAGCTAAAATTTGTTCGTGATTTCATAGTATTATTGGGTCTTCCTCCTCGGAAAACCAAGTCAAAGCGATATGTGGGAACTGGCATGGAACATCAAAGTTTTACTAATCGTAGAATGTGAGTTACACGAGTAAACCTAAATTAATGCAACCTTCATAGAAGCATTTAACAAGCTATAATAAATACCACTGCGTTTTACAGAACTACATTTTTAACTTGTGCAACTACAATCCAACACGTAAGAATTCATGAAACAAGAAAACGTGTTCAATTGATCCAAATACAAAAGAGGAGTACATAGTACCTTTTATGGACACAGCCAGTATGACTAGATTTTTTTTGGAAACAAAAGGATAAGTCTATCATGTTCATCAAATCAAGATATCTAAGGTGCATTACCCCTTTTTGTTCCATTGAGCACCGACTTATCCGAATTCGACCCGAGTAGCGTCTGCAGCATCTGGATAAATATAAAAGAGTGCAGGACGTAAAGGAGTGTGATAAGTATAAAGAGCTCCCGCATTGCCTCTTTCATAGTCTTAACAAAAGAGTGCAGGAATCTCCCTCAATCCCCTTCTTCTTCTGCGGCAAATATAATCAAGAAAGTGCCCAAAATCCTAACCCCTCCATAATTCTGTGTAAGGAGCAGAAAGAAAAGAGATGGAAAAGATAGAGCACAAAAACGTAGAAGTAAATGGGATAAACATGCACGTAGCAGAAATAGGCCAAGGCCCAGTAGTTCTCTTCCTTCATGGCTTTCCTGAATGCTGGTACACCTGGCGCCATCAAATGTCTTTCATGGCATCCCACGGCCACAGGGCTGTGGCGCCGGACCTCCGTGGCTTTGGTGGCACAACTGGCGCACCTATTGATGACCCCGGCAAGTTCACCACCCTCCATGTCGTGGGAGATATCATTGAGCTCCTGAAAATTGTTGCACCAGATGAAGATAAGGTGTTCTTGGTGGGGCATGATTGGGGTGCAGTCATGGCTTGGGCTTTGTGTTTGTATAGACCTGATAAAGTTAAAGCTTTGTTCAACATGAGCGTCAGTTTCAGTCCAAGAAATCCTAAAAGGAAGCCCCTTGAGACCTTGCGTGCTGTTTGTGGTCCTGACTACTACGTTTGTAGGTTCCAGGTGTGTAAGATTAAATTTTTTTTTTTCATGAATATAGGAATACTTCTTTCGAGTTCAAAATTCTTAGCTGTAGAATATAGAGATGCAGATGCACGTTTTACAATGTCTCTACACTGATTTGGTTGCTAAATTGTTTCTTTATTAGATACCATCTATCATTTGAGATCCAAAATTTTCTTCATGTGATCTTCCTGATTCACAGACAGATAAGTGATGTGAGTATCGTTCATTATCTGAGCTGATTTTAGATTTGAGTTAAAAACCCTCTTCATTCCGTATTGTTATTTTGTTTCCCCAGAAACGATAGATGATTTTATTAGATTTGTGTATGAACTATACACGTAGTGAGCAAAGGCTCCATTAGAGCTATACAAGTGCCTAAAAGCACTGAGGAAGTAACCACTTCTCATCAAAAGGCATGCTTAATGCATGATCACAAAGGTTAGTTGTTCTAACACTAATATCATTCCTGGCTAGAACAAATGAGCATCTCACAAACATATAGCTTAGATCCTGAATATCCTCTAGATGGGAAAGCAGTCTCATATCTCCAGTCTGGTTGGTTTCTATCATCTTCATCAGTTGTCTCTGTGGGATGTCAACTTCAATCCTCCTCCACTGCTATTCCCTTGCTTTGATCATGGCAAGTTTAAGAGCCACAGCATTATCCATCAGGCTGTTCCCTCCACTGAACTCCTTAAGCGCCCACTGAGCTATCAACTGCAAGTATGCCAACTCCCATTTGACTGTCTTATCCTTGAGTTTTGACAGCAAAACTGATGTGAATTTGGTTCTCGCTGTCTCTGCAATCATCCTGTATTGTCTCAGCTGCTTTTGTTTCTGGCATGCTCATCGTGTTCTCTTTCGCATTTGCTTCCTGAAATTCTAGCCACTCCATTTGAGCTTCCTGGATTATCTTGATTAGCGGTCTTCTGCTTTCCTGGAAAACTCTCATTTCTTGCCTTCCAAATCTGCCAAAGAATGTTAACAGTCAATGCTATATGTTCCATTCCTTCAGGTCTACTTCTGGCATCTGTTAGAACATTCCACCATCTGTTCAAGTTCCCTCTTTGGTCTTCAATTCCATCCCATGTCACTGGTGATAGCTTCCATACTTCCTTAGCATTTCTGCAATGAAAGAGTAGGTGCTCCACCGTTTCTATGTCTTCTGTTATAACAAGGTAGTTGGATTAACTTGTAATTAAGATCTTCAATGACTATATACAATCTGTAAGATAAAACAACAAAACGGACACAACTAAAGATTTATGGCCGCAGTACTGTGTGCACAGAGAGTTATACTATTGGGTATATATACCTATTTGTTGGCTTGGTATCTGATTGACAGGTCATTTGGTTCTTTTCAGGAACCTGGAGAAATAGAAGAGGAGTTTGCCAAAGTTGGAACCAAGAGAGTTCTGGAGAACTTTCTTTCTTACCGTGCTCCTGGTCCACTTTTTCTGCCAAAGGGAATACTTTTCGGAGATTCACCTGATGCCCCTACAACTTTGCCCTCTTGGTTATCTGAAGAAGATGTTGCTTACTATGTTAACCAGTATGCGCAGAGTGGCTTTACTGGAGGTCTGAATTATTACAGAGCACTAGACATGTAAGCCTAGAGAATCCTGTTGATAACCATAGTTATATTTCTTGAGCACAGAATACTTAAAAGGGCAACAAGTTTTGATGGATATGTTTGTTGTTTTGTGCTCCGCTTTGGTGCAGAAATTGGGAACTGACTGCACCATGGACAGGGGCTCAGGTTAAAGTGCCAGTCAAGTTTGTTGTTGGGGACCTGGATCTGACCTATAATGCACCGGGCACCAAGGATTATCTCCACAAGGGAGGGCTTAAAAAAGATGTACCATTCTTGGATGAAGTAGTGGTGATGAAAGGGGTTGGCCATTTTTTGCATGAAGAGAAACCTGATGAGATTAACAAATACATTCATCAATTCATCCAGAAGTTTTCTTCCCCGAGATGTTCTCTGCTGTAAATATCCTTGTCCTAAATGTCTGTCTTGTTTGCTATTTCCCTTATAGTTTGTGGTTTTTTTTTTCCTGAAAGTGTGTTGTTGTGGATGTTCATTTGGGCATAGTCTTCAAGGTGGCCGGCCTATGGAAGAAATTTGAGATGTGCTGAAATTAATAATTGTATTATATCATGCCTTTACATTTTCCCGTTCCCCTCTGAATATGCACACTCTCTAGAACGATTGTGTAATGGATGTTCATTTCTTCACTCTACCAATTGTCCAATGTATCATATCCTTTTTTTTTTTTTTTTTTTATGTCCGTGACACACTAGAAGCATCAAAGTTTTAATTTTTGTATCTCTTTTAAGGGCTATGAATCGTGGAAACAGAAAGCGGGTGAGCAATTCCCACATGTGCAAATTCAAGTGTACACCAGAAAATGCAGAATACTCAACAAGGCAAGGCAATATGGGTGGTTTAGCAGTTACATCTGCATTTTTTTTTCATAATTTCAAAAACCTCCTTTGAGGTTTCCAGCAATTACAGAAAGCTCCCCTCAAGTTTTAAAAATTACACTTACCTCCTTCGCTTTTAAGATTTATGTAACAATATAAACCCAATAGATTATAATATTTCTCAAATATCCTAAAATACACTTCTTCAGAGAACAAGACAAAACAAAATAAGGTTTTAATCTTTAATTTTTTCTACGTGTCATACTTACTAAAATAAACAAAGTCCAGCGACTCCAACTCATCTTAAAATTCATTGCTTACTAATTTTTGTTTAATGCAACTCACTACCACCACTACCAATACTAAACAAAGAAGAGTAAATTTTATATATACTGACAGTGTATGCACTATCACGGTTGGATACAGACACATGAGTAAAATTTATATTTTAAATTTAAATCCAATGTATAAAAGATTAATCTAACTAAGAAATGCCCTCAAGTCCTTAAGAACATAATTCATTATTGTTCTAGCACTTTTAGAAATAGAGACAAAATTCTACCTTTATAGTAAAATCACAATCAATAAATAAATAAAAGAGAGAACCATAATTTCATATTTTTCTCTATATCACTGTCACCTTTTTCATCTTTTCCTAGTTTGACAATAAATCCACAGTTTGTACCTTGTTAATTTGGTAATTTCAATTGGCTAACATTTGTAAAGAGTAAAACTATTGGAAAAAAAAAAAAAGAAAGGGTCTAAAATTTTTATAGTAATAAAGAGGCAGAAAAACAAAAAATACAGATAAATTTTAGAGATGGTAAAAAATTGATAGTGGTATGGTTGATAATAATGGAGCGTGATATTTGGTAAGAGTGAGAAGCGATCGTAGGAGAAAAAGAGAGAAGAATATGAAGGGGGAGGTAGGGAGGGAGGAACAGATGAAAATTAGAAATTAATGGAGATAGTTTTTTTGAGATTAGGAAATGACAAGTAGAATAATAAGGAGTATTTTTCGATTTTAATGTCCCTTTATGAATTAACTATTAAGTGGAGGACATTTTAATCATTTGATTAGATCAAGGGAGGTCTATGTAATTATTGAAATCTCAGGGAGCCGAGGGAAATTGTCAAAAACCTCAAGGGAGGTTTCTGAAATTATCCCTTTTTTTTTTTTTCATATTTCATGATGTGCTCAACAAATCAAAAGCAAATATGAACTTGGCCATCAAGTGTTGGGCTCTCCTTTGTACCGTACGGCTATATATAAGCTTGGTGAGCCAAGTGATCGTGCAGCCAATTAGCTTTGGCCGTAATATATATATACATATATAAATATATGTATATATTTATACGCCTCCTGTACCCCAAGACCGGCTAAGAGCCTAAGACAGGAACGGAACCTTCCAACTTGTATGGATTATGGACCAAACAATCTCGTCTTCTCTTCCATTTATAAAGTGTTCAGGTCCAACCTTTTTTTCTGCACCTCCGACTCGGACTGAAAATAAAATACTGACCGAGCAACAGAAGAATACTCAGTCACAAGCAAGAAGATGGATAAGATTGAGCACAAGAATGTGAATGTGAGCGGCCTAAGCATTCACATAGCAGAGCTTGGTCAAGGCCCACTGGTCCTGTTTCTTCATGGTTTCCCGGAGATCTGGTACTCATGGCGCCACCAGATCCTCTTCCTGGCTGCTCACGGCTACCGGGCAGTGGCGCCTGACCTCCGTGGCTACGGCGACACCGCTGGTGCACCCGTCAATGATAGCTCCAAGTTCACTTGTCTGCATGTAGTTGGAGACCTGGTAGCACTCCTTCACGCGATTGCACCTGATGAGGAGAAGGTGTTTGTGGTGGGGCATGACTGGGGTGCCATGGTTGCTTGGTATTTGTGCATGTTTAGGCCTGATAAAGTCAAGGCCTTGGTCAACATGAGCGTTGCTTTTAGTCCCAGAAATCCATTGGCGAAGCCGGTTGAGCTGTTGAGGGCTTATGGTGGGGATGATTACTACATTTGCAGATTCCAGGTTTCAGTTTTACTGCTGTCACCTATATTTTCTAATGAATTATTTTTTATCTGGGCTTGTAGTATTGATGTATCTCATGCTTCTAATCTACCGGAATCTTGTTTAACTTGCTTTTCTCGTCAAAAATCGAGATTTTTATGGTCCCCCCCCCCCCCCCCTTTACGGTTTTGAGATATAGGGCTTTCTTCCTCTTGAATTATTGTGTAGGATCAAGATCTCCAACATAGTTAATTTTGACGTCTATCACTGAAAAATCAGATTCTAAGTCTAAAATTTAGCGAGAGTGTCCACCCCCAGTTTCTAGATTTTTGGCTAGGGGCAATAATTGGGAGAAAAAAGTTCAAGTTAGGACCTTTTGTTGTATTTTGTACTTTAGTATTAAACTTGAAATCTCCTTGATGAAATATGGATCGAAGAGGAGTATGTTGTCCTTGGTTCTGTTTATTTCTTGACAAATGTTTTCACTGGAAGGAGCTTTGGATTTTTCTGGACTGCTAAAGTCTGGCATCAGTAGAAGGCAAATGGGAATTGGTTTCCAAGAAATTCAAAACTTAGTTGCTGGTGCAAAATTGTACTAGTATCTATTTCCAAGAGAGCATTGTCGATCAATGTAGATAAAAACGAAAGCAGAAAAATGTAAGCTCTCTGTATTTTGGCTTCCTTGTGATAGATAAAATTTGCCAAGCTTAATGAAAGCTTGAAGTGTTCAAATCCCTGTTATTTAGGATAGGATGCTTGGGGTTAACCTTATAGAACGTAACCGGTCAGTTTCTTCATAACCTGACTAATCAGAAACATAAGCTTACTGGATTGCATTGCCTACTTGTGCTTCAGGAACCAGGTGACATAGAGGCCGAACTTGCTCAGATGGGTTGCAAGAATTTTTTGAAGAAGATGCTTGCCTACCGCACTCCTGGTCCACTGTTTTGGCCAAAGGGTAAAGGCTTTGGTGATTCACCTGATGCTCCTGTTGTCTTGCCATCATGGTTGACAGAGGAAGATGTGGATTATTATGCAAGTAAGTTTGATAAGACAGGCTTCACTGGAGGTTTAAACTACTATCGCGCTTTGAATCTGTGAGTAACTGTTCAACTTCCAACACTATTAGAATCTAGTATTTTGAAGCTTCAAATGCATTCATGCCCATAATGAATATATAGCTCTTTCTTTTGCCGTTTTTATAAATTTTTAGTGTCAAACATTCTCTCACAAGTACCAGGTTCCTCCACTACTTGCTGCTTTATTGAACTGGAATATGACTAAAATCCAGAAAACTCCAACAGTAAACTTCTGCTGAGTTCTAAATTTTCTACTTATCTTTTGCTCTAAATTGCAGACACTGGGAACTCACTACGCCCTGGACTGGGGCCAAAATAAAAGTCCCAACCAAGTTCATCGTTGGGGAACTGGATCTGACCTATTATATGCGAGGCGTTCAAGATTATATACACAAGGGTGGGTTTAAGAACGATGTGCCTTTGTTGGAGGATGTTGTTGTAGTGAAAGATGCAGCTCACTTTATCAACCAAGAAAGGCCTGATGAGATTAACAAACACATCTACGACTTCATTCAGAGGTACTGATTTTGTGTAGTGCGTCTCTTGGACTCTACCTTCCACAATGTTCCCTACTTCAGTTTGTAACCCTGAACCAGGGGATGGCATTCAGCCTTTCTGGAACTTGTTTATGTGGTGAAGGATTGTAGCACCATGCAAGGACTTGTACAGTCCTATGCTCATATGTAGAAATGATGCGAAAGTGTGATAACCTTGTAGTAACTGCTAATGACAAATAAGCAACACGCCTTTTTATTGGATGAATTTCAAGTTTATGAAGCATTCATGAGATTGCTGGAAACACCGCCGGGACAAACCAGTATGAGTTACGATTCACGCTCTGATGAAAAAGCTACTTCGATTGAAATTATGAACGTAATAGCATTTGTATTTGCAATGCCCTTAGTCAAGATGAAACTTATGGTTAATTTTTATATGCAACTTGATTAACTGTCGTTATCACATTGTGAAGTCATCATTCCATGTAAAGATAAAAATCGAAGAAGCCGGAGATATGAAAGTAATGGTTTTAAGTGAAATTGGTTTAAAGAGGAGAGAACTAGTGTGAGTAGCATGTTTATTTGGTGTACGATCTGCAATCGTGTACAAGAGGTTAAACAAGAACTTGTTCTCAGCAATTCTATCTTATTTTTATAAGGAATGTGTTTTCTTTGTCACTATGAAAACAGGAAAACCAAATTGAACATCTAATGATGGCGAAATGTTACACAAAATAAACCCCAGCAATGCAACATTAATATGATTAAGCTTCAACTATTTCCACTCTTTCGTCTTCCAACATCGAAGTGTATGTCCAACAGTCCAGTTATCCCAGCTTCTATCTTTTGGCCAACCTTAACCGGACCAACGCCTTGAGGAGTGCCTGCAAAAGGTATTACTGCTGTTCTAAGTTCACATCCTTTGAGCAATAATAAATTGCGTGTCAAATTATGCAGAGTCATGGAAATAGGAGACAGGCAAACCAACTAGGACAAGGGACAGAAAATTCAATCTAAAATTTGCATGCGGAAACAATTTTCATGACATAGTGAATGACATTTCAGTGAAAGGAGTATATTTTCGCCTCAGACCTGTTAGAATAACATCTCCTTCCAGAAGCGTCATGATAGAACTTATGTGGCTAATCAAATACGGAATCTTAAAAATCATATCTCGAGTGGATCCCCTTTGCCGAAGGTCACCGTCGACCTGCAGGATTAGGATATACCTTCATGATATACTTGCAGAAGCAGCAAAAGCAATAAGATATGGCACAAACTAGTTTGATCAGGTAGCAGTACCTTTAACCACAATTCCACATCATGAGGATCCGGAATCATTGTGCAAGGTAACTGTAGAAAATTCATTGAAACCATTTACTGATAAAGCGTTTGAAATGGCTCAATACAGATAGCTCGTTTACTTGATGGAACAAAGAAATAAAAGTGGATATCATGGAAGAAAACACGATTAGATGGGTAAATGAATTCTCTTCATTCACGTGTTCATAAAACCAAGCAAAATTCCTTTTCCTGCATAACATTTCATTGTAAATCTAGACGTGATCTCACAAAAAATTAATACAGTAATAGTGTTGGTCAATACTCACAACAGAGCTAATTGGTGTGAAGGTGTCTTGACCCTTAGCAACAGTCCATGGAAGACCTGCAGACTGGCATGATAAAATAAGTCAGCCCAAAAGAATATAGAACTCAAATTTCTAGTGAATCAATGTATAGATTCTCAACACCAGAACTGTTACGTAATCCAAGAGATACACACTTCAGCTCTATGAGCAGCTCTTCTCATTTTGCAGTAACGGATATACATGTAAACTGTAGTCAAGCAGCACTTTTTCTCCTTTTATGCTTTGTTAGGGTAGATGAGGGTGTGTGTGTGTTTGTGTGTGAGAGAGAGAGAGAGAGATGCAAAGGAATCCAACAGCATGTGGTATAAACAATAACTACCAAATAAAAAGAAAAAAAAAAGGAAAAACTAATACTAGTCAAACCCAAGCAAAAATAAAACCATCTCGCAAGAAGAGGAGAGAACTGAATCATGAGAAAACATAATAAAACTCTGAAGCAAATAATCATTGAAAAAAGAATTCACACCTTTGCAGCAGCTTGGATCTCTCTAGCGGTCATGTCCAATGCAAGAGCATAACCTTGACCATGTGACTGATGGCAATTAGTATTTTAGACAAGAGAGAATGTTGGCAAAATATAGTGATGGGTATGTGGATGAAATGATTACCTCAAGAAGCGAATTGACAAATCTTACACAGCATAAAAACAAATTATCTAGTACTTTTTCGTATATACATAAAAGGATAGAGTATTCAAAAACAGAATCAGTGACTAGAAGATGGCATTTCTAACTAAAATTCAGATAATCAATTGAAAAAAAGCAAAAAGATGTAAACAGAGAATAGGAATATTCAAAAGCTTGCAGCATATCTGCAGATGAAGGATAAAATATCTTCTTCAAGTAGACAAGTGCAACTACTGGATAGCAATTCGAGAAAACATAAGAATCAGCCTCATCAACATTCAATTCATTTCTGATCCTTCAAATATGTCAATGCTAATTTCTTTCCCATGCAGCCAGCGATACTATTCGTTTCTCTCTTTCTCTTTATTTCAATAAAATCCATTTTCTTCTTTTCCTTCTTTTCTCTTTAACCGCTTTAAAGGAGAGAAGGTTGAGGTCTGCTCAAGAAGAAGGGCGAAAATAAGCGCTCCCTGTGCAGCTAGATCACTTAAAGCACAACATTGAACTACATAGTTTACTCTGCAGAAGCTGGGGTTCTAATCTTGATTGACTTGCGAATCAAGTGGAATCAAATGTACTATCCAATAAACAAGCAATTAAACCCCGAGACCATATACTCAACTAATCTATCCTAGTCAAAAACCCAGAAACAGTGCAGCTAAACAAGCAATGCTAACCAGAAAACACGGCAATCAACCGTGGAAACCATCTGCCATAACTCGTATGTGTCTTTCTCCCAATTGAGTACACATCAGAAGTCATACTTCCATTCCTCTAGTCTTTCAAACCTCTAAAAACACGAGAGATGGGTACTGTTTTATTCATGATATGGTTCCAGCGGAACAATTTGGCAAGCAGAAACCCGCATGGATGATTAATAGTCAACCTATCTCACAAGTTCAATTAGAAGTCATCCATACCATTATTACTCGACCAAAAAAAAAGACTGAGCATAAACTTCAATAAAACTTGCTACTGAATTTGGTCTGATTCCATTTCCCAATTATTAAAATGCTGCATCAAAAATTTCTAGCTGCTACACTCAGCATCACATTCAAGATCAAGCAAGTAAATGAGAAACCAATAATCAAAAGCATAAAAATCAAGTTTTTATCAAAGAATCAAGTTACAAGAACTCCCCAAAAAAAAAAAAAAAAGTGCGGATTAGTAGAAGATGCTGAATAGAAAGTTGTAGTGCACCTCCGACATAGTCCATAGCAGAGGCCTCGGGAACATCGCGAGCCTTTCGACCGATGACAACCGCCAATTCCACCTCGTGATCGAGGGATTCCAAGTTGTGCGGCACCTCAATCTTCCCTCCGTCTTCCAAATACGACGTCGTCGGCTTCATAAACAACACTGGCTCCTACTTTTTCCCAAAAATTATAATTAAAAAGAAGAAGAGGAAGAAGAAATCGTCACACAAAAGTTAAATGCAACAATTGTAGATCATGACGTGCAGAAAACGAACTGAAAGACCTTGGGGACGGCGTTGCCGAGTTCCTTGGCGTGAGCGGCGTAGTTGCGGCCGACGGCGATGATTTTAGTGCCGACGGTGAGAAGCTTCTGGAAAGCTGACGTGGCGGTGGCCATGGTGGATGACCTTCTAGGAATAGCGTATACTATCACTCCTCTGCTTCCTCCGACTATTTTAGGAATACTCGAAGACGCATTCATGCGTGTAAATGTGACCGAGAGAGAGAGAGTTTGGAGGCGGGCAGCTCAGCTGTGGTTTTTCCGCAAGAAGTCGTGGATAGGCTGAGGTATCAAGCCAGCGCTTTTAGTGCATTACTGCAAAGCGTTAATAACACCACCACCTAACCTTAACTCAGAGATTGGTCACAAGAGTACTGTAAATCCTTTTTAGTTACTACCATATATTAATACTACATGATCATTCTGATCGATTTTTTTTTTTTTTTTTTTTTTTGTTAATACAAGGCAAATTTACAATTTTTTTTCCCTACAGCGTCATGAGTCATAAGTCATACACCTGAAATTAAATTAATTTTCCCCTAATATAATTAATTACTAAAAGCGTACAATTACTATAAGTCCCAGCAGCGACTTCTGAGTTTGGAACCCGAACATTGGTATAACATTGCCTGCTACCCTTGGACGGACTGCAACTAAATTCTACTTTCTACTTCTCTCAGGCATTTCAGGATGAAATCTGTTCGGCCCTTTGTGTTGAAACCTCATCATCAGGACACTAGAATGCAGAGTTTGTGGACCTTGCTTATCTTGGCTGGAATCTCCAGTTCCACTCGGACTTCCTGACCTGAAACTTATTTTGCAATTCGAAGCTTATAATGGGAAAAAATGCTCATCTACCAGAGCAGAATGTTATTTCTTGTACATGGAAGGAAAAAGCCAAAGGTATAGTAATTAGGAGTAGCTAGCCACCCTTCAGGAAGAGGCTGGCCACTGAACAACGAGAGACCGGAACAGCAGCAATCGGTGAAATGTAAGTCCCTACCAGTACTTGACTGCCCGCAAGGCGATCAAGAAAAACTCTGGTTAACATCTCTTTATTCAGCTCTTTCACTAAAAAATGAATACTGATCATGAACAAGCAAATGATGAATAATTACATTTATCCTAGATCAATGGCAGAGGCATATAACATAATGAAATCTCATGCTGGCTGGCTGGCTTCTTGGCAACTAGAATTTGTTGAAAAGATATTGCCAAAAAGCACAGATAGTTGCTACTTACGGCTTCTTCACCCGAAGGCTTGGAGTGCTCAATGTCCTGCTGGATCGTATTCCTCTTTCTTTTCGCGGATGAGCACGAAAGCACATTTGCATGTGAAAAAAAGTAGCAGCCCGCTGAGAGAGAGGAGCATAATGAACTCTACCACAAGTGCTGATCCCAGGGCTGCAGTGCCACGCACATCAGAGCCAATAGCAGTTCAACAACTATTTACTCCGGTAACAAATCTCTACAAATGCTAAATATCTGGCTACTGCAGGTTATTGCACACTTCAAACGAATTGTGCAGGCAATAAGAGATTGGAGCTTACCATGAGCTAACAGCGAACTCATTGGCGGTCTTCTTATTAGACTTATTGTAGCCTCAGCAAATAATGGCATTGACATCATTTGCTCGCAATTCGGGCAACACCCATAGTTTCCCATATCATTTACTCTCACAGTCAGAACATCACCATGTTTGCCACCCTGCAGAAGTTGTCAGTTAATCCCAAATAGAATACCAACTGCATGAGAAAATCCTAGTTTTCCAATGATGCTTACATGATACATCAATTGTTCAATTATACTGTTGCAGTCATTAATAGTCCCTCGGACTCTAATGCCTTTTGCTTTCACCATAAAATGTTTAGAGATGGTAACAAATGTCAGAAGGGGCTGCCACTGGTAACTTGTCTTTAGCTTCAGTTCAGTCGTGGCTACAAGCTCAGCAGGAAGACTTGTAGATAGAACTCCAGAACTGACTTCAAAAGAGATGATGACTAAAAAGTGAGACCTGTTACCTGAAAATCAGCCAAGTAGAAAATCAGGCACCAATATCCTGTCTGATAAGCTTTTGGACTCTCAAAGGTAAGTCTTCTACATCGTCTGATGATCAAGTTTGTTTTTCCAGAATTTTCCATATAAACCGAATGCCCTCTGCGTTTCCAGAGTAATCAGCACTTTATAGGTAACTAACGGTACAAATTAGAGACTAGCAAGAACCGAGCATTTTAGTGCAATTCCAACAACAAATAAAACTTGATGTTAATGAGGTAATGTCTATTAGAGCTGGCAAGCTGTTATCCAAGAAAGCCAGAAAAAATGTGTTTTGACATTGCACATATATGCATCATTTCATACACAAAATCAGCTTAGCTGTCATAATTTGATCTTACATGTTGCGTATACTTCTATACTGCATAAGCTGTCTTGTAAATGATCTTACTTATACTGTCAAGTTTTGCAATATTGAAAATTTTTTATTTTTAAATGCTAGAGTCTGTCTATGAAGCGACTAAATTCAATGCGTTTGTACTGTCTTGCATACCAGGGAAATTTGGAAGATCTGGATCCCCAATACTGAAGTCAAATTTGTCTTTCTTTCTATCAAAAATAAGTACATCTCCCGAATCTTCAAGGAAAATAAATGCAGGGGCATTGATAAATGGATGGTCATTAATAGGTTCCACAAATACAGGAACTTTAACACTGTTCTTCCCATTTCTGTTCATGGTAGAGACTTGGATTGCATCATCACCGCAAAAGTTCTCATCCCTGCTTCAAGGTAACAAACAGCTCATCTTAATGCAGCACACTTAATGATGTTTAACCACAAAGAGTCATGCTGTGCATTTTTTTCCCTTTTTACTTTGTGGGGAGAAGGTGAGATGAAGAAAGAGAGAGTACTCTCACTTGATAATTCTGATGGATGCTTAAAAGAAAGTTTGCTGCTTTGCAGAGGCTTAATAAAAGACAGACGAACTTATGTTGCTACAAATTCATTCCCACAAGGCCTACATGACACATCATGCATTTCGAGAAGGAAAATTAAGTGAGGTGTCTGTCTTACCCAAAGTACCGGATTGCTTGAAGGGCAGAGTTAATTACATCCACACGACCAGCCAAAATCAACTCTTTGGCCTTCTGATGATCTATTTTTACTGATAATTCACCCCAGAGCGGCTGCCAAAATTGCATTAGCATTGGAGACAGGAAGACAGTTCCATACTGTGCATTAAGAATAACCGTGATGTTCTCATCCAAATCTGAGTATGCAATCTCAAATCCAGAGAAACCACTGCACACAGAGCAGGCAAGAATTTTGATGTCTTTTGAGAGCAGTAGTTTAAAAGTTCTAAGATATGTTCTTCATTTTTTCAAAGCTAAATCTACTATAAAGAAAGGCAACATACCCAAATCTGGGACTAATTAGATCCTCCGTTCCGTGCAATTGACTTGGAAAGGAGACAAACTGAGGTGGAATACTAAGGATATCTATATTGACAGAACCAGAAGCTACGTTGCCATTTACATCACAGATGGTATACACGAAAGAATCATTTCCATTAAATCCTTTGTAAGGTGTGTATCTGAAAAGACCTCCATACTGCAGAAGGGAACCATGATCTGGCTGTGACAAGTATCATTTACAACAGTAAGTCCTCCAAACAGAAAAGTGCTCAATTGCCTTAACAAGTACCCAAGGTGTGGTCTTACATATGCTCACTCTGTGCGAGTGAAACACTTCTCGACATCACAATGTGAATGGCCAAAAGCTAGTTGAACAAATAGGAATCATGTATTCTCTTTTATTTTAAAAGGTAGAACCCAAAATTAAGATGGACAGTCACTCACACAAACATAACGTTATAGTTTATGCAGGTCATGATATGTTATGGACACGAGGTTTCATCCAACATAATTACGCAGCTTACCCTCGAATATTCTTTTATACTAGCATTGCCACCTGCAAAGTAATCATTGTCTAGAGCATCAACTGCAGTTGACTCATCCTCCCAGACAGGGACTGTATCATTTAAAACTTTAGGAAAATATTCACCTGAAAAAAAAAAAAAGAATAAATCAGTTAGATGGAGAATATAGAAGTATACAAAAAGAATGCAACAAGCCCTTTAGAGATGGAAGACACCATGAGATCATGACCAGCACCAAAAGATATCAAGCACCACATTGATATTTCGAATGAGGACAGTAATTGTTGTCACCTGTAATTACTAAAACCAAAGAAAGTGTTCTTCCAAATATAAACCAAACATCTACAGACATACTTGTATAAACATTCACGCCAATTGGACATGGCGTGAAATGCTGTCCATCAAATGAAGCGCATATCTCATAGGTGCCAACGTCCTTAGCCAAGAAACTACCAGTATAAGTTCCGTCTTTGTTGTCAACAAACATCATTGTCGAAAAGCCAGATCTATTGACTGAAGCAACCTCAAGTTTCAATTTTGACTGCTCTGACAGAACTGGATTGGAGTATGAATCCAGGAGCTGTATAACTACTTCACTTTTTGCAAGCTTCGGTACTTTTGAAGCAAACTCCACAACCCCTGAAAGGGATAGATTCACCTTCCCTGGAGAACAGATGAATCAGTATGCCACACGCATTTTGAATTAAATATCAAATGCATCAAAGCAGAAAAGGTAGAAAAAATGCCATCTGAAACACAGTAAGAGATATTCACCTGAAATATATGGGGGAAAAAACCCACGTTAACAACATTTATATAAAGCAAGAATTTAAAAGTTCTGTTTCAAATTATAATGAGTACTTTTACATATTAAGTAGTAAATGCCAAACTTCCCAAAATCTAAACTGACTGGATATACATTACAAGGCATGAATCACTAAATACTTTTTGCATTTTCTATTGCTTAGACTATGTTTGCACATTCAGGGGGTTAAGACATTACTTAATCACCCCAAATTAATATATACAGTACTTTACAATGTACCTGCACTTACTACCTTTCTGAAGGGATTGCCACCATTTAGTGGAACATTTCCACAAAAGATAGAGATTTCATACGTCCCACTCTTTTCAGGTACAAAAGCGACCTCAAAGTTACTTGCGCTGAACCTTGTGTTCTCGGTAGACTACATCCACAGCTAACAATTATCACTGTCTTCAATGTGGTACATATAGCAAAAAATTTTAAAATGAAAACCTGAATTTTACCTTATTTTTTGCACCATCAGTTGAAGGAGTAAGTTTGTCAAGTGTTCCAGCAAAAGTACCTGTTATAGCAGTCAAGCTCATCTATCAAAGTGACAACAAGATGGTGTATATTGAAGCATAAACTAGATGCTCATTCTCATACCCATTTCGGCTTTCTTTGGACGTATCCTTGGTCGTAACTGTTTTAAACTGGATTCATGCAGAATTTTTACTTGCAGCATATCTAATTCAGCTGGAGAAGGATATAAATAGGCATCTCTCAAGAACACAGAAAAAGTTGAAACTTCTCCAGCAAAAGAGTGATTTAAACCAGTTCCATTGACAACGCTGTTTGTCCCATCACAATAGCCTGCTCAGTTTCAGAAGTTACAAGAATAGGAGTTACAGGTTCAGAGCGGAACAAGCTAGCTACTCTTATTTAAACAAGATGAGGTAATATAATGACAAAACTTTTTCCTAGCAGAAACAGAGAAAACACGTCTTTTACATAAATATAAGAGTCCATCTAAACGTAAAGATACTAAATGAAAGCGCTTTTATAACAACCTTTCCATAGTGCAGGTATGAGATCATATATACACATACATTTGATGTCTATAACAAGCAAGCCTCCAAGTCTCTAGTATATTGGGTACGTTGAGGGTATGTGTGGGTGTGTCTGTGCAAAACCAGGGAAGGGGGAGCAAATGTTACGGCAAAATGGCTTTGGAGTCCAACAGCTGACATCATGAAGTAATTTCCAAAAAGGTTCTTGAAATTTTTAGATAATCTTAATGACACAAGCATTTTTGTGCCTTCACAGAAAACATAACCTGCCAATTTCCATGTTCTATTTCAAGTTTCCTTTTTACTATTTTAATCCTATCTTGAAAACACCCTTGAATCTCTACAGATTTCCTTCTACTGTTAGTTGCAGTAGTTGACTTCTGCATGTGCAATCTCTGGCAAACTTCCACAGCCATACGTGTAAAAATATCACCAGCTAACAGAAAAATATCAGGCCCCATTCAATCAATTTGGAAAAGTAGATTTCATATCCATGTTTGTATCTACAACATAAGGTACTTAATAAAAGCCAAAGAGTCTAGATCAATACCTACATAGACTTTGAAGTCATATGGCACGTTAGAGATGAGAGTGTTGTGCTTATCAGAGATCATGAGCATGAAGTTCCCAGGCTCAACTAGACTGAAAGAAAATGACTGAATACCCAGCCCAACATCTTCGAAAACCAGATCCGACACTGGCATAGATAAGTTTGTCCCCTTCTGCACAACTTCAACATCAAATGCATACGATCCAGGGACAAGATTTCCATAAGAATCATGCTGGTGTATAAAAGCTTCCATCATTGAGAACAGTTGGAAGGCTTTTGTTTCAATACGCCAGCGTACTAAACAATTAGCAACATCTAAAGTTCCTGTACAGAACATTCAGAAGGGGTATAAACTACAGAGAACAAAGCAAAGATCTACACATGATGCAGTACAACTTTGAGACGATATAAAGTAGAATCAGCAGCATTTCATTAGTTCAAATGTCTTAAGGTGTACCATCCAACTGTTATTAAGATGCGAAGTTTTTGGTACTTTGTATATTTAGATGAGTGGCTGGGACCCAAGAAAACACAGCAGTGACATGGACTTCCACAAGAACAATGCATTTAAATATGAAGAGCAAGTGCCTCTTGGAGTAATGTGAAAGGCAGAATGCAATGCCATAATCTAATATTAGAAGAGTTACACGCCCAAAACGGAAGGAAGAGATTAGAGAATAACTGCAACACCAGTGAATGATGCATTTGACCAGGCAGGAGATTTAGCTAATTCCATTATTTACTTAATAAAATGATGAAGTTTGAAATAAATAATCGCTACCTCTTTTAACCCCTATTTCACATGCACACTCAATGGGCCTTTAAATCTTAAGTTTCATACCGCCCCCCGCCCCCCCCCCCCCTCTCCTCATCTGATAAAAATCACCAATAAACTTCTGCAGGCAAATACAGCACAGGCAGAGAATCCAAATGATGAATTGTTAAATAAGATGCAGTTGTTGGAGGAGCAGGATGGAAAGGCAGAGGTACGTATTTGCCTTTTCAGGACTCGCAAACCACATCATAAGTTAATGCTTAGGAAATCACCTGTTTTCACCTTGAATGGCAATGGGGAGCCAGTCAACGTTTGATTTTTCTCTCGAACATGAAGTAAGAGGTTCCCAGATGAGGCCACAACAAATTCAATACTGAGATATCCTAACTGATTCCACCCCTTGTCAGTAATGTTAAGCACGTCTGCAGCAGAACCATCCAGACTAGTTGCTGACAACCAAAAACTATAGGACTCTGATCCTTTACTGATTGAAGAGACATTATTCCCAAATGCATCTTTAGGGAGTATCAAAATTGTAGCTTTTGTTCCAGCGACAAACTCGTTTGCTCCATCCATCCACAAGACAATACCAGCAGCTAAATACATTTTTCCTTCACATTCATAGCAGTATGTAAGCGGTCATCATTGTACAAATTCATTGATGATAAAACTGGCAGCGTTAAACTGAAACAATATGTGCCCGCAGAACTGATATTAATTACATTCTTGTACTTAAAAAGTACTAGCATGATTGAGATATAGAAAGTCAGTTTTATCCTGCTATACAAACATTGTTGATTCTCTAGATCTAGAGCCAACATATCTCATAATACGAGATGATCGTTGAAAGAAAAGTAACAGAAGAGCAAATGAGAGTCATGATTACATTGTACGTATGGTCAAAACGCTGCTAGCCCTCATTGTACAATTGAAAGTTCATCCAGGACAGGACGATTGCACATGTAAGATAGCAACTTGTCAAGAAAAACAAGTTTCCCTAAACTGTGATAAACGTCACTAAAAGGAAAACAACTGAACGTTACAAATGAGGACATTCTCACTGCATCCAGTGACTGGATTATCATACAATGAAATAAAAGATGCAAAACAAACCTGGAGTGACTCGGAAATGAAGGGAAGAGTCCAAGACATTGAAATTTTCTTCGGTGATCAGCACATTGAACAATCCAACCATAATAGGGATGAAAGATATCCTCCAGTTGTTAACATCAACATCAAACTGTAAAGAAACCCCAGAAATGTAGGAGCTATTACCCATCTTATCGTTGACTGTGATGTTAGGATTAAAGGGGTACTTGTACTTTCCACTCTCAAAATTTCCTAGAACTTTGACCTTTATAGTTGCTATATCCCCTGCCACAAATGTGTCATTGCCATCAAACCAACTGAAAGCAAAAGTGGGCATTGATGGACTCTCTGCAACAAATACAAAAATGATTCAATAAATAAGTAAAACAAAATCCACCTCCTAGAATTGATGTAGAAATGCCGGCATTACCTGATTTTGTGACTAGAAGACTAAAAGATGGAAACAGAGAGGCAGTGAGGAAGGAAATGATAAGTATGATTTTAGTATATAAAAGCATTCTTGAGTGTCCACGTACGAGATTACAGTGAATTGCAGAAATGATTTGACTTCAAAAAAATTTTGGTGGGGAAGAAAGATCTGGTATAGGGCGGGAAAAGTTCAAGTTGATGAATAGCGGTTATGATATCCGTGTGGAAGTCTGGGTTATGGTTGGTTATTGACAGTTACTTGAACTCATTTTCTGTCGCAAATATTTTTTATTTATTGGCAGTGTGGTAAAAGAAAACAAAGATCAATTGTATTTTCAGATTTTTCTTGCAATAGCTATTACTAATATAAAGATCATTCTTTCGATAGCATTTTTGTTCAATCATGAATATTAGATGTGTCAAAATGAAGGACAAGGGGCACAAACGGTTGCAGGTCAATCGTTTGTGGCGGTTTGTGCATTTTCCAACAGCGCGTAACATTTTTTGCACGTCGCGTAACTTTCTTTACACACGGAGTAACTTTAGAACAAATTTTTGTGGACCCCACACATGGCGTGAAAATCGAGTTACATGTTGTAATTTGAGCCGCACAAATTTCTGAGGCCACATCGTGACCGTGAACCTTCAGGAACGGTTGTCAAAATGAGTGACAACCGTTCCTGCCCCATTTCCCAAAATGAGTGATTCGGGTGGATTTGAACGGGTCATAATTTGATAATGGGTATAATTAGGTCAACCCACGTATACGCATTTAATATATGGGTACGAGTATATCCAATATCTATTTATGAGTCACTTAAAATTCTATTTTTTTTTAGCATATTGTTTGACAAGAAATAACGATATCTTATTGTTATTTGATTGATAAGAAATTGAAATTTATTTTCTTAACACTCACTAAAAATTGAATTTAAATATATAATTATTTTAAATGAGTATAAACGGATGAACCGAATCAACCCATTATCAATCAATTAGATGAGTTTAATTGAGTACCAATTTGAACCCATTCAAAATTAATGGATAGGTTTGGACAGGTTATTGGTGGACGAGTTTGAACGGATCAACATAATTGAATTGTAATTAACACATCTAATAAACAGGATCTGAGAACAAGAATGACTAAGGATGATAATCTTTCCAGGGTCCAAGCCATGATAAAGGCAAATATTTTGTAAGAAAGAATATTGAAGTTAACCATGATTCACGTAGGATACTGTTGGAGCATCGAACGGACAAGTACTTTTCATATTATGAAACAATTGAACGTTTGCACAATCAAGTGTACAAAAGTAAAGATATAGTGAATAATAGATTTGCAGTTTGGTAGACTTTTACTAGAATAGATGTAAAAGATGCATGTAAAATTTTCATGTCGAGTGGTCTGCGCTTTTTCGATTCTAATATCTCATCGCCTACATTTACATCAAATTTTGATCACGGGGTTGCAAACTAGTTATGTTTGAAAACCACATGTTAGACATACGTATCGATTACCTTTTTTTTTTTTTTGGGGTAAAAAAAGAAGACTGTTGTGTTTGATAACCATGTTAGATATAGGCATCGGTTACCTCTTTTGTTTTTTTTTTTTGGGTAAAAAAAGAAGACTTGAATAATAATAATACCGCTTCATAGCACATTGCTTTTATCTAAATTCGTATAATTTTATCATTTTAAACTGATTAGCAATAAAACGTTTCCTGCAACAAACATTCCCTTTAGGACTTTCGGTCTTGCCGCCGACGACCTGCCAACATGCAGCAGAATTTCCAAATCCAGTACTTCGTAATTTTCACCGCACTTAACTTCACAGGATTATTACAATTCAACTCAATTCAACATTGATAACAATTTCCATGCAGTGGCTGAAGAAATCTTTTAGCAAGGCATGAAACTCCATCACAGCACAAAGGAATTTTAAGTGTGCCGTTTTTGTTGTCTCTGTTGCTTGGTTGAGGTGGATGCTAGAAAACAAGAATGGGATTAAAGAAAAAAGAAAACATTGCCGCATGTTCAGAATTTCTAATTCAACAATAAGGTAACAACAGAAAAGCTAACTGATTGTCTCCAAAACATGAAGTATGACAAAATTGTCTCGCAAAAATTGCCAGTTCGGCTATAGATAGCACCACCAAAACAAGGAGACACACCCCTTCAAACTCTAAAGCCTCTGCTATTTCTTCTTCCCCTAGCTCTCTCAAATTTCCTACCCGTGGACCTAACATATGGTTTGGTGTGGCTATGAGGCACACCGGGAGCTGGGCCAAAATGTTTCACGGCCTCGCGTGCATTCTTTGGGCCTCTAAGTAAAACCTGCAACAACAAGAACAGTGACTTGTTTGATGTATTCATTTCGCTTAAAAGAAGGATATCTATCAGAGATTGAACTTTCTCTAAGCAAACTAACTACAGCTCTGTCTGAAAATATTCTCCACAGTGTTGGCAAAGTTAGAACCCCAGTGTTTTAACTAAATTCAAATGGAAAAAGGTATCAAATGGATGCTGACCACTAAGCCACACACCCTGTGTCATAGATATCATCGGCAAATAGCAAATCATGGCCTCGAATAGTTTTCAGAGACGGGCACAACAGACAAAGTGCCTTGTTTGGGGGACAAGCATGCTCCTCAGATGAATCTATCGTATTCTTTGTCCTTAGTTTTGTCAAACTGTTTGGCTTTCCTAAGGACTGGCTACTTGGAAAAAAACCAGACAGAAAACAGAGACATGAAAATGAACCATGGAACAGACTCAACTAGAGGCTTTTGGGAATGTAATTTTAGATGCATACCGTGTTCTGACCAAGAGGAGCCCTCAGGGCCAACTGATCAAAGGTCAAGCACTCTCCTCCAGCCTTCTCAATTCTTGCTCTGGCCCTCTCTGTGAACCTCAAAGCAGCCACCTTCAAAGTTGGCACTTCGTACGCTCTAGTATCATTAGTTACTGTTCCAACAAGCACTGCAATTTTGTCCTCCTAGATATAAAACAAGATGAATGCAATTAGCTTGAATAGTTTATATGACATGCTATGCAGTTAAATTAAAACTATTTATATGACATGCAACTTAATTTCTTCTATTCAAAGCACTTTTTGCTTCCCCTATCCCATGAATCTGCACAACTTCACTTGATATTCAAGCTAATTATCAGTGGCAGCAATATTAGTTTTGGGCTATTAAAAGCTATATTAAGTTTTGGGATGTTAAAGAACATCTTAAAGTAATCACTTATATTAGCTACACAGAACAAAAGGAAAACAAATCAAGGCAAAAAATAAAAAAAGGCTGAACTTTGTAGCAAAACCCATTTTGGATATCACTAACAACTAGCTCAAATGGACATCAATGAGAAGCAGAAGTCAAGGTCAATCAAACGAATCCCCAAGTAAAACTCCAGGAACTAAGCAAAGTACCTTTCCTTCCATGAACTTGACAAGGCTGGAGAGTGACAGAGGAGGCTTGTTGGTCTTACTCATGAACAACCTCTTCAGCAGTACAGCATTGAACCTGCTCCCTGTCCTCCTCACCAAAAATCGGTACAACTACAACGAACACGAAGCATTCTATATGAATTCAAATACCTCTATTCCCACCAAACTTGTACATATATTACATCATCAACAAAAAAAAAAAGAGAAAGGAAAAACGTAATCTTTATGATTATGCGCTTGACTAAAGCTGAATGAAATTCTTCGGAGCAATACTTACTAACCAGCCAAAATTCATGTGTTTGCAAATCTAAGCTAGACAAATGGATTTCATTCACGAACTATCAGCAATCCTTATACTTTATTTCTGATTACAAATATGAATACAAATAAAATTCTTCACAGCAATGGTTTACTTGACAAATTCATGTGCTCATACATAACGTAGTATAAAAACAGATTTTTCTTTAACAAACACACGAATATCAGACAGAGACTTAAAAAAAAAAAAAAAAAAAAAGCCAAAGTAGGCACCTTGACTAGGAGCTTGAGGTAGATGTCATGAGATTTGGGGGCGGTACGCTTAGTCTTCTTAACTTTGCCGCCGGCTTTCAAATCAATACCCTGAAAAATACCAAAATTATACACCACAGAATTGGATATTAGGCTGAAATCTTCGTCCCAGCGCAACTAAGCAGAGGGAGAGAAACGTAGAAATTACCATTTCTTCTTTTTCGAAGTCTTGGCGAAGACGAGATTTCTGTCGGAGGCCGCGGGCTTGGCTGCTAATGGAGTACTGGACGGCTGCTCCTCTATAGTTTTGGAGGTTTTCTTATTAGGGTAGAAATGGGATAGGGTTTTTGCCTGGGGAATTGGCTCCCGTGACAAGCTGGTGATGCTGTTTATTACAGACCACTTGGATCTCGATCGTAGAAGGGCCAAGTCCGGTCAATAAAGTAATTTGGCTTTTCCTTTTTACTCAAGTATTTGCATTAATTATCACTGTGAAGGGGTTTTACTAATATTTTTTATTTTCTTCTTAATTTCCAAAGAGAAATTACACATTTTCTTTTTTATTTCAGTGTATCGATTTTACGCCTAGCCTTTTTCACCTTTTTTTTTTTGTTTTTTATACCTATACGATGAATACCATCAATGTCTATTGAAGTTACAGCAATGAAGGCAACAATAAATACGGAAGCTGAGATCAATATAAAGTAGGGATCATCAAAACACTAAACCAGCCCCGCTGATAGTTAGATTGGTTCGAAGTAAGTCCTGTGATTGACTTCGACGTGCTATCTCATTGTACATTTTTGGACCAAGATTCTACACAATCTTAGGGGATCCAATTGAAAATCAGATCGGACTGACCGGTTGAATTGCGAACTGGCCATACCTCCGATCTAATTCAATTAAAAAAATCAAAAAATTAATTGAACCGGTCAAGATCGGTTGAATCGGTAAAAATCGGGAGGTTCAATTGATTTTTATGAAGTATTTATTTTCTAAAATAAATATTTTAGTTTTATTCAAAATTCTTAATACTAAAATGAATAAAAAATTATTAAAGCTTTGAACTGGAGTCAAACCAGTTGACCGATCAAATCGTGAACCGAAATGTTCACTCTTTGGTTCGAGTTTTAAAACATTGAGGGGATCGCCCTCCGTGTGCTACATCGCTATGTGTTTTTGAAATAAGGCTCTACATAGTTTTAGGGGGTTAGTTTGACCGAAATGTTGCCCCTAAGTGAAAAAAAAAATCAAAACACTATACAAAAAAAAAAATCAAAACACTAAACCACCCAATATAAAGACAATTTTTCATGCGGGTTATGCAATTATAGAAGCAACCCCATTGGCTATGACCAAAAAATGAGAGGAATTTGAAATCTCGATAGTTCTTTGTTCAAAATCGTATCGGTTTTTATTAATAAAAAAAAAATCTCGTAATAAAAGAAACATAGGAGTTTGTTACTAGGTATTTGACCAAATAGGATCGTCCATTCCTATAGAACATATCACTAAAATAGCTCTAGAAGGGATAAAACTAGGTGAATCGAAAAGGATTTAAGTTATATAATTATATTTGTTAATTTAAATTTTTTTATAAGAAAAGCTTGTATGCAAAATATGTGAAGATTTTGGCTGTTTTTTATTTGATTGAATCTTATATACTCCATCCCGCAGTCTCTCACGACCCTGAAGAATCCTGCCATGTCACTCATGTTTGCCATTTCTTCTGCTCTTCAAAACGCACCGTATCGAGCAATCTCCATAAAAAACAGCCAAAATCTTCACAAATTTTGCATACAAGCTTTTCTTGTAAAAAAATTTAAATTAACAAATATAATTATACAACTTAAACCCTTTTCACTTCACCTAGTTTTATCCCTTCTAGGGCTATTTTAGTGATATGTTCTATAGGAATGGACGATCCTATTTGGTCAAATACCTAGTAACAAACTCCTATGTTTCTTTTATTACGGGATTTTTTTTTATTAATAAAAACCGGTACGATCTTGAACAAAGAACTATCGAGATTTCAAATTCCTACTGTCAATGTATACACTATCACGATGGGATGGATGACATGTATTCAAATTTTACACATGTATCATATATCTAATGATGATAATATATACACTAATATTGTATATAAGATTAATCTTTTTTATTTTGGGCAGAATTGTTGTAGTTAAAAATCAAGAGGGCCGGATTGCGGTTAAATCCCATTTTTCTGCCTAAACAAAATAACCAATGACACTTCGTGCTAATTTAGCTAGCCTTCGTCTTTAGTGTCAACTTTTTTTAACCATTTGGCCGTGAAGAAAATAACAATGCATGCATCTTGTGCATCAAATTATTCTCAAGTCAATCAATCCTACCCCCATGCTAACGTCCAGCTAAAATGACAATTGAAGAGAATCCTTTTCCTGGACAAAACATCAAAGTTATCTGTGTAGCAACAGTTCAGTATAGTATCTGAATTTGGCTTGTTTTTTAAGGATCATCAGTTCATGAATTTCCAATTCATGTTTGACAGGCCATTTCAATTGTCAATTTATAATCAAGTCGAATGTACAACAATATACATGATCACAAAGAAAAAGAAGATTCATGATTGCATGAGCTTGAGGAAGCCAAAGCTCCTGTTCCCAGCCTTGTGCTTCAGCATCATTGACAAACAGAGAATTTAGCAGCTTCAGAGTCTCAGTAACCTCGATTTGGCATTAAAAACCCTGATATTTCAAGCTCAAAAAACGCCTATGCAACTCAAAAGCTAGTCAGATCCACAGCTCTGGAGCCAAGGCTTGACCCTTAAGTCTAGTTCATGGAGCAGTCACCTCATATGCAACATCAACAGCTCTGGTTTTTCAATGTACAGCTTCCATTCATTGCAGAACCTTGCAACTGTTGCACCATCAAGGACTCTATGATCAGCACCAATATTAACCTGAGATAGTAAACGCCAAAGTGAGAGAGAGACAAAATAAACTCCCAATTAGCAACAAACATTTTGCAACCTTATGATGCACTAATATCAATAATGGCAGGTTGCTGGACAATTATATTTGCAAAATGTGGAATTGTTTATACTGGGGAAACTTAGTGAACCATTCACTACTTACGGTCAAGACTGACATAGGATACACATTTCCATCTTCAGCAAACTGAGGAACTTTCTGGATGCGGCCAAGTGCAATGATGCAAACTTCGGGCACATTGACTAGTGGGGAACCAAACTTTCCACCAATTGCCCCTATGTTACTTAAGGTTATAGTTCCACCAGTTATATCATCAGGGTTAAGTTTATTTGCCAAAGCCAATTGTTGAAGCCATGATAATTCCTTTGTTATCTGCAGATAGAATATCAATCAATCAACAACTCTAGGCAAGCAAAATTGCATAGTCCACCCTGACCTGAATCCTTTTTGTCCTTTTCAACAAAATAAATAATCAAATAGGAAAATGATGCCCTGAATTGAGAGAGAGTACTAACCTCCAAGATCGATAGAGATTGGACCTTCTTAATATTTGGTACCACCAAACCATGTGGATTAGCCATAGCAACTCCAACATTATGAGATCCTTTTGAAGTATGAATGAAATCAAGGTACAAGATTTAAGTGAGCAACAAATCAAGAGAGTTTTCATGTTAATGATCAGACAGTTCAATAATGGATGAACTTCTATCCCTGTCATCACTATCAATAATTTCATGATGAAAGTGACTATCATACGTTTCAGTTGCTTAAAATAACAAACTTCTAGCATCTCTGAATGATTACAGATACACCTGAATCAAACTGTATACAACATCTACAGATCCAAACATGAAACTAAAAGAAAAATAACAATGATTTTGGAAAGTTCAAGACCTAAATCTTCCTTCACTAAAATGATGACAAATACACCTTGAAGCAAATTATTTTGTTGAATGCAAGCTCAAAATTATCTCAAGGACCCAAAAGAAGCAGTCGAGTTCTGGTGAGGTGGCTACAATACGAGGAAAAGACCCAAGGCAACATGTGGCCAGAACAAAAAAGGCATATCAGTGATCATAAGTGTGCTTAACAGTGATCTCTTGTACATCATGTATACAACAACGTAATCCTGAGATTTGGCACTTCATAGACTACTGACCTTTAAGTGTAACCTCATTCAGTTCTTCATTCAAGCTGCTGTTCAGCCATGGATACTTACTGATTGCCATGGAAAGTGACTTTATCAAGATGGGAAGGAAAGTGAACTTGACATCAGGATCAGAATTCTCATTATGAAAGGAAGATTTGAGCTCTACAAGTGCATCACAATTTATTTCTTCCACATAATGAAAATGAGGAATTTTAGCAGCTGATGACATGGACTTTATCATAGCACGTTGATAACCCCTGAAAAGTCAAATTCCATTAGCTCATCATTTCCACAGTTAGCCAACTGAAGTTCATCATCTATATCATAGCCTATAAAAAAAATATACTTCCCCTGCCGCACACCACAACAGCATTAAGTAAAATCTACTATAATGATGTCAAGTTCTGTAGAACTTGACATCATCAACCCATAAAAGATTGCCAGAGGTTAAGACATATAAACATATTGCGAAGAAATGGACTGGCAATCCTCTATCAGAAAGACCAAATTACCAGAAAACCTCAGCTTCCTCCTAATGAAAATAGATGTGGAGTAATGGACAGAACATAAAATTCTATTAAGTCCTCTCAGTGAAAGAGTAGCAGTATGAAAACTGAAACAGAGAAATGACGGAGAGAAAAGAAAAATAATTCTTCAACAAGTCAAACATAGAAGTCGAGAAAATTTTAAATATATGTCTTCATTCACAGAGAAGACATGCCTTAATGTAACAGTCTTATCTTCAAATTCCCATCCGTATGCGCCGGAAATACCCTCGAAGCTGTTGTCAGCTACCTGTGACTGCTCTCCCGAATAAGCACCCAAAGATGTTGGATCCTTAATATTTTCTTTCTTAGCAACATAATTTAGGACATCCTCTCTCAACACTCTTCCATCTTTACCAGTTCCAACAACATCATTTATATCAATACCATAATCTTTTGCAAGACTACGAACAGCAGGGGTGGACAGAACTTTCTTAATGGCACTCCTCTGAAGCACAGAACTGGGAGAATCACCTTCAAGACCATTGCAGTCCAAATTATCCAAAGGATGCAAAGTTTGCATAGGGCAAGCAGTTTCATCAACAATCATTTTCAATAGTGTTTCTCCAACCTGCAAACCAAACGATGATGAGGATATTACATTCTTTGAAAGACCAAAATCAAGACTCTGCAGATATGGATTGTACAAGAGGGCAAACAAAAGTTCCAAAAAGGGACGATTCTACCAATGCCAAAATAGTAGATAGGTGGAGGAAATTCTGGACTGAAATGGTGATCAAGACAAGCCAGAATGAGTAGCCATCGATGGTCAATCTTAAAGAAGATTAACTATGCCCATATTTTCTAGAAAAGTAATCGTTGAAGGTTTAGAACAAAGAAAATTATTGGCAGTCCCACACTTACATATCTTGAAACAAATAATATATAGCCACAGCTCATAGAGAGAATGGACTTGTGTAAAAGCATATGAAGGTGCATGAAAGACTGGTTTTTTATGTTACCTTTACAATGTTACCAGGAACATGGAGAATTTGAGAAACTTTTCCTTTGTAACGGCTGGTTATTTCGATGGTAGCTTTGTCACTCTGAACTTCACAAAGTGGTTGAAACTCTTCAACTTCATCACCCTGCAAGATTTTTTTTTTTTAATCTTCATTTGATATAAGTAGCAGTCTCACATGGACAACCTGGGAAAGATGTCTCTGGTCTGCAATGTCGCATTCACTGTTCTAACCAAGTATCAAGGACAAGCATGTTGCACATGACTCGAATACCTATCTTAAGCTGCACGTAGTTGAAGTTTGTTATCCCATGCATGCCTTCAAAGATTTTCCATGTAGCAGTGTTTCAGAACAGCTAAGTACTATTTTTATTTGGCAAGTCTTCTCTAACTTAAAAAGTCTTTCAATATTTTGTCGAGTCTCCTGATTTTCGCTTTAGATAAAGAGCATTCAGACTTTCAAACACGTGCAAGCCCCAGATAACTCGTGACAACATCCATGATACATAGGTTGTTTCTGGATACTTCCAAATTTTTGCATGAAATAAAATAACAAGCATTTGTACATGTGACAAAAGAACAACTAAAAACGGTGTATAGCCCATCTCGTGCTAACAACATGGGAAGGATGAATAAGCTAGACACTAGTGGATAGAAATTTTCTTCAGAAAAGATAATAGCAGTAGGCTGGGTGATATGCCAAAATACAGCCCAGCATAGTGATTCAACTAAGCTTAGAAATAGATCATAACTAACCTCTTGAATAAACCATTTCAGGAGTTCACATTCAGCAATACCTTCTCCAGTTTGTGCCAAAGGAATATCAACTATCCCATCAACCGGAGAATCAACTACAACTTGAGTTGAAAAGCAACATCTTCTCATACCAAATTCGTAATTTGACTGCAAAACAACAAGAAGAGAGAAATTAACAAGCAAGAATAATGAATAGAAACTGCAATTTCCAGTCCACTTCACAAGTTCTTGAAAAAAAAAATTTGCACCAACACAAGAAGCCAGCATCTATATTCCTATTCTAACAGACAAATCTCAACACAGGCACAGCATACAAACATAATATCCAAAAACACAACTTTTCGGCTCTTCATATGGAAATGGCTTCACATAGAACGATGTCTTGTTTAGAATGAGCACATGGATATCCCTCCAGGGACACATTTTGCCTTGCAAACCGTATAACAAATCCCACCCTTTTTCCACTTCTACTTGGAACAAATACACAATTCAACTCACCAGACTACTCAAGCGGTAGGACTACTGGCATAAAATAGTTTTAACATGAAAAAAATATTCCAAAGTCCCCAGCTTTTAACAAAAGGACCTTTATGAAAACCTTACAAATGCCATTCATTTCATTCACCTTAATGAGTCGGATAAAACAATCTGACTTCTGTGATTCTGAAAATTAAACTAAATTAACATCCTACATGGGCATCAAAGCACCACAATTCACAGGAAAAATAAACAATAAAATGGCTACAGAATTAAGGGAGGGAGCTATAGCACACGACTAAATGACGAAAATCTGCTTTAAGAAAACATAATCACAATCACCGGTAGCACCAAAGGAAATCCCAGAACAGGAGTTTAGCTACCGACAATAAATTCAATGAGAAACAGAGTTAATGATGGTTGATTACTTCATTGAGCTTAATGTATTGCAGAAACGACATCGTTGAGCAGGGGAAGATGGAAGCTTGGGAAGTCGAACCCAGTGATAGAGTGGTTGTTGGGCCTTGGCCAGGACCACCGGTGGCCACCGGCGGCCGAGTAGGAGCAGTAGACGAGTATAACCACCGCCGGCAGGTAATCCATGGCTTCCGCTGATGCATTCGCCGGCAAAGCATTGTGCAATGGTAAGAGCTGGAGTAGCGTGCGACCGCTTCGTTGCAAGTAACGTACTAGCAACTAATTAAACCACTTGGGATGGGAGGATTTCTGCTTGGTTACGTTGTTTTTTTTTTTTTTTTTTTCTGACATTTTCTTAACGGAAGTCAAGAATTCGATAATAAACCTATATCCCCGAGTAACCTTGCAACTTTTGAAGGCACCCAGGGGACTTATAACCCAACCCACAACCCCCCCCCCAATACCGATGTGGGAAAGAAACCCCTACAGGGGCAAGCCCAGCAGGGCGGCTTCTGCTTGGTTACGTTGTTCAGTAGATGGAACGTAAAATTTTTAAATTTGTTTATTTAGGAATTATTGAGATGATTAGCATTTGTCCTCATTTGAGATTTGCCTGCTACAAATTTTTTAACAAGTTTAGTTATAATATTTTTTAAAAAATTTTTAAATTATACACTTTAAAATATTTAAAAATTTACACATTTCAAAAAAATTTTCTACAATTTTTAAGTAAATTATAATAAAATTTTAGACAAACACCCTAAAAATTCACTTGTCAAACGGACCCAGAAAAGTTACTAGAGTTCTTTCCATAATATATTGCCATAAAAAATATTTTTGATTGTTTTTATTTTGTCATGAAAGAGATGGTTAAAATGGTACGGATTATTTTCTTTTGGATAATTTTTTTTTTTTTGGTGTACTGTGAGTATGTAATAGGTGTATATGTTTGTCATATGATGAGCCTGGGCCCAAGAAAATTTTGTGACTGTAACCAACTCTTTGATCCTATAGTAGGAGAGTAAGGCCCAAATACTGATAAACAGTCCATCTAGCCCAAACTCATAAACCAGAGCCATTGGTCCTTTATGAAATACGCTTCGGGTTCCGACTGGTTGCTATTGGGGCAGTTCTGTTGCGTTGTTTCCATATGTTATCCATGCTACATTGAACTGCATTAGCAGTGCGGAGTCTGGAAATTTATGAATATCTGGCTTCTTTCAGGTGTTTTATGACAACATAATAAATTTTGAATAGAGGACTAGAATAATTGCGCTAAACTCAAATCGCTTGCTACTAGTGCTTTTTGATTTTCTATTGAGGTTTGTCTTGTAGAAGTGCTCAAACTGGATTTGTGATCAATTGCACGTATGATTTACTATGCAAAAAAAAAAAAAAAAAGAAGATGGTATAGCCATCTTTTTTATTTCCCTAGGCAAAACATGTATCAAGTGTCTTCATTTCTCTTTTTGATTACTAAGGCCTTGTTTGATAATCCAATTCAGCACTTAAATTTTATAAATTCAGACCTTAACATGTTAAAACACGTTTGATAACCAAAAATTGAATATCTGAATTAATTAAATGGTACTGAATTTCTTAAATAAAATTTGCGCCAAAAAATAAGTGATAAGCTATGTGATATACACTCAAATATGTATCAGATTTAGTACTTAATAATTCAATAACTTAATGAATTCAGACTTCTCACGTTTCAGTTTTTTATCAACCGCACCCTGAGTGAGTTAGTCATCATTAAAATCATCATCATTGTAAGGAGCGCAGTTCTTAGAAGCTTGATTAATTTTGAAGACAGGGATAAATGGAATTAATAGGTAGGGGCATGTATATGGTCCTACCTGTTTAGAATTTCACAAATTGATGCTGCTGGAATCGATCGTGCAATGTGCCGGATCGAGTTGACCAGTAACCGCTTCTTGCGATTGTGACCTCACCAAATTTTAGGGGACTCCTGTAATGGGATGGTGCTTTTTCCATTTGTGAAAAGCTTGTCCTCCTCTTTTTCACATCAATGAAAAAAAATTCTTGTACCCTCTTGTTACTGATGTTAGAAGTAGTAAAGTGGTTCCTTCCTCTCTTGTACTCATGTTACTGATGAAAAATGTGTGCCCTTTTGCCCATGACACTCATTTCTTTTTTATTCCAGTTAGAAGTCGTCAGAAGGTGGTGAGAATTAGGACAATGTCACGTCTCATACACTAGCGTACATCCTTATAGAAAGATTCTCACATGGCTAATGTGCACTTTTACATCAACTACTGCTATTCTCAACTTCTAGTCCTTCCAAATACTTAGCTAGCTTAGCATGTCCTGCTTTATAAGGAAAAACTCTTATCTTCCACAACTTTTATTAAGTTTTTCGTGGCTTCATCATCATCACATGCATGCAGAGTTGCATGGACAGTTTCATCTTTCTTAATGTCACATGCCATGTGAGAAGTGAGGACTAAGATGGCCTGAACAAATTTTTTGGACTCCATGAGTCCCAAGACACTGGAGATACAATTTTTCATACAGAAGATATAACTTCACTTCAGTTGTTATGCACAATGTTTGCCTGAATTTCATCATGTCCAGAAGGTCCATGAAACGTTTTGAGCTCAATTAATTAATTTGCAGTGCCCTTGATTCTCTTCACGTTTCCAACATAATGTTGAGAAGGAAATAATGGATCATGAACTCCTTTGCATCAGATACCAAATGAAAACAATGCATTCCCAAGCAAGTTCTCCCCATGGAAAAATACATTTGCTGAGCAGAAGCACTTTACTGTCATGCACGTTGTCCTTTTTAATCAAGAGATTCCAAGTGGGGTCATGAAGTTTTTTTACCCTAGGGTGTCTGATCAGCTAGACCAATTTGGCAGAAACAAGAAATTATCTGTCCAAAGTGAAAAGGTAAGGAAGAAAATAAAATGTGTTGGTGCGTGAAACGTAGACTTGAAGGCATGAAGGGGAGCATGCCTATGAAGATAAAGGCTGACCCAGTGGATTGTCCGCATTTCCATGCGCAAGAAAATTGGTGGCATCCCATCCAAATATAACTTCAAACTTGGACTGTGACTTGCTGTTGTGATCCGGTCTTCGGGTTGATGGTGAATTGATATTATTATTGATAACCAGAGAAATTTCAGCTTTCGGACAGGCTGGGAAACTGTCTTCAATTGCAATACTACTCAACACAATTGCACTGCTGGAATGATACCGATGGCTCCACTTACAAATAGAGGAAATTTGGGTGTCCACTGTCCACCCTACAGGAAAGATTTTGGCTTTGGAATTAACTATGGTTAATAAATTCGTGGCTCGTTTCTCTCTCTCTCTCTCTCTCTCTTTTTGTTCGTTTTTTTATGGTAGTGCACCTTAATGTTGGTAATATTGATAAGGGAGAACAAAAGGGTACGTGCAAATCAAACCCTTCTTCTAGAACCAAAAAATGCAAAGTATATCAAACATTAATGCCACTAACTGCATATTTGTGTCATTTTATGGCTAGAAGTTTCAAAGTGGTTCTGGAAACTCTCAAGGAAATCTCTTTCAGTCCTGCATGCTTCCACCATTTACGCCTCTGTGAAAAAGTACTCATGATCTTCAAGAATTTTTTAAGAATATGAGGAAAAGTGTTCACAGCACACATATTTTGCGCATTTGTGGTCGGATCCAGTACCCAACTCCTGCATAATATATATATGTCCATCGGGCATGAGACCATATAATGTGGACAATCTATCTATTAGTCGGAGATTGTCTCCACTTGCTGAATTTCCAGCTAACAAAGATGCTAAGCTACAATAGTAGGGTTAAAAATAACAATGAGTTTATGTTGACAAACCAGCTCAAATGAGGAAAAGAAGTGCTACATCCTGTATGAAAATAGTCAACATTCGTGGGTCCTACTGACTAAGGATTATTGCACTAAGATTTACTGGATAGATCTCCATGTGGAGTTCAATTTTTGACCATCATTAGTCCTGTTGTTGGACCTTGATAATCCACCTTCTAGATAGCTTAAGATTTGAGGTTTCTTCCTTCTTTTTTTTTCCTTGTCAATATAAACAGAACAAAGAGCAGGCACATGGAGGAGCTAGTAGTGAAAGTGAGAATGTGGGACTCGACTTTGAACTGAGAATATTAGCATTCATCAAAATGCATGTCAACTTTCTGCAACTGCAACTTTGTGGGTTTAAGCTGGGAAACTTGAAAGATCATCTACAATGCTATTGGTGGTTAGTACATTATCCTTCTATTATGATTAACAATCAGAGATGATCGCACAACGGAAGGGTTGACACGACATCGTATATATATATATATATACTGTGGCATTGTACAAGATACCCAACCTTAAATCCCCTATCGCAAAATATACCAATCCTCTTATTCCACGACATCAATTGTTGGGAGATTATGAACTGTCGGTGGTTCCAGTGGTTTGATACAATGCCCCAGAGATTGGAACCAGAATAGCCACATATAACATCAGTGTAACAACCCCTTTTGAACACAGCAAGGAGATTTGACATCGTAAAAGTTATAAACGGGCTCTCTCAACAACCGTACGAATTTAGCTGTTAAAATGGCATTGGGTGGGAAGGTATAACATCCCATCTTCGACATGTAATAAGTTGATGCTTGAAATGCAATTTGTCTGCAGGATTATGACCAGTGGTGGGGGATGACTGCTAGTCTCAATTAGGTTTGGGTTTCCAAGTCATTTGCTGCAACTAATAGGCACATGCATGGTTTCTTATGAGCAAGACAATGCTTATTTTCTGTTGTTATAAAGCGCCGAGCCTTTTAATCAAACATCATAGGACCAGCACAGCAACAGTGGAGAACAGTGATAAGATTGAGAAGCCAAGGAGAAATTTCAACACGCATATGGAGAATCAACGTCAAACAATTATTAGGCTTCGGGTCTAAAGCTAGTTGGCCAATACCCTAATAATATATCATTTTGAGAGTGCGTAGACTAAGATTACTGCATCAGCTCTTAGGACCAAACATAGTTTAATTAGTACTAGTTGGAAATGTTTAACACAATTTTCTCATCTGGCATAATCATGATCATGACTTTAGTAGTTGTCATTTCATTCATTGTTCATCTGTCTCCATCTTTTCTTACGTCTTCCTCCGACAAGAGTTCGCTTATAAAAAATGATTATTAATCACGATATTATTAAACGATTCACACAAATATGAAAATCCCTAAAGTCGATCAAGCAGGCAAGTAGTTTGTATTCGTGCTTAATTAATCGCTTAGTATATAATTTTTCCTTTCATTAAATCCATGCACGTCTTCGCGGAAAGAAAAAGTACACGCATGTTTTGTACTTCACTAAAATTAGAGTACTACATACTACAAAGTAAAAAACAAAGGGTAGACCCTATGCATGGTAGTAGTAAAGGAAAGGTTCAAGCCAAATGCTTTGTACTTGTAGTAGCCAGATAATTAACTTGTTCCAATGATTTGGAAGTGTTTACAAGTTTAAACACGAATAACCATGCATGCACGCATGTGATATCACACAAGCATTCATTCATTCATGAAGATGCCTCATGCATTCATTGCATGTTCTACATAAATTGGTACAATGAAACACAATAATTAAACAACTTGTAAACTAACATAGAAATTGGAAAGTAAGAATCCAAACAGGGTAATATATCACAATAATTAAGATTACCATTAATGCTGACTTTAGAGACAAGAAGCGTGCTAGTACTGAACAACATAGGGGTTGGCCCCGAGATCTTGGATCCACTACTACAGGAATTTTCACGTAAGCATAAGATTGGAAGGATGTTGCCAAGGCTATAAATATTAAGTTGAATGTGACATAGACCTAAACACAGGCTTCTCCAACCACCAATTATAGATACTTGCCATCATTAACATGGAAAAAGGTGTGACCTAATTTCAATAATCAAATGCAGTCTATTACTCTTGTGGTCCTGCTCATACTCCAGAAATCCAGAGATCGATCGTTATAATGATGGTTTCTACCGTATATGATTATTCATAATTTGATTAGGGAGTAGTTCCCTAGGGTAGATTACGAACAAGAATCTCAAAGGTTGGCAAAAGGGTCGAAAATTTAAATGTAAAAAATGGTTTTTTTTTTGTTTTGTTTTGTTTGAATGATGGCTGTTGGAAGTTCTTTCAGTGTTTGAAACTGTGATTCGAAGAATAGCAGCAGCGTACAAGTAGAATAGAAGATGGATTAATTGTGTCAGGATGTACAGAATCATGAGAATATGATGAGATAAAGTAGCACTGGAAACTATAGAGTTGAGCATTAACTGTGTCTAGAAATGACAGACTTTTAGTTAGATTTTAATCCTGTCTTCTACAAAATGGATGAAGTTGGTGATTCAAATTAATTTTCAAGGTCACTGGCTTGGACTGTAAAAAAAATACAATCACGGGACATGGATCTCCCAGCAGCATCAAAAAGCTTAGCGAGTGATCTTCAAATTAAATGGCAATAACAGTAAAAGAAAGAAAATATTGGCACCCCAAGATTGATTAATGACATATATATATTAACGTATTTCTTATGTTGTTAATTTGAATGCAAAGGAGAGTCCTATAACAGAAGAATAGACAAGCACAACTAAAGCACAATACATTGCTTATGAACAAGTACTGTCGTATGATTATCGTACAATAAAAAAGCTGAAGTCATTGTCAGTCGCTTGGCTACTGCCGCATTAGTTCAGAGAGGACAATTTACATGTCACTAATCTGCTTCTTCCAAAGTAACATTAACAACTTAACCCCCCCGGCACCATCCTTTCCAAAGCAAGATCGATTGAAATGAAATCCCATTAGCCAGTTTCAAACGATATGCAATCCCAAGGATGGCTAATAAACTGCCAAACTTTTGGAGCAGCAGCTTTACAAGATGAAGACAAGGTAAACCGAATTTTTTTGGGTTGAAGTCCCTGAATTTAGTGAGAAGGTTCAATTTTGGGGTCTACTCGTTTCATTTGTCCATTTGGTCCTAAAAAAAAAATGTTTCCTTGAAAGCATCATCTCACCCGTACAATAAAGTCTTATGCGTCTACTTCTACTTGTTAAACATGTCCAAATTTCCTTACCCATCCATTTATTCTTCTGTTTTAATCAATGAGCTTTTTGTAAAACTCATGGATGTAATCCCTAGCGTTCTTTCTTTGCATATATAGCCGTCACCAGAAACTGACGGTGCCTCAATTTGGTCGGAATCCATTCGAGAATATACAAGTGGACACCCAATTTGAGAGAGATTTCTAAGTACTAAATAAACTGATGTAAAAAAAAAAAAAAGAGTTCTGAGTGTTGGAAGTGAGTTTTTGGATTAGGTAAAAGGCCCTTTACGTAATTAACCTTTTCTTTGAGGACCTAGGGGAGGAAGAACATAATCTTCGTAGAGACATCATATTAATGACATGATAATGATTATATTGCCATATTACTGCACGAAAAGCTTCTTCATGTGAAGAAGATAGGCAGTAGATTTAGGTATTATAACATTTGAGCGCGATACTTGTGAAGAGGATGTGGATATGTTCTCACATATATAGAAAAATGACAAACCAGAAGGGGGGGGGGGGGGGACGTTTAGGATGTGGGAACCTCCTTTTTAATCACACAAGGGAATAACACGTTTAACAGTGCTCTATTACACAACTCTACTGCTCTCCAGTCCCCAGATTGAGAACTCTCACTAATATCTCAAAAAGTGATCATCGCCCCCTGCACTATATAGCGCCCCCCTCTTTATCCTTTTGGACACGAGCCTCATTTTGTGCGTGTATAAGACAGTGTGTTCCTGTCTCTGTTGTGTGTCTGTGTGAGCATGCACATCTGTTGGTTGCATGGTAGAAAATAGCATCTTCTCTAGTCAATATTCCTTGATTCTAATCCTTTACTGCATCAGAATTCAGAATTCATCTTCCAGACCTATCAAAAGTCAAGCAAACAAGGAGAATACACAAAAAGGAATCAGATGGAAGCCGAGCAAACCAAAAAGAGCCCGACAGTTTCAGAGGTACAATTTGCTAAATCTCAAAAACTTCCAGCATATCAAATAAAATGGCTAAAGAAATTACACTGACATGCCTCTTTTTCCTTGTTTTGCCAGGTAATTGAGGAACTAAAGAAAATGAGAGACATAAGTTTTCCCATATTTGCAATCGGCTTGGCTGGCTACCTGAAAAACATGATTTCAGTGACATGCATGGGAAGGCTAGGGAGCCTCGAGCTAGCAGGTGGAGCACTAGCTATTGGCTTCACCAACATCACTGGTTACTCTGTACTATCTGGTCTAGCCATGGGAATGGAGCCACTATGTAGCCAAGCTTTTGGCTCAAGAAATACAAGCATTGCGTCTCTCATTCTACGAAGAACAATTCTTATGCTACTTGTTGCATCCTTGCCTATTGGGTTGTTATGGATCAATCTCAAGCCTCTGATGTTACGTCTCCACCAAGACCCAGAGGTAGTAGATATTTCAAGCATCTACTGCCGGTTTGCAATCCCGGATCTTATTGCTAATAGCCTCCTTCATCCTATACGCATCTACTCACGAAGCAAGGGTATTACATGGCCACTCCTATGGTGCACTTTGCTTGCCATAATTCTTCACCTCCCAATCACCACCTTCTTAACCTTCAATCTTCATCTCGGAATTCAGGGAATTGCAATTTCGATCTATGTTACCAACTTTAACACCTTATTCTTCCTACTTGCTTACCTACTTTACTACACTTATGCACCAAGTGAGGCATTGTCTAAACCCCTAGCACCCAAATCAAATTCAACTTCGTTAGGGGAAGACTGGAGAATGCTACTTCGACTTTCCCTACCAAGTTGTCTGGCAGTTTGCTTAGAATGGTGGTGGTACGAGATAATGACACTTTTAGCTGGCTATCTTGAAAGACCTCAAGTTGCTCTTGCAACATCAGCTATAGTCATACAAACCACATCTCTCATGTACACACTGCCTTCAGCACTGAGTGCATCAATCTCAACGAGAGTAGGCAATGAACTCGGAGCAGGCAGACCATACAAGGCACGTTTGGCAACAGTGGTTGCCATAGGCTTGGCCTTTATAACCTCAGTTTTTGGCTTCTTATTGACTACCATAGGGAGAGAAGCATGGGGGAGGATATTTACAAAAGACACTGAAGTCCTAGAGCTAACACTGGCCACACTACCCATAATTGGACTGTGTGAGCTGGCCAATTGTCCACAAACAACATGCTGTGGGGTGCTCAGAGGAACTGCTAGGCCCTGTACTGCTGCAGGTATTAATTTCTACTCCTTCTATTTGATGGGAACACCAGTAGCCATAGCATTAGCCTTTTTTTGGGGACAAGGGTTTTTGGGCCTGTGTTATGGGCTTTTAGCAGCTCAAGTGGCATGCATGGTCTCTATCCTGACAGTGATAAGCAAGACAGATTGGGAAAGAGAATCACAAAAAGCAGTAGACTTGGTTGGAGAAACTTGCGAAAATAGGTACCAAGATGAAATTGCCAAATGTGAAGAAGGACACAACTCTCAGAAACAGAATAGCTTTGAAAAGGCAAATGGATTAAGACTCAAATAGCAATCTGAAGATGGTACTAACAGGGCAGATATAGCATACCCATCATTTTACTCTAGGCTATATGTATTGTATCCCGAACTATTCATCTACTACTGATTTTCTGTATGTAGACTGAAGTCAAACTACTCGTCAAACATTTAATATACGCACTGAAGAATTTCTGAACTAATAGCATGTCCATTCTTGCCAGAACAGTTCAATTAACACTCAAGACAAATGACATTCTGCTTTCCCTCAGAAGCACAACAAACTTACCAAGTAAACTTTTATCGTCCTTAGGGATATTCTTTTCTTTGTTCATTGAAGCAACAACAACAAATCCCCCAAACCGCCACAATTCTGCGATGTAATTAATGCTGCAATTACACCCAAACATTGAAAATTTTAAACATAAGCGAGATAATAGCAGTAAAGTTATAAAGAAATACGTGCATAACCACAAGGGCTGCTTTGTAGGCAGAAACATTCAAACAATTTATGAAAATAGTTACAAACAAGAAAGCTGGTGTTTTCTAGCTTTTACCATTTAGATGAAGGAAAAACAGTTAAAAAAAAAACCCCATTTCTTTAGCTCAGATGAGAACTCGGTCCTATTTGGAACTTCAATCTTTCAGATTATCATCTATTTAAGACAACACAAACTGGCTCAATAGGAAGCATGATATCTGAAGAAGCCAGTAGACCCACTTTTACCTGAGATAGCACCTTTGGCAGTTCCTAGCTTCTCAACCATGCCAATATTATGCTTCTTTAGGACGCAAATATCTGATAGTAACCCAATGGCATACTCCATTCACTTCTCTTACCACATTATCTTCCCCTGATCAGTCTTGACCAGTCAAAATCCTGACCAAACCTGTGGAAATAACTGAAAAATCAAATTTAACTCAATGAAGATAATGAAATAAGCTCTTTCAGTTACATGTATTTCTCATATACAATATTAAAAATATGCATAGCAACAAATCTGGACACTTTTACAAGACTCAATGCATAATATTTAAAACTGAACACTTCTTCTTTTGTTCATTTTACATTACATCTAGAAAACTAATCATTAACCCACATTTTTGAGTCATCAAGTATTGATTTTTCTTGATCATCCCAGTGGAACACGTTCAAGCACCCAGCCATCTACATGTAATTCGAAGGATCAAATTTGTGTTTTTGATTACCAAGCATGAGATGCAAGTCAATCCATACCCTCTGAAAAAGGCCCAACACTATAAACTGATAACTGCATTACCAGCGTATATTCAACAGTTCAACTCTTTCCAACAGATAATTAACTGATGCTAATACAACAATGAAAGGACCATTCATGTGCACATCTGCAAATTTTTTGTTTCCAATTTCCCATAGGATGAAAAAATTTGCTGGGATTGAATTTCATTTAGTACCTATTGAGGTCAGATAAAAACTAGATTTATAAAATTCGTATTTCGCTGAGGTGACAGATCATGATGGAAAAAGCAACCAAAAGAGAAAAAAAAAAGAAAAAATATAAAACAAGAACAAACTAAGTTTCTTTTTATCATAGGGCAAGTTGTATAAGCCAGCAACATGTATTTGAATCCATAATATCCTCCTGCATTTAGGTATACAAAGCAATGGCAAGACAGTGTAATTTGATGCAGTGAATAAGAAGACCTTCAAAAATATTTTGAAATGGCTATACATTTATTTCCCTGGAGACTAAGCGCAACAAAATGGTAGTTATCCGGAAATGGCATTCTATCAAAATTGAGTTCTTTGTCAATATTAAAAATTAAAAAAAAAAAAATTTGACATTTTGACCCAATTGATTTGATGGCTAAAATGCTACAGTCAGCATGTATTTAAGAATGGATAGATCTTTCACTTACTTCTTAGGTATTAAGATACTAAGCACTTTAAACATTTAACTATTCAGAAATTACAACTAGGTGCTACAACAAGAATGAATGAAATGGCATAATACAACCTTCAAAATGTTTAGATGGATAATACTACCTTTAATTCTTCTTTGTGTACTAGAGCCTCGAGGAACAGTAGCACTGATTTGATTTCATATTTTGGTAACAAGAAATTACTGAATACTTCTGGAACACCTGTCATCAACATAAACACGCTCCATTACTCCTGAACAACTGATTTGATTTCCTTTAACCACATCCCTACCAAACGCATCAAATAAGCCAATTTTGCACGTAACTGTTGGATGACAAAAACACCAAATGAATACAATAAAACACAGATCAGTTGATTTATTGCAATCCACTCACACACTCGAATGCTAACGGAAAAAAGAAAGCAACAAGAAGAAAATTCAAATAAGACAATCAAAAGCATAAAATCAGTTGATTTTTGGCCATGCAGCAGCTGAACAGCAGTTCAACTTAGCCATTGATACAAGGGCACTCCCATTTCTACACACAAAATCTTCACAGTAGCTCTGACTCATTTCCCCAAACTAACTTTTCATTCTTTCAAGTGACAATATCTTTAAATTCTTGGAGCTTTTCGAAAACATTCACTCTTTGACATTTCTTGTCGGGAACCCTTAATTCTGCAACCCACTTCTACCTTTCAAGAAAATTACAATTCAAAATCCATCCTTAGAAACCTCTCCCAAATCTTCCTCCAATTTTAAGAGTGATTTTAGCATGATTTACAGGAAAGAGACAAAAATTCAAAATCGTAAATGGCCATTAGTTCCTTAAACTCCTAATCACTTTATTCAACTTTAATAAAGCAAGAAGTCAGCTGAAATTACAGACTCCACCTAGAACTCTGTCAAAGGAGGTGCTCTGCTTCAGTAGACAGGGAATCCCATAAAGAAAAGTATATGTTTGTGCTTCAAATGGGATACCCTATTTCACCCCGTCAAATAGATTTCCAAAATGAGCAACAATGTGATACTCAAAAGCTAATTAAAGTTACCATGATACGGACTGATCCCAATTAACCAAGGATTATGACAGTTGCCCAGATACTCTGGTCTTAAAAGCAAGTTATTGTAACCCACCCCAGAAAAAGAAAAATAGTCTACAGCAAAATAATCATTGAAAATAAGGCAGAGAGATTTCTGAAGAACGCAGATCGTACTTGCAAGTAGAAAGCCCGCGCTTGCACAGTGGAATTCGTGTTGAAGGAGAGTCATCGACAGGCTTCCAAATTGATTCTACAATCAGTTTTGGTTCTTTCTTGTTTTTAAAGCATATTTTATTTGCCCTTTCAGGTGTAAACCAGTTTTAATTCAGCCCCAGTAGTTTATGATATTAGTACACACGAACTAGTGCAAGGAGTGGAAAGATCTACTACAATGTGTTCATATTTGGTTTTATTTGATTTGATTCATTTGATGAACCACTTCTATTGAGATTTCATCAACAAGAGAGTTTGATTGAGTAATTTTGTTTGTCTAGCCATTGGATTTTAGAAGATAAAACAATTTATGAACATTTTCTGACTCGTAGAAGACTTAAAATAAAGGCTACAGGTACAATTATCATGTTATTTTAAGTTTACATTCTGAAAAATGGAGTTGAAGATTTTTTATGGAGTGTTATTGATAATTAGAATGAGTTTATTCGAATAGAAAATTATATTTTCAAAAAAATTTATAATAATACTATGTCACTTTTTTCCCATAGTTGTCCAAAAAATAAAAAATTATTAAACAACAAGAATTTGTTCTATTAAACATTTGAACTCTTTTTGTTTAAGAGCATAAATTGCATTTTATGTTACAAGTTTTGATTTTATCTTTCTCTAGGACGCTTCTAATATTATTGTCTTTCCACCTATTTTGAAGTAACAATAGCCAATTTTAAGTTTAACAATTTGCATTTTCTAATCTTCATTTATCATGAACTCCAAAATAAAAAATATTCGTAGAGACGTCATAAAACATGATTTGAACACATCAAATATGCATGAATAACTACTATAATGATACGAAAATACATCCTACATTCAACACCTTTCTTTCATTTTTGTGTGTATATATATATTCTCCAAATACTAGTAGCCTTAGGAAATTATTAAAATCTCAAGCAAGGCTAGTTCCCCCTTTGTTTTAGTTTCCATTGCCAGAAAATTCAAGCAAAGCAATATATAAATAAAGAAAAAAAAAAAAAAAAGGGATGAAGAGTGGCATTTGGGCCGTGATGAAGCAGTCTTGAATAAGTGTTAGTTGGACTAGATGAGGAGATGTCATCTTTGAATTGGGTCGGTGGACTGAATATGGTCTCTACCTCTCTGTCTCCATCGGCCGTCCTTCTTATCGTACACGTGCCCCAACAACTCATAAGAGTCCAAAAAAGACCTCAAGTAATTGAGTCACCCTCGAAATCTTGCTGTATGCGGTGGGGCCATTGAGAGTGAAAAGAGAAGAGCCCATTTTGTTTCTCTCTACGGTGGTTACATACTTTGGGCCCTTTCAACTCACAAGAGTCTTATCATGATGTGGCCCCCAAGGCCAAGTGAAAAAAAAAAGTAATTTTTACTACATGGAGTAGTACGCCACCTAATTATTATTAGAGTAAAACATTGGAGCAACGACCTAATTTCTCTTATTAGATGGAATAAGTAAAAACATTGGGCCGCAGGGGATTAGTCGGGCTCCGTAAGGATTGACTCGGATACCCCTGTATCGACCCAAAAAAAAAAAAAAAGTAAAAACATACTACGAGAGAGGTACTAACTTTTGAGTTAGTCCATATGGGTGTTATCGTAAACTTGTTGTTAAGCAACATCCTCCCCTTTCTTCTTCGGAATAAAAATCAATGGGTAATGACTCATTTTGAATGAACGAACTAATTGGTGGGGATTCGTTGCATTTCTTCAATTATAATCTAACCTTCAATCTCCATGAATGTTAGCAACTCTTCTTCCTTTTATCTAGAATTAGATTGTCGGCAAAGAGTTTAGGTCCCGTGTAAATTGATATTTTTCGAGATTTTTATAGAAAAATACATTATACTAATTTGACGTATATAAGTAAAATTTCTCTGTACCATGGAATGACTGCCAATTCCGGTCCAATCAATCTCCATAATTAGGGCAACAATTAGAAGTGGAAGGTAGGAAAGGTTTGTTTTTTTTTTTTTTTTTGGGGGGGGGGGGGGGGGGAAGTGGAAGGTAGGAAAGGTTCACACGCTTGAAATTGTACCCAAATCTCGTAATTATTACAAGCCCAATGCGCAAGATATTTTCTCCTTTTATTCTTCCTCATTTGTAATTTTGAACTCAAGAAGTTGTCATCCTACCCGGAACATTTGTACCCAAATCTAGTACAATTTAAATTACGGAAAGTGTATCAGAATAATCCAACGTGGCGCTCAATTCTTGGGACGGTTTTTTAATACTAGGATTTACCCAAGTAAAATTAAGACACCGGGCAACGAAGCGTCTCTAGTTTTTACCTTTTTCCATTTGTAGCCCATTTGTGGTATCCACCTATTAGGAGATCCCATATGGTTGTAAAATATATCGGCATCTTCTGCCATTCTATATAGCTAATTATAAAAGAAAAAGAAAAACAAAATAGACGATACTATTTTTTTTATCAGCAACGATACATGTGTATAACCTACTCTATCCTAATCTAGGGGGGAGGGGGAGCCTAAGGAGATTGTTGTAGGGGGAGGGGGTGAGGGACTTAATTCCTCCCTGGTGGACTTAATCCAAAGAGGGACTTAATCCCTCCCTGGTGGCCACTAGCCATTGGCCCAGTGGTAAAAAAATCTAAGATTTAGATGATGATATTATCAAGATTTAGATGATGATACGCAATCCACCACCACAAAAGGAAACTTTTTCTCTCTTCTCTCTCTTTTTTTTTTAAATAAAAAATATATATATATATAGCAAAAAGTAAAAAATTGGACAATCGTACACATTGGAAAGATACAGAGTGAATTAGGATAAGATAGTTTTTGTTCAGCAGCATTTAGTGAGGATTGACGCAATCAATTAATGACTCATCCGAAATTTGTTCGACTTTAATCACAGCCTAAGGTGGAGGGATACCGTCTATCTATTTTCTCTCCTCTTCTTTCTTTTACTACTTCACTTTTGTCTATTTCTGTGAGGTTAATGCTCGAAGGAAGTTAGTTGAACTTTAACAAGATGTCACCAAAACATTCGTTTCGTATCATGCATTATTCCAAATGGAATTTGCTTGCTTCACTAAAATTCTTAAACACACCAAACAAGATTGTATTTCTAAGATACAAAGTAGAATAATTAATGTTTGAAAATATTTTCCTTTGGATTGCAATTTTTCAAAGTTTTTTATGAAAAAAATGTACTGTAACGATATAATTTATGTGAGATAAAAGTGTGTGTTAGAAAATGTGTTAGAAGAATATTTTTAATTTTATTTTGCAAAAATTGACAATCCAAAATCATTAAAAAAACAATATTTTGAAAATCAGACTAGATTGACAGGTTTGTCCAGTCGAACAGCAAATCGGCTATACCTTTGGTCCGATTCAGTGATTAATCCGAAAATTCAATTGAATCAATCAAATCCAATCAATAATCGATTGACCGGTAAGATCGGGAGATTCAGCCGCATTTCACTAATTTTTTATTTTTTAAAACAAATAATTCAGTTTATTCAAATATTTTAATAAATAAAAAAATGATTAAACTGAGATTGAATTGATTGAATCAGACTGCGAATCAGAATTTCTTTCAGTTCACTCGTGGTTCGGATTTAAAAACATTGCTAAAATGTGAATAGGGAAGAAAAAGAAAGCGGAGAGTCTTTGATTTGGGTAGGATTTTTCCTGCTCGATGGTCTAACTTCATTGTGACTGGTGACCCTCCCTCCCAGATAGTCGCTGGCGCCGACGCGTTACAACTTCAGAATGCTGGTTGCTGCCTTGCTGGTCTTCATAGATCAACTTCATAGTGCTCTGCTTTCATTCCACCTGGCAACTGAAAAGCATCATCGAAATCGACCATTCGTCTTCTTCATTGGGAGATTTTTTTTTTTTTTTTTTTTATTATTAAAGTTGTAAGGGTCGAATAGCTTGCTAGAGATAAGCCAATCAAGGATCATGTGTTGTTTGTTTATTTTGGGATGTGATTAATCACTAGCAAATTAATTTAAATGGTTCGACAGAACATTAGATCTATGCCTTTGAGTGCCCACCTGTTTGCTGTCTTTGCCTGCTCTCTACTGTCAACCTTTTCTCATCATTCTTCCTTCGCTGGAGGAAGATTTTAATCTCAAATTAAGGCCTTTTGTCCTCTTCCTCTATTTTTATTTTATATTTAATAAAATCTCTCATAGAATATTCTAGTGAGACTTTTTTCTCTTCTAACCTATCATAGCTAGTGGAAGTCTTATTTAGTTTTAATTTTTTTTTTCAGATTTAAGATTTTTTTCATATCTGTATGTGATATAAAATATTTTGAATCTTCTAATTAGATCTCAACATTAATTTTGAATTTGAACCAGTTATTTAGTTTTTTTTTTTTTTTTTCAGATATAAGAGTTTTTTCAAATCCGTATGTTAGATAGAATATCTCGAGTTTTCTCGTCAGATCTCAATATTAGTTTTGAATTTGGACCAATTGAATAGCAGATATCAGAGAATAAATATGCACATATATTTATAGAACAACTTTTGCAATTGATTAGATCTTATAATTTTTGATTCACAGTGTAATCTGTTATATTTTGTAATTCTATTAAATTTAATAATTTATCAGATCATATATATATATATATTTGTGACATATGCAATGTATTTTCTAACATTAATGCAACTTTCTTTATTGATTTCCAACTAATTTATTAATAATATTGACTTCTATTTTATAAAAAAAATAGTTCGACGAGGCGTAGGTAACCCAAGTCGCCAATCACTGGTTCATCTAATTGTAAGAATTCTCTAAAGGATCGAGAACGAGTCTGCTTCCCAAACTACTGCGGTTGGCAAGTGGCAACATATGTTTGCGCGGTATGCTAGTCGGTGGTTGCTTTGGGAGATGCCGAATATTGGGATCGACATAGAAGCAAATTATGCATGGCTAGCAAATTCTACCACTTGTATACTCGAATCGACTTGGTTTAGTTGGGTCTGTACACCTTAGGGCTGCAAACGAATCGAACCGCTCGTGTCAAGCTCGACTCGAGTTCGAGCTGGCTCGAGTCGAAATCGAGCTCGAACTCGAGTTCAAAATATTAAGCTCGTTAGCTCGCGAGCCGGCTCGAGTATATATATATTTTTTATATTTTTTATTTTAAGTATATATATATTTTTTTGTTTTAAATATATATATATTTTTTATTTTAAGTATATATATTTTTTAGATTTTTTTAATTTTAATAGTAAAATTACATATATATCTTTAATATTTTATTATTTATTAAAAAAATATTTATTTTATTTATTTTTAAAAAATAAAATAATTATTTTTTATTTTTTTGAGCTCGAGCTTGAAATTGTGAGCTCGTCGAGCTCGAGCTCGACTTCAATGAAATTATGTCGAGACTCGACTTGATTAGGCCAAAACTCGACTCGACTCGGCTCGTTTGCAGCCCTAAGTACACCAACTAGTCCCTAACACAAGACTCTTTAGGCTCCCCCTCCCCCAAATTAGGATATAATAGGTTATACAATGTATTGTTGCTGGCAAAACAAAAAAAAAAAGTATACTTGACTGCTTGCTTTGTCCATTCTTCATCAGCGATAAAAGAAGAATTAATCCGCTGGCAATAAAATTTCTAATTCGACTTTTTCTTTTTCCTCCTGTTGTTATTTCAGTTCTTTTGTTTGTAAAACTCCGAGTCTACTTTAAATTAGGAATAATTTCAAAAAATCTCCCATGAGAACTGTGACAATTTTACCTAGCTAATTTGTCTCTAATTTTAGAAATTACACCTATCTCTCCTGACATACCGACTCACCGAAAATAACTTTCACTTTTACACTATTTTACATGGACTAAAAAAAAAATTGTATACTTAAAAGTGGAAAAAAAAAGAAAACCTTATTGAAAAATATTTTTTTATGAAATTTCAAAACAATTGCTATTTGACAAAAAAAGTATTTTAGTGGATGCTTTGATTCTGAATTTTACTCAAAGTAATTAACATAAATGTGGGTGTAAAAACCGCGATATACAAAGAGAAGAGTTTTTTTTTTGGTCCCATTGGTAGACTACGAGTTTTGGATTTCTAGAGCGTCTCTTTTTGGATTTGTTTTTCTGGTCGGAGAGTGCATGTTGCCTTAGGATTATCATAGTAGCAACACAAATGGAATTGTTAGAACGTAGTGGCTTGGCTGTAGCACTAAATATAAAAGAGTGTCAGAGAGAGGGATGGTTTTTATTTTTAACAAGGATAATATTTGTGTCATTTTAAAGATTTATTTTGTTAGCCAAGTCCCAAACAGTAAATACAAGAGAGGTTAGTGTCTTTAAAAGAATTTGCATGAAATTATTAGAAACCTCAAGGGAAATATCGGAAATTATCCCTTTAAACTATAATAAAATAAAATAGTACTACCGCCTTGCGCTTCCTAGGAACTACGTACATCCCTGGGATGAGCATGCGTGCATGGTTAATACTACTGCTACATAACAAGCACGAGAAGCAACCTCACCAAATTCTTTCCTTCTTGTTTGGTGGCATGATTAATTTCTTCGGATCCTCGTATTAAGGTTTTTTTCTTTTTTTTTTTAACTGTTTTTTTTAGGGGTTTATATGATAGTCCAGAATCCAGATACGTAGTACTTCTTTTGTTAATCTCAAGGGACCCCAGTGAATGCGTACCTACCTACCAATTTAATTACTAAGCTCAAAATGGACATGCATGCACCAAACAAGTCTTGATTCACCCGTTTCTTGTCTTTTTAATTTCTGATTTTCTAAGACGAGTAATCTTAAGCAGAAAACCTCTATTTACGAATTAATTCCAATGATGATACTAATTTCTTCTCTAGTCTGTAAAGAACCCGCTTTCAATAATTGCCACACTACTACCTGATTTTTTCTCAATCCCCCCTCCCTCGTTGTGTCTAAGCACGATTACTGCTAACTCAAATTCAGATTAGCTACGGACATGAATATCAATTTTATCAGTCAGAAACTATCAACCTCATATATATATATATGTATATATATATATTGCTGACTAACTCTCACGCGCGTGCGTGCACACACATATAAAGTCGAATTTTATTAAAGCCGGTCAAAAGTTTCTTGCAATTTTTTCTTTCGTCACTGAAGAAAAAGAAGCAAATGTTGCTGTCACCCGGCCTTTCTGTGGGTTAGAGAAATAGAGGTTATCTCTTGTTGGATAAGTATAACTGCATGATTTTGTTCCCGTGAGGCACTTAAGCTTTACGTATATGTTTCATGGTTATCAACCAAAAAAAAAGAAATATATGTTTCATGTTTACTATGGTACGTGATTTCATGTATGTCCACAAAGCTGGCGGCTTGTTCTTGACTTTGAGATTATCTTTTCCTTTTTTTTTTTTATCAGAAATTGATTTTGTGAATTTCTTCGTCTTCTTCTATGGTTGATATAATTTGTTGACGTTTTGTGATTTAACAAATGCACAATAGACATGCACACTAATTAGTTAACGGAATATCTTTGTTAAAATCAAAATCGACATAGTCACCGTACATATATATGAGAGGAGAGCTTGGGGTTGAATTAAAAGGATTATCAGTCTAATGATTAATATTGAGATTGTAAGAATTAGAAATTTTAAATTCAATTTCTTCTTTTCTCTCATCGCTTCCTAAAAAAAGAATTAAACGGAATAATTTATTGATCAAGTGATGTGCTTTAGAGAGTCGTATTAAGACAAATTCTGCCCTGTTATATGTACCCAAACCTAAAAAAGAAACGGGTTGCATTCCATAATCGCAAAAAGTTATGGGACCAAAAGCAGAAGAAGAAAAAAGGATTCACAGGTGAATTGCCAGCATATCGTGGACCAAACCCAAAAACCGAATTGAAAAAAAAAAAAAATCTAATTACAACTTTGACTCTTAACAAAAATAAGCTTTCATCTATCAGCTGACTTGTCCAAATAGCTAAGGGCACACATTCATAACTGTAAACTGCACATAATTTGAATTCAAGGTAAGAAATATGGACCAATTTGACATGCCAGATGCCTTATGGTGGTCAAAGAATTGAATGTCTTGTTGCACACACACACACACAAAAAAAAAAGGTAAATAAAGAAAAATTGATGAATCGCAAAATGGTACATTTAGGAGGGCACAGCAACATGCATGGTGTGGTCTTGTATATAGTTTTTGTTTCCGGGAGGGGGCTGCCTGTAGATTTACATTTACCACTGCAGTCTGCAGGAAGGAAGCATTAAGTGGCAGCAGTATAAGATTCAAGAATTCATTCATGTACTTGACGAAATTTGGAAGCATTCTTAAAGATGTATTTCAGCTGGCTATTGAAAATGATCGGTAAATTCCAGTGTCATGATATGTGGACGGCGTGTCGTGTACATTTAGCTGCTAACCAAAATTAATTACTACTTATGTGATGTGAAAGTTTAGCTGATGATTAGATTAGCCTTATCAATTCAGATTCCACGTAAGTTTTTATCCCTTCAATCTTCATGTTGCTGATGAACTGTCCTTTAACTAGCTTTTGTTCACCTACTTCCAAAGTCCAATCATATATTTATGGACTTGAGTTCGACGGAACTGAAGATTAAAGCCACCTGCTCACAGATTATGCCGCTGTTTTAGCTACAGCTCACGGGTTTTGGCCAATTAATCCCTCCCATCCAGTTACACTTTTTATAGCTTTGGGGTATCAAGAATTGGACACACCACCTACAAGCAAGGCTGGCTAGCTTGTGCAGGCATTAGTAGAGTACCACAGCTATTGTATTGAATTATAAACAAGGGTTTGGATAACGAGAAATTTTTTTTGTTGAAGGAAATACCCTTACATTAATATTAGCAGTATTACTAACCATTATAACTTTACATTAAATTATAACAACAATATTGATGAAAAGTTATCTCATTTAAGGCAATGAATCAAAACAATTATTAATGATTAAAGTAGGTTATATTCAGGGATAACAAAGCATATTAAGTAAGCGCTTTTTAGAGAAATTAAAAGTCAGTAACAGTACTATATTTTTTTATTTAATTAAAAAGTGGATTATAATTTAGGACGGATGAAAGAGAAAAATGAAACTATCAAAGTGAGACGGAAAAAAGAACTATGACCATGCGCATTCACATTATAAATAAATTAAACGTAACTTTGTTTATATACAGCCACGGATTTAAGGGGGGGCTGGTGGGGGCTTAAGCCCCCCCCCCAAGCCGCCGGAAAACCCCCTATATATAGGGGATTCCGGCGGCCAGCCCAGCCAGTTGGGCAGTGACGGCAACGTGAATAATCAACAAGATGAAGAAGACCTTGTGGATTATTCTCACTTTCTGTTTGAGCCTGATCCTCCAGGTCTTTTTTGAGACAAATAAATAGAGGCAAATGGCAATAGTAGTAGCGAGTGATACACACACACATCCATTTTCTTTTCATGACAAAATTGTGTAGTGTTTTATACTGGCAAGTACTTCAGCGGAACCTATGGAGGATGATGACAATCTAAGTTTTGTTTTCCCCTTCCTAAAAATCTTTCTTATTCAAGGACAATTAAGAGTATTTGGTGTGGATGAGGCCAATAAGGCGGACGCGGGAGTCGTCCAACTTACCCAATTCGGAACTGAAAGACATTGTAGGCATTAATGCAGGGAAATAACATGAGAAGTACTTGCAATCTTCTCAAGTAAAACTCAAAAAACTGATGAGGCTGTAGACGACATTAATTTATTTTCTTTTCTTTATTTGTTTGGTTTAGCAAATTTGTGTGAAGAGATCATGTCCCCCATGATGACTTGCGAGTTCATAAACCCATGATGACCAGCGGGGGCTTTTCTACCAATTCAAGCATTTTAAATTTGGGAACCTTTACTCAATTCTTCAATAATGCCTTGCTAGGTTAAGAGGAATAATCACACACATCGCTTTTTTAATAATGATAACGGGCCGGATAAATACGTATGCGGCCTGCAAATCCTTCAATTCAATGCTTTCTATTTCGAACCATTTGGTACTTATTGGAGAAGTCTATGTATAGAAAATAGATGTAGATTTATTTTGCAATTAATCATTTAATTGCCCGACCAAGACCAATGGTCTTCTTCCTTCGCTTTTTCTTTTTCAGGATGCATAAAACTCCGAAACTGAAGAAGACAGAAGAATTGTTGGGAACCTTATCCCATACTTGGCATTAGTTCTACCAGTTGCGACTGCTTCTGTTGAAAGAGTATTTTCTGCAATGAATATTGTCAAGACTGATTTGCGCAACAAAATGGGAGACGAGTGGATGAATGACTGTCTGGTTGTATACATCGAGAAGGATATTTTTGCAACAATTGAAAATGAGCAAATATTGCAGCGTTTTCAACGGATGAAGACTCGCAGAATGCAATTGCCTCCTCTTCGTTATTCGAGTGCAACAACTACCAATACTTCAAGTGTTAATCAATAACAAATTTTTGGGTATGTATAATTATATGTTTTTATTATTTTTATAATTATTGATTCTAAATTTTACTTATTAAATATATTTATTTCGTCACAAAAAAAAATTTTTAATACACTTCAGCCCCCCAAAAATAAATTTCTGGCTCCGTCCCTGTTTATATAAGCATGGCAAATGAAGCGGTATGTCTCAAAGGAACACAACGTTTGTGTTACCAAGAATACAAAGAAGCTAGCTAGCACTGACTCATTAAATTGAGTTTGATTCGATCTATCAAGAATTTTAATGGCAGTTAGTTCATTAGAATCCTCAATCGCTATTGGGAACGGGAAGTTGTCATTCTTATAGTAGTAGAACCTCATTCAAATACGTGAGTTTTGGTTGAACCCTCAAGTCTAACCTGGCATTCCATTCCCTTGAAGAAGACAGGCAAAAGCTCAACAGCCCACACCACAAAAAGGGCAGTAATAAGTTGCAGTTGAGGACTGTAAAACTGTAAGAATCAAGAAGAATAGGACAAAACAAGAGTTTTTTTTTTTTTTTTTTTTGGTGAGTTCAAAAAAAAAAAGAGAAAAAGAAAAAGAAAAGCAAACCAACCAAGTACTACGACTAAGAAGAAATATGAGTTTATTATTTCGAAATTGAAAGCCACAGGGGGTACGTGGCATTGAAAGAGCAGTAGAAATCAATATAGTACTATGTCAGTAGGCTAAGCTACTCTCCCGTCCGTATTTCCTGCTCTAAATTTCTCTTCCTCTGCCATGCTAAATTAAAAAAAATGCTCCGTGGAGGGTCCCACGCCCCGACTCCCTTCCCTTTGTACTACTACCACGTCATTATTACTATTTCACCCTTTTAAGAGTTTACAACCCCCACCCTGTTCTCTTGCTTCTATTTATTTTTCTCATCTTTTCATTAACTGTATCATACCAAATCCCACCACCAGGCACCAGCTCTAGAAGAAGAAGAAGAAGAAGGAGAAGAAGAAGAAGAAAGGGCTGGAGGAGAAAGACCATGAAATGGTGGGACTAAGCGTTGTACTAGAAGCAGAAGGATACGAGGATATCAGTAGCAAGAGAAGTGCTCATCACCAAGTTATTAGCAAAGCCAGCATGATCATCAAACCATCTCCTTCTTCTCCAACTCCTCCTACTTCTCCTTCTCCCTTCACAAAAAGGAACAGCTCCTTTAACCTCTCATGTGGTACTAGTGGATTTCTTGACTATTGTTTCCTTTGCAGACAGAAACTTTTGCCTGGCAAGGACATCTATATGTACAAGTAAGTGCTTCTCATGATTCACTCCCGTCTTCAACCCTCCAAATATATTTCAACAAGTTTTCGACTTTTTTTTTTCTCTTGCCTGGTGCAAATTATTACTCCTAATATGAAGTAAAGGTTTACTTGTAGCCCTCTTGGTTGCCTCCTCCATGCACCAAAGAGGAAGAATTTTTTCAGAAAAATTAGAGATAAAAACACGAAAAAAAAGAGAAAAATCTTTGAACCACTATATAGGCATTTGAAGTTCCACTTCATTTGGTTGATGCTCCATGTTTGAGCTGGTTTTGCAAGTGAAGAAACCCCCAACCAAAAAAAAAAGCTGTAAATTCCTCTAGGGTTAAAAAAAAATTCCAGAGAAAGGAAGAATGAAAAGGAAAGGGGATATATCTGAGACTGGAGGAATCTTTCTTTTCTTTCTTTCCTAGTCACTCAAGTGATTGTCAGCATCAATAATATGTTGATATTTTAACCAAGAAAAACACAAATAAGCTTAATATGGGTCTTTTCTTTTTCTTTCCTTTTTTTTTTATAAAAATATTTTGACAGCTTGATCTGGATATATATGTTGACAGAAATTTACACAGCTGGTGGGTCTTTATGTATGCAGAGGTGACAGGGCTTTTTGCAGCGAGGAGTGCAGGTGCAGACAGATATTCATGGATGAAGAAGAAACTATTAAGGCTAAAACTGACCACTGTTCATTGGCTGCTTCATCATCTAATTCCTCTTCTCGTAAAGGGGCCAAAAAAAGAGCAAATGGTTTTGCCTATTAGTATAACTTTAGTGGAAATTTTTTTTTTTCTTTCTTGTTTTTCTTTTGGCTTATCTCTAGTTTTGGCTTTTGCCTCATTTTGTAACGACTCTCGGGCCGACCGGGTTTTGGTTCTTAGCATGGTTTGCAGCTAAGAAGGCTCTTGGTTTTGGTTTTGGCAAATAGATTGCAAGAACATGATTGGCTTTTTGGCCATGTAATGTCCACGATGAGAGACTAGGAATATTTGTTTGCGTTTTACTTGCTGCTACTGTTCAATGTCAAATGTAGGTAAGGAAACGCATACATCTTATCTGTTGTTGATTGGGATGTCTATCTTGTTTCAAGGGTTGACCATCTAAAATCTTATCAGTGCGAGTAATCCTAGATTTGTGTTCTGCCTGATCGCTAATAAACTAAGACTAATGGTGCCCTGTTACCTATGATAAACATTAGGCTTGCTTTTTTTTCCTTTCTTGGAGAACTTGTGAGATTCATACCATTTAAATAATTTTTTTGTTTTTTGTTTTTTAAAAAACAGGGCTTCATGACTATGCCTTAGTTAGTGTGTGTGTCTGTGTGTGTACTTGGGAGGACCTCTATTCGGTGTTGTTGGGGACACAGGGCACAGATGATTGTTTCACCTGTAGTTTTTGGTGGTTCTTTTTGTCTTTTGCTTTATATCTAGTTTTTTTTTTTTTTTTTGGGTTTGGGTTTTTGCCTTTAAATTATTGACTGGAAGAGATGGCTGGCTTTCTCATTCTCATTTACGAGGTACCAAATCTGTGGAAAGAATTATTGCGGAGGATAAGCATAAGCATTGTGGACTGGAGGATACAAGAAGACATAAATCAACGAGTGAGTGGGCGAAATCAAATATCTGGCAATTGTGGGTGCCCATGCCCATTCTGGGGAGGGTCTGCATTCCCAAGAGAATGATTATCTAATTAGGAATAACGGGGCCCAACCCAAAAAGCGCTTATTTCCCCATATTTTGCTTCTAGCTCCTTCAAACCTCTTAAGGCTCCCGATTAACATCGATCGACGTGGACCGTTTTGACCGCCTCTCATTTGGCTCACAGGGGCAGGCAAGGCAATCCAACATTATCTCGCACACCAAGTAAACGAAGGTGTGTGTAATTCTCGCGCCTTCCTTCATCTTCCACCCTTCCTTCTTTTTTTTTCCAATTCATGCCAAGCTCCCACGCAAAAAAGAAAGAAGAAAATACAGAAAGACAGAGTAATGAGCTACGGATTTCTTGGCTTTTATTTATTTATTTATTTTTTATGCAGCAGGCAGGCAGGTGGAGCAGAGGATTTAGAACTTCAAAGCAAGGTCATCAATTAGAATCCAAAACAGAAGGACCATAGAATCTATACCATTCTGTGTGCCCACGAGGCTTTAGAACCATAAATGTGATTTGATTCTCTGTGGGAGACAAGGATGAACAAGGGCCAAGGGGTCAGGGGGCCCATGCAACCATTTCAGAAAGATTAAAATGTCTAAAATTTTGGCAACTTTAAAGTCCAACAACATATGTCCAGTAAAAATGGAGTATTTTTTTTTTTTTTTAAACATCAATTTTCACGCTACGTGTCAATTGACTGAACAGATTTCGTCATTTGGCAACATATTTTAATTTAATAGAACCACCTACAATGTACAGCTTGTGAAAAATTTTATACTCCATCTAATGTTATTATTGGAAATAACAATATATAATTCGACTGATATTTGTTCCTAACCCAACTCCAGGTAGAGAGATTCTCATACACTCTTCGATTGGAATCTTTTGGGTTCACCTTGCAGAACTCCACTATATATAGTGGGGTTTGGTCCACGAAGATCTTCCTTCGGAAAGGGACAGTTTTGGCCCAGCTTGGAATTTCGGTATCCCGATGTCAATTAACTTATTAAGAGCACGTCTTTTCATTTCCATTGTACTCTCAAGTCTCAACCCATCTTTTTTTTTTTTTTTGGTTTTTCTCACAAAAAAAAAAACCCATCCTTGTATCTCTTTTTTGACACTAGTACTAGTACTGTTCTGATTATAATAATAAGTTTTCCAAATCTTGATAGCTAACAGGATCGCAAAAGAAATCACAAGCCATTGTACTCCCGTCCGCAACAATCAAAGCATTTGTTATAGGACCTCTCCCTTGTCATTATTGTCCGTAGTTAAAGTGCACTCCCCAAAATATCCAAGAAATGGGAAAACCCCGTGGTTATTTTTACATTCTATCATCTCTACGCCACGCATATCAAGGATTTTTTTCGGTTATTCATGGAGGAGTCCAGTCGAATAAAACGGAAGTAGAAAATTGCAAGGGTCGAGCACTCGAGCCGTATCGAAGTACTGGAAATCTACCCTTGCTCTATATTTACAATTAAAAAGACTTCACCCTTGTGATCATATATATACTTCAACCTAAGAGCCAAATGCGATTCAGCTATGAGAAAGCATCCTCGAACGAATTTCTTCATTTATTTGTGTGAATTGCCAGTTTTAATGGCCTTCCGTTCGGTAATATAGCAGCTATGCTTGGTTAGAGTAACGCGCTAGGCAAGCTCTCGTATCTGTATCAAGGATCTCATTGGACTTCCAAACTAAAGATAATTTTAAGCAGGCTGGAAGTATTACATGGCACCAGGAAATTAAGCGGCAATAGACATCCAAGGAATCTGAGTAACAAAAGCAGGCTTAAACAACGTTCCATTTCCAGAACACAGATAAAGGGCAGTATCAACTTTCAACCATTTTAGCCCCTGAGAAGGCAAGTTCAGTCTAGAGGTCAAATAACTTTTTATAACCCCAGAACCTGGAAATCAAGGCAACGAGGGTCACTGGGATTAAAAGAAAAAAAAAAATCATCGATATGTTTGCACAGATATGAATAATGGTGTTTCACTCCCTTAGTTCACAGTGACCATGCTCTATATGCTTCCTTCCATCTTCTTGTTGATTGACAAGCAAATGTCAAACAAAATGTGGACATAGTGCAGTTAAGTCCTCTGATGTTCAGACACAGACAACATAGGTCAAAACAAATATACAAGTACATGAATGTTCCTCTCAATATTCTGCACTCTAAAGTCTTTGAATCTTACATACAACTACAAGATATGTTGTAACCGTGATGATTAGCAACCACTGTTGAATATCACCACACTTAGCCAGATTTGAACAGAAGTACAGCTTTTGAATCCAAATAGAAGTAAACAAAGTGATTTGTCTCATGAGTCACATAAGAACCTACAAGAAAGAAGAAAATAGACCAGGAAGTGATGGTGGTCAGTTCAGGTAGATCAACATAGTGACACAGTCAAGAACTTTCTATGATCCATAGGTAAACACACAGAGAAGACTGATCTTGCTTATTTGTTTTTCTTCCTATTCTAATGGTTGTGGGCTTGTTGTCCTAGAGGGGATCATTCCGAACGTCATAACATCATTCTTTTTCCCTCTAAAAGGTCAAGTTAGCTTGAAATGTAAAGTACATTTCTAACCAAGACAGCTAATTCTTAAACGCAGTCATGCAGCAAACACGGATTGTCTACTATTTGACAAACAGGGACCATAAAGCAAATAAGAACCATCTTGTCCATGCAACATCCATTTTTAAGAGGTATATCACCCCTCCACTGTTCTGGACAGGAATAAGTATTCTTAAGATCTTATAACGATAAGATATGGTAAGAAGATAAAAAAGAATACAGTTTTCCACGTAAAAAGTAGACATCAAATCCAGAGGCAAAAGCATTCAGGAATCTTTAGCATCATACCTTATAGAAGCAGGAAGATGTAGAATTTTGAAATGATGCATGCAGTCTAACAACTTAAAACTGAAAAGTGGCATAAACGGTAAGACAAGCCCCAAGCTTCCAAGTCTATGTTTTCATTTAGGAACTGTAGCTACTTTCCAGAACCAGAATGTTGCAGTGGTACACATATATTTCATGTTTTTTGGCCAACAGCTGCAGAAAGGACTAAGGGGTAAAGGAAAGTTTTAGTGAGGAAAATTCAGCTTTGGAAAAACATTGAAGGCTTTGCATGATTTTCTCTTAGAACCATTAGGAACCGGTTAGTTTTGCCGAGCCGAAATTTAGACAAATATAGAGGTAATTCTTGCTATAGACAATTAAGAAGTATCAAACATTTGAGAAACCACCATTTTAAAGCATGAATTGAACTCGTAAGATTTTTGAAATAAAAATTACAAGCCGACATACCCTTAAAAGCTTCATGCAAAACTTACCTTCTATATTATGCAGCTCACTGGAACAACTTTAAGCACCAAATATCTACAAAAACTAAACTGAAGCAGCACACTAAGCCTCTACCAGATTCTTTGAGCATACAAGAACTCAATAGCCAACACATTCATAAACTCCTCCCTCTCGCCTCACCAAAACCCCAAGATACCTCGCTAGAAAGACAAAACAAGATACCCGATATTTGAATTGAATTTAGCTCAACAAGAGCTTATTTTACATTGGCTTGTTCACTAATCAAACCAATCCCGACTCAGGATCCAGTGTCTGTTAAAAAAATTATTAAGCTCGTGTACAAAAGCATAACAATCAAAAAATCAAAATGTACACTTAATCAAGATACACGAGCTCAACGTGATGAATGCATCTAACCTCAGCTCAACTATAATCGACCCAAGCCAAGCTCACAGATGCAATTCGAAGCTCACTAACACAACCAAACCATTCTTGAACACTCTATTGTCCGGGTTGATTAGGCTTATTTACACTCCTTCACGCTTTCCTCCTCTCTCGCTCCCTTTGAACTTCCAACATAAAATAAACCTAGATCCAACTCTATATAAACTCACGAATCATAACTACGTATTAACAACACATAAATTTAGTGAGCAAGTTCATAATAATCGATCAAATTGATAAATTGAAGCATTCATCTATAAAAGTTTCTCAATTTTCCAGCAATAATTCAAATAAAAATTTTTTAAAAAAATGGAAAAGTAAAGCAAGATTAAGTAAAGTTAATTACCGAAATTTCTGCCGACAATGCAGTGCCAAGTAGGTCCATGCCGCTTATCAAACTCCTTCTTGATATGCTCCGCTACATCTTTCTCCACACCGTTCTTCTCAAAAGCCTGTAATTAAAATAAAATGAAAAATTAAATGCAAAAGATTTTCTTCCTTAATTATTCCTTTTTTTTTTCTTTTGCGTTTGGTAACTGAAGTTAAGCTTCAGAGGCAGAAAGAAAGAGAAAGTTACGGCGATGGCAATGTCGACGGCCTCTTTCTGCATGTCTTCCTTCATATCTGCGCTCTTGATGATGACTTTCTTTCCGACAGCAGAGGAGGTCGGTGCCGAACCGGAGGTCGACTTCCGATCATCAGAGAGTGACTTGGCAACTGCCGGAGCTGCTCCACCCACCATCCTCTTTGCTTCTTCACTCATTCCTTTGCTTGTAATGATTCACGATTGAAGCACAGAATCACGCAGAGGCTTTGGAGCTCCGAATGAAAATTTAAAATAAGAGCGAAAGGAGAAAAAAAAGCTTAGAGAGAGAGAGAGAGAATATGAGTGTGTGAGAGAGAAAGTGAGGAGACAGACGGAGATGATTTGTGGTCTCTCTGATTTCGTAGTGGTGGTCTTCTACCCTTTCTTTTGGGAGTTTTTAGCACTTATATATTCTGAGGCAAAATTATACTACAGTATATATTTAATAGTACACTAGTAATTTACAGGAAAATTTGGCAATTTTTTTTTGATTAACTTTACATTACAGGAATATTTTGGCAAAAAAAAATTTTTTTTTCTTGGATTGGCTTTATATTACTGCTACAACGGCTAAGGATTTACTACTTGTTTTTACTATTTTGGACTAATGGGAAAATTTTTTGGTAAATTAAAAAAAAAAAAAAGAAAAGAAAATTACACTTGCTAGTGTTGACCGGAGGAATGGGAGGCTGGGATTTTTGTGGGGGGTCAACATTCCCGATTTCCATTTTACCAGTAGTAAGTACAAGAAGATAAATAATATGATAATTTGATTGTTGCGTAATTAAGTCAATCATTATCATCAACAGGGTGGTGGAAAATTAACGACAGGGTGGTGGTCTACTATTATTTGGCCCTATCTCCACTCCAGTAGCAGTACTGCATTTGGAATTCCACTTGTGTAGGATTTGAGAAAAGAAACAAAAATATGCTTCAGGTGAATTTTTCGACTAAAACATGCCATTTGCACGTACCGGAGTTGTATCCAACCAATGATTTCGGGGTGACATTCACCTATGATTAATGAGGCATTTGGCTATGTTTCCCGTCTGCTACACTCGCTGAGTTCAAGTCGAGTTTAAATTCGAAGTTGAGCTCAATTTTTAAAATGCAATATTGGGAAGAGTATTTTTATTATTTAATTTTTTTTATTTTTTATTTTTAGTATTATTTAATTTTTACTTTTATTTTTTCTATCAAATTTTTAGTTTTTTAGCTTTTAATTTTTCATTGATGGAATCACTACTTCCATTTGGACATGTTTGTTTTTATCATTTTAATACTAGTTTAAGTGTTTTGACTTTACATGGATTATCGAGAAATTGTAATTATATTTTTTTTCCCTACCACAGATATAGTACTATTGCGTTTTCTGGTCTTTTGATGAAAATATATATTTCTTGGATGGGTCCCAAGAATAACACCCGCATTTCCTATTTAGCACTAGTCATTGTGAATATGAACGCTTGCTTCATTGTTCAATTTCCATCTTAAAATGCTAAACTTTGGCCTGTCTCCATCTCTTCGTCTGAGGATGATTCCTCCATCACCCTTCTCCTCTTCGATCTTTGTCCATTTGAAAGGCCTGCTTCATCTTCACCATCTGATCCAGAATCCGCTGCAGCCTTTGGAACATCATATTCGAGGGATAATTCGTTATTGTTTGCTCCACCATTTCCCTCTTCTCCTTCTTCTTCATCACCGGATTCCTCAGATGATTCACTCTCTGCAGCATTGCCCTCATTCTCTTCTGTTTCATTAGTAGGATCACCTTCTTCTTCTTCCCTGACGAAGTCTTTGGGGTCTAATATCTTGAAGTCCCTCGAAGTACTCCGCTTGGCCTGCCTCAATAAATTCAGTTTGGCTGCCTTGCCGAGTTGAATGAGATATTTTTCATAGTCCTCTATCTGGAAAATCAACTCTGGGATGCATTTGTTTTCCCTTTTGATTTTGCTCGCCATTGCTTTGTTGTTCCCGCTCTCTTGTTGATCCTGCACAAGTTTGTCAATAACATAAGATGACCCAATTTACTGAAAGCTCTGTAGTCTTAACAGCCAGAAACTCAGAATGTAAACGCTTAACTAAGTCAGTGCCTCGTACCTTTTGTAGCTGTTCCATAAACTTGTAGAGAGGAGCTGTCAGCTGCCTGCAGGTAATTTCTACCAGCTTCTGATACTTGAGGCTTGGCAAAACTTGCTTGGAACCTCTAGGGGCTATAAGGAGTTTTGCCATTCGAGCTAAATCCCTGTATAGTTTCGTAGACAATCTCAAGAAATGTTCTGCTTGAGGATCTGCAGTAAATGGAGCAGGATATCAAATTTATCAGCTTGTGAAGAGAGATTATCGATAAATATTAAACTGTAAGTGATAGTTCTCTTTCCCTAGTCGATTGACATACCTTTTAGGTTCATCAATACAAAATTAGACGAGACCTTTATAATAGCTTCCACTCTGCAATAAAGAGTCTCTTCCAATACCAGCCCAGGTCCAAGATTTTTATCGGGTTCAAGAGCTACGCCTTTCTGAGTAGCAGTAGAGTACGTCTTCAATTTTGTTATGATCCAATCCATGTCAACAATGTTTGACTCAACTATCTGCAGTATAGAAGAAGCTATCACCGCGCAAGTTGTTTTGTTAATAACATGGAATGTTTCAGACAAATCTGGATCACTTTTCCCTAACCTGAGTACTTTCAGAAGTTCAGAAGCCATTTCCTGGGAAACAGTCAAGTCATTTGGAGGTAAGCTTAAGGAAACAACCAGATAGACCCAACTTCTTGCAAGCCTGGGATTTCGTAGATCAATGCTTTTGCAAATATGTAAAATCCATGCTCCAACAAGATTCCGCCTTTCTGCCGGCAGTTGGTTGCCAATGATCATCAATATATCACAGACAATCTGAGAGCAAAGCTTGCTTAAGAGATTATGTCTTCAGAAAATTAAGCACAAAAGATACATCTAATAAGAAAATAACATTTTGGAGAAGGTGAAGCCATAACTATCTATTGCTCTGGGAAAAGGACACTTCCTATCCTATATTAACCAAAACATCTAATTAATAAGGACCATGTGCATGTTTCAAGGGCTTAACACAAGTGCACGAGAATCTGCCACAGAGCACACAAACAATGTCAAGTCTTCCTATTTCTCTAATTATGCTACTTTTGCCTCAAGTCCGAGTTCAGGAGCTGCTCAAGAGAAAGGAAAGAGTATTTTCAACTACTATGGACAGTCAATAGAAAATATCACTTATCCCATGTGAACAAATAAACCAATATTGCAGCCTACATACATGGCTATACACAATCAGAACAGAATATACAAAATTTCATTCAATCAAAAGTTTGATAAGGAGTTTTATCTCCACCATTTTTAAAGGCTTTGCTTAGTCTGTGGAACAAGTTAAGACAATCACATGCCTCAAAAAAGGAGCAATATATTGGTGTACGAAACTTCAGTTAATGGCAGGGCAGAGGAAATTTGTGATTATAGGGGTCAAGCATGATGCTTTACTGACAAAAATCAATCAGTTTGACAAAAAGGTTAGAATGCATCTACCTCAACTTCACTGAAGAAAGAAGATTTTAGAAGCTCGGAGAGCAATGGCATCATGCTGTTTTTGATGAACATTTCTTTGCTCCTTGTAGCTTGATTTTCTACACCTTCAGCTAATTCGCATTCAATTCCTCGATCAGAATGCAGAATATCACTTGCTCCATGCTCAACTTCAGAGGCTGACACCAAAGCTTCTATTAGCTCACCAATTTCAGAGCTACACAAACTTACAGTTATCAATTTCTTCAGGCATATCAAAGCTAAATGTATATGCTCCTTTCTATCATCTACATTCCTCCCCCTGGATTCTTTCTTTTTGTGAGACTGTGGTACTGAAGTTAGCAACTGAATCAATTTCACCAAAGGAGGTCCCAACAACTTAATTTCACCATAGATCAACATCTTCAGTGGATCTTCTCTTCCCACAAATGGTAATGATGTTAATTGGCACAGGCAAGCATTCAACACAAAGTTTATCAATTTAGGATGCTGGTCTGATGCTTTGCAGGAAGAGACCTGGCTATGGTTCTCAGAAGGTGCACTACTGGTGGAACTATCAAATTGCAATAGTTGAGGAGCCATTGCTAATAGCCAACAGATGCTTGAAGTTGCCAAGTGAGGAACTCTTTCCTGTGGCAATGTTGAACCACTTGAGTTACGCTTATCAGCTGGATCACTGGCAGTAGAGCGTACTGTCCCTCTTCTTGTTCCATTTACCTGCCTGGAATTACACGTAAACTTTTCCAACATATCATGAATAGCAACAAACTCAAAAAGCTCATTCTGCAATTCCACTTTCTTCACATTGGTTGCTTTCTCCAACTCATTGATGATGACATTCAATACCACTTCTGAAATCCCTAACAAAACAAACGCACAACATCTAATCTTTTCTTCTTCTACAATTGTAGAGTCTGAATCATCAGTTTTACCCAGTAAACCTGATCTGACATATAAATTATCATGATGTAAGTAATTGCTTTTGAATAGGTATATGAAAGCCTCAGAAAGAGTAAATCAGAAAAGAGCTCAAGTCTCAAACAATAATTTTTGGATGTAAATGAAGATTTTGTTTAACAATAGAAGGAAATTGTTCCTGCTACTGCATGGACCTCCATGCAAACTTCTACAACGAAAGCAAGTAACAAAGAGATCTCAAAACCATCTCATCGCGTACAAACGTGTTCCAAGATTGAAAAATCTAGCATAGAGAGTCACACTAACCTTCCAAATTTACAGTCCTTAGAAACTTCCGAATCTTTGATAAAGCATTAGAGAATGACTCTCCAGAGAGTATTCTTCCAGCCTGATGAATTTCATATGATAGTCTTGAGTGATTATAGAGCCACCATCTGCTAAATGACAACCTTTAAACAACAAATTTGTATACCTCGTTCTCCTGTGTCAGAGAGAAGCCAAAACTAGCCCATGAATCAGGAGGGTGGCCAGTTTTATCTTGCGGCTGAAGTAGAAGGATCCAAGAGATGCAAGAGAGAAGAGAGTCCAATGGCTCTTCAATATGAAATTTTCCACTGTCTGATTTAATACAAGAAGTAATGTCCAGTTTGATGTCTGCATCCTGGAAGCAAAATTCTCTGGTTCACAGTTTCAATTTTTTCAATATATTTAACAGAAAAAGACCATTCTTTGCACCCAAATAAATAAATACCTCTTTATAATAGCGAAAGAAGTGTGGTAAAAGAAAATCAAAAACAGAACCAGCAGCTAAAGGATCCACCAAGACAACCTTTACAAGTCCATGATACAGCACCTCTCTTGCTTTTGCCTAGGACAACATAGAAACTGTCATGAAAAACCTTTCATTTCAATATCCTCCAGTAAAAGTTACTGGTTTTTGACTTCTCATTCGTGTTGAACAAAAGAACAAGATTTGGAGAGGGAATAAATAAAAAATACCTGCTGGTAGAGACATCTCTGAAACAAACCACTCAGCTCCTGGAAAAGACTAGCCCCAGTGGTACAGGGTATTTCAGCCTGTTGGCTACAACTGGCTTGACTGCTTGATTCTTGAAAAGAAAGTGGCCCATCTCTTTTGCGTTGCTTTTCTGCTAGTATCAGACTGATAATGCAATTGGTTGCAGCAACACGAACTGAATCTTCCCGTCTAAACATAGCCTTCCTTAAGACTAAAATAGTATAATCCTGAATCACAGAGAAGATATAAGGAAAGGGGAAGGAGTGTTTGTTTGTCTGTTAGAGAGACAGATAAACTGTAAAACTTCTCATTCCTCCAAGAGCAGAATTTTGACTGTTAAATTTAAAATAATTAAATCGTTTAGCCCAATTTGAAAAATGAAAATTGCTTAAAGCTATCAAATCTAATGATTGCTAAATTCCCTAGAAATGGAGTTCAGATTGTAACAAAACCTTCTTTTTTATTACATTAAGAGACACCAAAGTATTGTGCTATGGTAGTTATCATAGAAAAACTCAATTTACTAGTTTGCAGTCATCCAAGTGTCTTCTCTTTCTCCAAGAGAATGATATGATTGAACTATGAATGGGAAAACAAGTACCTGAAGATCATGGCTGAATTTAGTAAGAGGCAATAGAACAGCCACTAGGCGTGAGGAAATCTCAGCATGAGTAAAAGTGAAATAATCCAACAATTCCTTCAGGTGTGCAACATGATCCAACATTTGGAATGGATAACTCTTGACGAGATGCTCAAGTAGTCTATGAGAAAAATGACCATGTCAACTTATTCAAGCCAAGGGGAAAAAAAGAAGGAAAAGGTCAACATGAAAGGAGCTTTGCTTACCTTGTAATGGGCAATGCTTGCTCAGGCTTCAAAGAGAGGATGCGAAATTTGCATTGTTCAATTATCTGCAACAGTACAACCAACTCACTATACACAGTTAGAACATGATCAACATGCATACTATAGATATCTCTAGGTCATAAAAGGCTCATACTAAAGACTAAGCATGGTGTCAAATTGTGTCAAACTTGCTGATGCTTTTCTTGGCCATAAGAAGCCTAGTTTCAGCACTGCCAGGAAAGCAAATGCATAAAATCATGGAAGCAGCAGTAAAAACTGTAAATAATAATTGATAGCACGTTATAATATTGAAGACATTTTCACCCTCGGAGCACAAACCATAAATTATTAATAAATTTTTTTCATCTAATTGAATGTATTTAACTTTGCCTCCTAATATTGCTTATTGGATGATTCAGAAATGACAAAAACAAATTTTGGAGCCCCTCCTCAAAGTTTATAATCTGCATCCTGTCCATATGATAAGAAGTGTGATAATCCATTTTCACATCTATAGACATTCTCATGCTGACCTCCTTTCTTGCCATGTCATGAACCTCAAATGAACTCTTCAGCATCTGGCTTCCCAGCTCCTCTACACCCAATAGATCATCAGAATTGTCAAGTCTTCTTTTGCTAACCTCTTCTACTCCTTCAAGCAGTCCAAATCCAAATTGGACAATGCTTGGAATAATATGCTCTCTTCCAGAATTGCTTTCATTAACCTGTAGAAGTAAAAGCAAAACAGGAAAAAGAAGTTTAAAAAAAAAAGATTGAAGGAAATGAGATCAACCTATAAGTGATCACTGTAGAAAGAGCACAAAATATGCAGTTGATACAATTTTTGTAGCACTAAATCATCAATAGATTTATCTATTATACTTATTTTGTCATCCTTTGCATACTACTGGTCCTTTTCTATTCGTTCTAAATTACTATGCACCTAAAATACTGACATTACTGAGGGAGGTATTTCACTATTATTTGCTCATTCTACTAGGAGGATGCAATTATCCACAATGTATATAGTTAGAGTTGACTATAACTTGCATTCGCATAGCTGAGAAACAAATAGACTGAGCAACAAAAAGTTGGAAATAAGTTACAGCTCTTATTATGGCTCTCTCCATCACTTGAGCAATCTGCAGATATGCTTCCTTCAAATGATCTGATAGCCACTTGCACTCTCTGAAACATCACAAGACAGAAAACAGGTATAAAATGTTACATTATTCAGAATTAGGTAAAGTGAATTAGCTTAAAACTCAGTTGATGAAAGTCCTAAGAGATCCAAATCCTCAAAACACAAAACAGAAATTAGGCATAAAATGCTACATTAGTCAGATTTGGGTAAAGTGATTAGCTGAAAACTCAGTGGATGAAAGTCTTGAGAGATCCAGATCCTAGAAGAAAGGAAAAAGTACTCTTCCAAGGGGCTCATAAACAGGATTACACGAACTTCATTACAAAAATGTTTCTAATTGTTCAAACTGCTGCAGTTATCCAGCAACATTATCACAAAAATGTTTGTGGAAGGTGACAAAATGTTTGTTATTCCAGCAACATTGATAAGACATCAGAGTAAGATTCCAGCAACATTATCAAACTGCTGTGGAAGGTGACAAAATATTTGTTATTCCATTGATTTTTAGGCTCATAATTCTCATTTACCTCAATTTAGTGCAAAACATAATCCATAAGACATCAGAGTAAGATTCTATACAGCATGTAGCATCCAAAAAAAAAATTCTATACAGTGTGTCACAAAATTCAACTAAGCTTGAATGTAAAAATATAATTACTTAAGTGCCCTATGAATAACTTACTTTGCAAACTTGTAGTCTTTATAAGCAGAAAGCAATGCTGTTTTTAGGACTCCGATAGAGCTCTCACAAAATCTTTTAACTCTAGCAACTGACAACAACACAGCAACGGTAAAATGATTAAATGCCCGCGAATCCGCCTTTACTAGCGCCAGAACCTCCTGGCCTAAAGAAGGATCCTGCTTTACTGCAAAATTCACATGAAGTAATACTGTCCCCTCAACTTGTTTTACTATTGAACTACCCTTCTTTCCCTGCACTTTATCTCCAAAATACGTGACAATCCCCTCAATCACCTCCTTCTTACTAAACCCTTTTGAAGCCAACACCAATAACTGATAAACCAACCCAGGCAAGTCCTGCAAATCTACGTCCCTCATCCCATTAAACACTTTTCCAAGAAAATTCCTTCTTTTCTCTTTTTGCATAAAGGAAAATTCCCTAATAATTTCCACCATTTTCACCAACAAAACCTTTCTCCATTCAGACTTAATTAAACTATCGACAACAGAATTTACATACCCATAAGCATTTTCAAACTCATTTGAGGTTCTAATCAGTTCAAGACACTTTGGGAGCAAAATTAGCAACTGGGTATCCTCAGAATCAGTTATTTTGGGAATATAAGAGGTGATTAAATCAATAATAGGGGGTAAACTGGAAACTGGGACGGCGTCGAGGTGGGTCGAGAAGAGCTGGATGGTGGACAGAGAGAGGCGGTCGTGTGGGATTTTATGAGTGGTGAAAAGGGAAGCGTAAGAGAGGAGAAGGGAAGATAGAAGCGAGGAGAGGGGGGAATGGAGAGAGGAAAGAGAAATGAGGGCGGAGGCGTATTCAGAAACTGCGGAAGAGGGGTTCGGAGAAGCGGTGGCTCGAGATTGGAGGTAAGATAAGAGGGTTTGGTGGGAGGCTTCTGCGAGGAGGAATGGGGGAAGTGGCAAGGGGGTGGTGGATTGGGAGGAGGAGTAGGGGTGTTTTTGGGCCAATTGAATGATGTCGGCGTCAGTTAGTGGCGGTGGAGGGTGGGCTGAGGTGGTGGCCATTTTGGTGGCGATGGCGATGGCGTTCGCGGATGGCGACTGGGTGGTTTATGGGCAAACTTTGGAGGAGATAAAATGGCGGGAAAACGTAGAAGCTACGAAAAAATTTCTGATGCCAGGTGCCAACTTTCTTCCTTTTGATGCACGGCCTTGAAGGCGTGATATATTAACGCTGTTAAAAAAAAATTTTTTTTTTTTTTAAAAAAAAGGGAGGGGGGCTCCCGCCTGCCCTTCTTCCAAAAGGCTGGATACACTCTGCCAGACACATTACGCCTTCATCCTCTCTCTTGACAAAGGCAGTCTGTCAAAGCTGAATACAAGACCACGCCTTTGTGTCAAAACCGAAGTACTCACGTTGAGGTGTAAAAAAATAGTGAGTTTGTTTGGAAAGACAAAATTTGCAAGATTTATTTCAGATTTTGTTTTGCTTGCATCATACACACAATTCCCAATCACCTTTTTATCTCATATACATCACATCACAAAAAGTACTACAGTAACAAGATCAAATAAATCATCCAAATAAATTCTTATCCAAACAAACTCACTACTACCACGTATTATCGAAGTGCGAAGCGAAGAAAAGCCAAGAGAAGGTTCATTGACCTCACCTTTACCAAAGACAAAGGCGTGAAATTGGACGTTCAAAAATATCCAGCACACTGCCTTGGACTCAGAGATCAGATGCTCGTAGTTTGGAAAATCTTAGCCTACTTTTTGATGATGAGACGTTGACTGTTGAGGGGCTGGCAGTAGATGAAAGTTTTTTTTTTTTTTCTACACAGTGGGTATCTGGGCCCATGGACTGGTTACCGTACGGCCCAACTAATCCCACTGCGGGTTGGGAGCGGCTCGCCCTAAGCATCACCAGCCACGGTAAACCGGGGATTCGATCCCGTGACCTGGCTCTCCCCCAACTGGGACTACAACCAGTGAACCGAACCCCGAAGGGCTGGCAGTAGATGAAAGTTTGCTCGTCAAATGGATGACAAGTACTGAGCAGCTATCTTTTTTTTTTTCTTTTTAATCATATATTGAGAATTGGGTACAATTTCTTGTATAAACGAGTGAACTTTAATATTTATAATTTGTTTACTATTATTTTTAAGAATTTTTATAAAAAATATATATATATTATAATGATTTGATATATGTAAAATAAAAAAATGATTGAGAAGTACGTTCACAAAAATTATAAAAAATTTTCTGCGAAAAATCACAATTCAAACAAGGCCTAATATTTAATAGCATTCGATCTAATCCCATGTAATTAAAATTTTGATATGTTTATAGCTCTTTTGCTTTAAGTGTAAAGGAAGTAGGAGCAATTTGAGACGAGTAGTGTATCAAATTTCACAAGCGTAGCGTTTCTCAACTAATACAGGCAAAGCAGTGCAAGTACCCGTCCATGCATGCTGCACTTTTGGTAGGTGCTTTTGTTGTTGTTTAACCAAAAGGATCATGCTATCATTTGCATAAGAGCTAACCCAAAAAATATATATATATATTTTTAAAACAAACAAAGAGTCAAGAAATTCTCGGGGGAGTTGGTCTTCCATGTAGCAGCCTTCTCTTGACAAAAGATAATTGGGTTTGCAAAATATTATTGAATGCGTGATGAATCAGAATTCTCAACTTCTTGGTTGCTATTACAAACTACAATCATGGTTGAATCGAAATTAAACAAAGTTTGCAGACAAACTTAATGCTAAGACTGTACAGCCAATCTCTTTGAGAACTTTAAAAATTCATTACAGAATTGTTACTCTACTGATAAGACTGTGGGATGGGCAGTTAATTTGAAATTCTGACGTACTTTATGGAAATTAGCAGAGTCATATACACTGCTAGTATAGTTTTAAAAATTATAGATAACTGTTTAAGATAAGAAAAAAAAACAATTGAAGTTGCAACAAAAGAAATTGTCTGGAATTGTTTGAAGGGGTTAATTCCACTTTGTCCCCCCAAACTTTGGACGATTACCCACTTAAGTCCCTAAACTTCAAAATGGGACACTTAAGTCCCTAAATTTATAAATACCTCCCACTTAAGGAAAATTGTTAACAAATCATGAATGCCGTTGGTAGTCGAAGTGTCCCATTTTATGAGGGTTTAGGGATTAAAGTGTCCCTATTTATAAGTTCAGGGACTTAAGTGGGAGGTATTTATAAGTTCAGGGACTTAAGTGTCCCATTTTGAAGTTTAGGAACTTAAGTGGATAATCGTCCAAAGTTTGGGGGGACAAAGTGGAATTAACCCTTGTTTGAAAGACAAGTTTGTCTGCTACAATTTTTTAAAAAATTTTAACTACAATAGTTTCAAAAAAATTTTCAAAGTTTGTAAACTATACACTTCAAAATATTTAAAAAAAAAAAACACACTTCAAAAATTTTTTAAAAAACTTCTACAGTAAAGTTTTAGACAATTACCTAGGGTTGTCAACGGGTCGGAATTCATTATTCCGAACCCGGACCCGAACTACTATACCGGATCAGGATCCGACCCGTTTACCCGACGGGTCTTTTATTCTATGTTCCGGATCCAGATCCGGCGGGTCCCCGGATCCGAGTCGGGTCTACCCGAACAAATTTAGCAAAATTTATAATTTCTAATAAAAATAAGAAAAAAATATATTTGTAAACTAATTTCTAACTAATGCAAAGAAAAAACCAAATAAGAAAAGAAATCAAATTGATTTTATTCAAATACATCACCCTAATCAAATTATATTGATAAATATAAATTTTTTAAATTATTAATTCATTTATATTCGGATCCGGGTCTAATACGGGCCGGAATACTATATTCCGTATCCGACCCGTGTTTTTTGTTTGACAAAACGGATCCGGAAAATGGAATTAAATCCCTACTCATACCCGTAATAATTTAACGGATCTGATCCGGATCTAGACCCGATCCGTTGACAGGCCTACAAGTACCCAAAAAAACTCATGTGCCAAACTGGACCATAGAATCTGAAACTACATTTATTTTTTTTTTTTATCGAAACATCGATTTGTGTGAACATAGGGAATACCAACTCCCCCTTTGCTCCAATCCGACCGTTTATTGCTTCATCATTGCTCACACATATTGGTGCAGTTAATAAATATACATCACTTTTTCAGTTGTGCGTTTGAATTCTCTCGAATTTTTTTTTATTAAAAAAATTTATTTCTATCACTGGGAAAAAAAATTACTGCTAATCTTTTGCTTGGGGAAATAAAGCACATCATTAACTGCACTACCATTGTTAAATTGAATGATGAAGAATTTTTTTTTTTAATGGAAGTAGGAGGTAATGCTAACATACGATCAGCACACCAAATGTGTCGTTTAGCATCCAGTAACGTGACGACGAGTATGATTTATGATTTGTCTGATGTTTGACTGTCTCAAGCTTTCTAAAATGTCTGATGTGGCATCTGCTTCCCGCAAAAACCGTTGCGTGTGGATTGAAAACTTCGAAAAACATGACAACTCCAGTGTGACGCGCGAAACATGGTCGTGATGAGCACCTTCCCATTCCGAGAGATTTATAATATAGGAAAAATCGTTCAAAACATTCTTTGCATTTTGTGAGGGATGTTTTGAACGATTATTTCTATAATTTATATGTGACTTTATTGGAAAGTCTAATTGTAAATTCACATGGATCGAGTAGTATTTATTTTATTTTTGTAATATCAGAGGAAAATTACTTTGTTAAAATATTTGAGAACAGTTTTATTTGAACAACCGTAAAACATTAAAGAAAGTTATAGTATTTATTCCACACACATATTACAAAAATATATTAGTGATACGTATAATTTGTACTTATTGAATACGAAAGGGAAAAAATCTTAGCCAGCTTATAAATCTAAATGCAAAATGAGTAAACAAATGATGTTTGATGTTGCATCCCTTTTGTGCTTGTTTAATTAGCTTGATTACGTCAAATGAACCGTTTAAAGAGGATAAAATGACGACAATGTTGAAGTTACTATTGATGACCTCGTTTAATAGAATGAGAAAAAAAAAATGCTTCATATGAAATTTTGACCACGTACTTACTTGCAACCATTTTAATAATATAATATAGTGCTAAAAGTTCGCAAATTAGTTGCAAAATTATACATTTAATATAATATAGTACTAAAAATTTGTATAAAAAGTCCTAAAAGAACAATCTTAATTTTATCCCAAATACGAGTACAAGCTTATAAAGTTTAACAGATCGATTAAGAATCTGCAAGTACTAATCGGATTTTCTGTTTATCAAGGAGGAAAGACGGCCTTGTTTGGATTGCAGTTTTCTGTCGGAAAATTACGTCGTTTTTCGTGATCATATTTTTCTATTACCTTTTTTTTCTCACATACATCAAATCGCTACAGTAATTTTTTTATGAAAAATCATGAAAAATACAATCCAAACACAACCTAAGTGTTGCAATATTGAACGTTTAGAATCAAACTATACAGCCAAATTGCATCAGAAAAAGCTAGGCCTGTCAATCGGGTCTAATGAGCCGGGTTTTGATGAGCCGGGCTTTGATGAGTTCAAGTTCAACTCATTTAATTTGAATCATTTTCGGGATTCGGGCTATGAGTTTCGGGTTCGTAAATGTGAAACTCATACTCAACTCACATAATATTCGGGTTGTGAGCCTTAATCGGGTTTAGCCCAATCTCACTTATTACTTCTTAATTTTCTTAATATAATTACTATAACTATTGAGTTGTAAAACTAATTTAACATTTACAAGACTATAATATTAAAACTAAACATGAACAAATAATAGTTCTTAAAACGTATATAAACCAAAAATTTTTCAACAATATTTATATTTAATCCATTCAAAATGCATGAAAAATAGTAATAAAACATGCGATCATAAGCCAATACATCTTTAAAAGTTAAAACTTTTTTTTATAATCTTGTGATTTAAATCCAAATATGCTTGATGATTTTTGTGTTTGTAGACAAAAAAAAAAATCAACCAATATTATGCCAATACTAAAATTTACTCAACCAATAAGAAAAATTAGAGATTTAGTTATGTATTACCAATATTGGCTCTCAAGAAAGTTCATGAAAGAGTTTTTAGATGTATTTTTGTGTTTTGTAATTTATGTATATATTTAGTATTTAGTAATAATATATTTGGATATATAATTATACATAATATCAAAATATAAATATTATATATATAGGTAATTAAAGGCCCGGGCCTATATCGGGTTTGAGCCTAATAAGGCCCAAGCTTGACTCACATTTAATTCGGGCCTATTTTTAGGTTCAGATTCAGACCGGCTCACTAAATGATCGGGCTCATCGGGCTTTTTGTCGGGTCGAGCGAGTCGAGTTCGGGTTGGCCCAGCCCCATTGACAGTACTAGAAAAAGCCAAACATTGTATCGGAAAAGGAGAAAAAGAGGCACGGAATCCAAAAAATCTCAGCAGACTTTGTACCTCAATTTCCAAAACCGAGAGTGGACATATCTATTTAGAAGGAAAAATCTAAAAAGTGCCCCATCTAAATGTAGTAATAAAAAGAAAATCTTAATCATATCATTATCTACAATGTATACCGAGGTATATCTTACAATCGCCCCTTACGTCACACGACTCCTCCTCGCCTTGCTTTCTCAATAAATACGCTGCGTTTTGCTTGCTTCCGAGTTAGGATAACAGACGATCCATCATCCCAAGCCCAAATATCAGCTGAACAAAATTTTCAATTTTTTGAGCTTTCTTTATTGTAAAAGATTTGTTTTCCTTTTTTGGTTGAACAAAAAGAAGACAAGATGAGCAGTAGAAACCCAAAGGGAAGAACAACAATTGAGGTTGGAGCTGATGGGGTTGCTGTGATCACCATCTTTAATCCTCCTGTCAATTCTCTTTCTTTGGATGGTACTAGAAATTCGCTACCTGTTAATTTTAGATCTCGGCGTCTCATTTGCATTTCTTGTTTTTCTTTTTTCCAATTTTGGTGCGAGTTGTTGGAAATCATGTCCAACTCACCTCCCAAGATTGTGACTTTATTATGTTTGTGATTTATTTTTTGGGTTATCCCTGAATTTGGACTTGCTTATTGCAGGAGAGTTTTTAATTTGTTGCTCTCTTTGTGTTGTTGTATTGTGGCGGTAATTTGAACTTCTCATCGGTTTATGATCATGAACAGTCACGTTTGTTTGGATAAAATAGGAACTTCGTCATTGACTTTAGCAAAGAAGTTTGATGGAAATGTGAGCAATTTTTTAGCTCATTTAAGATGACCACTGGATTATGGTAGATTGCTTGGAGCTAAGACGTCATATTGGATAGGAATGGCAGAAGGATAGTGCACTTGTAGAGGCATAGTTTGTAGGGAGTTGTATCTGACATTAGCCTTATTTTACTCCTTTAGGAGAGTAGATTTTTGCAACGTAATGTTTCAAATTCAAGACTAAAAATTTAATGAGAGAAGAAGGAGAACTCGCAAATAAGGGAGATCCTTCTGCCAGGACGCCAGCATACAAATATCAAGAGATGGACTGCCAATCAATCTGTAACTCGTGGAATACAGTGTTTAAACATACCAATGCAAGAAGCCAACGAGAAAAGAGTCGGACAACTCCCTTCCTTCAGCATTCTAAAAGCTATATATTGAATATGCATGGAGCATAACTTTCTTGCTTCCCAACGCTGGAAGTCATTTAGGTGGTCTCTATTTCGCTGTCCTTAAGTTGGGGCAACTCAGGATAATCACAGAGACTCTTTTATGTGGAGATGTGAAGAGAGTTCACCACGTCCTTACTTTGAATTGCATTCAGTTAATCTTCTGTGTCTTTGGCTTCATCTTATGGGTGTTTTTTGTAAGAGATTGCGTAAAAGCATGCCCAGAGATGTTTAATGTATGCTCAGCATACGCTAAAAGAATATGGGCATCAGTTTGTCTTCTCTTCTACTAGGCTTTAGTTTTTCAATTTTCTGTTCAAATAGAAGCAAGCTTCTAAATCATACTTTCTGTCATTTCAGTGTTAAACAGCTTAAAAGAGAGTTACGAACAAGCTTTGCGGAGAGATGATGTGAAGGCAATTGTTGTCACAGGTAAAGGGTGAGGCATATGATAGTTGAGGAGTGTGGATTAGTCGTGTATGAAGCTAATCTTTTTATGCTTGAGCAGGCTCAAATGGAAAATTCTCGGGGGGCTTTGACATCACAGCTTTCGGTGGAATTCAAGAGGGAAAATGTATGTTCTAATGTATATATACTTGTGACTGTTATTGAGGGTGCATCACTTATTCTTTGCTAATATCATTTTGTGTCAATTTCAGTCCCTGCGCCAAAACCTGGTTTCGTGTCAATTGAGATCCTCAGTGATACTGTGGATGGTCAGTTCTGGATTTATTTTCTTCATTCAGGACATACATAGCAATTTACACTGAGTATTAATGAAATCTCCATCCTTTCAGCTGCGAGAAAGCCCTCTGTGGCTGCTATTGATGGCCTCGCCTTAGGCGGAGGGTTAGAAGTTGCAATGGTATGTCCTTCAACTCATTGTGGTTCGAGAAATTTTATGTCAGATTGGCATGTGCTGATTTATGAGTTATCTGTCCGTCAGGCTTGCCATGCACGTATATCAACTTCAAATGCTCAATTAGGATTACCGGAGCTGCAGCTTGGTATACTTCCTGGGTTTGGAGGTACAACCAAACTTTTGAGCAAATTAAAAGGGTCTGCTTTTGTGGCAGCTCTAGAATTAGTAAAACTCCAACTTAGGGTAAAAAGCAGGTGCATGCAAATTTGCTCTATTATTAACCAGCATATTGCAGTATTTGCTGTTTTGGCCATAATATCTTAGGTCACAGAGTCGTGATCTTATGATTTCAGGTTTACAAGATGTAGTGAGCAATATGAACATCATGAGCTGTCCTGTAATAAAACCAGTTTTCAGAAAAAAGTGGGCCTCTTCTTGTTATAAGCTTTGAACCTGATTTCTTACAAAATGCTGTTTTTTCTTTTCATTGGTAATAGTTATTGTTAGCAGTAGTGCTTGATCCTCTGATGCTTAAATTGTCAAAGTTCTAGTAGCATATATGTCAGTTGCAGGAAATAACTGATCACATTATTGCAGGAACGCAGCGCCTTCCTCGCCTTGTAGGTCTTGCCAAGTCTCTTGAAATGATGCTGGTAAGCTCTAGCTTGCAACTTTTGGCAGGATAGCTTGGGAAAACTGAGTTTGGGTGTAATTCATATTCTACTCTTCCATTCAGATGTCAAAGCCTGTAAAAGGGGAAGAAGCTCTTAGTTTAGGGCTTGTGGATGAAATAGCTACACCAGATCAACTGCTGGCTACTGCTCGTCGCTGGGCACTTGAAATTTTGGAGCGAAAAAGACCTTGGGTTTCTAGCCTTTATAAGACTGATAAGTTAGAATCTCTTGCTGAGGTTAAGGAAATACTGAAGTTTGCACGAGCTCAAATACGTAAGCAGGCTCCAAATCTCACACATCCATTGGTTTGCATTGATGTTGTGGAGGAAGGTATTATTTCAGGTCCTCGTGCTGGCCTTTTCAAGGTATTTATCTGCTTTCAATTCTCTTTTCCTGATGCTCAAGTTTCTCAGCAATATGTAATGCCAGTGAATTTCTCATATTGGCAGGAAGCTGAAGCATTTCAAGTTCTCCTTCACTCAGACACTTGTAAGAGTTTGGTCCACATTTTCTTTGCTCAACGTGGAACGACAAAGGTAAATAATTTGGTAGCTGTCTAGAGGTTTTTTTTGTGATTTGGATAATAACCATCACTGACATTGTAGGCTAGCTGCTCTGAATCGGCTTTTGCTACTTTGATACAATAATGTGATTCCATGGGACTTTGTAGAATCAATTGCTCTAGCAGTGAGAAGTTACCATGATATTTGTTTACTTACATTTCTTTGAAATAGTCTGACTTTCATTTCTACTTGGATAATCTAATAAGTTAAACTGCGTCACAACTTGAACTTCAGTTAGGCATGCTTCTCAATTTACTAAATGTTATCTTTCCCTCTCTAGGTAATGCATCAGATTTAACCAATTTAAATTCTCTGTCATCATGAAGTTAAATCTCCAGATACTGAAGTTTGAAAGATTACTGCATTCTAGTCTAAAGTAGACAGCTTTTTTCGTATTTCAGCCTAAGCTATTATTGACTATATTTTAAGTGACCATATCTCCAACTCCATGCAGGTTCCAGGAATCACTGACCGAGGTTTGGCTCCTAGAAGGATAAAAAAGGTTGCAATTCTTGGTGGTGGCTTAATGGGTTCTGGAATAGCAACAGCGCTGATCCTCAGTAATTATCCTGTGATCCTAAAAGAAGTCAATGAGAAATTTCTACAGGCTGGGATTGATAGAGTGAGAGGTGATGACAGATTTTTTACCTTTGGATTAGTTCATGCATGTAAGACATGATAGGGAACAAATTTTTTTTTTTTTGGTTAAATACAGCCAATTTGCAAAGTCGAGTCAAGAAAGGGAAAATGACTCAAGAGAAGTTTGAGAAGAATCTTTCTCTACTCAAAGGTGTCCTTGATTATGATAGCTTTAGAGATGTGGACATGGTCATAGAGGTAAAGCATATGTATAAATTGAGGTTTTGCAGTTGCATCCTCCACCCCATCCCCTTCTCTACCTCATCCTGTGGTTCCAACAATTCAATCTTGTCTGATTACTTCATGCTATTAATGTTGAAATGCAGGCTGTGATTGAGAACGTATCTTTGAAGCAGCAAATATTTGCAGATTTAGAGAAGTATTGCCCTTCTCATTGCATACTTGCGAGTAACACATCCACAATTGACTTAAATCTGATTGGTGAGAAGACCAGGTCTCACGATAGGATCATTGGAGCCCATTTTTTCAGGTAACCTTTAGTTTGCTCGTACACTAGTTTCTCTTCCCTCCTAATTTGTATCGTTGGTTGTGATTTAAACTTTTTGTATATTGTTTAATGCAGTCCAGCTCATGTTATGCCTCTTTTGGAAATTGTTCGTACCCAAAAGACATCTCCTCAAGTAATTGTGGACTTGTTAGATGTTGGGAAGAAGATAAAGAAAACCCCAGTTGTTGTTGGAAATTGCACTGGATTTGCTGTCAATAGGATGTTTTTCCCTTACACTCAAGCTGCCCTATTGCTTGTTGAACGTGGTACGGATGTGTACAAGATTGATAGAGCAATCAACAAATTTGGAATGCCAATGGGTCCTTTCAGGTAAGAGATAATAAATGTAGCTGTTTTGTATCCTTTAATCTCATTATTGATGCTGAAGGCGACAATTTACTAAAATGGTGGTGGCCTCGCGGCTTCAATGTGTCCGTGTAGATTGTGTGACCTGGTTGGATTTGGTGTTGCAATCGCAACCGGCTCTCAGTTTGTCTTAAATTTTCCTGAGAGAACTTATAAGTCGATGCTTATTCCACTCATGCAAGAAGATAAGAGAGCAGGTAAGCTCACTCGTTTGCTGGAGCTCTTGATAAATGGCTCACAATCTAATATCATGTTGCAAGTGTTGAACATGTTTAATCGGCCATACACTTGTCATAGGTGAAACTACTCGAAGAGGGTTCTATGTATATGATAACAAACGCAAAGCCAGCCCTGATCCAGAAATAAAGAAGTATATTGAGAAATCAAGAGAGATGTCTGGTGTTAAGATTGACCCGAAGGTTCTCTCTCTTTCTCCCTCTGTGTGTGTGTGAAAAACCACCTTCATTCCATGGCAGTGTCTAATTGAGATATGCGATTTGAACCTTTTAATGAAAAAAGTTATCTACCAACTAATTGTGGTGATTTCCTACATCCAGTTGACAAAATTATCAGATAAGGATATTGTGGAGATGATATTCTTCCCTGTGGTAAATGAGGCATGCCGGGTACTTGCTGAAGGGATTGCTGTCAAATCTGCTGATCTTGACATTTCTGCCGTGATGGGAATGGGATTCCCACCTTACAGGTTTGAAATCTTTTACTGATTCAAAACATCTTCCCTATATTAGATAAGTGTTGCAAAAGAAAAGTAAAAAAAATAAAAATAAAAACTCTGCGACACAAAGGGGTCTATATTAAAAACTATCAATGTTCTAATGATGTTATCTTCAGTCAGACTACCGACCTAATTGCATGTTAATTAATCAGGGGAGGAATTTTGTTTTGGGCTGATACTTTTGGATCCAAATACATTTGTTCGAGATTGGAAGAATGGGCAAATTTGTATGGGGGATTTTTCAAGCCTTGTGCATACTTGGCCGATAGAGCTGCCAAAGGTGCTCCTCTGGTAAGAATTCTCTAGTCAACCCTCGTGTTCAGTGATTAGTCATCCATGTTTGTCAAACGTCTTCAATTACAACCCTCTTCTCCCATCATTTGGGAGATGGGCATGAACGATTGTTTGAACCGTGCAACATTTTGTCAACAAGTTGTAACTCTCGTTATAAGCTAAATGTACAACTTCGCAACAGGGACGTCATTATTACGTGTGGAGATCACATGAACAGTGACTTAATATCAAAATACAATTGTTGTGAAGTTGTACAAGTTGTTAACGATAAGTTACAAACTTGTTCAAATGGTAGTATTTGGTTTGACAAACGTTCTTGCCCCTTTCCTCTTTTATTTAGCCATCGTTTTTTCTTCCCCAACTCGAGTTAGATCTGTCGATTTCCTATTGTTTCAGCTGTAATCCGGGCTTACATTTTCAATTACAAACTTGTCAATGTCAAATTGGCCATTTCATGCTCATTCCAGATGCGCACACGCACGCACTCCCTAGATTTTTTTGACACGTCCATTCTGGTGGTTGTGACTGGTGAAATTAAAAAATCTGTTTATTACAGGGTTCAACCTCGGATCCTGGACAGTCCCGACTGTGAGATCAACTTACCTCTCTCGCAAACTGCTCCTCCGGCTCCAGCTGATATCTCTGTCTGTATGTTTCTTCATGTTTTAGTATTTAATGAGCTTAATAATGTGGTGGTGTAATATAAAAATCACTGGCTTTCCAAATAATTAAATACAGAGAAGATTTTGATGTATTTAAGGTTCTTGGAAGAGCACATGAATCAATAATGTTCGTGACAGTTGTGTTGTCGAATTTCTTATTCAAATTGGCCACCATTTCTTGCAAATTCTCATGTGGTTCGGCAAATTATGAGCAGTGTGGCTCTTTAGCTTTCTAGCATTCTGATGTGGAGTTGATTCAGCAGTTTTCTGCAATCACGTGGATTGAGTAAAACATGACCCAGAAGTGCTAGGAAGTTTCTTTCTCAGTCTAGAATTGCCGTACTCGAAAGTTGGTCCGAGAACTTCCTGGAACTTTTGTTGTTTTTTTTCCCCTTAGAACCTCCTTGAACCTTTTTCTTTTTCTTTTTTTCTCCAAGGACAACTCCAGGCCTTATAGGGGGGAAAAAGGGCCGAACTAAGAATCTTATACTCACTTAACTAATATTCTTAGGATTAAGTTGAGTTTTGGAACCTCAAAACTATTATTCACAGTTCAGAAAATTGCGCATATTGCATTTTTAAACGATCGTGCCACATAAACTGCGTTATTAATGGTGCTTGGGCCGCTGCCATAATATAGCAAAGAATAAAGAGAAAAAGAAACTGAATTGCTTGGCACGGTGTGTATGTTCACAGGTGGAATAGTTGATTGATGTAAATTATTGTTTGTTATAACCAAAAGGCGAACAAGTGGGATACTTGATTGATGAAAAATTAACAATTAGTATTATACTTGAAAAGCTTTTTTTTTTGTTTTTCTTGATTGAGAAATCTTGAATTCAAAATTTGCTATTTACAATTATTCTCGTTTTTATCATCCTACCCGATCCTCCTCGATGAAAGAACCATCCATTCCTGCTTAACTCGCAAACAAAAATGTTGCAGTGTTTTCACTTCATCCAATGGTTGTGCGACACCAACATGAACGCTTAGGAATAATGCAAGTCACAATCTCATAATGCAAGCTCAAGGTCTTGAGAGCCTGACGCCATTTTCACCGATCGCTTACAGCTAATGCATATGTCTACTCGAGTCATTCTACAATCACTGTTGAGTCATACTACCATGATTGGTCTTAATTGGCACTATGATTCTGCTACTATAATAATAAAATATAAACCAGCCTCAAAAGATTTTGCTCTGATTCCATGGTGCTTCTTTAAAAGCCTTGGTTTCTTTTTCATGCCTGTGAAGTTGCAGAGGATTAGAAGTCCATCAGAAGAGTGCATGAACAAGGCTCAGGGCGGAGGCTAGATTAAAGTCATCTTCTAACCACGCGAAATTGGATACTTCAGGTAAGCATTAATATATTTTGCTTAGTCATTAATTACCAGCGTATGACGAGGAAGTAAGTAAGAACCAGATAAGGGATTAGTGAAAGAGCCTTAGTTTGATATCTAATTTTGTTACCCTTATGACCAATACTATCGTGTAAAGTTGATGCTGATATAGGTGTTTGCAAACTTTGGATCATTATTTAGATGCAAAAGTCATGTATCAAACGTTTTCATTTCCACACGTATATATGGGAAGACTTAGATTTTGATCGCAACATAAAAAGTACTCAGTTTTGGTATTGTTCTCTAAAATTATGGTAAATTCCTCTCCTGTATAAATATTTTTATCCTAAGTTTGATATCAATTTAGATGGTTCCGTGCTGTAATACACGAGCTTATATCTAGTTAAGAGTATGGTCCGTCAAAACTTAATGATTGGCAGAAGACGGAAGGTATCATGGATTAATGGAGCTATTGACAATTAGAGAATTCGGTCTGTCAAAAATTAATGATTGGCTGAAGACGGAAGGTATCATGGATTAATGGAGATATTATTGACATTGTAATCATGAGTTCACACAATTATTCAAGTAACTGTAGTGGTAGTGGAAACAACTTTTCAAGTCTGATTTTCTGCTATATGTAAAGAAGAAATGTACAGAAACTGTCAAGAACCAATAATATGTTTCTTTAACTTAATGAATGAAAGTATGATCTTACTCTACTAGTCTGTTATGTACCATAATCATGTAATCTGAAACTTCTATAATTCAACAATAAATACTGCTGTTTTACCATATCTTTATGATATGTATCTAACATCTGAAACAGTCATCAGTAAACTGACGTCTCATTTGCACTTCGACGGGATATTCAATTGTTTAGCCAAATGTTTAGCCCTGATGAGGCTGTTTCTCTGAGGAAACAATTCCTTCCTGTGTGTTAACAAATGCCCTTCTTGAAGACAATGCAAATTATTACATAGCTCCTGAATATTATTTAATTCCATCCTGTGTGTTTGCAGTTTTTGACCTTCTTGAATTCTTCAACGTGCATGGGAATTGATGCTTTTCCATGTTTAAAAGTTTTTTAAGACAGAATATGAGTTATTGCAGGTTGAGTGGAGCCTGTATGCATATATTTAAAGTTTGCTGTTTTGGGGCAATAGACCTTAGGTGAATTGCTCAAATGTGACGAATTTGGAGGCCCGATAAGTGCATGAAACTAAACAATGCTTGTTAATATAGTGATGGTGCAAGGTGTCCTCCTATATTAAAATCCTAATCTTGAATTCCATGTTAAAGAAATTAAGTTGTGAACTCGATGTTGAATTTTTATGGAAGTTGTGAATTCAGAATTAAATTTTTGGAGAATTTACCAGCCCTAAATTATATCTTTGGGAAGATTGTGAATCTAAACCACATTTTTGGGTGGTTGTGAAACCATGAATCATTAATGTCACACGAACATATATATATTTTCTGAAGTCCCTAGATTTGTGATTTTTTTTTTTTTGTTGCTCTTGTCCTTCTTAATTTTGAAAGAAAAGGGTTTCAATCTTTTGTCTTTGATTGTTCTTGTTTAAAACACTCAATTAGCAAGTAATCACTCATTTAGGCTTAATCAAAGGATGAGGGGTGGATTAGAATTAACTAAAATTTAGAAAATATAAAATTACCATGCACAACACTTTTTTGAGATGTGATGTTTGTAAAAATAATAATAAAAAAAAAGATGACCAAGAAATTCATTAAGGAAATATTCTCAAAAAAAAAGTTCCAAAGATGGCAATCCAAACAACCAATCGCACATGCACATGACTGTGGGAATTAAATGGATATGGAGCATATTTTTCAAGATGTAATTGGCTACCTAAAAGATGTCTTCCTTTGAAGTGTGGATCATATGTACCTATTTTCCATAAATTTAAACTATAGTTACTTACAGCACCTTAAATGTCTTTCTTTTTTTCTTTTTTTTTTTAAAGTAAACTAAGAACAAGAAAACAACATTAATTGATTTTTTCCATACAAATCGCTAGTTTGTGAAGTTGCAAGCAAAGCCGCCTCATCCTCTTCGTCTTATAAGCCGTTCTGAAGGCCTTTCTTTTTGTTTGGGAGGCATTTGCGTTTTGGAGTGCTGTTGTCAAGATTTTGGTGGCCTTCACCAAAAATGGAAGGTTTCACCTTCTTCATTGGCATCTTGGGTGAGAACCTAAACTTCTTTGTTTCGTGGCTCATCATCAGGCGCACGTACAACTTTTCATGATATATTTATTGCATGCATTTGAGATCATATCGATCTATTGTGGTTGGATATTCCCAAATTTCTACTTCTCCATCTTCATACAAGATAGAAATAATAAAAAATTTCTCTAATTGGTTTTTTTTTTTTTAAAGAAAAATTATCTTTTTTGGTTGCAGGCAATGTCACGTCAATGCTTGTATTCCTTGCGCCCATGTAATTAAGCTGGCCCTTCTCGAGTTTTTAATTATATTCCCTTTTGTTTGTGGGAATTTGGGTGAGAAAATGGTAATGCCTCTCACATTGCAATCCTGTCAAGATGAATATATTGTAATGATTTGCAGAGACACCTTCAAGAGGATAGTAAAGAACAAATCGACGGAGGAATTTGACAGCCTTCCATACATATGTTCGTTGCTGAGTGCATCTCTATGGACGTACTATGGAATTGTACAGCCCAGCGCATTTCTTGTCGGCACAATCAATGCGTTTGGAAGCATACTTGGGATTGTTTATGTTGGCCTCTTCCTTTTCTATGCTCCTCCAAGCAACAAGGTAGCTAGCTACAACCATCTTCATGATCCATTATTAATATTACATTCCCCATCAATCAATCATCATTTCTTTACTCGTTACCATAATTTCTTTTCTATGGTCTTTTTACCGACATAAATTTTTTTTTTAATTGCAATTTGCAGGTTAAAATTGCACTTATTGTAGGGACTTTGAATGTTGGATTCTTGGTGGGAGCGATTTTATTTACGCGACTGGCATTTAAAGGAGAAGCTCGGGTCGCATCCATGGGTTTCTTGGCCGCAGGTTTCATCATTGTCACGTACGCTTCGCCGCTTTCTTCCATGGTAAGAATATTGAGATCATGAAACCATATGCAAACCATATATATGCAATGGATACTCTCATGAATCTGTCGGAATTTCACTTTCAGAGGACGGTGGTGATGACCAGGAGTGTGGAGTACATGCCTTTTTACCTTTCATTTTTCATCTTCCTGAGTGGAGGCGTTTGGGCTTTGTATGGTTGGTTGATAGGAGATTATTTCGTTTCGGTAAGTTCACTCTTTCCTCATTTCTACAATTAATTATTAGTCCTAATGATCGATCAGTTACAATTTCTCAAAGGGCCCCATTTATACACATCCTAGAACAAAAATAAAGAAAATTAATGAGGATTTTGCTGCTTCTACTTAATTTCAAATTCCTAGAGAATTTCCTCTATTTGTAAAGGTGAAATGAGCAATTTTTTTTGTGAGTTTCAATATGCAGAGAAAAAAATTATGTAAACTTTTCAAATGAATTTGTGTTTAGGAGACAGAGAAAGAAAGAATGAAAGTAAATTTGAGTACTCGTTAGTTGGTTTTGATCTTCGATGAAAGTGTAAGGGATAAAATGAGCCATTTTTGTTTCTACGTGTGTTGATTTGATGATGACAAATGACAAATATAAAAGTAACACCAAATAAATTTCTTATTACTGAAGAGACGTAGGGATAATATTCTCTAACTATGAGAGCAACTTTATAAATTTTTATACATAAACTACCCATTTTTGTGGGGTAATTTTCCCCACGTTATCTTGTCCCATGCATGCATGGTCGATAATGAAATGCTAGCGACTCTCACTATCTTCCCTTTTTCTTTTTTTTTGGTTGTTGCCTGCCACCTTCAAGATTATTGACTAATTAAAAAAGTTAACCTATATTAGATGCAATGATCTTAACTTTAACCACATAAACCAAGACCTCCTCCTCGGTTGTAATTTGACATTTTTCGCATCTAAATTATATTTGCAGGTACCAAATGGGACAGGATGTATACTTGGAACAGCTCAACTAGTGCTGTATGGGATATACAGAGATACCAAGCCACCCGCCAGAGACAGCGCCTGCGTCAGCTTCTACGACTTGGAAGAAGGATGGCAGCGTCAGCCCCTTCTGTCTTCAACCCATAGCTTAGTTTCTTCCACCCATAGCTTAGTGAGTTCCGCCCATAGCTTATTGGCTTCCGGCCATAGCTTCTTGGAGTCTTGACGGAAAATGTCATGTTTGGAGAGCAGATTATTAGGGATAATTTTTTAGGGGAAATTTTTTTTTACTGCAAATAATAAACTATCCAAATAAACTGGTATCAAATATCTACCAATTAGATCCCTGAAGGACGTGCGTGATAGAAGGGGGGCCAGAAATTTTCTCATTTACGTTATATAATTTTTTTTTTCCTTTTTGGCTTTTTAGTTATACAGTTTTTTTTTTTTGGTTTATGGTTTTATAGAGCAATATGTAAACTTTTACATATGTATCTTGATTGCGTCTCAATTAATGGCGAGTTCATACCAAATTTAAATACTTCTGCGGGGATCCTTAATTTTCTTAGCCAAAGCACCTTTTCTTGTATTTTTATTTTATTTCTTTTCAATAACAATCAAACTTGATATCCCTACCATATATATATAAGGTGGGAGGAATAGTTTAGTATAAATATTCCACCACAACGTACGTTACTCGAAATTCGACCAGTAATATCACACAATTACTAATATGCACTACGATTATCACACAACTATTGAAATACAAACTACCAACTCTACTCCATTTCCATTTTTATTTAAAATTTTAATAAAATTTTAGGATTGGCATCCTAATTTCATGTACAGGAATTTTATCCAAAAAATAAATAAATTTACTCTATTTTCATATTCAAAATTTCTTATTTACAATTCCTTCGTTTCACCGACCAACACAATACTATTGGGATTCTAGAGCCCAACACAAAAGCAGACAAAACCTTGGAAATGGGTCGATCTTCAGCATCGGTGGGCCGAAGTTGGCGATTCCACACTCGGCTACCTATGGCCGCTTATGGGGATCGGAATTAATTTGTTCAAGAATCCAAACCATTTGAAAAAGGGTTAACAATATAAAAGCCTCTGTAGCATAGCTATCATACATAAAAGCTCACAGTGATTTCATATCAAATGTGTCCGTAGCCTATGATTTGAATTATTATAAAAAGTCGACGACGTAATCGCTAAAACAGATGAAATTGAGTGAAAAGGCAAAAATACCCTTTTGATATAAGCGAAAATTGCAGAAGTAATTTTGCACTTTCATTCTGTCAAGCATGGAATCAGGACAAACCGCCTGAAACTTCCCCTCCTCATTCACCACACACTCACTATACTTTGATATGAAATAATCCTCTGCAAATGGCATTCCATTCTCCTTAAAACCACTCACAGTCAAATCTCCACCCACCATAAACTTCTCGGAAGCATTGGGATTTGCCCAACCAAAGGCCTTATAGTTCTGAATCCCAATAGCAGCTTCCAACCCAAAATCAATAGAATCCTTATCTTCACTATAATTCCACCTAACCCTGTAGTTTTTCGACAAAACTTTACAATTATCGAATATGGTAACTGTCAAAGGACCACCAGTCCCACTAAAATTGGTGGAGGAAGAATTCCCCCCAAGGACAACGTGACCAAAATCAGAAGCAGTGGGCAAATCCCAAACAGAAAGAACTTTGATATGATCCCAAGTGAGCTTGAGGAAGACATCGTCGACCACTTTCTGCACTTTCCCTTCAATATTTACAAACAAAATATGTACAGATCTATTTTCCCCCGCTGGTTGCTGCACTTTCCGTTTCCTTTGCTGGCTTTGAGAACTACATCATCCTTTGCCGGCTTGCAACCTCTGGTTGATTGATTACTTACAATTTTGCACAGGCTTCGAATGCTGGCTTGAGAACTGCTCTGTGTCCTTCAATTTTGGCCGAATGTAAAGGACATGTACCAGCTGTACGAGAAAACAACGACATGTACCAGCAATTCGGCCTCCCAGAAAGTAAAGGGTACCAACTGTGAAGGGTAAAGTGTGAAGGACGAGCTGTGAAGGGGGAATGTGTGAAGGGACCGTAGGACGTGCTTCTTTAATTGCCTTGTTCTTCTCGTGTCGTTGTTCTTCTTTAATTGCAAAACAACGGCCTCCCAGAAAGTGTGAAGGGAGACTGGCAGTCTGGCAGAACAAGTTCTCTTCTCGTTAAAGTGTGAAGGGTAAAGTAGGTATATCAGATGAAAGTTTGTGGTAGAAATCTATTTTCTGCAAGAAACACGTGCCTTTTCGGTGCGCGTTCAAGATAAGCGTCGTAAATTTGACGATTTTTGTCAACTTTTTAGAATAATTCAAATAATAAGGTATCGACGCATGTGATATGAAATCGCAAAGGACTTTTCTGCATGATAACTATATCACAGTAACTTTTTTGTTTTTAACCTTTGAAGAATGGTCCGACATCCATGCAACTGTATTTGATTTCATGGAGATTCTGAGTTCTCGAATCGTGTCCCAATGTTCTAGGCAAGTCTTGTTGTACTAATGGGCTTTTGTTGTAATTATCATTAATCACGTATGAATCATCCATCAAAAAAAACATCCCGTATGAATTAGAATACCAAGTATTTTTTTTTTTTTTAACACGAGAAGGATAAGATTCAAGAAGTAAAGAGGTTAAATCCAAAATCTCTAGTTCCTAGATTTTTAATTTTTAAAAATTTTTAATCTTTGCCACTGCACCAAGCACAAGTACGTGTGAAAAATCAATGAGTTTGTTTGGATAAGAGTTTATTTGAGATATTTACTGTAGCACTTTTTGTGATGTGATGTATGTGAGATAAAAAGGTGATTGAGAAGATAAAAAGGTGATTGGGATTTGTGAAAACAAATTTTGCAAACCAAATTTGGCTTGTCCAAACAAACTCATTGCATACATCACCATTACAATTTCCAATACACCTTTTTATCTTCCCAATTACCTTTTTATCTCACATACATCACATCACAAAAAGTGCTACAGTAAAAATATCTCAAATAACTTACAATCCAAACACACTCAAATGAAGTACCTATTCAAATGCTTTTTCTAGAAAAAAAAAAAAAGCTTTTGGATTGCCTTTTTCTACAGAAAAATTTTGCCTTCAACTATATTTTTACCTCATATATATCAAATCGTTATAATATATTTTTCTACAAAAATTCATAAAAACAACAATCCAAATGGACTTGCTGCTAATTGACAGAATTTAATGCCTCCATAAGATGCTTGAAAGATTTTGTTCAACCATCTGTTTACTTCACATATATCAAGTCGTTATAATACATTTTTCTACAAAGATTTCTAAAATCCAAACGGACACAGCGCTGCTAATTGACAGAATTTAATGCCTCCATAAGATGCTTGAAAGATTTGCTTAAGCCACAATAATTTGCATTTACTTACTGGGCACTTAGATCTCTTGTATAGTCTGGTAAGACTGTTGATTTGCAATGACTCCTGTAGACTGAGAATCAATTTGTATAGAAAGAATCTGTTACAGCAAAGCTTTGTGGTCCAAACTCTGAAACATAGCACACCGCAAATACGGGTGGAAATTGAGATGTATTATGCTTATGTAATTCTATAGCAGTTGCAGGGTCTTTGTCTGATTATATAATGGTAGTCAACATTATTATGATATAATTAATCTCGTTTGCTTTCTTTTTTCCTTTTTTTTTTCTGGGATTGAAATCTCCATTACACATGCAAGGACCTCCAAAAAAGGGGAATAAATAAAATGAAGCTGGAATGAAATTAAGACTTAATGGACCAAAACAGAATACGTTGGAATAATTAAAGAAGCTGTATGTACAATGACAAGTACGTGGTTCAAGTAAATGATTCCCGTCAAAGTGCGATGTGTAAAAGAAAATTCTGTACATACTTCCGGCCTTAAAAATATTTTTAAAAAATGGCAAATTACCACCAAGCCTTCTCTTATTCTTGAAGCACCCAAATTAGTGTTTGATTAATTCTTGAAGGAAAAATTACCTCACATCAAGTGTACACAACATACATATTTTTTTTTTAAATTTTCTCACACCCTCTCTGTATCATTCTCATCGCCAAATATCAGGTACAGAATCCGTGATAGTAGAAAAGTCTTTAAGAGCGCGGCCTTGTTTGGATTGCAGTTTTCCGTCGGAAAATTACGTCGTTTTCCGTGATCACATTTCCCTATTACATTTTTTCCTCACATACATCAAATCGCTACGCTACAATAATTTTTCTATGAAAAATCATGAAAAATGCAATCCAAACACAACCGCCTTTTGGTGGGTAATTTCTCACAAAAACTAGTACATAGAGATTGAGATAACTACTCGGTGGCTGAACAATCAATTTAAAATCTCTATTCTTTTATCATTTATGGAGAAGTCATTGGTGCTGAGAAATTGGCTTGAGTTCAAGATGTAGAAGGTAATCAAATCTTTCCTTTTCCATTTATCTAAGGTGCTCGTTCCTAATTCTTGGAAGTGCAGGGAGATAAACCAGATGGGTAATAAACAAACATTCAATAATATATTAACAATGGTAAGTTTCCTTTTGTTTTTTACCCTCAACTTTTGGCAGCACAAAAAAGTGTAAACAGAAAAGCGTTTAACAGTCTTAACACGAAAATTGCTTCTAGTAGTATCATAATCAACTGAAATGACGATTGAATGGAGTAATGGACAACAGGCTTTAACATGTCCAAAGCAGAGAAACCAAAAGGATATGTTAGAAAGGAAATGGTTTGATCCATGGATGTTGCAGGCATGTCGTCCAGAGCAGTGACAAGAAGGGCAGCAGTGTAGGTTAGGGACTAAACTAAACAAGCGTAAAAATCCAACTAAACTCTGCTCAGATTCACGAGCCGTCCATCAGAAGAAGAGACAAAACAAACTGTTGATCCCCATGTGTGAGGACTAATAAACAAGGACTGATGAGGGCCTTCCTATCCTTCCTTCCCCTCAACCTCATGAGTCATGCCCCCTCCTCCTAAGCTTATTATTACTTTTTTCAACAGCCTGAATCAGACTTTTGTTGTTTTATAAACCTAATCCCAGAATTAACCTCAAAAGCCGGCAACTCTTGAGGCAATCCCAGGGACTTATATCCCAACCCAAACCCAACCCCAACCCCGATGTGGGACAAATGTACCTAAGCTTATTATTACTTACTAGTAAAAATAATGCAAATATCGTCCATCCCCACATGAATCATCAAACACGAACTTGGACACCCGAGTATGAGTGATCAGATCAGCTCAGATCCTTGATGGCTTCGTTGCCCTCTCATCAGTCATGCCTCAATCCTCATCACCATTATTAGTATTATACCTTGTAGGACACCAGGGAGTGTTGTGTTATCATCATCAAAATCCACGCATATCTTCCTAGGGACTAAAAAATATCAATCCATGCATATCTACTTTAGTCAAAATTGATAAGATAAGTTCTTGCATTTCCTTCATCTTTTTTTTTTTATTATTATTATTAAAAAAAACCAGCCTTCCTGATTCCTGTCATTCTACTAAAATCAAGTATAGGAGTAGCACTGTGGTAGAATTTCCCATCTGATGTGTTTATGGAATCTAGTTTGAGGAGGATCAATTCTAATTAAATGTATCAAAAATAAGAGAAACCCGTCCATTGAGCTTCTAGACAATAAATACTCTTCTCGTGTTGGCCTTCGGGACTGTAATATTAACTCTGAGTTGTAAGAGACAATAGAAAGGCCAATTTTGTTTTGTTTTGATATTATCCTTCTCACCAAATTTAGAGAATGTTACGAATATTTGGAAAAGAATAGATTGAAGTTCTTGATTGCTTGAAGGGATTTATTAATGTCATTTCACGTGCAGAGCGGCCTCTCAAAATTCATTTAACACCTTTATTTGAAATGTACATAATTTAAAATATCAAAATTCAATAAAGTCAATTCTTGAGTAATATTCTAGTCTGTTTTGTTAAATCTTATGATCATTAATGTAGTTTTATTGCTTATTCGTGTTGTTTAATTTATTAAATGTGAACTTTTTGAGTAGTGAAAAAAGTGTATTAATTATTTTTTATTCTTTTACTAATACAACTTATATACATGTATAAGGGATATTTATGAAATAAAAGTTTCATCTCTCTCCTTAAAAGTACTTTCTTAATATTACTTTTTCTAATTAGACTAATTTTATTATCAAAATCTTAACCTCGGCCACGGGGAAGTTTATGCAATTTTGTAAATTTTAGTGGAAGCTAGTGAAATTGTTAGAAACTTCAGGGGAGGTTTCTGGAATTATTCCTTGAATCTTTTCCGGATTGCCTTGGAGATATGAAATAATTTTCTGACAAAGTAGGTTGGCTAACCAACATCATTAAGCACTCTGGAATTAAGTACTGCTACTTTTACTAGTACTAGAGAAGCAATAAATAAATAAATAGACTCAACTCCGTTCTTTTACTTGGTGTATACTCCTGAGCTGCCGATTCCAAAAGCCAATGAATCTTTTAGCCGGTTTAACACGAAAGCATAAAGATAATAGCAGTTGTCAAATAATTATTTACTTGCATTGTAAAACATAAATATAAACGCATCTTTTAATACTTTTTTTTATTTTTTAATTACTTTTTATTTAAAAATTTTCATACATCAAATAATAAAAAATGTTAAATATATTTCAAATAACCTAAGTAGAGAATTTGATGGACTAGACCCATATGCCCATCTGATCAATCTATCAAATATATATCTCCGATCGATATATAGAGTAGAGTAGCAGTGGTAATTTGGAGCAGAGTTTGCAGAGAGCAGCAGGACAGAGTACAGACTAGAAGTAATATTCGCTGCATCGCACAAATAATATATCTGTTTTTTTATCCGAATCTACAATTAAGTACTTCTTCCTTTCTTTCGTGGAAAATTAATTGGACTTGTGTTGACACATTTTTTAATTATTTTTTTATTTCATATATATTAAATTGTTATAATATTTTTTTTACAAAAATCTAAAAAAATACATTTCAAACAAGGCCTAAAATATTTTAAACTATTTTCTACTATTTCAGAATGCTTTAAAATATTTATCATAATGAGCAAATCAAAATATTCTTTAGTCTCTTTATTTTTAATCACATGCATATCATTATTTAATTTCAAATTTAAACTTATGCAATAAAATTAAAAAAATATAAACATTATAATCAAATTATTATTTTTAAAAAATTAAATTCTTGAAATATGACAAGAAATAATAATAATTATTATTAAAAGAAGAAGAATTGGACTGTCGTGGGGCGGGTGTCTCTATGGACATCGTTTAGTGACCAGCCTAGCCGGTAAGAGATTCGTTTTACGAGACTGTCCTGTGGTGCGTGCCGATTTTCCATTATCTGTTTGGAAAATCGGCACGCACCACAGGACAGCTGTTTGGAAAAACATTTGGAAACAGATAATCGGCACACATTTGGAAATTTTGGAAGTTCGATTATGTCAATTTCTAGGTAATGATGAGTTTGCTGTCGTTTTATTTTTTTTAAACCTGATTTTAAATTCTAATTTTGAATAAATATTATCCGTATCTAAATATTATATTTTTCTAATAATGAAAAAGTCTATCCATGAGTAGTTTTAATTGAATCTTTTTTTCTTAAAGTCGCTTTTCAAAATGAATTCTTCAAAATATGTAGGGATAATTGCATAAACCTCCCCTGAGATTTCTGATATTTGCACTGACCTCCTCTCTAGGTTTAGAAATTGCATTCACCTCCCCTGAACAGTAACAATTTGTTGCAGAGACCTCCTTGACAGCTTTTGTAGAAGTGAGATAAGAATTTTCTTCCAATTTTGCCCTTACTTGCTTGACAATTATTATTTGCTTGACAATTGCTTAACTAATTATCTAATTAGTTAATAGTTAAACTAATTAACTATTAACTAATTATCTAATTAACTATTAACTAATTATCTAATTAATTAATTAACTAATTAAATAATTAACTAAAGCTGTTGTCTGTCCGAAACTAACAAACTATTTGCATGTTAAACTAATTAACTAATTAACTGCTGAACTAATTAACTAATTAACTAACTAACTAATTAACAAACTATTTGCATGTTAAACTATATGCAGTACGCATTACCTATTTAAAGTATCAGCTCTTTAAGGGTATTTAACTTTCAAACATTTAATTTATGATAAAAACATCAATGTTTGTAAATAAAATTCAAAAAGTGTTACAGTAATATCAATATTCTTACTTTCAAACATTTAATATTCTTACAAAAAGGGAGGGACATAGGACCATAAATTAAATGTTTGAAAGTAAGAATATTGATATTACTGTAATACTTTTTGATTTTTACTTATAAACATTGATTTTTTTATCATAAATTAAATGTTTGAAAGTAAAATACCCATAAAGAACCGATACTTTAAATAGATAATGTGTACTGCATATAGTTTAACATGCAAATAGTTTTTTAATTAGTTAGTTAGTTAATTAGTTTAACATGCAAATAGTTTGTTAGTTTCGAATAGACAACAGCTTTAGTTAATTAGATAAACAGAAATTAGTTAATTAATTAATTAGATAATTAGTTAGTTAATTAGTTAAGCAGTTAATTAGTTAATTAGTTTAACATGCAAATAGTTTGTTAGTTTTGGATAGACAACAGTTTTAGTTAATTAGTTAATTAGTTAAGCAGTTAATTAGTTAATTAGTTTAACATGCAAATAGTTTGTTAGTTTCGGACAGACAACAGCTTTAGTTAATTAGTTAATAGTTAATTAGATAATTAGTTATTAATTAATTAGATTATTAGTTATTTAGTTAATTAGTTAATTAGTTAAACTATGCAGAAATAGTTAATTTAGTGTAATTTTTATTAACAAATGTTTTGTTGGGTTTGATGAAAGTACTCATCACATTCATTTGATAAAATTAAATCATGTCGGGGGTACTTTAGTAAATTGACCAACTTTTGCCTATTAAATTGCCTCCAACTTTTGATAGGGGAGGTCAGTGCTATTTCAAAATTGATAGGGGAGGTCAATGCTATTACTATAAAAGTCAAGGGAGGTTTCTGCAATTATCCCAAATATGTATCGAGAACAACCCCAATATTAGCTAAATTCTTCAAAGTATCTTTTCCCGCAAGTAGAAAGACTTTATTTTATGATTATGCATTGTCCGTCTTAGTAAATTATCATAATAACTATTTTAATAACCTCAAGTCCCATTTTCTCTTTAACAACGGACTAAAATTAGTACAGTACGTAAAAAATTGTTAAAATAATAAGAGTGTTTGGATAGCAAATTTTCTTAATCTACTTTTTTATATTCTCAATCACTTTTTTATCTCATATACACCACATCACAAAAAATATTACAATATTTATTCTAAATAATATTTCAAATAATACTCTATCAAAATAGAGTATTGCATTGGTTTCAGCTCAATTTCTTACACTATATGTAGATATACGCTTTCAAAAATGACTCAATTTAATGCAAACTATTCAACCAATTTTGAATAAATCTTTACAAGTTTTCCCACAATTGACTGAAATCAACTTTTTGGTAAAAAAAAAATTTTATTGACGGATCTTTAAAAAATATCGAACACGATTTGATTTATATCATTGATTAAAAGTACCCTATTTCTAGCCTACTATTTACAAAATTGATTAACTTGTTAATGCTATCACGAATTTCTCATGAAATTAAACCCTAGATTTCAACACAATTGCATCATTAGCAAAAATTTACCCACTGGGGGCACTTGATTAGCACTAACAAAAAGGAATTGACCATCAAGGGATGGATGGTTATGCACTTTTGCTTGTCTTATTCAACAGTATAATAATCTAAACTAGTCAGGTTTCCACGTGCTCCTGGGGACTCTCTTCCCAGTCCCCAGTCTTCCTCCAACAGTTCCCTTCTCCTCACCTCGCAACCTTTCCTAGTTACTTTAATGCCATGTTTTCTTGCTTTCATTTATGTTTGCCCCTTTGACCAATATTTTCTGCCATACATACAGGCCAGATACTACCCGGCCAATATTTGCCCCTCACATTACAGCCCCCAACTCCTCTCCAGTCTCTGCCAATCCCCCTTCCTAAATGTCACTGTTTTCAACCATTTTCAGGTGTTACTAATTCTTAGGAGCAGTCAAACAAACCATCTTCACGTTTCAACTTCAAGAGGATTCTTCTTATCACATGCATCATCATCATCATCATCGTCAAGAAATCGTCTACAGCTACCATTGCATCAGTCCCGCTTTCTGAATATCAGTTCAACAAAAGAAAAATGGTGATGGAAGTTGTTCAAGAAGATATGGGGGATGGTAGCATGCAATGCACCGACCATCCTTACAAGAACAGCACCCCAGGTGGGATCTGTGCCTTTTGTCTTCAAGAGAAGCTTGGCAAGCTTGTTTCTTCCTCATTCCCTGTTGCTATTTTCCCGTCTTCTTCTTCTTCTTCGTCTCCTTCATTTAGATCTGACTTTGGTGGTAGCATTACTAGTGCATCATCTTCCTCTGCTATTCGCCCTCCTCATCACGGTTCCTCAGCAGCTTCTCGTCACATTAATCTAAGCAATGACTGCGAGTATCACACCAGAAGGTCTAAGATGCCGTTTAGTTTGAGTACTCACAGGAGAAAGAAGAAGAAAGATGGCACCGGTGGTGTCTTGGCTGCAGCAAGTTCAGATGTCACCAGCATTGTTTTCAAAAGAAGCAAATCTACCACAACTCCCAGAAGAAATGGTATCCATTTTTTGGATGCTGATGATGCTGAAGATTACAGCCCTCACAAGAGAGGTTTCTGGTCATTTCTTTACTTGCCCAAGCATTCCACTGCCAAGAAAGGTGAAAGGTCGTTCAAAGATGTTAGTAGCTATGCGTCATCAGTGTCAAGTGCAAGTGGAGTTGGAGCTGCAGCTGGTGGTTCTACGAGATCAAGGGACAAGAAGAAAGAAGAGCTTGTTGTGGTGGATGAAAATGAGAGCCCTGATCAGGCTGCACTTGATAGAAAGGTGTCGAGATCTAGATCTGTTGGCTGTGGAAGCAGGAGCTTTTCTGGGGACTTCTTTGAGCGGATTTCCACGGGTTTTGGAGATTGCACTCTCCGAAGAGTTGAATCTCAGAGGGAAGGTAAGCCTAAAGTGCCTTCAATGCACAGGAACAGTGGTGCAGGGCAAGATTGCATCAAGGAGAGAGTCAAGTGTGGTGGGATTTTCAGTGGTTTCATGATTACTTCTTCCTCCTCCTCTTCTTCATCTTCATCATATTGGGTTTCATCTTCAACTGAGGATAATGTGAATGGTGGAAGATCAGCATCAACACCAGGGAGCGCGCGACATGTTGCTCATGGAAGAAGTAAGAGTTGGGGATGGGCACTTGCAAGTCCAATGAGAGCTTTTGGGAAGCCCTCAAATCATGGAAAAAGAGAAGCTTCAAATAAGAATGCTGCCCCAAATTTAGCTGCAATTCCTTCCTTGTTGGCTGCGAGAGGCTAAAGGCTAAGCTATAAGAAGGCAGCTGCTTAATTTTAAGTTACTGCTAAGGAGTAAATTATTTACCACTTCTACCTTATTATACTAGTGTTATACAAATTTCTTGTCTTAAACCTGTGTTTATCTTCCCTAATATTATGAGTAACATCCCTGTTTGATCACTTTTCTTGAGCTCAATTTATCAAGTTTCTGTTGTGGATTCAAATCCGATTAATTGTATCGTTGTGTGGTGGGACTGTGTGCTAAACAGAGGGTAATCCTCATTTCTTTAGAATATTCATCAGCAAATGCATAATGTTAAATTCAATTTGAGAAGGACCCAAACACTCCATGATTTTTCAGAAGTCAAACGTGTCGTTCTCTTCTTGTTGGTGGAACTTTGCGTTTTGTTGAAATATTTTCCCCGTTTTCCTGCCATATATAGACAGGATATGCCATGCAATTGTTACTCGATTTTGGATATCTATCTACCTGTATGTTAATGTATTTGGAATGATGTGTAACGTAGTTGCATGTTTAGGGAGCACTGTTTGGCCGCTGCAATACGGTTGTGGCTTTGGCGGTCGGATTGTTGTCGTGGTGATTGATCCCTATACGTTTGTCCCTACCCTTCTGGGGCCGAAAATTGCTAATGATAAGAGGAAAAAAGACGATAGATAGAAATCAGGTTTGGTGAGGATAGAATTTTGAGCGACTTTGATGCAAAAAGTTTGTAGGGGCTTTTTGTCAACAGGATTGTGTATTGTTTTGCTTGAGTTGTTATTGATGTTTCCATGGAGGAGTCCCTATCTATTTGTGTTTGTTGCGTCAATCTAGCTGGCTGAAATTAATAAAGAACGGGTTGCACGAACTCAAGAAAAGGGCAAGCAGATTAGCCATTATAACCGAGCATGTGCAAGGGGAGCTGTAAGAACAACTAATCATTGTGACAAAAAGAACTGTTAATTGGAGATGAAGAATCGCTCTCAAAACTCAAAAGGAAAGGAAGAAAATGAAGAATCACTCTCAAATTTTGAGTCAAATGGAAGCACATGTATGGTGGGATATGGACACATGCAGCAACCTAGTCAAGGGCACAACTGGGGTTTGGGTGGATCCAGACTAGACTCGTAGTATATTATATAGTATAAGATTTCTTAATTAAGCTTTGCTCCAACAAGTGCTCTTCACAGAGTTGCCAAGTGGCTAGTCTTGCTTGGTATACTAACTATTTATAAAAGGTTCATTACTCTCTCTCTTTCTATCTCTTGGCCATTGGACAAGGATTTTAATTAATTAAAATCGAGTCAAGTTTGAGAAATTGAGCTGGAATTGTATGCAAACAAACTATAGGCTTTGAAATGGCCTTAAATTAAAAATTCGCAAAAAAAAGGTTCGACATAGGTTATGGAATATACAAAACAGAAAACAAAACTGCTAGATATCTGGACTCTCTCGACGGTAGGGTTGGATTGGATGGTAAAGAGAAAAAAAAAAATAGATGCATCTCTCTAGTGATTTGGACATTGATGAAGCTCATAGTTTAGCTAAACTGAGAGAGAGGCCCTTTAAAGTTTGCATCAACAAATTATTGAACTTGTTTAAGAGAAAGGCTGCAGAAGTTTTTTGCAAAGGGAATACCAGCACAATAGATTAATATACCAAACTGGTTGGCCATATGAATCACCTATAATTTGATTTCCCAGTTGGTTGATGATGCTTTTTGCTTAGTATTTAATAGTAGTAGTTAATACTAGCTTGATTGTGTAGTAATAATAATAATGTACCAGAAGACATGGTGATTCGCTTTTTGTTTTTAAAAAAATAATAGTTAGAAATATCGACGAATTGCAATGTTAACGAAGGGTACAATTTTCATTCGTCTAAAATTCAAGGATCTTTTCGTAAGTTTAGAAAAACTCACACTGGGTTTAGGGATAATCAGGCTCGAACTGATGATTTCCATCACGTCAAGGTGACACTCTACCGCTGAGGTATATCTCTTTCTTGCCCGCATCGAGAAATAGAACTGACTAATCCTAAGTCAAAAGGTTGAGAAACTCAACGTTACTATTTTTGAATAACTTGGAGCCGATCCTTCTTTTCGCACTATTACGGATATGAAAATACTGGTCAAAATTGAATTTAATTGTCAACTGCCCCTATCGGAAATAGGATTGACTGCTGATTCCGAAGGAACTGGAGTTACATCTCGTTTTCATTTCCATTCAAGAGTTCTTATGTGTTTCCACGCCCCTTTGAGACCCCGAAAAATGGGCACAATCAATTAATCATTCTAGGGGAAGTAACCCTAATCAAGTGTTATTCAAAAAACTGGTTTTCCCATTAATTTAATCATATTATAACGCCCTAGCCTTCAGCTATATTTGACAAGTATAACAACTAATTCTACTTATACACAAAGCATCCTCTTGTTTCACTACCATTACCTCGACAAAAGACCAGATTGCAATTGCCAGATGATGCCTAATAAAACAGAAAGAAGTTGACAATTTCCCATACTTTCTTGAAAGAAATTGACTGCATTTCTACCCCTTTCTTCTTCTTTTTTTGCTTATCAAGGTTGGCTTAATTTAGGCACCTTTAATCCTTTTTATCATCTGTGGATAGATTTGGAAGCAGCATTAATGGAGTGGAGTATTCTTGGGGCCTTGAATAATACCAAACTGAAGATAGAGACGTATGATAATGATGGCACGGGAGGGAGGACAAACGATATACACATATATATATATATATGTGTGTATGTATATATGCACTCATACACATGCATGCACAATAACGACATAGAAAAAGGCTGTCTACTTCAAGGCTGGCAATTGAGGATGAGATCGATTGTGTTTGGATTGCATTTTCCGTCATTTTTCATGGAAAAATTACTGTAGCGATTTGATATATGTGAGGGAAAAAAGTGATAGGGAAATGTGATCACGGAAAACGATAATATTTTCCGACGAAAACCTTCAATCCAAGCAAGGCTGTACTTCAAAATGATATGCGCTAACATCTGGGTTAGATTTTTGGGGCCCTTCTGGTCCCGGGGCGGGGAAAGAAAGTTCCTAGAAAGAAAGTTCCTAACCCCTAAGTGGGAGAAGAAACAAAAAAGGCTACAATAATAATTAGCAGTTGAGGACCCTTCAGCAGTACAAATTCAATATCAGAGAAACTACATTTTGGAGGCCGTTTAGGCAATATCAGAAAAAAGAACATTAGGGAAATTGCCGTAATTATGAGACATTATACATGAGATTTCATCTGGGATCAACACAATTTGCCTTTGCAAAAGCAACATTTTATTAGAAAATCTTTGTAACCAAATTCTTAGATGTAGTTTGGCCCTCCAAAATTTTTTTCTTTTACTTCGACTCACTATATAGAACTATAATTGAGAGTTCGCCAACCTAGAAAAAGGTCTATATATTTGTCCTAGAACATAAAAACAAATGACAGTCGGCATAATTGAGTTTTTTTCTTTATACTTTATTTTACGGGTACTTAATAGGCATCGATTTTTATTATAGGGGTGTAAATTAAATGAGTCTAAACAGACAGAATACTTTAGTATTCAAACTTATTTGACAAGTTTAAATTTTGTTCAACTTATTTACTTCTTGAGTCGAGTTTGAACAAATTTTTATCGAGTTGAATTCAAGTAGTTTGAAATTTTTATATCTACACTTCACTTATATGCTAATCGAGCCAAGCTCGAACCAAACTTGAAAGTTCATCAAATACAAATTACTGTTTAAGCTTAGTTTGATTAACTGCGAACAAACTCTTACCAAATTAAACTCTATTCAAGTATCGAGTAATTTTTACTCGTCTTTCAGTCTTATCAGTTAAGAAGGTGCTAAGTAGTATTAGTTTCTTCAAATTAAATGAAGTAAAAATTAAATTAAAAATGTGTAAATTTTATTTATTTTCAATTCAATAAAAATAAAAATTGCAAATGTGTTAATGAATTTATGTAATAGATTAAGTATATCAAGTAAAAACGCATTTAAATGTTTCTTTTATCATAGTGCTCCTGTTTCTCATGATAATTTCCCTTGGAGAAAGGGGTCGGACTTTGCATCTCTTAATTCCGAGAATGGATAGTTAAAACTTTTAGTTCACAGGGTCCCATGTGAATCATTAATCTTTTGTATGTCCCCTTGGATGATTGCTGCACTTGCAGAATCTTCTGCACAAATATACAATTGCTCACCCAGTGCGAAGGTTATTTTAGCTTACAAAATAGAGAGTGTGTTCTGCTTTTGCAATGGTAAATAAATTAATGCAGGAGGTTAATAATTTGAGAAAGAATAAATGATACATACTGCTATTGAAAGGCACATGCACGTCAATGCAATGCATTTTTTTTAATCAAACTACTGCTAGGAACACATTTGACTATCATTCTGCATAAAGAGAAAATCTTAATCGTGCATAACAAATTGAAAAATATACCATAGCAATTTTACAAATGTAAGGTAAAAAAGTGATTGAAAAATATATTCATGAAAAATATAATTTTTTTTTGGGAGAAAACTACAATCCAAACAAGACTTAAGAAAACACAAAAAGTTGATTTCATTATAAATTATATTATGGTATTTTTTTTTATTTTAATTTTGGGCATAAAGTGGTGTTTTTCTTGATAAATGCCATATATGCGACTAAAAGCGTTTTTCAAAAATCAATAAGTAGGATTATATATATATATATATATTTTTTTTTGACACAGGGGTGTTCGGGTCAATAAGTAGGATTATATGTGTTTAACAATTGAAATGTTTGGGTGTATGTTTAATTTCCTCCAAATTTTGTGGACTAGAATCGCCCGTACCCTAAAGGGTACATTTGGGACCAAAATTACAACTCCCCCCCCCCCCCCCCCCCCCGCCTTTTTTTTTTAACATGTACAAATTGGTCATCCAGCCTAAGACAGGATTTATGGTGGGAGGAAAAATGCCTAAGAGGGTAGGCAGGAGCAGGACACTGGAATCTAACGCAAAATCAGTCAGACAAGTTATTGAATGCCATGCACGATCTTAGGCCGTGCGAGAGGAGTGGGTCCATTTCCCTCGTTAAGTCCCCATTCAACAGCCCCTCAAAATACAACTGCATCTTATGGAAATGAAAACTTTCTAGGCTCTGGTTTCACTTTTGTCAGATTTCATTATCCAGCTCACCTCACCTCTGTTGTCACTTCTCTCTGTACTAGCGGCAGCAAGCTGCTGCTGCTGCCCTGCGCATCCCATGTACTCGCGCCTACTTCTCTTCATCTTTAAACCAAACAACTTTTTACGTATGTTACCATTATTAGGAATGAGGACTGAGTCCAAGTTCTAATGTACACCATCTTAGAGCTTTTTTTTTTTTAGGCAACAAAAATGACCAGGCATCTCTTGATTGATGAAAAAAAAAGAAAAAGAAAAAGGGAGAAGAAGAAAGAGAACTTGTAGCACCTACTGACTGACCAAAACTCAAAAAGATTCCTTCCCAATTTATCCTAAAATTTTCCTACTCAAATTGGAGGAATTCGTTACTTGTTGTTGGGTATTGAATTTAGGCCCATCAATTTTGGTTAGAAAGCCCAAAAGAGATGCATCGATCTATTGCATGAATAAATCTCGGTTGTGTATATAATATATATATATACTCACCGTCACCGGTTGAGTAGAGAAGCAAAGACCTTGGCGGGGGAGAGAGAGCGAAAGCGAATCATTTCTTCTATCTTTGATCTAAAGTGAAGACTAAATCGATGTGGAGCTTTTCAAAAGAGAGAACATGAACAAGTTCTAGATTGTGAGGCAACTATATTGTTTGGATTGCTTCATATTTCCCCAATTTTATTTGCTTACATCATCTTTACAATTTCCAATACACCTTTTTATCTTCCCAATATCTTTTTATCTCACATACATCACATCACAAAAAAGTGCTACAGTAAAAATATTCCAAATAACTTACAATCCAAACAGACGATGAGAAAGATGGCCTCCGGACGTGAAGTAATCCAATCAATAATTTGCTTTGAACAAGTTCTAGATTTAAGGGGCCGGTGTCAATAAGATCATCCAACTAATCTGCGATTGGAAATGTCCCCACAGCAAATAAAAAATATTTTATCACACAATGCACCGAATATGTGCAAAATTACTTATTCAAGTTTTCTACGTCTTTGAGAAGCACAAATTGGTAATGTCAATGGTACAAGTTTTATTTATGTATATGAATTGAATCTCTGTAAATATATTAATTAATTAAATGTCCCCAAGTAAGTTAAGCATTTTTCTCTGGTTCTTGAAGGTTTTCAAAATCGATTTTTAGGGCCTACAACCAGGAGCTTAATTTTATGTTTCTCAAACCAAAAGATGTTTGAAGCCATTGTATATGGTTTGTTTTTAGTATCTCCTTGTAGCTTACTTGAAGGTGAAAAGTAATCTTATTGAAACGCTTATAGTATATCAGTCTGCATTTTTTCCCTCCTCATTTGTTAAAAAAAGGATGTCACATTGTTGCTCTTGGACTAGGGTTTGCTTTCAACGATCGTAGTTAGATACATCTAATCAACTACTATATATGTTGCATATTATCCTATCACGCATGAGATATACAGATTTCTGTACTCATTAGGTTTAAACTAAACTTGGGAGTTGGGATAGTTGATTGATTAGGATGTTTTGTGCTTCGCTCAAAACTTACGTATTGTGCCCTCAAAATCTTGATTAACTGCATGTGAGGATATAGATCAATTAAGAGAGCCAAACATGCACTTACGTGTCAGCTATTATGTTGACACATTCTTCTTGCATTTAGTAAATCACGGCAAACTCTTCCCGAATCAAGTAAATAAATCACAACAAAATCTTCTTGCATCAAGTAGCAACAAAATCTTCTTGCATAACCCAGAAAAGATACCAAAAAAAAAAAGAAGAAAAGTTAGCAGTTACTTTGTGACTCCCAATAACAAAATTAATTAACTCTACTTTATGCCTTTCTTTCTTCCTCATTTCCCCCTTTTTCAAGTTATTTGAGTCACTGTATTTCTCTTCTATTAATGTCTAGTTCATGATTCTTTGTGCCAAAAGATTCTTTTACTTGTCAAAAAAAGATTTCATCCCCACGTTTTTCATATATGTAATTCTGACCAAGACTATATGAAATTTGTCTTACCTCGGTGTTGAAACAATTCCTTCTCCAAAATCAGTGAATTGCTCGTCCCAACGGCAAATTACTGACAAAGCATGTTGTCACACAATCATTCCTGCTGTAGCATGGATTACGAATAGTAGTACTGTTATAATAGTTTTCCATAATTCAGAATTAAACAAGGTCGAGCATATCTTGAGGCTTTCCACTTCTTGTTTCAATTTAATTGTTTCCCTTCCGGAATTTGGCTCAAAAACCACCTGAAATTGCACTTTAAGATGTAACCTCCCAAGGTTGGGAAAAAAAAAATGCTTCTTGTGAAATGTAGTTCAATATTTTTCTTTGATTTAGTCAGCATTCCATGGAATTTCTTGAAGCCCACAAACCAACACCAAAATAGTAAAAAAAAAAAAAAAAAAAAGGAAAACAAGAAGCTGTGCTGTGCAGTGACAAAATATAAACTAGAAAAGAAAACATGACTTATATTGCAAGCTTGCAAATTACAATTGATCATCACACTATCGGCAATACATATATATAATGCGGAAAATTCAGAGAGAGGGACTTTAACAATCCAGATATGAAGCCAAACAATCACACAGTTTTATTACTAATTAATTATACATAGGAAACACACATCCTTCATCCTGATTCAAGCATGCGAGGTTGCACTAGTTGGCGAGGCCAGGAATAAGTCGGAATCCTGAAGGAATCAAGTTTGCGATGTTGAGAAGTCCCAGAACGGTGTCTCCCACGTATTTGAGCGGTGATTGCAGGCCTCCGACGGAAGGCAGGTTGACGTTGCATGTTGAGAGTGGAGTCTTCACAGCCACGCTGCAATTGGTTGTTAAAGAAGAAAGTAACATTTGAAGAGGATCCAAAACAAAACCAAACACTCCTGCGCTGTTCGTTGTTGTAGTAGACACCACATCTCCATTTCCGCACTGCAATTGCACTAATGCATCTGTCCAGAACCGAAAAAAAAAAAGAAAAAGAAAAGTAGTGACATTTATGCATGCATGGTTTAGTATTGGGTAGCGTGAAACTAAACCACTAGGAAACCATGTGTTTCTCCTCTGAACTAACAAGGCAAAACTTACTCGAAAAAACGGGGGTAGCGGTGCCATTGATGCCAATGTTGCCATCAAGAGTGCAGAATACAATGCCTTTGACATTAATAGAACCAAGGAGGCCACTGATGAGTCCTCCTAATTGGGCTTCTGCAATTGGGATTGCCATTATAGCAACCGCCAGGGAAATGAAGAGAATGGACCTTATAGCCATGGTTGGTATGTAGATTGCAAAGAGGTTTCTAGTAGGAATCTGTGGTTTGGCTGGTGGGATGACAAGCGCTATGCAAAGTGGCCAATTTATAGGAGGGAGGAACCATGTTATTGCAAAAAATGCATGGCCGTAATTTCATATGGCTGATACTTGTCAAAATGAAGATGGAGTAGAGAATTTGTATCACTTGCATTTGAAGTCAAAAAGAACAATTGTTTCCTTTTGCCTTCATTCTTGAACAGTCATATTCACGATAGAATGTAAGTTAATCATCGCCATGCATGTCACCTTCGTGGTCTTCACCCTATGAGACTTCTAATAGGGTCCTAAGCTTCAATGGCATGCGTCTCTTGGCATGTTATGATGAAAAGTGCACTTTCAACCCCAGAAAGCAAATTAATCATATGTAGATGGTCCAAGTTGCTGCAATTGGGAGAAGCAAGAGCAAAACACTTCCTACTTTGCTCTTTGAAAATCTTTGAATTGATTTCACCCTTGCAACAGTGACAGTGCTTAGTTTTGAGATTGGGCTGTGTTACATCACCACTTGCATCTATATTACCTAAGAGAATTTGGTAAATATAGTATAAGATTGTAGGAGAAACGAAGAAAGTTGAAGTTAAGGTGGTCCTTTTGGAATCCTGCGTTCTTACCCTGTGATCAGGCAACATAGACAAGACAAGACTGATGCTGTTTTGCGACGATTTTGTGGCTTTCACAATTCCAGGTGGTCCTACGAATATGCATCAAAGAACTTACATCATGTAATTTTGATCTCCAAACAAAAGAAGGGACAAATTTACAATCTTCAATATGGTGTAACCTATACATGTGCAAATTGGAGGGTAGGCAACTTTGTCACTGTTGATATATGATGAGAGTATCTGTTTCGTAAATGGGAAGTTCGAAACAAGAAGTGCATAATAAGGTGGAAGTTGCCCGACTAATGAATGAGTCATGGGCTCATTCACCCTTTTACTTGCAAATCCAATAACTTCAGGGGAAAAAGATGAGGAAAGAATTTAACAGCATCGAAAGACCATTCAAGAAATGCATAGACAATTTGGTTGAACACTACAAATCATTGTAGTAGTCTTCTATGGCTCATCTCTGGAAACAAACCTGCTCGTTTTCAAGATTTTGCCCAGCCGTATAATTAAAAAGCAATTCTTCGTCTGGTCAGTATGTCACTCACCTAAAAAAATGCATTAAACTATATAGGGATACCAAGTCTAGAAAGGGCTTTCAGAAAAAGAAAGCATGCCTTGAAGTTTCTTTCTTTCTTTTTTTTGTACCATTACTCTCTAGGCTGTAGTTGCTTTAATACAACATTCTACTCTCTGGGCTCCCTCCGTAGCCTTTATTGTACGTTGAGGGGTACCTTTGTTACATGGAAGTAATTGGTCGAAAGCTTATGCCGAGGGCTCGAAGGAACACCAGTAGCAATAAGTGACGAAAATTAAAAGATAGAGACGACTGTTACGAGCCCTAATTCAGAAATACGCAAAGTTGGGTATCGAGTCTGAGATGTGGGAATTAATCTTTTTTTTTTTTTTTCGATACGATAGAATTCCTATAGCCTAAGCTAGTATATTCTAGGGAGAGGGGGAGGGGACTCGATGGGAGTAGAAACTCCATCGAAGTTGGTCAATGAAGACCGTCACATAATGTGACATCGAAGTTGGGAATTAATCAACATATCAAAAAGCTTTTACCATGTCATATCATATCATTATTGGCACTCATATCCCATCAACACGCTGACGACACAGACCACCGGTCAAATAGGGGAGGTATGATACAAACAGCAGCATTGTTGGCTTTAGATATCGAGGCTCCTCCCAAAATGTTGGTTTCTTATACGTAACAATATCCAATCATCAACGCAACAACTAATAAAGAATTAGATAAGGTACAGACTCTTGCACAAAGATAAAAAGTGGCCGAAACAGCACAGAACAATAATCAAGTATCCAAAATTCTGAAACATTTTCTTTTCTCCGCCAACGAACAAAAACTGTTCCCTGCTGCAGTTGCCTGCCCTCCCACATCTAATCCGTAGTTTTCTCAACTGTTTCAGTTGCTTTCTTCTTTCCTTTGTAAGTGGTTGTTCGTCTAATTCACTCAGACAGGGCAGGGTGGGACGTCCAGAGTTATACCAGCCTGAATTTGGCCCCAGCCAATAAGACGCCAGTGCTTCTCAATTCTGCGACTGAGTGCAATTTTCTCCCCTTTACTGGTGCAGACAGGAGATGTGAGTTGTAATTTTGCAAATACGTTCCTCACAGCAACAACACGAGCCCCTGTTGACATAGACCCTATGTTCAACATAAGGATCTCTCCCTTGGCTAGCTTTGAGACTCTACCCTGTCTCTCAGTATCCTTTGTCCGGACGCCTAAAAGCCGCCGGAGCAGAAAGAAGTTTACCTGCAACAAATCAATTACATTAAGGCGATCAATAAAAGCACCATGGCAAATCAATTAAAGGGAAAGCAACACGGGAAGAATTTTGCAGCAGGAGGCACTAAATCAACCGACAGAAACATTAGCTACAACATTAAATAAAGCCTCTCGAAAACGTTCCAAGTATTAAACTGCATTACGTTCTCTTCTCAAGCAAATTCTTACCTCCAGTTCAACAAAAACTTCAGGCAACGACCCAACTTCCCCAAGAACCTGACCCACCAATCGATCAGCACGAGTCAATGTAGGGTCCATAGTGGTTCCAACTCCAATAAGGCCTCCTGGCACTGCAAACTGAAGTTCATTTTGTTCGGCAAACAATGACACTATTCTGGAATATATTGGGGTACACTTGATGTTGCCATTCTCATCCTTTACAACAATACCAGGACGAACCTCAATGTATTGGTTTACTTTCAACACACCCTGCATGCAGAAATCAATAAATTCTTAACATCTTTACTGAGCATTTATGGTTTGTATGTCATACATGCCTACTAAAATGCTTACTGAAAAGTAAGAAATACCTTCAAGATACTGCCACCAGCGACACCACCTTTAATCTCATCAACTTCAAAACCAGGCTTATTGACATCAAAAGATCGAATAACAATCATATTTGGCGGTGAAATGAAGTTCCTTTCTGGAATAGGAATCTTCTTTACTATATATTCAGCCACAACATCGATATTGTACTTCAACTGTGCAGAAATTGGTATGACTGGCGCGCCATCTGCAACAGTTCCCTGAGAGAGAAATTGAAAGTATTTAGTGTTAACAGAGCATTAACGCAAGTCTATTACATGTAATTGCAAACAAGGTGAATAAACGTCTTTCACCTGTATAAATTTCTGAATGGCTTCATGCTGGTTGATGGCTATATTTTCCTGGACAAGATCAACCTTGTTTTGAAGAATAATTATATGCTGGAGCCGCATAATTTCAACAGCAGCTAAATGCTCAGAAGTCTGAGGTTGTGGACAACTTTCATTCGCGGCTATAAGAAGTAACGCCCCATCCATGATAGCTGCTCCATTAAGCATTGTAGCCATGAGAATATCATGACCCTAAAATAATTCAAGAAAACAAACAAAAGATCTCATTAAGAGAAGCATGAAATTCAACCATAAAGTAAAGTTATCGCCCAGAAGATTAGCATATTTCACGAAGTATAAAAAGAATAGTAAATCATCTGGGATTACAAACAAAAGCAACAGGAAAGTGAATTTGTCTTTCATCATAAGAGGAGGCTGTTCGATGCTAAGGACTTCAACAGATGCTACTGGCCAAAAGTGGAGGCACCAATTAACAAAAATTCAAAAGTAACCAAAAAAAATTGGACTGGACTCTCACTTAATGCATAAGCAGCATTGAACCCAGTATGTACACCTGTGTAGCAGTAACCTTAAAAATTAGTGAAGACCCAATAGACAAATCAAGTGGACATACTATGATATCAGTGAATATATATGCCATTGCGCGATTATGTCTAGCATAAAGTATAGAGATCTTAGGAAAAGGAACACAGATGTAATTACAAATCCTATTAATCAAGGAGACATCTGAAAGCAGCTTCAAAATATACAAAATCCTTACAGGGCAATCAACAAAAGAGACGTGTCTCAACAATTTCATCCTGCAGTTCTCAAAACCAGGAACGTCACACATGGGACTATCTTCTTTTCCACTTCCATAAGCCCTGAAGAAAATGTGAACATGAGAAATGCAACTTGAAATGGATAACGATAACTACAACGCCCTGTAGACAACAACTTACTTATAGCACATGGGTCGAGGGCATTTATCATCCTCACATTTATATATCTTGGCATTGGCATAACCAAGCTTTATAGTAATATTACGCTCCAGCTCATTTTTAAAACGAACAGTCTGCAGAATCAAACAAGACAACACGATAAAGAGCTGTATAACAGCTACTGATCAGACAACAAGATACTCACAAAAGGAAAAATAAAATAAAGAATAGACTTTTAAACTGAAATAAGCTCCTAAAACACAAATGCACCAAAAAGTAGCATCTACACTCAAAATTGTTATGTATGAAGAGATGTGCCTTTCATACAAAAACCACAAAACAAACCCTCAGTACTCTGTTGGCCACAAGATAATCTGAATTCAACTCTGAAGAGGTTGTCTTTCCAAGAATACTCTCACAACTCATTAACACACCACCTCACATTATGAGAGATTTAGCACCCAAGAAAAAGTGTGATTGCTTCGGCATGAAAACAAAATAAATCTAAAGCCCCTGAGAAGAATGCGATCTAGACCAGTTTCACTTTATTTTCTTACATATCAATAGAGAATTAAAATTACACTACAGGCAAACTTTCCTGTAAACTACAACTTCTTAACCGGAGGATACAATCTCTAAGCAAGTTTTCAGGTAACAGCCCAAACTTAAAAAGACAGTGAAATGAAATAACCACCGTACTTGGACACCAGATATGGCTTTCACAACAGTTGACTTGCCATGTGCCACATGACCAATAGTGCCTGAGGAAAACACAAAACGCAAAATTAACAAGTGAGTGGAGTCTTCATAGAGAGACTGAAAATATCAATCAAGCACACATAATCACATGTATGTTGGATGAGCATTTATGAATTAGACGAACATCAACGCACCAATATTTATCGTAGCCTGGCGGGAAATAACTTCAGGTGAGAGTGGATGTAGTTTTGTTACATCCAGCTTGCTTAGATCCTGCTCCATTAAACCTTTTCGAGACATTTTTCTCAATCTTCAGTAACTTTGTAATTTACAAGAACAAATTCCAAATTCAGCGAGAGGGCAGCAGGTCACCACACAAAGCAATTCAACCTGCATCAAACAAAAGCCAATCAATTAGCTAGCAGATCAATGACATCCCTAGCATAGACTTCCATTACAGACCAGACATGCGTGCTATTTCTTTTTTCCAAGGAAGACCCAAATAACCAAGTTACAAGGTTTCAAAAAACTGCATGACAAAAATAAGTACCAAATCATGGCTTCACCAACAATAGATTCTCCCAGCTTACATGAATCAGAAAGAATTTTAGTGGATGCTAATGTCCAAACCAGCATTAAGCTAAGAAAACTTTCACTTTTCACTTGCTTTGAGGGATTCACAAACAAGGCCAGTAAGTGCCCAAAATAAGGTACTTAAAAATCTGGAATATTCTTGATTACTTCAAAGATGCATAACAATGCTTCCTCAAAGATATGCATTACTATTACTTCTTGTTCATGAGCTAATATCTTCCTTAAACTGAAAGTCAGATCTATATTTTCCAAAATCATCGAACATTCAGTAAGTGCATCAATACATATCCTATTTTGCTCCACCTCTGCATTAAAACACTCACTCCAATTCACATGCTCTTCTCGATGGACCAAATTTTATTAATATAGGTAATATCCAATGCCTCATGCTAAATATAGAAAATTAGTCTTCTGAAAGAAAGGTTGAATCCAAAGCAACTAAGATTTCCTGAGCTCTAGATTCTTTATTTCTTACACAGAAGATGAATCCTATGCCACAACAGCCAAGCTGCCAGTATCGGAAGTCAAAACTATGCTAAAGCAATGAATTTACAGAAAGGTAACAAAATTGGAGCTTTTTATACTAAATGAGTTTGATACGATTCTGTTAAAGAATCTATACATAGAGCCTTCATGCATACCCCTTCCCTCACGCCCAATTAGTAAATATGTATGGATATATAGTAACCAATTTGAGGCAGCTCAGTATGTCTACCCCACAAAAAGAAATTCTGGCATTGCTCCATAAGAATAGATATTATACTGCAAGCCATGTGAAGATCAATCCAAGAAAGACAAGATAAAAAATCACTAATACCCTAGAGACTCATCCACAGAAACATCTTTCCAAATGCATCGTTTACTGAATACAGCAAAGAACTTCACAGGGAGGAAAAGGTTTCTTTTTTCTCACTTTTTTTTCCTTTCCCATTTTAGTTAGCCCACATAACAAAATCAAATTACTCAGCAAGCAAAAAAATTGATTTTTACATTTATTTTCCCCAAAAATAAGAACCCTAAAATCGAAAAAAGGTACGTTCAAAACCAGACCCAATAAAATCGATAAATTTTCCACCATAGCACTGCTAGGGCTTTGTTCAGAAGAGAATGGGATTGCAGAAAACCCGCAAGAGCTAAAGGCAAATCCCAGATAAACCCACTTTTTTCATCAATTTTAGCAAACAAATTCCTATTTCTACCGTTGAATTCTAGCATACTAACAATAAGATTCAAAATTTCTGTCCTAAAATATCCCAAAGGAAAATGGAAAAAAAAAGAATATGGGAGAAGATGAATGCAATATATGTGTATAAAGTAAATAAATCAGTAAATAGAAAGGCCACTTACCAGAAAATAGGCGATGGAGAAGCTGTAGAGAGAGAAAGAAAGGGGGTGAGACAGACAGCTTGAGAGAGGAGGAGTTGAGAGCCTGAGCGAGAGGCGTATAAGGTTAGGGCTTTAGCTATTGGGGGCATGGGAAAAAATTACGAACAAAAGGCAAGTGGTCAAAGATTCTCAGTAAAAATTAAAAACCAAGGTTTTACTACCCTATACAGAGCTTTTTCTCTGGGTTAAAATGTTGAGGTTAAAATTTGCCAAACATGCAAATATACACATTGCTCTAGATTGTTATTTTCTTTTATTTTGTAAATATCCAAAAAAAATGATATTTGGTTTAATTGAATGATTTTTTATGGATTGGCATCGCTTATAGAACAATGGATAGTTTAGGGAGATGCTATGAGACAAGTGACCAAATAAGAAGTTTTTTTTACCAAATAATTGATGACAATTTTATCACAAGGTTTTTTAAATTATTCTAATGATTTTACAATTGTAGATTTTGGGGATTGACATGAATAATGTTCTCAATTATTTGGAAAACAAAACATGATGGAGTCGTTTATTTTTATTTGCTTCTCTTTTTTTTTCCCCTTCTTGTGAAAGAGGAGATGCAATTCTTATTTGTCCGGTCTTTTATCTACAAACCATTATTAATCTTCAAAAACTACTGATGTAAGATTTTTCAACTTCCAATCACTCACAAATCGTGAAAAAACTTTGGAAGTAATCCAAGTTCTTCTTTCTATAGTTGCTATTCACAAATTTCATATTCTTTAAGCTTTTATTTTCAAATAGAGTTTTGGGTTTGGTTGGTTGAATTGCTGCTTAAGCAATTATTTCAAATAAATTCCACTTTGCATACCAATGTTTTTAAATCCAAACCGGAGAGTGAACCGAAAAATCTTCCGATTCACGGTTCGACCGGTTCGTCCCCGATTCAAAGGTTTAATAATTTTTTATTCATTTTAGTATTAAAAATTCTGAATAAAACTAAAATATTTATTTTAGAAAATAAATACTTAATAAAAACCGATTGTCTATTTATGTAGTGATACGGTTAAGAATATTTTTAATAGGTGTAAATACAAAAATATAATTCCTCATTGTCTATTCTAAAAGTAGGACAACGAACAATCTTCACATTAAAAGTATTCCATATACTTTCATGGATAATATAATACAAGATGACATGCCCAAATTTTTCTAGTCATCAGAATCACCCCGAAAATGGCCTTCAAGAAATTGGTTACCATCCTAAAATCTGAACAAGCGAAGGCATTTCTCAACAATTTGGTCATGGCTGCAATTTTCGCCGGAATTGGTGAAGTTTCTGCTCAACAAAGAGACGAGAAAATGACCGAGAGGGATAACAAGATGTTGTTGGCTTTGAAGGAGCTATCGCTAGCAATTGCAGATGCTGTGAGGCACATACAACAAAGTGAGGAAAGTAGCCGCAACAAGAGAGTTCTGGGAGTAGCTGATGACTTGGAGGCTAAAAAGAGCAAGGTACGTTTTTTTTTCCTTTTATACCTATGATTATCATCCCTTTTTACGGGCTTTGTTACTCAGAAATATCTTAAGCATTATTTGTTTTGTCAGTAATTGCTTGGAAGTCTGTGTTCCTGTTCTTTAGGGAAAAGGTATCACTGCTTAATCCCAGCGATTAATTGTTGGACACCCGCGACTTGTCCATTCAATTCAGAAAAAGCTAGTCTTCAGAATCACCCACAAATGGCGATCAACAAATTGTTTAGGCTTCTAAAATCTGAACAAGGAAAAGGCTTTCTCAACAACTTTGCTGTGGCTGCGATTTTTGCTGGTATTGGTGAACTTGCTTCTCAACGAAAAGAAGAGCGAACGATTGAGAGGGACAACACGATACTAATGGCTCTGAAAGATCTATCTCTGACCACTGCAGATATTGTAAGGCATGTACGGCAAAGTGAGGAAAGGATCCTCAACAAGAACCAGCCACTGAAGATTCTAGGAGGAGCTGATCACTTGGAGGCTCAAAAGAGACTCAAAGTACTCTATTTGATACGTTTTTTTTTTGCTTTTTTTCCCCCCTTTTTGGGTTGTATTCTTTTCCCTTATTTTCCACCCTTTTGGGTTGTATTACCTTAAGTTATGTTTTTACTAAATTTTCATCTCTGGATGATTTTTTTTTTTTTTTTAGAGACATGCCTTTATATGTTAAAAAAATCTTAGGGTTAATATACGGGTGTATAATAAATGGATGAGTGGGGGTAAGGTGGCTTGGTTTGCTATATTTCGGCTAAAAGTTATAATGCTATATTTTGGCTAAAAGTTTAAATATTGCTCGAAAAGGTATTGTATACTTTTATTCAACATTTCTGAGTTTTTCATTCAACATCAATGTTTGATAGGTTAATCCTCATTTTTTTTGCTACATCTAATTGGTCAGTGTTGGTGAAATAAACACTAATTGCTTAATATTGTTAATGTTGCTTAAATAAAGACTAATAGCTTAATGGATTGAAACAACTAAAAGTGTTTTCAATCCATAAGAGCTATTCATGTATTGGATGAACCGTTTCATATAGTTATTCATGTTCTTGTAGTAATAAGTGTTTAATAGAATTGATTTACTTTTAATTTTGTAATACCTATATATAGAGGTACCTTAGCACTTTTTGGGTGTACATTTTTTATTAGTTGGAATAATAAGAACATCATTCTGTAATTTTCTATTTTCTTCTCTAATTTTCTATTTCATCATTCTCTAATTTTCTATTTCCTTCACTAATATTTCAATTCCTATTATAGTAGTTTATTTTATTAATTTTATAACACGTTATCAGCATGAGTCTCTACTTTTGAGCAAAAAAAGTGAAAACGGAGCCTCTACCTTGAGTAAAAGTAAAACAAGAGATTCTGCCGAAATTCTGCTCGTGTTTTTCCGTCAACTTCTGTCTACTTATTGAGAAATGGATGCCAAATATTTGGGATTAAATAATGGTGATGATGACATTTGTCTCATTAATAGTGTTACTACGCACACTATATTGAAAAATAAAAAATATTTTTCTTTTTTGAAAATGAGAGAGACAAATGTTAATACCATCAGTGGTAGTGCAAAATTGATTGAAGGTTCCGGAAGAGCCATTCTATTTCTTCTTGAAGGGACTAAAATTGTCATAAATAATACACTACTTTCTCTCAAGTTTCGGAGAAATTTAGTGAGTTTTAAAAATATCTGCGAAAATGGATATCATATCGAGACAATGACTAAGACAAATGGAGAATTTTTATTAATCACAAATATCATTTTTAGGTAGAAATATGTAGTAGAAAAATTACCTTCTTTTTCTTCTGATTTATATTATGCACAAATTAGTGCAGTTGAAATTTATCACCCAATAGATTAGAAGTCTACTCATCCCAATGATTTTATGATTTGGCATGATCGTCTCGGATATTCTGAATCTATAATAATGGGACGAATAATCGAGAATTCACATGGTCACTTATTAAAAAATCAAAAGATATTAAAAGCAAATGAATTCTTCTGTGTTGTTTGTTCCCAAGAAAAATTAATTATTAGACCATCGCCAGTTAAAGTTGGGACTGAATTTTCTATATTTCTAGAACGAATTCATGGTGATATATGTGAATTTATAGATTCATCATGTGGATCATTTTGATATTTTATGGTGCTAAATGATGCATCAATTAGATAGTCACATGTATATTTATTATCAACTCGCAACCTGACGTTTGCGTGATTGCTTACTCAAATAATTAAGTTGCGAGTATAATTACAGATTATCCAATAAAAAAAATTAGTCTAGATAATGTTGGCGAATATTCATCACATGTTTTTGACGATTATTGTATGTTCATTGGAATAACTGTTGAACATCCTGTAACTTATATTCATACACAAAATGGTCTAGTCGAATCATTTATTAAACAGTTACAATTAATTGATAGATTATTGTTGATGAGGTCTAAACTTCTTTCATCTGTTTGGTACATACTATATTACATGTAGCAACACTTAAGAATTAGGCCGACAAGTTATTATATTTATTCATCCCTATAATTAACTTTTGGTTATGAGTCCAATATTTTTAATTTACAAATATTTGATTGTGCGGTTTATGTTCCAATTGTACAATTCCAACGTTGTAAATTGGGCCCTTAAAGATGGAAATATACGTCGGGTATGAATCACCTTCAATTATTAAGTAAATGGAACCATTGATAGGTGATTTATTTATTGCGATATTTGCAGATTACCATTTTGATGAATCACATTTTTCGACATTAGGAAAAAATAAAAATCAACCGAAAAAAGAAAATCACTTGGAAAATATCATTGAATTTCTTTGATTCTTGTATTAAAGAATGTGAATTAGAAAATCAAAGGATTATACATTTGTAAAAAATGGTAAATCAATTACCGGATGCATTTAATGATTCCAAAAAAGTTACTAAATCACATATTTCTGTTGAAAATGTTTCGATTAAAATTAATGTCCCTCAATGACAAATTATAAGTGCTAATGAGTTTCAAGTGCGCTTGAAGTGTGGGAGATCTCTTGGTTCTAAAGATAAAAATTTTTGAAAGAAAAGATGAGTAGATAAATTAACAATTAGTGACAAAATTCAACCTCCTGAAGAGGTCACTCATAAAGAGCCAATTCTTGAAGAGAATAAAATTATAAAAAATTCAATAAATTTTGTCATTTCAAGAAAAAATTGGAACCGAAAAGAAATAATTGTTGATAATATTTTTGCATATAATATAGCACTTGATATTGTGGCAAAGGACGAGAATCATGAGTCTAGATCGATTGATGAATATCGACGTAGAAATGATTGGCCAAAATGAAAAAATGCGATCCAATTTGAATTGGATTCATTAGTTAAAAAAAATTTTTTGGACCTGTAGTACAAACACCTGAAGGTATAAAGTCAGTAGAATATAAGTGGATATTTGTGAGAAAAAAAATGAGAAAAATGAAATTGTGAGGTACAAAGCATGATTTGTAACTCAAGAATTTTCACAAAGGCTTGGATTTAATTATGATGAACATATATTATCTGTAGTGGATGCTATCACATTTAGATATCTTATGAGTTTTGAAGTGCATAAAAAACTAGATATGTGTCTAATGAACGTCATTACTGCATATTTATATGAAAATATTGAAAATAATATTTATATGAGAATCTCCGAAGGATTCAACGTACGTGAAGCATGCAAATCAAATTCTAAAAATATTTATTCAAATCAAATTTTGTGATAATTGTTGTATATATTGATGATATAAATCTTATTGAAAAGACAAAATTATGTCTTGGTTCATAAATTGAGTATTTGAAAGGAGAAATTTTTGTCCACCAAACTACTTATACTCGAAAAGTATTAAAGTTATTTTATATGGATAAGATACATACATTAAGTACCCCAATGATCGTCAGATTATTAGATTCTATTAAGGATCCTTTTAGACTTTATCCTTTTAGACCATAAGAGAAAGATGAAGAGACATTTGGTCCTGAAATATCATATCTTAGTGCATTTGGTGCACTAGTGTATCTTACTAATTGTATAAGACCTGATATATCATTTGCGTTGAATTTATTAGCAAGATTTAGTTTCTCACCCACAAGATGACATTGGAATGGTATTAAACATATTTTTCGCTATTTCCAAGGAACAATTGATTTTGATTTATTTTATTCAAATAAATCCAAACTTGAATTGTTTGATTATATTGATGTTGAGTATTTATCTAACCCGCATAAAACAAGATCTAGACTGGTTATCCATTTATATATGGAGGTATAATCATTTATTGGTGATCTACAAAGCAATTATTAGCCGTCACTTTATCGAATCATACTAAAATAATAGCAATTCATGAGACTAGTCGAAAATGTGTTTGGTTAAAATCAATGACCCACTACATCCGGAAGAGTTGTGGGTTATCTTTCGAAAAAGAAAATCCTCCAACTATATTATATGAAAATAATGCAGCTTGTATCGTTCAATTGAAAGGAAGATATATTAAAAGAGATAGGACGAAACATATTTTACCAAAATTCTTTTTTTACTCATGATTTGCAAAAGAATGATGGAACTGATGTACAACAAATTCGATCAGATAATAATTTGACAGATTTATTTACCAAAATATTGCCGATTGCAACATTTGAGAAATTGGTAAAGAATATTGGAATGCGATGATTAAAAGATCTTAAATGATGTTTGTATTAGGGGGAGAAATTAATACACATGAATAGTGTACTCTTTTTTCTTCATTAGGATTTTTGTCCCATTAAATTTTTTCTTAATAAGATTTTATCGAGATATATTCTCTGTATAATGGACATCCAAGGGGGAGTGTTATGAAACAACTAAAAGTGTGGACGTTCATTTGTATTCTTAAGAGAATTAATTCATAATTCATTGATTCCAAGAGAATTAATTCATAATTCATCACTATATTATGTAAAGGAATTACATTGGATGAACGGTTTCAATCCATAAGAACTATTCATGTATTAGATGAACCGTTTCATATAGCTATTCATGTTCTTATAGTAATGAGTGTTTAATAGAATTGATATATCTTTAATTTTGCAGTACCTATATATAGAGGTACCTTGACACTTCTTGGGTGTACTTTTTTGATTAGTTGGAAGTTGGAACAATAAGAACATCATTCTCTAATTCTCTATTTCCTTCTCTAATATTTCAATTTCTATTATAATAGTTTATTTTATTAGTTTTATAACACTTAATGTGTTGATGGTGACGTGGGCTTTATGATAGTATTAGTACTTTATCTTTCATAAATGCAGGCTCTTGCAAAAAGCTTGTTGGCGGCGAGACCATTCCTAAAGCAAGCCTCGACAGGGTTAGGACCTTTTTTAGTTTCAGTCAATGATTTTGGGTTCATAGTATTTTAATCGTTTCTCCTTTTACTTGATTAATTGAGCTTTGAATTTTTTTTTCCGTTAGTTAGATTCTCCCATCCTATGGTGTGGAGAAATTCACCCCACAAGTGGGGGATTCCTTTGATTCCAATAAGTACCGCATAGATCACTTTGTGATCAGAGCCAATCATAACCCTAACATGATTGTTCATGTGAATCAGGTATATAATAGGTTATCAAACTGATTAGATTAGAAACACTCCATATAGGCGAGATAGTTATCCTTTTGTCTTTATGGAAGGAAAGTTATCCTTTTCTACCTCTCTTCCCTTCTATAGTTAGCATTTTATTTTGCTTTTGGTTCATATTCTGAAACTATTGTGTTGTTTTTTATTAGGCTGGCTACCTATTTGAAGGCGAGGTTATCAGGAGACTGGTTATGATGTAATTTTTTACTAGTAAATGATTGGTAATGACTACAGGTCTTTTTGTGTTGCTTATGATATGACTTTTCAGATGTTTTGGGTTTGGTTGGTTGAATTGCTGCTTAAGCAATTATGCTGATGATTAAATACTCTTGTGGCTGAAAATGTGTATGTGAATTTGGGTGGAAGACAATCAGAAAGAAATAGATAGCTTTCTTGAGCCTACTGACCATTCTTTTCTTTTCTTTTTTTTTTTGGGCCTACTGGCTGCTTGCACTATTGTGCTCATAACCCAGTTTGCTGATCAAACTCATGATCTGCACTAGCTGATGGGCACCAAACAAACTAACAGATTCTAGTTTACTGCTGCTGATGATCAAGAAATGTTTAACTTGAACCATCCAGGCTAGGATAGGAATGGCTTGTATGCTGCTATGTTTTTATCCTGATTTCGCATGACCGTAGTGTAAACATAGACAATGCAGTTCTAGGCAATTGTTATAATTAGACACCATGATGAGGTCTCTTATTAATTGCAAAAAATTCCAACATATGAGAGTAAAACAGTAGCCTGAGAGTAAATGACGGCATGGAGAATGATTCTGGCAACTGAGCAAAGCCAATTATCAATGTGATGATAGAAATTTCGAAAGTTGCAAGGACCTCTACCAAAATCGGAGCAAACAGCAGAAATTAATCGCCATTTGATATCATTAGATATTTCCATTTCTATTCGATATAATCAAATATTTCCAGAAAATTGAGTGCAAGAGAACATCGAAATTATAAAAACCCTAAAGAACAAGAAAAAAAGATTATCTGCAGAACTGCAACTGCCCAACTATAATCTCGTTTGGAAAACAAACAAAGCGAAGCATTTGCCAACTAGGAAACATTTGTTTGGCACTACTATGAGATGGTTGCTCGTGCATTTCATCTCTGTCCACAGGTGTTAATTAATCATTCAACGCCATTATTGCCTTGTCAACTCAGATTATGATATCCTAAGCTTAGATTACACCACGAGCAATGGCTAATAACAAATGTTCAACCTTGTGATATCATGTAGTATAACTCGAGTTTTGATCTTATGAATTAGCTATATAACTAGCTACAATTAAGGTCATTAATGGTATTACAACTATTGCTTCATTACTCATCTATGGGAAGTTGATGGATGATGGTTAGCTCAAGAGGATGCAGGAGCTAACTGGCCTTAGTGGATGAATCAACTTTAATTCAAATTGCACTTCTTAATCGTTGAATCTCATCAATCCCACACAAATTTTCGAGCATTACTTAACTTACCCGCAATCACTTTCTAGTCTTATATTTTCGAAGTGTGAATAGCTACTTCTAGTTTTGAATGATCACAAAACTATTAAAAACATTACAAACGACATGTATTATTATATAATTGTATTGAAGCATCAACTTTGAATTTGAGATTGTTGGCCATTCGTCGGAAGGCGGCACTGTAGCCCTCCTTATATCCTCCGAGAATAGAAATAATTGAATAGTCCTTAATCACATGATGCTTTTGTACGAGGCATCTTGTGGTATTCTAGGGAAAAATAATTTAGTGAATATTAGTTGAACCGCGTATGCCATGTGACAGGGCAAATTTTTCTGAGTATTGTTGAAAAAAGGAAAGTCCGAAAAATGTGGTTGGCCAAGGGTTTTTTTTTTTTGAAGTCTTTGAAACCACCGAGGCTAAAATTTTTTTCTTTTTTTTAAATACAAGGCCCAACGAGAGGGCTCCTTTTTTGCACAATAGTCCCTACCACCACATGAAGGGATTGATTAGCAAAAAGTACTTGTTTAGAAAAAGATAATTGTAGATAACTGTTTCAGAAACATGGCAGGCCTTCATTAGTTTTTTGTTTGACTTTCGCGAGTACCTGTTCTAACTATCTAAAAAAGTTAAAACTATGGAACATTATCAAAATAAATAAATAAATAATTTAAATTATGCAACTAATTGTATTACTTAGAATTTAGGGTTTAAATGTAAATTGTTCTAATTATGCAACTCATAGTTATTAAACCCAACTCGGTACTCAATCCAAAGAGTTGACCAAGTCACCGGTTCAACTGCGTGTTGCACGATAGGTATATCATATAACATAATAATATATTTCAAATTATAAAAATAGTAAAATTTTTAAGTTGGTGGTTCAATTGATAGTTTTTTTCTCGATTCACCGATTAAACTGTCGGGTCGTTCACTGGTTAACGGATTTATTGCTTAACTGATTTAATTAGCAACCCAACTCGCCCCTATTGCCGGTTCATCGGATTGACTGATTCGACCATTGGGTCAAGTTGAAATTTATAACTATGATGCAACTTTTAAGCATTTAAATTTAAGAAAATGCGATGGATATCTAATTTAAATTGCTAAACAATTACCTTTTACTAATTGCTCCTTGTATATAATGTAAGGGACTATTGTGCAAAAAGGGTCCTTGCATTTCTGAAACGAGGGGGCCTTGAATTTAAGGAAAAAATTTTCAGCCCCTTTTGTTTTGAAAACATGGGGGCCATATGTTCAGAAAAATCCCCTTGACTAGCTACACTTTCCCGACTTTTTTTTTTCAACAATATTTAGAGAATTTTGCCCACATGATATTGTACTAAAACCAATCAAAAGTTACCAAGTAATGTGGTGCACCATTCCTTATCTGGTATTTATGAGACAAGGAATGGTCCGTCGCTATTATTTATTGATGAATAATTCGTATTAGTACACAACTTAGCATGTCATGTGGCATGTGCGATGTACGGAAAACCTTCTCGGCATGCATTTGTGTTGACTAATGAGTAATGAAAGAATCTTGTTTCTCCGAATGTAGAATTCTTGATAATTTTGAAATATTGTGTTTCTCATGCACATATTTCTACCAATTACGTGGCCCCGTTGTTATAGAGTTTTGAAGTATTAATAAAGTATGTTTTTTGCCTTTAAATTTGCATTTGGTGGCACGATTCTTGGTCAAATTTTTACAGAAAGGCTTTATTATATGACAAACAGAAAATTTTAATTCAAGCTCCAAACAAAAAATAGTAATCCTACATGTAGTATAGAAAGCACTTTGGCAAGCTTTTCGTCTGCCTCCCCGTGGCTTTTTTTGTACTTTTTCATGTTATGTAAATCATTGATGGAGCTTGTGGTACAATCTTTAAAGCAGGGGATGTTAGCTTGGGTTACTGATTTACCATTTTCCAAGCTTTTGAAGGTTTTGATCTGTCCACGATGGTTGGCATTTTAGTAATTTTGTTGTCCATGTGAATTTTCTTGTTGAGTCGTGTGGTACAACTCTTGATGGGAGATTCTCAGTTTGATTTACCGATTTAACCTTTTGCAGCTATTTGGAAGTGTAATGGCTCACATAGTTATTCTCCTGGTAGCCATCGGGCCTGTTGATTTTTTTTTTTTTGTCAAAGGTCAACTTCTATATATATTGGGTCTGTTGATGTTGAGTACTTCTTGAATGGTCCTCGTTGATTTTTTAAGATTGTTTTTTTCTTTTTTGGTTCTTTTGGTGTGGTTGTCTTGGAATGGTGGAGTTCTGCAAATGAAGGCAAAAAGAGCTCCTCTTGGATGGATTCCTGACTTTTAAGCAGAGAGAAAACATACTGCATCAGGAGTTCTATTGTTCTCTCTTTGCTTAAAAGTCAGGAATCCATCCAAGAGGAGCTCTTTTTGCCGCCATAACCAGAACTCCACCATTCCAAGACCACCACACCAAAAGAACCAAAAAAGAAAAAAACAATCTTAAAAAATCATCGAGAACCTTTCAAGAAGTACTCAACATACTGCAAAACCACAGTGTAGGCCTTCATGATCAATTCTCAATCACCACCACACAAACTGCTGATTAATTCAAAGATGCATAACAATGCTTCCTTAAAGATATGCATTACTATTACTTCTTGTTTGTGAGCTAATATCTTCCTTAAATTGAAAGTCAGATCTATATTTTTCCTAAATCATCGGACATTCAGTAAGTACATCAATACATATCCTATTTTGCTCCACCTCGGCATAAAATACTCATTCCAATTCACATGCTCTCCTCGATGGACCAAATTTTATTAATATAGGTGATATCCAATGCCTTATGCTAAATATAGAAAATTAGTCTTATGAAAGAAAGGTTGAATCCAAAGCAACTAAGATTTCCTGAGCTCTTGATTCTTTATTTCTTACACAGAAGATGAATCCTATGCCACAACAGCCAAGCTGCCAGTATCGGAAGTCAAAACTATGCTAAAGCAATGAATTTACAGAAAGGTAACAAAATTGGAGCTTTTTATACTAAATGAGTTTGAGACGATCCTGTTAAAGAAACTATACATAAAGCCTTCATGCATAGCCCTTCCCTCACGCCCAATTAGTAAATATGTATGGATATATAGTAACCAATTTGAGGCAGCTCAGTATGTCCACATCACAAAAGAAATTCTGGCATTGCTCCATAAGAATAGATATTATACTGCAAGCCATGTGAAGATCAATCCAAGAAAGACAAGATAAAAAATTACTAATACCCTAGAGACTCATCCATAGAAACATCTTTCCAAATGCATCGTTTACAGAATACTGCAAAGAACTTCACAAGGAGGAAAATGTTTCTTTTTTCCCACTTTTTTTCTTTTCCCATTTTAGTTAGCCCATATAACAAAATCAAATTACTCAACAAGCAAAAAATTGATTTTTACATTTATTTTACCCAAAAATAAGAACCCTAAAATCGAAAAAATGTACGTTCAAAACCGGACCCAATAAAATAGATAAATTTCCCATCGTAGCACTGCTAGGGCTTTGTTCAGAACAGAATGGGATTGCAGAAAACCCAAAGGCAAATCCCATATAAACCCACTTTTTTCATCAATTTTAGCAAACAAATTCCTATTTCTCCCCTTGAATTCTAGCATACTAACAATAAGATTCAAAATTTCTGTCCTAAAATATCCCAAAGGAAAATGGAAAAAAAAGAACATGGGAGAAGATGAATGCAATACATGCATATAAAGTAAATAAATCAGTAAATAGAAAGGGGACTTACCAGAAAATAGGCGATGGAGAAGCTGTAGAGAGAGAAAGTAAGGGGTATGAGACAGACAAAGCTCGAAAGGAGGAGGGGTTGAGAGACTGAGCGAGAGGCATTTAAGGTTAGGGCTTTAGCTATTGGGGGCATAGGAAAAAATTAGGGAATTTTGCCAATTTGGTCCCTAAACATTTTCATTTAAATCAATTTCATCCTTAATGAAATATTTTAACCAATTTAGTTCTTGAACTAGTTTTTTACTTTCAATGCAGGACTTTTCATTACATTTTACTGAATTCGCGTGGACCAACAAGGGTATAATTGTCACACTAGTTTAATAATCTGTAATTAACCGATAAAATAGATTAGAGATCATTACAAAAAAGGGGCAAGCATCTGGGTTTGAAACTATTTCAATGGGGCATCAAGTTCGTGCAGCTACCAACGCTCAAATCAAATCATCATATCTGATTCCAAAGCTTCTCGAGCCTGCTGTTAGCTACGCATTGAATTGTAAAAAAATGTCTTACCATTTGAATGGTGCGTTGGCAACCAATTAATCTGATGGGCGGAGAGAGAGGGGGGTGAAAAACTGGAATGTAGAGGAGCAAGCCGCCACAAGGGGTTCAATAATGTCATTTTTCTCCATTTTGTAACGCATGTGCCTAGTTATCTTATCAGCCATCAAATTGTCATTAATTTGCTGATTAAGATTTGACAGGATACTTGTAAGTTTTACACTAGTAAAGATCATCATGGGTTGTTTTTTGACTGTCATTGACGGGTTCGGCAACTGTATAAGAAGAGCCATCATCACATATTAGTGTCATCTGATGGGTTAAGTAAGAAACGTCTAAATTACTTTGTGTCGAAGTGTTGGTTTTGGTTAAGAACTATGGAAGCCTGAACCTAGACAAGACATTGTGGTAGAATTCTTCTGCATCGAGTTGCAGTTGCAATAAGCCTGCTGAAGGATGGATAATCATCCCCTGAAATTCCAGATGTCTTCTTCCGGTTCCATGTTGCAAACTACCATTCTACCATCATCCTCCTACATGCTTCCCCACAACACACATGTCAAAAAGGCCATGACTAATACATGAACTTCCGTCATCTACTGTGTTGGATAACCTCGACCTAATGGCTAATATTTCCTTCTTTCCACCTATACTACAAATTTGCTTCTGCCTCATTCCACTCCAAACCATGGAATTCAATCCCCAAGAGAAGCAATGCCACCTCTTTAAGTTCAAGCTCCAGTTCTTCTCCTTCGTTCCATTTCTATGCATTCACCTTTCTTCTTCAGCTGTTTTAGCTCCCATTCTCCAGGATCCTTCCACTCGGCTTCACTTTCTATCACTTTACTTGAGAACCCTTTACCAGCAGCCCACAAAACTACTCATTGACCTCATTGCCTCTTTCAGTTGGGTGGAATGCACCTGTAGCAACCCCTCTTCCTGTACGTACTGCTACCACCCGCTTCCCTGCGCTTCTCTTTTTTGCAACTAGCTCAATTCACCTACACTTTCAAACTGTTCTTCTAAACCCACCGATCCCATTTGTTTTGACAGCTTGTGCCATCTTTTCCTCGCAAGACCAAGGAATCGGAAAAGAGTGAGGGTGCAGGCACTAGCTGACATCAAGCTCTCTTCTCTGTGCTTTTCGTGGCCTATTGGGAGTTTTAACTTCTTTGAAGGTAGCACCGGATCTTTTTTTGACTGGACCCAAGCATTCGGACCACTCATTGGAGCTATGGCTGGTTCATATACTTTCAAGTAATTGTCTCTTGAGTAATACGGATTTGAGTGTTGGTAGTTGCACGAACTTGATGCCCAATTGAAATAGTTTCTCCCTTAATGCATCTTACCGGTGCTCCTTTGCAGATAGAATTGAGAAATTGTGATGAGCCCTAATGTCTTCAAACCCAGATGCTTGCCCCTTTTTGTAATGATCTCTAATCTGTTTTGTCGGTTAATTGCAGAATATTAAATCAATGTGACAATTATACCCTTGTTGGTTCACGCGAATTGAGTAAAATGCAGCGAAAAGTCCTACATTGGAAGTAAAAAACTAGTTCATGGACTAAATTAGTTAAAATATTTCTTTGAGGATTAAATTGATTTAAGTGAAAATGATTAAGGACCAAATTGGCGAAATTTCCAAAAAAATTACGAACAAAAGGCAAGTGGTCAAAGATTCTCAGTAAAAATTAAAAACTGATGATTTTACTGCCCTGTAGAGCTTTTTCTCTGGGTTGAAATCTTGAGGTTAATATTTGCTAAACATGCAAATATACACATTGCTCTAGATTGTTATTTTCTTTTATTTTGTAAATATCCACAAAAATTGATATTTGGTTTAATTGAATGATTTTTTATGGATTGGCATCGCTTATAGAACAATAGATAGTTTTGAGAGATGCTATGAGACAAGTGAGCAAATAAGAAGTTTTTTTTGACCCAATAATTGATGACAATTTTATCACAAGTTTTTTTTTTTAAAAATTTATTCTAATGATTCTACAAAGATGTTGGTGATTGACATGAATAATGTTCTCAATTATTTGAAAAAAAATTGCTTGCGGCAATGTTCATCACTAGTGCCACATCACTAGTGCTCCTCCAGCACATATTGAATCGGATACGTTACAAAAGATAGCCTTTTTCTAGGCCTTATAGCCTGGCTTTTCCCGGATGAACCCATATTTTTTTTTCCGTCTCCTTCCACCCTTTAAGAGTTATTCTCTCTAGATCTCAAAATTGTGATGATTTGTGCATTTGGTGGTCTTAATATGGCACAAGAAATGAGTGTGTGTGGGGTTTTTTTTTTTTTGAGAAAGAGAGATAAAAGAAAGGAGGAGAGTGGTGAGGGATCTTTAAGTGAGAAAGGCTCAAACCAAGAGGACTTCGGAGATGGCGGTGTGAAGAGTGGGGAGGTGTAGACTTTTGCATGAAATTTCGCCGTAAGATCGCTGTCCCGCCTCGCGTGACCAATGGTTCTCTGGTTTTCGGCTTTTATTAACGCTTTTCATCTTGATTTATGGTCTGCTTTGCTTTCTTAATTAAATGCCACCTGCTTTTGACTTCAATTACATTTCCTTCAAGCAATGGTAAACATCTTCATTACATTAGTATAATTCACAGATTAGGGACAACCACCTTATCCACTGCCGTAAGAGGACAACATAATTTACATCTTTCCTATAAATTTAAAGTTCCTTAATTCAACAAAATTCTAAAATGGTGAGCTCAAAAGTCATTAGATAATTGGCAATATGCCCCTGAAACACTATAATTTCTTTCTACTCATTTCTGAATGGTACCTCCCCAAACGTAAAATCTCAGTCCCACCACTGAACTGGAACTTGCAACAAGTGTGGATCCAATTAAAACCAATAAACCTACCTCATAGATGACTTCCTTGCCAAACTTTGACCTTAGCAAATTTGCTGCCATCTCACTGCATACATGAATGAGTTTCTGCACCCCAAAAAAATAGGAAGAAAGAAATAAAGAAAAAGCAACAGCAGTAAAAATAAGGTCGGAATCAAAGCGTCCATGGTGAGACAATCAAACAGTCTGAATTTGGTAAATCACAGAAAGACTATACAAATATGAGAAACTAATTGATAGTTTGCTTTCTCATTGGGTCTATGGTTGCAACCGACTACATCAATCAAACAGTCTGAATTTGGTAAATCACAAAAAGGCTATACAAAGGGAAGTACAAAAATATAGGCTAAGAATATAGAATATCAGCAGAATCATGAAGTGTCATGCCAGCTCAGTTTCAAAGCCCACTTTAATGCATATAAATCAATGGTAAACCTAGTGCAGAAGCCTCCTGCCACAAAAGTGCTTCAAGAAGGCTAGGAGAATGTAGCCTTGCATTTGCAAACAGATTCTCTGCTTCTTCCCAGTCTGCTCCAAGAAAAAAACCTTGCTAGTGCCCAAGGTTTGCCTCATCCTTGGCCTACAATGATAAAAAAACAAATCTACGGGATCAAAACATAGATAAAAGTACAGTAAAACATGAACCTCGGCAAGCCCACTACTGATCAACAACTCTCTTCTTCGTGTTAAAGGATCCTTCTTCGCAACCTCATTTATATCTGAATTCTTCCCAGCACTTTTACCTGTATTGGCCTCAACTAAGATCTCACCATTGTCTCTCTTCTCCTCATCACTTGCTTCATTAACCTCAGAAGACTCTTTTTGCTGAGACAAGAAAGAACTTGTTTATGACCTACCTTAATATCATATAAACAGAGCCAAAATACATCCACTAGGTCCAACTAATGCATTTATATGTTGCAAAGTTCTCAACTAGCAAAAAGATCAAGCTAGTTACCTTGGTGTTGAGAGAGGGGATAGACAAACTTAAGGACGTGAGATCATCTGGGCTTAAATAGCGAGAACAATTTGGATGAAGTAACTGCAGAAGCGAATGCCTTCCATTCTGAAACAAAAACAAAGTATGTTTAGGTTATATATATATGCTATTTCACATAAACCTGTTGGATTCAAGATTTACAGATCTCTAAAAGTCCATGAATGAAGAAACATTTATGCATCTGGTGAAAGTAGTCTGAGCTAAAGCATTATCAACACTGTTCATCCAATATGTGAAATAATTTAATGCTGATATTGATGCAGGGAAGAAATAAAGTTTCGAAAAACTCAACTTTAGACCAAAGAAAGGCAGGCCTAAACATAAGAAATTACACAAAGGGAGGGGTTGAAGAATCACATCTTTGGTTAACCAGGAATCCAGCTTAGAAGAGAGTGCGCAAATCACATCTGGAATGAACAAATAAATGTTCATTAACAGCAAATAAGCCACAAGCAATCCTTTTTACTTTAACTAGGATCTTGCAGCAACTCAGTACACATGGTGGTTGCCATGCTAAGCATATTAATATTCTAGTTCTAAGACAGCTAGCTCTTTCCAATTCAAGCTGAGCAGAAGACCTTAACCACAAATTCAGGACTTCTAAATCAAATTTGAAGGTCACTGGATTATGCTTGACACCAAGTCCTAGAAAAAGCCACTCACATTTTCAATTACTAGGCAAGATAACTCATAGGGCATAAACATGACAATTAAGACTACTTGAACTGTTTTGCAGATAAACTCATTCTGGCATCAAGAGAAACCCAGAATAATGAAGAACTTTATGGAAACTGTTGCAGAAGGTCATTACTCAAGTTGCAAATGCCTCTTGAGACAATTTTCTTGTAATTGAACCTTTACTTCTATTACATATGAAAGAAAGCTCACGCTCAACTAAATTTGGGCTTGATTATAACTGCCTGAGAAGTGAGGGCACCAGAAGATTATAACAAGTTTAAACAAGTCCTTTAAATTACAAACCTGATCTAGAACAAGTTCCTTCAGAATGCCCTCAAGTGCCGGATGCACTTCTAAGATGCCACCTAACATCACTGCTTAATAAAAAACTTAGTCGCTAGAAACCAATAGCTATGGAACCAAACTTTGATAAGAGTTTCGTGTCATCAACTGTTGAAAGAATGGAGACAAGAACCTGAAATTTGTAGTAGCACGTTATACTTCCAAACTATCCAATATGAAAGTAGGGTAAATGCACTGAGAAGTCAATAAAGTTCACAACCAAATGGCCTATTAATGAAATGGGTGTTCGACAATCAAAATTTCTTGCTATCTATTATGGTGTAAAATGAATGCAGAAAACCCAAAAACAAATAACCAGGAGATTCTGAGTTCTTGAACTCAAAAAATGCAAATAGCTACAAAACAAAGACAAGTCAATAATAAAATCATACTCACCATACTCCCAAATCTGTCACGAGCAATCTTGTCACACTTTTCTTCCTCTCCTAAAACACACCATCAAAGAAAACAAAAATGAAAAGTAGATTGATCAACAACAGATGACTATACAAAAAGAACAGGGAACTTTTGAGTTTTTCCACAGAAGATAAACAAAAACAAAACTTCTTCAACAAACCTTTGCACTACCATGTTTGATGCATAGCATACCAACCCGGGAACCATCCCTAGCGTGTATCATCCAAACAAGAAGTGGACCTGATAACTGCTGAATTACATCTGCAGCAGATGACTTTAAAATACTTGATTTAGCTATGTAGGATCACAAATAGATGCAACAGTTGTTAATCTTAAAGTCAAGGTCACCTAGCAACAGAGCAATTCACGTCGGAAATACTACCTGATCTGCAACAGTCAGATACTCCATTAGTGTTCTGTGTATAATGGAGTGGTCTAATATTCCTTTCTCCAAAATTGGTTGAAGCACTGAGCTCATGTGACGTACAACAGAAGACCTTTGCAACTGTAGCTGGGAAATTACATCAACTAATCTGACAGGAAAGCATCAAAGTAAACAAGCCCCTATTAGAACTAAAATTCTTTTCAAATTTGGGAGCAATTATATAATTTAATAGCCTCATTAAATCTATTCTTCGAACAACATAATCAATTAGAAAAGAGCAAAACTGGTAATTTGGCAACCCCAGAAGACAGGACAAACCGTGGAGAATCACAACATCCAATGCAATTAACTTGACTCCTTTATTCAAAATTTTGAATTAATCCCTATCCTTACATAAGGAAAGAAAAAGAAAAATATTCACACAATATCTTAGAAATGTTTAGCCCTTAAAAGAACATCTCTCATAAACTTTCAAAAGACTAACAGCTCATATTAAAAAAAGGAACGTATCAGTATCTATGTATTTTTGTATGGATTTATAGCATGAATCGCTAGAATTACTAAGCCAAAAAATATTTACCTGATTTCCTTCATGGAGACAAGATCTTTGAATAACGGCAGTTCGGGAGAGTATAGTTCCATAAGTAGAGTTTGTTTCTGACTTGCATTTCCCACGTTATAGGCATGTTCGGTAACTGCAAAAAATAAAGCACCAGAACATCAGAATTTTCAATACTTCAATGTCATTGTTACATGTCAAGTTGAGGGAGATATGTCAAAGCTTCATCCTCAACTTTTATTGCATAAAAAAAAATCAAATCTGGCATGCATCGGAAATTCAGCTAAGGAACACAGCAAGCTGCACTTCAAATATCATGTTTAAAAGCATGACAAACACCTCTTAGCCTTCTGATCATGTAGAACCACAATTATAATACCATTGCAATTTCAAAATTTTCACTGGTTTTAGCTAGTCAATATATCGATTGTATGTGCCAAAGAAAGAAAAATTGGATCCTACCAAGTGAGCCCACCATGCGTCGAAGCAGCGGCGCAACATGCCCGTACAGTGAGGAAATAAACTCTGACAGCTGGTCTTTGGATGCTACAACCAAATAAAAAGCAGAGTAAGAAAAGGAAAAAGAAGCTTTGATGCACTTTATGATTTTGAAGGTTGGAACATCAAGCATAAAGCAATTCTTAATAAAAGAACGTAAGATGATATGAATCATCCACCACAAACATAAAGAATCATCTTGTTCGAAGCAATAGGATAAATGCAACTTAATCTTACCATTATCTAAAATCTTCGTCACCAGATGAACAGCATAAGTGTTTGTGACAAGTTTGCAGATCTTTTGGAGGTATTGCACAGTTTGCACCGATTTTGCGTACCCATGCTACGGCCTGACAATTTTGTAGTTTAGTTAGTTCTTTTTTACTGGTCTTATTTCTAGATGCCCCACAATGATATGTATGTTTAACTTCTGAAATACAAGTTTTGGTATATTGTACTTATTTTTCATGTATGCCTTTGCTAATTGTCTTTCTTGTGTGGATCTTTGTTGATTTTTTGTTCTTGTTTAAGCTAAATGAAAAGTTTTAGATATGCAGCAGCTTTTCTAAATGCGGGAAGGAGAATTTGTCTGTACATAATCAGCATGGTGTTTCCTCAAAAAATCAATGAAAATAGATTTGGGCCATGTAATACACATCTCAATGAAATCAGAAATTTAGAGGAAAGTTGAAGTTCACAAAAAATAAGTAAATCCACCTCAATTATCATATCAATAATATATCTACCGCGAAATTGTTCAAGGAAAACAGATTATTATGGATATTTACCAAGGACTTGGACATTGGGTTAAAGTGACCCTGCTAAGACCCCTCCCCAAATTCCCTAATATATCTTTCACGTTTCTAATAATCTCTAATTGGCCCCATTTCACTTTTTTGCTTCACTCCCACGTCTCGATCTTGTGCTGATTGCAACTAAAACTCTAAAACACTACTCTAAACAGAAAACCTAAAACCCTCCCCAATGGCCAGAGAGAGAGAGAAAAAAAAAGGGCTTGCTGTGCTTACTAAGCAAGGCAGACCTTTGGATACATTTTTTTAAAAAAAATTCCAGCCTATCGGACTAACTAAGCACGACAGATGTAGTTACAAAAGATTCTCCTATCAGATCAATATTTGTGCGATTTTTTAAAATTTTAAAATTTTAAAAGGGTAAATATATTTAAAATTTTTTTACCATACTAGTTAGATTCACAATGACATACAATGCCTAGAAAATAATGTTAGAAATTAAAGAGATTGTATCACTATAATTTAAAGGTATAAAATAATAGGAACAACATAGTAATGCTATAGAATAAAAGGATATTTTTGTCCAAGTTTTATTAACAGGTTGAGTTGAATTACTTATTGAGGCTAAGTGACTAAAAGATAATATTAGGTGATAAGCTGATAATAGTGATATAGTTTAAGGAAGGTAAAGTGATAGTAACCCTTTTAATTACTTGCATACGCATATAATGTGTCATGTACACTAGTATAATATTAACTTAAAAAAATACTAGAACAAATTGAGAGAGTGAAGAATATTTAGAAGAAAAAGAAGTAGGAAAAAGGGAAAAAATGTAAAAGGTATACCTATATTTTTTTAGTTACTACCAAACATTTTTCATGGGTTCAACAAAAATCCATTAACATTAACTAATGATAATGAGAGTGAATAATAAACTTTTAGTAAACAGTTAGTTTTAGTTATTTGCAACATTCCTACAGCCACTGGAGCTAATAAAAGGGAAACACATATTATTGAATTCACGAAAACAGGAATCAACCAAGCCAAGTATGACAAGATCATCTGGACCTTCTGAAAAAGCCATTCAGGGTAAACCATCCAATCAACCACAATGGCTATCATACTACTCAGAGGGACATTTTTGAGGATTGGAGCCCATCTGAACAACCCTAAAATCATTTTCACATTTTTTGACACTCTCTTAATTTCCCTAAATTAGTGAAATGCTTAGAAATAAGCTAAAGAAAATCCATAAGAGTGGACATAGAAGATGTGCAGAAAACCCATTACACCAATGAACTAACTACAAATGAGAGGCCTTCACTACACATGACTTGCCATTGAATATACTTAAATAAAGTTGCTTCACTACCTTCTTCATTACCTTCATTTAGTAATCTAATGTAACTTGGTACTTTCTCACTAGAAAACTTGTTTCCAGACAAGAATTACTTTTGACAAACAGGAGATGTTACAGCAAGAAATTGCAAAAATCACCCCCAAGTTTCAGCGAGAGAGATCATTATAGGAAGCTTAAGCTGCTATTTGACAATCAATCAAAATAACCAATTTTGAATTAATCCCTATCCTTACATAAGGAAAGAAAAAGAAAACTGTTCACACACTATCTTAGAAACGTTTAGCCCTTAAACGAACATCTCTCATAAACTTTCAAAAGAATAACAGCTCATATTAAAAAAAGGAACATATCAGTGTCTATGTATTTTTGTATGGATTTATAACATGAATCGCTAGATCCAACTGTTCATTATCAGCATCATTTCCGTTCCACTGATACGCCTTTCGATAGCTCCTCCAGAGCTAAAAGAATCTTGTCATACCGTTCAGCCAATTGTTCGTCTCTTTTTTTAGCGGATAAATCGGCCATTGCGAAGAAAATTGCCCCCACGAAGAGATTATTATAAAAAGCCTTCGTCTGTTCACCTGTTAGGCTCTTAACCAGCTTCTTGATGAAGGCCACAAATGGCGATCAACAAATTGTTTAGGCTTCTAAAATCTGAACAAGGAAAAGGCTTTCTCAACAACTTTGCTATGGCTGCGATTTTTGCTGGTATTGGTGAAGTTGCTTCTCAACGAAAAGAATAGCAAACGATTGAGAGGGACAACACGATACTAATGGCTCTGAAAGATCTATCTCTGACCATTGCAGATATTGTAAGGCATGTACGGCAAAGTGAGGAAAGGATCCTCAACAAGAACCAGCCACTGAAGATTCTAGGAGGAGCTGATCACTTGGAGGCTCAAAAGAGACTCAAAGTACTCTATTTGATACATTTTTTTTTTGCTTTTTTCCCCCCCTTTTTGGGTTGTATTCTTTTCCCTTATTTTCCACCCTTTTGGGTTGTATTACCTTAAGTTATGTTTTTACTAAATTTTCGTCTCTGGATGAATTTTTTTTTTTTTTTAGAGACATGCCTTTATATGTTAAAAAAATCTTAGGGTTAATATACGGGTGTATAATAAATGGATGAGTGGGGGTAAGGTGGCTTGGTTTGCTATATTTCGGCTAAAAGTTATAATGCTATATTTTGGCTAAAAGTTTAAATATTGCTCGAAAAGGTATTGTATACTTTTATTCAACATTTCTGAGTTTTTCGTTCAACATCAATGTTTGATAGGTTAATCCTCATTTTTTTTGCTACATCTAATTGGTCAGTGTTGGTGAAATAAAGACTAATAGCTTAATATTGTTAATGTTGCTTAAATAAAGACTAATAGCTTAATGGATTGAAACAACTAAAAGTGTTTTCAATCCATAAGAGCTATTCATGTATTGGATGAATCGTTTCATATAGTTATTCATGTTCTTGTAGTAATAAGTGTTTAATAGAATTGATTTACTTTTAATTTTGTAGTACCTATATATAGAGGTACCTTAGCACTTTTTGGGTGTACATTTTTTATTAGTTGGAATAATAAGAACATCATTCTGTAATTTTCTATTTTCTTCTCTAAGTTTCTATTTCATCATTCTTTAATTTTCTATTTCCTTCACTAATATTTCAATTCCAATTATAGTAGTTTATTTTATTAATTTTATAACACGTTATCAGCATGAGTCTCTACTTTTGAGCAAAAAAAGTGAAAACGGAACCTCTACCTTGAGTAAAAGTGAAACAAGAGATTCTGCCGAAATCCTGCTCGTGTTTTTCCGTCAACTTCTGTCTACTTATTGAGAAATGGATGCCAAATATTTGGGATTAAATAATGGTGATGATGACATTTGTCTCATTGATAGTGTTACTACGCACACTATATTGAAAAATAAAAAATATTTTTCTTTTTTGAAAATGGGAGAGACAAATGTTAATACCATCAGTGGTAGTGCAAAATTGATTGAAGTTTCCGGAAGAGCCATTCTATTTCTTCTTGAAGGGACTAAAATTATCATAAATAATACACTACTTTCTCTCAAGATTCGGAGAAATTTAGTGAGTTTTAAAAATATCTGCGAAAATGGATATCATATCGAGACAATGACTAAGACAAATGGAGAATTTTTATTAATCACAAATATCATTTTTAGGCAGAAATACGTAGTAGAAAAATTACCTTCTTTTTCTTCTGATTTATATTATGCACAAATTAGTGCAGTTGAAATTTATCACCCAATAGATCAGAAGTCTACTCATTCCAATGATTTTATGATTTGGCATGATCGTCTCGGATATTTTGAATCTATAATAATGGGACGAATAATCGAGAATTCGCATGGTCACTTATTGAAAAATCAAAAGATATTAAAAGCAAATGAATTCTTCTGTGTTGTTTGTTCCCAAGAAAAATTAACTATTAGACCATCGCCAGTTAAAGTTGGGACTGAATTCCCTATATTTCTAGAACGAATTCATGGTGATATATGTGAATTTATAGATTCATCATGTGGATCATTTTGATATTTTATGGTGGTAAATGATGCATCAACTAGATAGTCACATGTATATTTATTATCAACTCGCAACCTGACGTTTGCGTGATTGCTTACTCAAATAATTAAGTTGCGAGTATAATTACAGATTATCCAATAAAAAAATTAGTCTAGATAATGTTGGCGAATATTCATCACATATTTTTGACGATTATTGTATGTTCATTGGAATAACTGTTGAACATCCTGTAACTTATATTCATACACAAAATGGTCTAGTCGAATCATTTATTAAACAGTTACAATTAATTGATAGATTATTGTTGATGAGGTCTAAACTTCTTTCATCTGTTTGGTACATACTATATCACATGCAGCAACACTTAATAATTAGGCCGACAAGTTATTATATTTATTCATCCCTATAATTAACTTTTGGTTATGAGTCCAATATTTTTAATTTACAAATATTTGATTGTGCGGTTTATGTTCCAATTGCACAATTCCAACGTTGTAAATTGGGCCCTTAAAGATGGAGATATACGTCGGGTATGAATCACCTTCAATTATTAAGTATATGGAACCATTGACAGGTGATTTATTTATTGCGAGATTTGCAGATTACCATTTTGATGAATCACATTTTTCGACATTAGGGAAAAATAAAAATCAACCGAAAAAAAAAATCACTTGAAAAATATCATTGGATTTCTCGTATTAAAGAATGTGAATTAGAAATTCAAAGGATTATACATTTGTATAAAATGGTAAATCAATTACCGGATGCATTTAATGATTCCAAAAAAGTTACTAAATCACATATTTCTGTTGAAAATGTTTCGATTAAAATTAATGTCCCTCAAGGACAAATTATAAGTGCTAATAAGTTTCAAGTGCGCCTGAAGTGTGGGAGACCTCTTGGTTCCAAAGATAAAAATTTTTGAAAGAAAAGAAGAGTAGATAAATTAACAATTAGTGACAAAATTCAACCTCCTGAAGAGGTTACTCATAAAGAGCCAATTCTTGAAGAGAATAAAATTATAAAAAATTCAATAAATTTTGTCATTTCAAGAAAAAATTGGAACCGAAAAGAAATAATTGTTGATAATATTTTTGCATATAATATAGCACTTGATATTGTGGCAAAGGACGAGAATTATGAGTCTAGATCGATTGATGAATATCGACGTAGAAATGATTGGCCAAAATGAAAAAATACAATCCAATTTGAATTGGATTCATTAGTTAAAAAAAAGTTTTTGGACCTGTAGTATAAACACCTGAAGGTATAAAGTCAGTAGAATATAAGTGGATATTCGTGAGAAAAAGAAATGAGAAAAATGAAATTGTGAGGTACAAAGCATGATTTGTAACTCAAGAATTTTCACAAAGGCTTGGATTTAATTATGATGAACATATATTATCTGTAGTGAATGCTATCACATTTAGATATCTTATGAGTTTTGAAGTGCATAAAAAACTAGATATTCGTCTAATGAACGTCATTACTGCATATTTATATGAAAATATTGAAAATGATATTTATATGAGAATCCCCGAAAGATTCAACATACGTGAAGCATGCAAATCAAATTCTAAAAATATTTATTCAAAGCAAATCAAATCAAATTTTGTGATAATTGTTGTATATATTGATGATATAAATCTTATTGAAAAGACAAAATTATATCTTGGTTCATAAATTGAGTATTTGAAAAGAGAAATTTTTGTCCACCAAACTACTTATACTCGAAAAGTGTTAAAGTTATTTTATATGGATAAGATACATATATTAAGTACCCCAATGATCGTCAGATTATTAGATCCTATTAAGGATCCTTTTAGACCATAAGAGAAAGATGAAGAGACATTTGGTTCTGAAATATCATATCTTAGTGCATTTGGTGCACTAGTGTATCTTACTAATTGTATAAGACCTGATATATCATTTGCGTTGAATTTATTAGCAAGATTTAGTTTCTCACCCACAAGATGACATTGGAATGGTATTAAACATATTTTTCGCTATTTCCAAGGAACAATTGATTTTGATTTATTTTATTCAAATAAATCCAAACTTGAATTGTTTGATTATATTGATACTGAGTATTTATCTAACTCGCATAAAACAAGATCTCAGACTGGTTATCCATTTATATATGGAGGTATAGTCATTTATTGGTGATCTACAAAGCAATTATTAGCCGTCACTTTATCGAATCATACTAAAATAATAGCAATTCATGAGGCTAGTCGAAAATGTGTTTGGTTAAAATCAATGACCCACTACATCCGGAAGAGTTGTGGGTTATCTTTCGAAAAAGAAAATCCTCCAACTATATTATATGAAAATAATGCAGTTTGTATCGTTCAATTGAAAGGAAGATATATTAAAAGAGATAGGACGAAACATATTTTACCAAAATTCTTTTTTTACTCATGATTTGCAAAAGAATGATGGAACTGATGTACAACAAATTCGATCAGATAATAATTTGACAGATTTATTTACCAAAACATTGCTGATTGCAACATTTGAGAAATTGTTTAAGAATATTGGAATGCGACGATTAAAAGATCTTAAATGATGTTTGTATTAGGGGGAGAAATTAATACACAGGAATAGTGTACTCTTTTTTCTTCACTAGGATTTTTGTCCCATTAAATTTTTTCTTAATAAGATTTTATCGAGATATATTCTCTGTATAATGGACATCCAAGGGGGAGTGTTATGAAACAACTAAAGTGTGGACGTTCATTTGTATTCTTAAGAGGATTAATTCATAATTCATTGATTCCAGGAGAATTAATTCATAATTCATCACTATATTATGGAAAGGAATTACATTGGATGAACGGTTTCAATCCATAAGAACTATTCATGTATTAGATGAACCGTTTCATATAGCTATTCATGTTCTTATAGTAATGAGTGTTTAATAGAATTGATATACCTTTAATTTTGCAGTACCTATATATAGAGGTACCTTGACACTTCTTGGGTGTACTTTTTTGATTAGTTGGAAGTTGGAACAATAAGAACATCATTCTCTAATTCTCTATTTCCTTCTCTAATATTTCAATTTCTATTATAATAGTTTATTTTATTAATTTTATAACACTTAATGTGTTGATGGTGACGTGGGCTTTATGATAGTATTAGTACTTTATCTTTTATAAATGCAGGCTCTTGCAAAAAGCTTGTTGGCGGACGAGACCATTCCTAAAGCAAGCCTCGACAGGGTTAGGACCTTTTTTAGTTTCAGTCAATGATTTTGGGTTCATAGTATTTTAATCGTTTCTCCTTTTACTTGATTAATTGAGCTTTGAATTTTTTTTCCGTTAGTTAGATTCTCCCATCCTATGGTGTGGAGAAATTCACCCCACAAGTGGGAGATTCCTTTGATTCCAATAAGTACCGCATAGATCACTTTGTGATAAGAGCCAATCATAACCCTAACATGATTGTTCATGTGAATCAGGTATATAATAGGTTATCAAACTGATTAGATTAGAAACACTCCATATAGGCGAGATAGTTATCCTTTTGTCTTTATGGAAGGAAAGTTATCCTTTTCTACCTCTCTTCCCTTCTATAGTTAGCATTTTATTTTGCTTTTGGTTCATATTCTGAAACTATTGTGTTGTTTTTTATTAGGCTGGCTACCTATTTAAAGGCGAGGTTATCAGGAGACTGGTTATGATGTAATTTTTTACTAGTAAATGATTGGTAATGATTACAGGTCTTTTTGTGTTGCTTATGATATGACTTTTCAGATGTTTTGGGTTTGGTTGGTTGAATTGCTGCTTAAGCAATTATGCTGATGATTAAATACTCTTGTGGCTGAAAATGTGTATGTGAATTTGGGTGGAAGACAATCAGAAAGAAATAGATAGCTTTCTTGAGCCTACTGACCATTCTTTTCTTTCCTTTTTTTTTGGGCCTACTGGCTGCTTGCACTATTGTGCTCATAATCCAGTTTGCTGATCAAACTCATGATCTGTGTCGCGCCCCACTTTTTGAATGATGTGAAATGTGTGCGAAGTGTGGTGTGAACGTGTGCAACATGAAAAGTAAAAGGCCATGGGACTTTGGAAAGCGACGATTTGGCCAAATGAAATTTAAAAAGGGTTTTTTAAATATGAAAACGGAGTCGCCACTTGGTATAGATTTGGGGTGTACCAAGTCACCCAAAAAGTGTTTTTTAGAGACAAAGTAGTAAAACCCTTTTTAAAACGACTCCTAGTCCACGTAAGCCAAAGAAAAAGGTTCGGGGGTCACGTTTGACAAAGGGGAAGGCAAGGATAGAATCCAAGGCACCCCTTTGACCTAGCCAAGGCTAGTTGCGCGACTTAACCTTACCTTTCCTAGTTTTCTACCCAATGTATGTTCGCACGTTGGATATGACTATATGAATGCAAAACGGAGAGAAAAATGCAATCCTAAATTCTACGATGTCTCTTGTGAGGCCTTTGGTCCCAAACCACATGAATTGTGGCGGCCAACAAAGGAAAACCCCATAGAGGTCGATTAATGCAAATGAGACTCAAGTGTGCAAGTGTGAAGGTGTATGAAAGATGCAAGAAATGTAAGTGCAAGTGTGCAAAATTGTATAAAGGTGCTTGTGTGAAATTGTAAAAAAAAATCCAAGTGTTTGTGTGCAGATGTATGAAAAGGTGCTCGTGCGAAATTGTGTGAAAAATCCAAGTGTTTGTGTGCAAGGGAAGGGATATGAAGGTGCATGTGTGAAAGTAGGAGGAGAAAATAAAAGTGTAATGAGGGTATAGAATGATAGAGTGAATGTAGAATGCATGAGCCTAGGGAATGCAAGCAAGACGGGTACGGGGGTTGACTCCTAACTTTCGACTTTGATTTTCCCTTTGATTAGAAGGCAAAACTAGCGTGCTAAGGCTATCGAGTAGCCACACTCGCTTGTTTCCCTTATCAGAAGGGGACCCTCAAGCAAATGGACCCTACAACTATCATGATATGCAAAAATCCTAAAATGAAGGGAAAGGGGGTTCGAGGAGCATGCCAAGTGATAAAACTAAGAAAAATGCATGATATGTGGTGAACAAGCAAATGATATGCTAATGAGGGGAAATCCCTAAGGGTCTAGCGTTGGACTAGCCCATTCTATGAATTCCGACTAGCGTTGGACTAGCGGAAACGTACATTCATCCATTCCATTCATTCATGGCTATGAAAGCAAGTAGACATGCCAAAATACTCGTAAACACATAGCACATAGCATTTAGCATGCTCGACTAGATGCAAGAGCCTAATAAAGCAATTAAACATGTAACAACAAAAACAAGCAACCAAGGGGAAGGGGAAATGAACCAGATGCTCTCCGAGCCCTATCTATTACAAGCCAAGAGGTGTACACATACCCCATAAAACTTAAATAAAAGCAACCAAGGGGAAGGGGAAATGGACCAAAGGCTCTCCGAGCCCTATCTATTACAAGCCAAGAGGTGTACACATACCCCATAAAACTTAAATAAAAGTAAAAGCAAGTAAATGCACACAAGGAGGCAAGGAAAGCGGAGTAGGCATGCATGTTCACATAACACGTAGGAGCACGTAGGGTCAAATGAAGTGCAAATGAGGGATAGAGTGTACCTCCCTTGAAGCGACGCCCCAACATAGTGAAATTACTAATTTACCCTCCAAAATAAAAAAATGGTCAAGGTACCAATTTATTTAAGAAAAATTAAAAGAAATGTGCAAAGCAAAGCTCACTTGATCATAAAGTTCCCAAAGTCATGGCTTAAGTGCAATTGACAAAGCATGGTAATTAGTTGAAGCAAAACAAGCAATGAAATTGAAAAATTAAAATTTCCAAGGACCAAATTGCAAATATTAGCAAAGCACTCAAGCTTGATCAAACACTTTCAGGAACTTCAAAGGTCTAAGGGCAAAGACAAAAGCAAGTAATAGCTCAGATTGCAAACACTTTAGAACTTGAATGCAAACGATTGAAAAGAAAACGGGTCTTTGTAGCATTGCTGCAAAATTTCATGGACTAAATTGATTAATCCTTCCAATTTCTGGGTCATAGTGAGTCAAGGAGGAACTTGAGGGAGTTAAGAGGCAATTTTGAAGAATTAGTACATGCATGCATACGAGGAAACAAAATTTCTGCAATGAACACTTTCTGCAATTCTCTTTTCCAACCGTGGCTTTTCATGCAAACCAGATTTTTGGCCCAAATACAATGCTTTGATTAAACATTCTTCTTCTCAACATCACAACCTCAGAACTAAGCAACAAAACTTCATGATAATCACAAACCAAAGACCAAAAATTTGGGAAGATATCATACCAGAAATCTGAACGTAAGTGCAGAAATGGTTTCGGCAGCCTGTTTGTTTGCTTTTCAACAAGGTGTTCGATCATGGTTCTAGTATTTTAGACCCTAAACATGCAAACTCAACACCTAACCTCCTATTTCCATTCCCCCAAAACAGATTAAACATGCAACTTAAGTGGAAAGACTTGATGTGCAACTATGGAAAAGAAAACGGAACAGGAAATGCAATTCCTTTTGTTCTTTGTTGCGGAAACTTTCTGCAGCTATGGGTTCACGTAAATTAAAGGCAGAAACATTGCATTGGACTCCCCATTCATCTACCAAACATCAATCTCAGTAGTGAAGAAACAAAAGAAAAAGGGCAAAGAAAGCATCAACGCCCACTACAATTTTGAACCCAGAAAAATCTGTTTCTACAATTATTTCAGTCCAAACCCAATCTACTCATGCGTAAGAAGAAAAGAGAAAATTCAGACAAGCTTCACAACAGTCCGTCCATAATCACATGACTCTCATAACATTGCCCCAAAGCCAGATAACCTGACCGGGTTGCCAATCACAGAAGTGCAGAAAAAGAAAAACCAAACTCGCAGCAAAACAAAATCTAGCATCACAGCAAAATTTCAACCTTTCTGGCATGAATTTACAAGCTATGGGCAGAAGACAAATGAAAGGCGTTACCTTTATCCCTTTCCAGAGGAAAGAACAGGATCTGGGCTGATGAACTGGGCGTCCTTGCGCAGCCTAAAAGCTTTATCTTCCTCGGCTGTCAACGTTCTTCTTCAGGTCCGCAGTACTCGTATTGCTTGATGAATCGAAGATGATGATGACGTTGGGGCTCCTCCTCCTTGCTGCGCCACCTCTCTCTAGTTCTCCCTTGGTTCTCCAAATCCTCCTCTCTTGCTCTTTCTCTCCTAGCCGCTCTTCTCACAGCCGTTCAACCCCCCCCACGATGAAGCTCACTCTGTTGGTTCTCTCCCTAAAGCCCGCAGCCTTTCTTTCTTTTTCCTTTGCTGTTTTTCTTTTCCCTAACCGAGCTCCCCTCTCTTGCGGCTACCTTTCAGCTTTCCTTTTATATCCCATGATAACCCTAAACTTCAAGCCAGCTCTTCTATATTTGCAGCCCAAGGAGCTGCCGAACATTTCTTTGCAAGCTGCGAAAAACGCAGCTTGCTGCCGCGTATCACTCTTTTTTTTTTTTTTTTTTTTTTTTTTTTTACTTTCAACTTAATAAATATAATAATAATAACAAATTGACAAAAACCAGGTAATAATAATGAAAATAATTTAAAAACAACAAAAATGGCCATTTTTCCATCTTTTTCTACATTTTCTTTTTTCTCCTTTTTTTATGATTTTTCATTTCCATTTTTCTTTCAAGAAAGCATTGAATAAAAACCAAAATGACTAAAACATATTTTTGATGTTTTCCTTTTCTTTTTCTAAAAACTCTATGCTAAGCTTAAAAACTAAAAAAAAACTAAAAACTAAAAACTAAAATCTAAAACTTAAAAGTGATTAAAAACCTAAAATGACAAAATAAAAATAAATAGACAAACTAAAAGGGCAAAATGAATAAAACTAAAATAAAATAACAACTAAAAAATGCAAAACACACAACAATGAACTAAATGCAAGCGATCTAAAATAAAAATCATGAAGTAGATGCCACATACAAATTATTCAAAATTTGGTGTCTACAGTTTGCCCCTCTTTGTCTAAGTTTTGAAAAAACTTGAGACAAAGAAGTGGACACCAAATACTTACCTGTGTTATTGGGCTGCAAAATGATTCCAACGAACAAGAATTCTAAAAAACGGGACTGACCCGAACATGAATGTAAAAACGGGATAGACCCGAACAGAAATGTAAAATTGGGATAGACCCACGGGATAGACCCGAACAGAAATTTAAATTAGATGAATTGAAGTGAAATGGAGTGTTGGTGGGATGAAAACACGCACATTAGTGAGATAGGCTCGATGCTAACGGCGGTAGGATGAAAACGCGCACGTTAGTGAGATAGACTCGATGCTAACGGCAGTAGAATGAAAACACGCACGTTAGTGAGATAGACTCGATGCTAACGGCAGTAGAAATAAAACACGCACGTTAGTGAGATAGACTCGATGCTAACGGCGGTTGAAGTAAAACACGCACGTTAGTGAGATAAACTCGATGCTAACTGCGGTAGAATGAAAACACGCACGTTAGTGAGATAGACTCGATGCTAACGGCGGTTGAAGTAAACACGCACATTAGTGAGATAGACTCGATGCTAACGGCGGTTGAAATGAAAACACGCACGTTAGTGAGATAGACTCGATGCTAACGGCGGTTGAAGTAAACACGCACATTAGTGAGATAGACTCGATGCTAACGGCGGTTGAAATGAAAACACGCACGTTAGTGAGATAGACTCGATGCTAACGACGGTAGAACGGAAGCGCACACGTTAGTGAGATAGACTCGATGCTAACGGCGGCAGGATGAAACACACACGTTAGTGAGATAGACTCGATGCTAACGGCGGTAGAAATAAAACACGCACGTTAGTGAGATAGACTCGATGCTAACGGCGGTAGGATGAAAACACGCACATTAGTGAGATAGACTCGATGCTAACGGCGGTTGAAGTAAAACACGCACGTTAGTGAGATAGACTCGATGCTAACGGCGGTAGAATGAAAACACGCACGTTAGTGAGATAGACTCAATGCTAACGGCGGTTGAAGTAAACACGCACATTAGTGAGATAGACTCGATGCTAACGGCGGTTGAAATGAAAACACGCACGTTAGTGAGATAGACTCGATGCTAACGGCGGTTGAAGTAAACACGTACATTAGTGAGATAGATTCGATGCTAACGGCGGTAGAATGAAAACACGCACGTTAGTGAGATAGACTCGATGCTAACGGCGGTTGAATTAAAACCAATCCCAACATGACTTTTGTGAAGTTGGCGGCACAAAATCCAGGCCCAACGTGATCTTTGTGAAGTTGGCGGCACAAAATCCAGGCCCAACGTGATCTGGTGAATGGTCAGCAGGATAAGACCCAATCCTGCCATCCAATTGGTCAAGAAATTGGATTCGATCTGTCAAGATATAAGAAATTAAATTTTGATTTTCCAAGAAACAAAAATTTGAACTTGATTTTCGATTTTTGACTTTTGAATTTTTCTGATTTTTCGAGAGAATTTTTTTCAAAAATAATTTGCCCCAGTGTAGGGCCCTTTTCCCTTCTTTCTTTCCTTTCTTCGGCATCGGCCTTCCACATCGCCAGATGCTTTTCGTCGACTTCAACTGTGAATACCTGCACAGGGGGCTTACATGCACTCAAATTTTCAAGAAAAAGGCAGCGTGATTGATTTGAAAGTCTTGCTTGAGTCTTTGACGAAATCCTCAAATGGACTATAAAAAATTTGCCCCAGTGTGGGCTTATTTTGTGAAATCTTGCGAATAAAAATTTTGCCCCAGTATGGGCCCATTTGATTGCAAACAATTGGTTTGGATGACTTTCCATTTATGCGAACACTATAAGAAAGAAAATTTCATGATGAATTTCTCAAAATAATGCCAAATTACAAAGGATTTCTTCCTTACCTTAGCATCGAAGCTTTGGGTAATGGCGTTATTTCTGATTTGGAAATGGGAGGTCAAGATTTGTCTTATTCATGTGCTCAGATGGTATGTAACCCCTTCTATACCACATCTTGGTGAAAGCAAAGAGTTTATCATCCTTATTTCTTAAGAAAACGTAGTCCACATACGAGCTTTATAGGCTTGCAATAACACGGATGGAAACGATAGCTAAAACATGAAAAAACTGGTTGTTCCCTTATGATCACAAATGATTGATGGATTTCTTACGAGCATAGTCGTCACTTTGGATTGTCATGAAGGAATAAGTCAACGATGGACTTTATGAGCTTGTAATGTGGCTTGAAAACGATAGCTAAAGAATAAAACTTTCAAGGACATTACACCACAGATCGCATTTTTCAACATTGCCTTCATCTGGACTCCAGATTCTTGGACTTTGTTTGACTTTTTATCATCACCCAACAGGGTCTTTCAACATCAAATCTTTTTGCATCTTTCTTTTGCATTCATTTCGCTCGTTTTTCTTTTCTTTTTCCCTCTTTTCAGAAATACCTTCTCGGGGTTTCATATGAAGAGCAGTGTCAACCTCACGCCAAATCAATTCAGAAATACAGCTAAATTTTTCGACATCAGAAATTTTCTTAACAGGGCCATTGCTAAGAACAGAAGTCAGGGCTTTCGGCTTTTGTAATGGGGTCAGGTGGGGTGCTTAGAAAAGTTAAGGCTTGAAAACGGATTTCAAAGTGGTTTGAAAAATCCGAGATCGCATTGTTGCGCCAACCCTATTTCAGGGTTAAATCAAAATCTGCCTCAGTTTTTGCTCAATTGAGGCTTTTCACTTTCATTTTTCTTTTTCCTTTTGACTTTTCGGCCTTTTTGCCATTCTTTGAAATTTCACAAAATTTGCCCCAGTTTACTTTTGAACTGAGGTTCTCTTTTCTTCTTTTGCCTTTTGATTTTGTGGGTTTTCACTTTTTCGCTTCTTGAAATTTTCTTTTTCAACCCAACTTGCCCCAGTGTGGGGTTTGCGATTCTCAGGGGGTGCCAAATGAAGTATTTTATTCTGAAGGCTCAAAAGGGATAACTAGGGATAGAATGTTTGATTGGAAAAGAAGATGGCCTGACTTGTATTCCGTTCCTTACAATAACTCTGAAAGGAAATTTTCGCTAATGCGAAATTTTTTTGCGTGTATCTGAATTAACTGACTGAGGAAGACCATTGTTCGTCCATATTTGTGAAACGTAGGCGATCCGTGCGGACAAAACTCTTCCCTTTCTTTCTTCTTCTTTTTTTCAAAACTGGACCCCAAGTGGAATCAAATTTCCCCAATTTGCGGTTCCCTCCTTATTCTAGCATTTTTGCTTTTCTCTTTTTTCAAAATTCCCCAATCTCCTTCCCCAATGCGGGGTACGATCATAAGTGCATTCGAAAAGAACCTCCAATTTTGGCTCAAATGAGGATGCAAGGGATAAATAGTGTTTAGGTTGTAGAAACGAAGGCCAAAGTATCATTCTTACACTTCATGACAACCAGCGTAACGAAATGCTCATTGAAAATCCATTCCTCTTTTGATTTTTGAAAATTTTTCAATATAGGGTAGAGATCATTAAGGCCTTTATTTGAAACGAAATTATTCTTTCATAGGCTCAAATGGGAGAGCAAGTGATAAAAATCTGTATAGGTAGTGAAACAAATGCTCAAAGTATCATTCCAAATTTTCAAAACAAACAAGAATAATGCACATTTTTGCTTTCACTTAGATGTGAATTGAATCCGGTTAAACCAATGGGGATTTTTCCAAGCAAAGAATGTCCCAATTTGCAATTTATCAATCAATGTGACTGATTTTATTTTGAGGTTAAATGAAGGAGAAAAGGTATCTCATTGGACCTTTTGAGTGACCATCTTTTTAGCACTCTTATTGGATGACTCGGATCAACAATCTGGTGTACGTAAGGATTTTGGAAAGCAGACACTTATGATCCTGAAGCTTCTCAATTTGGTCTTACTTCTTAAAATTCATCATGAAATCTCCAATGAATAAGAATAAAGAATGAAATGTACATAAATATACACAAAACAATAATTGTCCAAAAATTTTATTGCTGAAAAAGTTTGAAACAAAATTTCTCATTCAATTACGATACAAATGAGAAGAGAGAAACTTGTAAAGAGCTCCACATATACACTTTTTGTCTCCTTTTCTTTTTTGGAACAAAATGTATTAACAAATCAGATATACAAAATTTTCCTTTGGAAAACAATTACAACATCTCTCAGAGGCTTTAGCGTAGAGCTTCCAGATAGATCATTTATGTTTTCATTGTAGGATCTGCCCAAGAATCAAATAACATTTGTAATCTTCAAACTTTATTGGATTAAAATTATCATCAGATATAGAAGAATATTTTCGTCTTATTGAAACATTTTTATGAATGCAGGGGAGGGGGAAACAAAAGAAAAATACCCCGAGTTAGTAGGCAAAACTGCAAAATCGGTATGCATGTCCTATGGGGGGAGCCCTTTTGTGCCAAGGGTAGGCCTAGCATGAAAATGCAATCCGCTAGAATAGGCACTATACAATACCTGATGGATCCAATCAGCTCATGGAGTGAAAAATAATTTTGAAAGAATTTGGTCAATTGGGGTGACGAGAGATATTTATCAAAATGAGGTCAACGTCCGAATGGATGGATCACTTTTGATCGGTACAAGACTTTGCAAAAACGCACGGGTTTGACCTTGACGAACTTCCTATCAAAGAGATTGGAATTCGTTGATAAAATTTCTCAGTGAATTACGGGTCAAAACCTTCATTGATCAAGTGATTGGATGCAATGGACGGTTTTCTTCAAAATTGACTAGATTTCCCAATTTGGAATTCGACATTGAAATCCTAATAGGGCAAATGGGTTGAATGAAATTTATTTAAAATCGACCGCATTACCCTAAAAAGGGAAACGGGTCAAATGAATTGAATGAAATTTCAAAATTAATCAGAGCACCCTAAAAAAGGGTGAATTGATCAAGTAGATTAAACGGACCTTGATTTATTCAAAAACGGCTCGGTTGCCCTAAAAATGGGTAAATTGGCCAAATGAATGAAATTGAATTAGTGACTTGTTCAAAAATCGGCCGAATGACCCTAAAAAGGGTAAATTGGTCAAATGAATTGACGATTTATTCAAAATCGACCAGGTGACCCTAAAAAGGGTAAGTTGGTCAAATGAATTGACAATTTATTCAAAATTGACCGAATGACCCTAAAAGGGTAAATTGGTCAAATGATTTGATGATTTATTCAAAATCGACCGAATGACCCTAAAAAGGGTAAATTGGTCAAATGAATTGATGATTTATTGAAGAATCGACCGGATGACCCTAAAAAGGGTAAATTGGTCAAATGAATTGGATGAAATGAAGTTATTGAAAAAAATGGATTGGATAAGATGGATGATTTGTTCAAAAATCGATTGAATTATTCGCCCACTGGGTGGTTTCAAGAAATCATTACAATGCCTTGGTCTATGAGCCTCTAAAATCAAAATTTGGCCTCTATATTTATCGTCTCAACAATGAGGAATCATTTGTGAATTTTCTTCGAATTAATGTCCTTTTACGCAAGGGAATTTTACCAATTTTGAGAAAATGGCCAAAAAGTGATTATTAGATGCTCATATTCCAAAAATCACTCTATGAAAATGATTGGATCCTACCTTACCTTGTGCACAACCCCTTCGGATGGTACGAGAAAGGTAAACGTGCAAGTCTCATTTGGATTATATATCCGAGACATGGGGTGGTTTATTCCTAACACGGGATCCCCTAAATGGCATTCCCTTTCTAGGGTTTATGCATGATGCCAGTTTATTAAAGCGATGTAAATATGTGACAAATACGACCTAAAGGACATAAATAATGCATCGAAGGAAAAAGGTCTAAAATGACATGTACTTATCGAAAATTCAATGTAATGACTGAAATTTAAACATGTGAGCTATCTAGTGGGTAAGTCACTAAAAGAGTGCCAATAAGGCCTTTTATTGCTAAGGCACATGAATGCAAGCCAAGGAAACACAAGAATGGTTAGTGCAATTGATAATACACATAACACATTGAGAGCAATTAAGAAAAGAAATACAGTAAAGCAAGTAAAAGGGGCGGAACCCCTTCCCTCGTGCCTAATGTGCTTAAAAGGGTGAGGCTGACTCTAACTTAAGCAAACTCTAACATGGATGCATGAGGCTGGGGCTCACTAATGTCTAGACTCGATAAAGCTTCGGCTCCCAAGCCTTCAGACCTAAAGGCGAAGGGTCATCACTCCCAGGGCCTTCGATCGGTGGCTCGAGTGATCCCTTAGGTAGCGCTATGGGCGCAGAGCACACCAGCCGCCTACCCAAGGCAATCGATCGTAATCCTACAAGGCGGTGTGGGAAACGCCCACGAAAAATAAAATAAAATGGGATAACAGTAAATAAACGTGCACGTATGAAGTGCTCCCCTATTTTGAGGGAAGGGGTTGAGAACCACGCGAGGCTCTAGAGGTGACACACACCCCCTCCCAAATGCAATGCAAGCGCGAGATAATCAAGTAAACAACATCCAATCAACCAATCACATATACGTGAGTGAGGGAATAGTTGGATACGCGCGCGAGGCAAAAGGCCCTAAAAATGAAAAATGCAACCCTAATATCCAAATGCAATGCATAAAAGGGTAGAAAAAGGAAACGAATGGCTAAGTCAAAATGCTTGGACCCACTTAGGAAGTCCCCAGTGGAGTCGCCAACTGTCGCGCCCCACTTTTTGAATGATGTGAAATGTGTGCGAAGTGTGGTGTGAACGTGTGCAACATGAAAAGTAAAAGGCCATGGGACTTTGGAAAGCGACGATTTGGCCAAATGAAATTTAAAAAGGGTTTTTTAAATATGAAAACGGAGTCGCCACTTGGTATAGATTTGGGGTGTACCAAGTCACCCAAAAAGTGTTTTTTAGAGACAAAGTAGTAAAACCCTTTTTAAAACGACTCCTAGTCCACGTAAGCCAAAGAAAAAGGTTCGGGGGTCACGTTTGACAAAGGGGAAGGCAAGGATAGAATCCAAGGCACCCCTTTGACCTAGCCAAGGCTAGTTGCGCGACTTAACCTTACCTTTCCTAGTTTTCTACCCAATGTATGTTCGCACGTTGGATATGACTATATGAATGCAAAACGGAGAGAAAAATGCAATCCTAAATTCTACGATGTCTCTTGTGAGGCCTTTGGTCCCAAACCACATGAATTGTGGCGGCCAACAAAGGAAAACCCCATAGAGGTCGATTAATGCAAATGAGACTCAAGTGTGCAAGTGTGAAGGTGTATGAAAGATGCAAGAAATGTAAGTGCAAGTGTGCAAAATTGTATAAAGGTGCTTGTGTGAAATTGTAAAAAAAAATCCAAGTGTTTGTGTGCAGATGTATGAAAAGGTGCTCGTGCGAAATTGTGTGAAAAATCCAAGTGTTTGTGTGCAAGGGAAGGGATATGAAGGTGCATGTGTGAAAGTAGGAGGAGAAAATAAAAGTGTAATGAGGGTATAGAATGATAGAGTGAATGTAGAATGCATGAGCCTAGGGAATGCAAGCAAGACGGGTACGGGGGTTGACTCCTAACTTTCGACTTTGATTTTCCCTTTGATTAGAAGGCAAAACTAGCGTGCTAAGGCTATCGAGTAGCCACACTCGCTTGTTTCCCTTATCAGAAGGGGACCCTCAAGCAAATGGACCCTACAACTATCATGATATGCAAAAATCCTAAAATGAAGGGAAAGGGGGTTCGAGGAGCATGCCAAGTGATAAAACTAAGAAAAATGCATGATATGTGGTGAACAAGCAAATGATATGCTAATGAGGGGAAATCCCTAAGGGTCTAGCGTTGGACTAGCCCATTCTATGAATTCCGACTAGCGTTGGACTAGCGGAAACGTACATTCATCCATTCCATTCATTCATGGCTATGAAAGCAAGTAGACATGCCAAAATACTCGTAAACACATAGCACATAGCATTTAGCATGCTCGACTAGATGCAAGAGCCTAATAAAGCAATTAAACATGTAACAACAAAAACAAGCAACCAAGGGGAAGGGGAAATGAACCAGATGCTCTCCGAGCCCTATCTATTACAAGCCAAGAGGTGTACACATACCCCATAAAACTTAAATAAAAGCAACCAAGGGGAAGGGGAAATGGACCAAAGGCTCTCCGAGCCCTATCTATTACAAGCCAAGAGGTGTACACATACCCCATAAAACTTAAATAAAAGTAAAAGCAAGTAAATGCACACAAGGAGGCAAGGAAAGCGGAGTAGGCATGCATGTTCACATAACACGTAGGAGCACGTAGGGTCAAATGAAGTGCAAATGAGGGATAGAGTGTACCTCCCTTGAAGCGACGCCCCAACATAGTGAAATTACTAATTTACCCTCCAAAATAAAAAAATGGTCAAGGTACCAATTTATTTAAGAAAAATTAAAAGAAATGTGCAAAGCAAAGCTCACTTGATCATAAAGTTCCCAAAGTCATGGCTTAAGTGCAATTGACAAAGCATGGTAATTAGTTGAAGCAAAACAAGCAATGAAATTGAAAAATTAAAATTTCCAAGGACCAAATTGCAAATATTAGCAAAGCACTCAAGCTTGATCAAACACTTTCAGGAACTTCAAAGGTCTAAGGGCAAAGACAAAAGCAAGTAATAGCTCAGATTGCAAACACTTTAGAACTTGAATGCAAACGATTGAAAAGAAAACGGGTCTTTGTAGCATTGCTGCAAAATTTCATGGACTAAATTGATTAATCCTTCCAATTTCTGGGTCATAGTGAGTCAAGGAGGAACTTGAGGGAGTTAAGAGGCAATTTTGAAGAATTAGTACATGCATGCATACGAGGAAACAAAATTTCTGCAATGAACACTTTCTGCAATTCTCTTTTCCAACCGTGGCTTTTCATGCAAACCAGATTTTTGGCCCAAATACAATGCTTTGATTAAACATTCTTCTTCTCAACATCACAACCTCAGAACTAAGCAACAAAACTTCATGATAATCACAAACCAAAGACCAAAAATTTGGGAAGATATCATACCAGAAATCTGAACGTAAGTGCAGAAATGGTTTCGGCAGCCTGTTTGTTTGCTTTTCAACAAGGTGTTCGATCATGGTTCTAGTATTTTAGACCCTAAACATGCAAACTCAACACCTAACCTCCTATTTCCATTCCCCCAAAACAGATTAAACATGCAACTTAAGTGGAAAGACTTGATGTGCAACTATGGAAAAGAAAACGGAACAGGAAATGCAATTCCTTTTGTTCTTTGTTGCGGAAACTTTCTGCAGCTATGGGTTCACGTAAATTAAAGGCAGAAACATTGCATTGGACTCCCCATTCATCTACCAAACATCAATCTCAGTAGTGAAGAAACAAAAGAAAAAGGGCAAAGAAAGCATCAACGCCCACTACAATTTTGAACCCAGAAAAATCTGTTTCTACAATTATTTCAGTCCAAACCCAATCTACTCATGCGTAAGAAGAAAAGAGAAAATTCAGACAAGCTTCACAACAGTCCGTCCATAATCACATGACTCTCATAACATTGCCCCAAAGCCAGATAACCTGACCGGGTTGCCAATCACAGAAGTGCAGAAAAAGAAAAACCAAACTCGCAGCAAAACAAAATCTAGCATCGCAGCAAAATTTCAACCTTTCTGGCATGAATTTACAAGCTATGGGCAGAAGACAAATGAAAGGCGTTACCTTTATCCCTTTCCAGAGGAAAGAACAGGATCTGGGCTGATGAACTGGGCGTCCTTGCGCAGCCTAAAAGCTTTATCTTCCTCGGCTGTCAACGTTCTTCTTCAGGTCCGCAGTACTCGTATTGCTTGATGAATCGAAGATGATGATGACGTTGGGGCTCCTCCTCCTTGCTGCGCCACCTCTCTCTAGTTCTCCCTTGGTTCTCCAAATCCTCCTCTCTTGCTCTTTCTCTCCTAGCCGCTCTTCTCACAGCCGTTCAACCCCCCCCACGATGAAGCTCACTCTGTTGGTTCTCTCCCTAAAGCCCGCAGCCTTTCTTTCTTTTTCCTTTGCTGTTTTTCTTTTCCCTAACCGAGCTCCCCTCTCTTGCGGCTACCTTTCAGCTTTCCTTTTATATCCCATGATAACCCTAAACTTCAAGCCAGCTCTTCTATATTTGCAGCCCAAGGAGCTGCCGAACATTTCTTTGCAAGCTGCGAAAAACGCAGCTTGCTGCCGCGTATCACTCTTTTTTTTTTTTTTTTTTTTTTTTTTTTTACTTTCAACTTAATAAATATAATAATAATAACAAATTGACAAAAACCAGGTAATAATAATGAAAATAATTTAAAAACAACAAAAATGGCCATTTTTCCATCTTTTTCTACATTTTCTTTTTTCTCCTTTTTTTATGATTTTTCATTTCCATTTTTCTTTCAAGAAAGCATTGAATAAAAACCAAAATGACTAAAACATATTTTTGATGTTTTCCTTTTCTTTTTCTAAAAACTCTATGCTAAGCTTAAAAACTAAAAAAAAACTAAAAACTAAAAACTAAAATCTAAAACTTAAAAGTGATTAAAAACCTAAAATGACAAAATAAAAATAAATAGACAAACTAAAAGGGCAAAATGAATAAAACTAAAATAAAATAACAACTAAAAAATGCAAAACACACAACAATGAACTAAATGCAAGCGATCTAAAATAAAAATCATGAAGTAGATGCCACATACAAATTATTCAAAATTTGGTGTCTACAGTTTGCCCCTCTTTGTCTAAGTTTTGAAAAAACTTGAGACAAAGAAGTGGACACCAAATACTTACCTGTGTTATTGGGCTGCAAAATGATTCCAACGAACAAGAATTCTAAAAAACGGGACTGACCCGAACATGAATGTAAAAACGGGATAGACCCGAACAGAAATGTAAAATTGGGATAGACCCACGGGATAGACCCGAACAGAAATTTAAATTAGATGAATTGAAGTGAAATGGAGTGTTGGTGGGATGAAAACACGCACATTAGTGAGATAGGCTCGATGCTAACGGCGGTAGGATGAAAACGCGCACGTTAGTGAGATAGACTCGATGCTAACGGCAGTAGAATGAAAACACGCACGTTAGTGAGATAGACTCGATGCTAACGGCAGTAGAAATAAAACACGCACGTTAGTGAGATAGACTCGATGCTAACGGCGGTTGAAGTAAAACACGCACGTTAGTGAGATAAACTCGATGCTAACTGCGGTAGAATGAAAACACGCACGTTAGTGAGATAGACTCGATGCTAACGGCGGTTGAAGTAAACACGCACATTAGTGAGATAGACTCGATGCTAACGGCGGTTGAAATGAAAACACGCACGTTAGTGAGATAGACTCGATGCTAACGGCGGTTGAAGTAAACACGCACATTAGTGAGATAGACTCGATGCTAACGGCGGTTGAAATGAAAACACGCACGTTAGTGAGATAGACTCGATGCTAACGACGGTAGAACGGAAGCGCACACGTTAGTGAGATAGACTCGATGCTAACGGCGGCAGGATGAAACACACACGTTAGTGAGATAGACTCGATGCTAACGGCGGTAGAAATAAAACACGCACGTTAGTGAGATAGACTCGATGCTAACGGCGGTAGGATGAAAACACGCACATTAGTGAGATAGACTCGATGCTAACGGCGGTTGAAGTAAAACACGCACGTTAGTGAGATAGACTCGATGCTAACGGCGGTAGAATGAAAACACGCACGTTAGTGAGATAGACTCAATGCTAACGGCGGTTGAAGTAAACACGCACATTAGTGAGATAGACTCGATGCTAACGGCGGTTGAAATGAAAACACGCACGTTAGTGAGATAGACTCGATGCTAACGGCGGTTGAAGTAAACACGTACATTAGTGAGATAGATTCGATGCTAACGGCGGTAGAATGAAAACACGCACGTTAGTGAGATAGACTCGATGCTAACGGCGGTTGAATTAAAACCAATCCCAACATGACTTTTGTGAAGTTGGCGGCACAAAATCCAGGCCCAACGTGATCTTTGTGAAGTTGGCGGCACAAAATCCAGGCCCAACGTGATCTGGTGAATGGTCAGCAGGATAAGACCCAATCCTGCCATCCAATTGGTCAAGAAATTGGATTCGATCTGTCAAGATATAAGAAATTAAATTTTGATTTTCCAAGAAACAAAAATTTGAACTTGATTTTCGATTTTTGACTTTTGAATTTTTCTGATTTTTCGAGAGAATTTTTTTCAAAAATAATTTGCCCCAGTGTAGGGCCCTTTTCCCTTCTTTCTTTCCTTTCTTCGGCATCGGCCTTCCACATCGCCAGATGCTTTTCGTCGACTTCAACTGTGAATACCTGCACAGGGGGCTTACATGCACTCAAATTTTCAAGAAAAAGGCAGCGTGATTGATTTGAAAGTCTTGCTTGAGTCTTTGACGAAATCCTCAAATGGACTATAAAAAATTTGCCCCAGTGTGGGCTTATTTTGTGAAATCTTGCGAATAAAAATTTTGCCCCAGTATGGGCCCATTTGATTGCAAACAATTGGTTTGGATGACTTTCCATTTATGCGAACACTATAAGAAAGAAAATTTCATGATGAATTTCTCAAAATAATGCCAAATTACAAAGGATTTCTTCCTTACCTTAGCATCGAAGCTTTGGGTAATGGCGTTATTTCTGATTTGGAAATGGGAGGTCAAGATTTGTCTTATTCATGTGCTCAGATGGTATGTAACCCCTTCTATACCACATCTTGGTGAAAGCAAAGAGTTTATCATCCTTATTTCTTAAGAAAACGTAGTCCACATACGAGCTTTATAGGCTTGCAATAACACGGATGGAAACGATAGCTAAAACATGAAAAAACTGGTTGTTCCCTTATGATCACAAATGATTGATGGATTTCTTACGAGCATAGTCGTCACTTTGGATTGTCATGAAGGAATAAGTCAACGATGGACTTTATGAGCTTGTAATGTGGCTTGAAAACGATAGCTAAAGAATAAAACTTTCAAGGACATTACACCACAGATCGCATTTTTCAACATTGCCTTCATCTGGACTCCAGATTCTTGGACTTTGTTTGACTTTTTATCATCACCCAACAGGGTCTTTCAACATCAAATCTTTTTGCATCTTTCTTTTGCATTCATTTCGCTCGTTTTTCTTTTCTTTTTCCCTCTTTTCAGAAATACCTTCTCGGGGTTTCATATGAAGAGCAGTGTCAACCTCACGCCAAATCAATTCAGAAATACAGCTAAATTTTTCGACATCAGAAATTTTCTTAACAGGGCCATTGCTAAGAACAGAAGTCAGGGCTTTCGGCTTTTGTAATGGGGTCAGGTGGGGTGCTTAGAAAAGTTAAGGCTTGAAAACGGATTTCAAAGTGGTTTGAAAAATCCGAGATCGCATTGTTGCGCCAACCCTATTTCAGGGTTAAATCAAAATCTGCCTCAGTTTTTGCTCAATTGAGGCTTTTCACTTTCATTTTTCTTTTTCCTTTTGACTTTTCGGCCTTTTTGCCATTCTTTGAAATTTCACAAAATTTGCCCCAGTTTACTTTTGAACTGAGGTTCTCTTTTCTTCTTTTGCCTTTTGATTTTGTGGGTTTTCACTTTTTCGCTTCTTGAAATTTTCTTTTTCAACCCAACTTGCCCCAGTGTGGGGTTTGCGATTCTCAGGGGGTGCCAAATGAAGTATTTTATTCTGAAGGCTCAAAAGGGATAACTAGGGATAGAATGTTTGATTGGAAAAGAAGATGGCCTGACTTGTATTCCGTTCCTTACAATAACTCTGAAAGGAAATTTTCGCTAATGCGAAATTTTTTTGCGTGTATCTGAATTAACTGACTGAGGAAGACCATTGTTCGTCCATATTTGTGAAACGTAGGCGATCCGTGCGGACAAAACTCTTCCCTTTCTTTCTTCTTCTTTTTTTCAAAACTGGACCCCAAGTGGAATCAAATTTCCCCAATTTGCGGTTCCCTCCTTATTCTAGCATTTTTGCTTTTCTCTTTTTTCAAAATTCCCCAATCTCCTTCCCCAATGCGGGGTACGATCATAAGTGCATTCGAAAAGAACCTCCAATTTTGGCTCAAATGAGGATGCAAGGGATAAATAGTGTTTAGGTTGTAGAAACGAAGGCCAAAGTATCATTCTTACACTTCATGACAACCAGCGTAACGAAATGCTCATTGAAAATCCATTCCTCTTTTGATTTTTGAAAATTTTTCAATATAGGGTAGAGATCATTAAGGCCTTTATTTGAAACGAAATTATTCTTTCATAGGCTCAAATGGGAGAGCAAGTGATAAAAATCTGTATAGGTAGTGAAACAAATGCTCAAAGTATCATTCCAAATTTTCAAAACAAACAAGAATAATGCACATTTTTGCTTTCACTTAGATGTGAATTGAATCCGGTTAAACCAATGGGGATTTTTCCAAGCAAAGAATGTCCCAATTTGCAATTTATCAATCAATGTGACTGATTTTATTTTGAGGTTAAATGAAGGAGAAAAGGTATCTCATTGGACCTTTTGAGTGACCATCTTTTTAGCACTCTTATTGGATGACTCGGATCAACAATCTGGTGTACGTAAGGATTTTGGAAAGCAGACACTTATGATCCTGAAGCTTCTCAATTTGGTCTTACTTCTTAAAATTCATCATGAAATCTCCAATGAATAAGAATAAAGAATGAAATGTACATAAATATACACAAAACAATAATTGTCCAAAAATTTTATTGCTGAAAAAGTTTGAAACAAAATTTCTCATTCAATTACGATACAAATGAGAAGAGAGAAACTTGTAAAGAGCTCCACATATACACTTTTTGTCTCCTTTTCTTTTTTGGAACAAAATGTATTAACAAATCAGATATACAAAATTTTCCTTTGGAAAACAATTACAACATCTCTCAGAGGCTTTAGCGTAGAGCTTCCAGATAGATCATTTATGTTTTCATTGTAGGATCTGCCCAAGAATCAAATAACATTTGTAATCTTCAAACTTTATTGGATTAAAATTATCATCAGATATAGAAGAATATTTTCGTCTTATTGAAACATTTTTATGAATGCAGGGGAGGGGGAAACAAAAGAAAAATACCCCGAGTTAGTAGGCAAAACTGCAAAATCGGTATGCATGTCCTATGGGGGGAGCCCTTTTGTGCCAAGGGTAGGCCTAGCATGAAAATGCAATCCGCTAGAATAGGCACTATACAATACCTGATGGATCCAATCAGCTCATGGAGTGAAAAATAATTTTGAAAGAATTTGGTCAATTGGGGTGACGAGAGATATTTATCAAAATGAGGTCAACGTCCGAATGGATGGATCACTTTTGATCGGTACAAGACTTTGCAAAAACGCACGGGTTTGACCTTGACGAACTTCCTATCAAAGAGATTGGAATTCGTTGATAAAATTTCTCAGTGAATTACGGGTCAAAACCTTCATTGATCAAGTGATTGGATGCAATGGACGGTTTTCTTCAAAATTGACTAGATTTCCCAATTTGGAATTCGACATTGAAATCCTAATAGGGCAAATGGGTTGAATGAAATTTATTTAAAATCGACCGCATTACCCTAAAAAGGGAAACGGGTCAAATGAATTGAATGAAATTTCAAAATTAATCAGAGCACCCTAAAAAAGGGTGAATTGATCAAGTAGATTAAACGGACCTTGATTTATTCAAAAACGGCTCGGTTGCCCTAAAAATGGGTAAATTGGCCAAATGAATGAAATTGAATTAGTGACTTGTTCAAAAATCGGCCGAATGACCCTAAAAAGGGTAAATTGGTCAAATGAATTGACGATTTATTCAAAATCGACCAGGTGACCCTAAAAAGGGTAAGTTGGTCAAATGAATTGACAATTTATTCAAAATTGACCGAATGACCCTAAAAGGGTAAATTGGTCAAATGATTTGATGATTTATTCAAAATCGACCGAATGACCCTAAAAAGGGTAAATTGGTCAAATGAATTGATGATTTATTGAAGAATCGACCGGATGACCCTAAAAAGGGTAAATTGGTCAAATGAATTGGATGAAATGAAGTTATTGAAAAAAATGGATTGGATAAGATGGATGATTTGTTCAAAAATCGATTGAATTATTCGCCCACTGGGTGGTTTCAAGAAATCATTACAATGCCTTGGTCTATGAGCCTCTAAAATCAAAATTTGGCCTCTATATTTATCGTCTCAACAATGAGGAATCATTTGTGAATTTTCTTCGAATTAATGTCCTTTTACGCAAGGGAATTTTACCAATTTTGAGAAAATGGCCAAAAAGTGATTATTAGATGCTCATATTCCAAAAATCACTCTATGAAAATGATTGGATCCTACCTTACCTTGTGCACAACCCCTTCGGATGGTACGAGAAAGGTAAACGTGCAAGTCTCATTTGGATTATATATCCGAGACATGGGGTGGTTTATTCCTAACACGGGATCCCCTAAATGGCATTCCCTTTCTAGGGTTTATGCATGATGCCAGTTTATTAAAGCGATGTAAATATGTGACAAATACGACCTAAAGGACATAAATAATGCATCGAAGGAAAAAGGTCTAAAATGACATGTACTTATCGAAAATTCAATGTAATGACTGAAATTTAAACATGTGAGCTATCTAGTGGGTAAGTCACTAAAAGAGTGCCAATAAGGCCTTTTATTGCTAAGGCACATGAATGCAAGCCAAGGAAACACAAGAATGGTTAGTGCAATTGATAATACACATAACACATTGAGAGCAATTAAGAAAAGAAATACAGTAAAGCAAGTAAAAGGGGCGGAACCCCTTCCCTCGTGCCTAATGTGCTTAAAAGGGTGAGGCTGACTCTAACTTAAGCAAACTCTAACATGGATGCATGAGGCTGGGGCTCACTAATGTCTAGACTCGATAAAGCTTCGGCTCCCAAGCCTTCAGACCTAAAGGCGAAGGGTCATCACTCCCAGGGCCTTCGATCGGTGGCTCGAGTGATCCCTTAGGTAGCGCTATGGGCGCAGAGCACACCAGCCGCCTACCCAAGGCAATCGATCGTAATCCTACAAGGCGGTGTGGGAAACGCCCACGAAAAATAAAATAAAATGGGATAACAGTAAATAAACGTGCACGTATGAAGTGCTCCCCTATTTTGAGGGAAGGGGTTGAGAACCACGCGAGGCTCTAGAGGTGACACACACCCCCTCCCAAATGCAATGCAAGCGCGAGATAATCAAGTAAACAACATCCAATCAACCAATCACATATACGTGAGTGAGGGAATAGTTGGATACGCGCGCGAGGCAAAAGGCCCTAAAAATGAAAAATGCAACCCTAATATCCAAATGCAATGCATAAAAGGGTAGAAAAAGGAAACGAATGGCTAAGTCAAAATGCTTGGACCCACTTAGGAAGTCCCCAGTGGAGTCGCCAACTGTCGCGCCCCACTTTTTGAATGATGTGAAATGTGTGCGAAGTGTGGTGTGAACGTGTGCAACATGAAAAGTAAAAGGCCATGGGACTTTGGAAAGCGACGATTTGGCCAAATGAAATTTAAAAAGGGTTTTTTAAATATGAAAACGGAGTCGCCACTTGGTATAGATTTGGGGTGTACCAAGTCACCCAAAAAGTGTTTTTTAGAGACAAAGTAGTAAAACCCTTTTTAAAACGACTCCTAGTCCACGTAAGCCAAAGAAAAAGGTTCGGGGGTCACGTTTGACAAAGGGGAAGGCAAGGATAGAATCCAAGGCACCCCTTTGACCTAGCCAAGGCTAGTTGCGCGACTTAACCTTACCTTTCCTAGTTTTCTACCCAATGTATGTTCGCACGTTGGATATGACTATATGAATGCAAAACGGAGAGAAAAATGCAATCCTAAATTCTACGATGTCTCTTGTGAGGCCTTTGGTCCCAAACCACATGAATTGTGGCGGCCAACAAAGGAAAACCCCATAGAGGTCGATTAATGCAAATGAGACTCAAGTGTGCAAGTGTGAAGGTGTATGAAAGATGCAAGAAATGTAAGTGCAAGTGTGCAAAATTGTATAAAGGTGCTTGTGTGAAATTGTAAAAAAAAATCCAAGTGTTTGTGTGCAGATGTATGAAAAGGTGCTCGTGCGAAATTGTGTGAAAAATCCAAGTGTTTGTGTGCAAGGGAAGGGATATGAAGGTGCATGTGTGAAAGTAGGAGGAGAAAATAAAAGTGTAATGAGGGTATAGAATGATAGAGTGAATGTAGAATGCATGAGCCTAGGGAATGCAAGCAAGACGGGTACGGGGGTTGACTCCTAACTTTCGACTTTGATTTTCCCTTTGATTAGAAGGCAAAACTAGCGTGCTAAGGCTATCGAGTAGCCACACTCGCTTGTTTCCCTTATCAGAAGGGGACCCTCAAGCAAATGGACCCTACAACTATCATGATATGCAAAAATCCTAAAATGAAGGGAAAGGGGGTTCGAGGAGCATGCCAAGTGATAAAACTAAGAAAAATGCATGATATGTGGTGAACAAGCAAATGATATGCTAATGAGGGGAAATCCCTAAGGGTCTAGCGTTGGACTAGCCCATTCTATGAATTCCGACTAGCGTTGGACTAGCGGAAACGTACATTCATCCATTCCATTCATTCATGGCTATGAAAGCAAGTAGACATGCCAAAATACTCGTAAACACATAGCACATAGCATTTAGCATGCTCGACTAGATGCAAGAGCCTAATAAAGCAATTAAACATGTAACAACAAAAACAAGCAACCAAGGGGAAGGGGAAATGAACCAGATGCTCTCCGAGCCCTATCTATTACAAGCCAAGAGGTGTACACATACCCCATAAAACTTAAATAAAAGCAACCAAGGGGAAGGGGAAATGGACCAAAGGCTCTCCGAGCCCTATCTATTACAAGCCAAGAGGTGTACACATACCCCATAAAACTTAAATAAAAGTAAAAGCAAGTAAATGCACACAAGGAGGCAAGGAAAGCGGAGTAGGCATGCATGTTCACATAACACGTAGGAGCACGTAGGGTCAAATGAAGTGCAAATGAGGGATAGAGTGTACCTCCCTTGAAGCGACGCCCCAACATAGTGAAATTACTAATTTACCCTCCAAAATAAAAAAATGGTCAAGGTACCAATTTATTTAAGAAAAATTAAAAGAAATGTGCAAAGCAAAGCTCACTTGATCATAAAGTTCCCAAAGTCATGGCTTAAGTGCAATTGACAAAGCATGGTAATTAGTTGAAGCAAAACAAGCAATGAAATTGAAAAATTAAAATTTCCAAGGACCAAATTGCAAATATTAGCAAAGCACTCAAGCTTGATCAAACACTTTCAGGAACTTCAAAGGTCTAAGGGCAAAGACAAAAGCAAGTAATAGCTCAGATTGCAAACACTTTAGAACTTGAATGCAAACGATTGAAAAGAAAACGGGTCTTTGTAGCATTGCTGCAAAATTTCATGGACTAAATTGATTAATCCTTCCAATTTCTGGGTCATAGTGAGTCAAGGAGGAACTTGAGGGAGTTAAGAGGCAATTTTGAAGAATTAGTACATGCATGCATACGAGGAAACAAAATTTCTGCAATGAACACTTTCTGCAATTCTCTTTTCCAACCGTGGCTTTTCATGCAAACCAGATTTTTGGCCCAAATACAATGCTTTGATTAAACATTCTTCTTCTCAACATCACAACCTCAGAACTAAGCAACAAAACTTCATGATAATCACAAACCAAAGACCAAAAATTTGGGAAGATATCATACCAGAAATCTGAACGTAAGTGCAGAAATGGTTTCGGCAGCCTGTTTGTTTGCTTTTCAACAAGGTGTTCGATCATGGTTCTAGTATTTTAGACCCTAAACATGCAAACTCAACACCTAACCTCCTATTTCCATTCCCCCAAAACAGATTAAACATGCAACTTAAGTGGAAAGACTTGATGTGCAACTATGGAAAAGAAAACGGAACAGGAAATGCAATTCCTTTTGTTCTTTGTTGCGGAAACTTTCTGCAGCTATGGGTTCACGTAAATTAAAGGCAGAAACATTGCATTGGACTCCCCATTCATCTACCAAACATCAATCTCAGTAGTGAAGAAACAAAAGAAAAAGGGCAAAGAAAGCATCAACGCCCACTACAATTTTGAACCCAGAAAAATCTGTTTCTACAATTATTTCAGTCCAAACCCAATCTACTCATGCGTAAGAAGAAAAGAGAAAATTCAGACAAGCTTCACAACAGTCCGTCCATAATCACATGACTCTCATAACATTGCCCCAAAGCCAGATAACCTGACCGGGTTGCCAATCACAGAAGTGCAGAAAAAGAAAAACCAAACTCGCAGCAAAACAAAATCTAGCATCGCAGCAAAATTTCAACCTTTCTGGCATGAATTTACAAGCTATGGGCAGAAGACAAATGAAAGGCGTTACCTTTATCCCTTTCCAGAGGAAAGAACAGGATCTGGGCTGATGAACTGGGCGTCCTTGCGCAGCCTAAAAGCTTTATCTTCCTCGGCTGTCAACGTTCTTCTTCAGGTCCGCAGTACTCGTATTGCTTGATGAATCGAAGATGATGATGACGTTGGGGCTCCTCCTCCTTGCTGCGCCACCTCTCTCTAGTTCTCCCTTGGTTCTCCAAATCCTCCTCTCTTGCTCTTTCTCTCCTAGCCGCTCTTCTCACAGCCGTTCAACCCCCCCCACGATGAAGCTCACTCTGTTGGTTCTCTCCCTAAAGCCCGCAGCCTTTCTTTCTTTTTCCTTTGCTGTTTTTCTTTTCCCTAACCGAGCTCCCCTCTCTTGCGGCTACCTTTCAGCTTTCCTTTTATATCCCATGATAACCCTAAACTTCAAGCCAGCTCTTCTATATTTGCAGCCCAAGGAGCTGCCGAACATTTCTTTGCAAGCTGCGAAAAACGCAGCTTGCTGCCGCGTATCACTCTTTTTTTTTTTTTTTTTTTTTTTTTTTTTACTTTCAACTTAATAAATATAATAATAATAACAAATTGACAAAAACCAGGTAATAATAATGAAAATAATTTAAAAACAACAAAAATGGCCATTTTTCCATCTTTTTCTACATTTTCTTTTTTCTCCTTTTTTTATGATTTTTCATTTCCATTTTTCTTTCAAGAAAGCATTGAATAAAAACCAAAATGACTAAAACATATTTTTGATGTTTTCCTTTTCTTTTTCTAAAAACTCTATGCTAAGCTTAAAAACTAAAAAAAAACTAAAAACTAAAAACTAAAATCTAAAACTTAAAAGTGATTAAAAACCTAAAATGACAAAATAAAAATAAATAGACAAACTAAAAGGGCAAAATGAATAAAACTAAAATAAAATAACAACTAAAAAATGCAAAACACACAACAATGAACTAAATGCAAGCGATCTAAAATAAAAATCATGAAGTAGATGCCACATACAAATTATTCAAAATTTGGTGTCTACAGTTTGCCCCTCTTTGTCTAAGTTTTGAAAAAACTTGAGACAAAGAAGTGGACACCAAATACTTACCTGTGTTATTGGGCTGCAAAATGATTCCAACGAACAAGAATTCTAAAAAACGGGACTGACCCGAACATGAATGTAAAAACGGGATAGACCCGAACAGAAATGTAAAATTGGGATAGACCCACGGGATAGACCCGAACAGAAATTTAAATTAGATGAATTGAAGTGAAATGGAGTGTTGGTGGGATGAAAACACGCACATTAGTGAGATAGGCTCGATGCTAACGGCGGTAGGATGAAAACGCGCACGTTAGTGAGATAGACTCGATGCTAACGGCAGTAGAATGAAAACACGCACGTTAGTGAGATAGACTCGATGCTAACGGCAGTAGAAATAAAACACGCACGTTAGTGAGATAGACTCGATGCTAACGGCGGTTGAAGTAAAACACGCACGTTAGTGAGATAAACTCGATGCTAACTGCGGTAGAATGAAAACACGCACGTTAGTGAGATAGACTCGATGCTAACGGCGGTTGAAGTAAACACGCACATTAGTGAGATAGACTCGATGCTAACGGCGGTTGAAATGAAAACACGCACGTTAGTGAGATAGACTCGATGCTAACGGCGGTTGAAGTAAACACGCACATTAGTGAGATAGACTCGATGCTAACGGCGGTTGAAATGAAAACACGCACGTTAGTGAGATAGACTCGATGCTAACGACGGTAGAACGGAAGCGCACACGTTAGTGAGATAGACTCGATGCTAACGGCGGCAGGATGAAACACACACGTTAGTGAGATAGACTCGATGCTAACGGCGGTAGAAATAAAACACGCACGTTAGTGAGATAGACTCGATGCTAACGGCGGTAGGATGAAAACACGCACATTAGTGAGATAGACTCGATGCTAACGGCGGTTGAAGTAAAACACGCACGTTAGTGAGATAGACTCGATGCTAACGGCGGTAGAATGAAAACACGCACGTTAGTGAGATAGACTCAATGCTAACGGCGGTTGAAGTAAACACGCACATTAGTGAGATAGACTCGATGCTAACGGCGGTTGAAATGAAAACACGCACGTTAGTGAGATAGACTCGATGCTAACGGCGGTTGAAGTAAACACGTACATTAGTGAGATAGATTCGATGCTAACGGCGGTAGAATGAAAACACGCACGTTAGTGAGATAGACTCGATGCTAACGGCGGTTGAATTAAAACCAATCCCAACATGACTTTTGTGAAGTTGGCGGCACAAAATCCAGGCCCAACGTGATCTTTGTGAAGTTGGCGGCACAAAATCCAGGCCCAACGTGATCTGGTGAATGGTCAGCAGGATAAGACCCAATCCTGCCATCCAATTGGTCAAGAAATTGGATTCGATCTGTCAAGATATAAGAAATTAAATTTTGATTTTCCAAGAAACAAAAATTTGAACTTGATTTTCGATTTTTGACTTTTGAATTTTTCTGATTTTTCGAGAGAATTTTTTTCAAAAATAATTTGCCCCAGTGTAGGGCCCTTTTCCCTTCTTTCTTTCCTTTCTTCGGCATCGGCCTTCCACATCGCCAGATGCTTTTCGTCGACTTCAACTGTGAATACCTGCACAGGGGGCTTACATGCACTCAAATTTTCAAGAAAAAGGCAGCGTGATTGATTTGAAAGTCTTGCTTGAGTCTTTGACGAAATCCTCAAATGGACTATAAAAAATTTGCCCCAGTGTGGGCTTATTTTGTGAAATCTTGCGAATAAAAATTTTGCCCCAGTATGGGCCCATTTGATTGCAAACAATTGGTTTGGATGACTTTCCATTTATGCGAACACTATAAGAAAGAAAATTTCATGATGAATTTCTCAAAATAATGCCAAATTACAAAGGATTTCTTCCTTACCTTAGCATCGAAGCTTTGGGTAATGGCGTTATTTCTGATTTGGAAATGGGAGGTCAAGATTTGTCTTATTCATGTGCTCAGATGGTATGTAACCCCTTCTATACCACATCTTGGTGAAAGCAAAGAGTTTATCATCCTTATTTCTTAAGAAAACGTAGTCCACATACGAGCTTTATAGGCTTGCAATAACACGGATGGAAACGATAGCTAAAACATGAAAAAACTGGTTGTTCCCTTATGATCACAAATGATTGATGGATTTCTTACGAGCATAGTCGTCACTTTGGATTGTCATGAAGGAATAAGTCAACGATGGACTTTATGAGCTTGTAATGTGGCTTGAAAACGATAGCTAAAGAATAAAACTTTCAAGGACATTACACCACAGATCGCATTTTTCAACATTGCCTTCATCTGGACTCCAGATTCTTGGACTTTGTTTGACTTTTTATCATCACCCAACAGGGTCTTTCAACATCAAATCTTTTTGCATCTTTCTTTTGCATTCATTTCGCTCGTTTTTCTTTTCTTTTTCCCTCTTTTCAGAAATACCTTCTCGGGGTTTCATATGAAGAGCAGTGTCAACCTCACGCCAAATCAATTCAGAAATACAGCTAAATTTTTCGACATCAGAAATTTTCTTAACAGGGCCATTGCTAAGAACAGAAGTCAGGGCTTTCGGCTTTTGTAATGGGGTCAGGTGGGGTGCTTAGAAAAGTTAAGGCTTGAAAACGGATTTCAAAGTGGTTTGAAAAATCCGAGATCGCATTGTTGCGCCAACCCTATTTCAGGGTTAAATCAAAATCTGCCTCAGTTTTTGCTCAATTGAGGCTTTTCACTTTCATTTTTCTTTTTCCTTTTGACTTTTCGGCCTTTTTGCCATTCTTTGAAATTTCACAAAATTTGCCCCAGTTTACTTTTGAACTGAGGTTCTCTTTTCTTCTTTTGCCTTTTGATTTTGTGGGTTTTCACTTTTTCGCTTCTTGAAATTTTCTTTTTCAACCCAACTTGCCCCAGTGTGGGGTTTGCGATTCTCAGGGGGTGCCAAATGAAGTATTTTATTCTGAAGGCTCAAAAGGGATAACTAGGGATAGAATGTTTGATTGGAAAAGAAGATGGCCTGACTTGTATTCCGTTCCTTACAATAACTCTGAAAGGAAATTTTCGCTAATGCGAAATTTTTTTGCGTGTATCTGAATTAACTGACTGAGGAAGACCATTGTTCGTCCATATTTGTGAAACGTAGGCGATCCGTGCGGACAAAACTCTTCCCTTTCTTTCTTCTTCTTTTTTTCAAAACTGGACCCCAAGTGGAATCAAATTTCCCCAATTTGCGGTTCCCTCCTTATTCTAGCATTTTTGCTTTTCTCTTTTTTCAAAATTCCCCAATCTCCTTCCCCAATGCGGGGTACGATCATAAGTGCATTCGAAAAGAACCTCCAATTTTGGCTCAAATGAGGATGCAAGGGATAAATAGTGTTTAGGTTGTAGAAACGAAGGCCAAAGTATCATTCTTACACTTCATGACAACCAGCGTAACGAAATGCTCATTGAAAATCCATTCCTCTTTTGATTTTTGAAAATTTTTCAATATAGGGTAGAGATCATTAAGGCCTTTATTTGAAACGAAATTATTCTTTCATAGGCTCAAATGGGAGAGCAAGTGATAAAAATCTGTATAGGTAGTGAAACAAATGCTCAAAGTATCATTCCAAATTTTCAAAACAAACAAGAATAATGCACATTTTTGCTTTCACTTAGATGTGAATTGAATCCGGTTAAACCAATGGGGATTTTTCCAAGCAAAGAATGTCCCAATTTGCAATTTATCAATCAATGTGACTGATTTTATTTTGAGGTTAAATGAAGGAGAAAAGGTATCTCATTGGACCTTTTGAGTGACCATCTTTTTAGCACTCTTATTGGATGACTCGGATCAACAATCTGGTGTACGTAAGGATTTTGGAAAGCAGACACTTATGATCCTGAAGCTTCTCAATTTGGTCTTACTTCTTAAAATTCATCATGAAATCTCCAATGAATAAGAATAAAGAATGAAATGTACATAAATATACACAAAACAATAATTGTCCAAAAATTTTATTGCTGAAAAAGTTTGAAACAAAATTTCTCATTCAATTACGATACAAATGAGAAGAGAGAAACTTGTAAAGAGCTCCACATATACACTTTTTGTCTCCTTTTCTTTTTTGGAACAAAATGTATTAACAAATCAGATATACAAAATTTTCCTTTGGAAAACAATTACAACATCTCTCAGAGGCTTTAGCGTAGAGCTTCCAGATAGATCATTTATGTTTTCATTGTAGGATCTGCCCAAGAATCAAATAACATTTGTAATCTTCAAACTTTATTGGATTAAAATTATCATCAGATATAGAAGAATATTTTCGTCTTATTGAAACATTTTTATGAATGCAGGGGAGGGGGAAACAAAAGAAAAATACCCCGAGTTAGTAGGCAAAACTGCAAAATCGGTATGCATGTCCTATGGGGGGAGCCCTTTTGTGCCAAGGGTAGGCCTAGCATGAAAATGCAATCCGCTAGAATAGGCACTATACAATACCTGATGGATCCAATCAGCTCATGGAGTGAAAAATAATTTTGAAAGAATTTGGTCAATTGGGGTGACGAGAGATATTTATCAAAATGAGGTCAACGTCCGAATGGATGGATCACTTTTGATCGGTACAAGACTTTGCAAAAACGCACGGGTTTGACCTTGACGAACTTCCTATCAAAGAGATTGGAATTCGTTGATAAAATTTCTCAGTGAATTACGGGTCAAAACCTTCATTGATCAAGTGATTGGATGCAATGGACGGTTTTCTTCAAAATTGACTAGATTTCCCAATTTGGAATTCGACATTGAAATCCTAATAGGGCAAATGGGTTGAATGAAATTTATTTAAAATCGACCGCATTACCCTAAAAAGGGAAACGGGTCAAATGAATTGAATGAAATTTCAAAATTAATCAGAGCACCCTAAAAAAGGGTGAATTGATCAAGTAGATTAAACGGACCTTGATTTATTCAAAAACGGCTCGGTTGCCCTAAAAATGGGTAAATTGGCCAAATGAATGAAATTGAATTAGTGACTTGTTCAAAAATCGGCCGAATGACCCTAAAAAGGGTAAATTGGTCAAATGAATTGACGATTTATTCAAAATCGACCAGGTGACCCTAAAAAGGGTAAGTTGGTCAAATGAATTGACAATTTATTCAAAATTGACCGAATGACCCTAAAAGGGTAAATTGGTCAAATGATTTGATGATTTATTCAAAATCGACCGAATGACCCTAAAAAGGGTAAATTGGTCAAATGAATTGATGATTTATTGAAGAATCGACCGGATGACCCTAAAAAGGGTAAATTGGTCAAATGAATTGGATGAAATGAAGTTATTGAAAAAAATGGATTGGATAAGATGGATGATTTGTTCAAAAATCGATTGAATTATTCGCCCACTGGGTGGTTTCAAGAAATCATTACAATGCCTTGGTCTATGAGCCTCTAAAATCAAAATTTGGCCTCTATATTTATCGTCTCAACAATGAGGAATCATTTGTGAATTTTCTTCGAATTAATGTCCTTTTACGCAAGGGAATTTTACCAATTTTGAGAAAATGGCCAAAAAGTGATTATTAGATGCTCATATTCCAAAAATCACTCTATGAAAATGATTGGATCCTACCTTACCTTGTGCACAACCCCTTCGGATGGTACGAGAAAGGTAAACGTGCAAGTCTCATTTGGATTATATATCCGAGACATGGGGTGGTTTATTCCTAACACGGGATCCCCTAAATGGCATTCCCTTTCTAGGGTTTATGCATGATGCCAGTTTATTAAAGCGATGTAAATATGTGACAAATACGACCTAAAGGACATAAATAATGCATCGAAGGAAAAAGGTCTAAAATGACATGTACTTATCGAAAATTCAATGTAATGACTGAAATTTAAACATGTGAGCTATCTAGTGGGTAAGTCACTAAAAGAGTGCCAATAAGGCCTTTTATTGCTAAGGCACATGAATGCAAGCCAAGGAAACACAAGAATGGTTAGTGCAATTGATAATACACATAACACATTGAGAGCAATTAAGAAAAGAAATACAGTAAAGCAAGTAAAAGGGGCGGAACCCCTTCCCTCGTGCCTAATGTGCTTAAAAGGGTGAGGCTGACTCTAACTTAAGCAAACTCTAACATGGATGCATGAGGCTGGGGCTCACTAATGTCTAGACTCGATAAAGCTTCGGCTCCCAAGCCTTCAGACCTAAAGGCGAAGGGTCATCACTCCCAGGGCCTTCGATCGGTGGCTCGAGTGATCCCTTAGGTAGCGCTATGGGCGCAGAGCACACCAGCCGCCTACCCAAGGCAATCGATCGTAATCCTACAAGGCGGTGTGGGAAACGCCCACGAAAAATAAAATAAAATGGGATAACAGTAAATAAACGTGCACGTATGAAGTGCTCCCCTATTTTGAGGGAAGGGGTTGAGAACCACGCGAGGCTCTAGAGGTGACACACACCCCCTCCCAAATGCAATGCAAGCGCGAGATAATCAAGTAAACAACATCCAATCAACCAATCACATATACGTGAGTGAGGGAATAGTTGGATACGCGCGCGAGGCAAAAGGCCCTAAAAATGAAAAATGCAACCCTAATATCCAAATGCAATGCATAAAAGGGTAGAAAAAGGAAACGAATGGCTAAGTCAAAATGCTTGGACCCACTTAGGAAGTCCCCAGTGGAGTCGCCAACTGTCGCGCCCCACTTTTTGAATGATGTGAAATGTGTGCGAAGTGTGGTGTGAACGTGTGCAACATGAAAAGTAAAAGGCCATGGGACTTTGGAAAGCGACGATTTGGCCAAATGAAATTTAAAAAGGGTTTTTTAAATATGAAAACGGAGTCGCCACTTGGTATAGATTTGGGGTGTACCAAGTCACCCAAAAAGTGTTTTTTAGAGACAAAGTAGTAAAACCCTTTTTAAAACGACTCCTAGTCCACGTAAGCCAAAGAAAAAGGTTCGGGGGTCACGTTTGACAAAGGGGAAGGCAAGGATAGAATCCAAGGCACCCCTTTGACCTAGCCAAGGCTAGTTGCGCGACTTAACCTTACCTTTCCTAGTTTTCTACCCAATGTATGTTCGCACGTTGGATATGACTATATGAATGCAAAACGGAGAGAAAAATGCAATCCTAAATTCTACGATGTCTCTTGTGAGGCCTTTGGTCCCAAACCACATGAATTGTGGCGGCCAACAAAGGAAAACCCCATAGAGGTCGATTAATGCAAATGAGACTCAAGTGTGCAAGTGTGAAGGTGTATGAAAGATGCAAGAAATGTAAGTGCAAGTGTGCAAAATTGTATAAAGGTGCTTGTGTGAAATTGTAAAAAAAAATCCAAGTGTTTGTGTGCAGATGTATGAAAAGGTGCTCGTGCGAAATTGTGTGAAAAATCCAAGTGTTTGTGTGCAAGGGAAGGGATATGAAGGTGCATGTGTGAAAGTAGGAGGAGAAAATAAAAGTGTAATGAGGGTATAGAATGATAGAGTGAATGTAGAATGCATGAGCCTAGGGAATGCAAGCAAGACGGGTACGGGGGTTGACTCCTAACTTTCGACTTTGATTTTCCCTTTGATTAGAAGGCAAAACTAGCGTGCTAAGGCTATCGAGTAGCCACACTCGCTTGTTTCCCTTATCAGAAGGGGACCCTCAAGCAAATGGACCCTACAACTATCATGATATGCAAAAATCCTAAAATGAAGGGAAAGGGGGTTCGAGGAGCATGCCAAGTGATAAAACTAAGAAAAATGCATGATATGTGGTGAACAAGCAAATGATATGCTAATGAGGGGAAATCCCTAAGGGTCTAGCGTTGGACTAGCCCATTCTATGAATTCCGACTAGCGTTGGACTAGCGGAAACGTACATTCATCCATTCCATTCATTCATGGCTATGAAAGCAAGTAGACATGCCAAAATACTCGTAAACACATAGCACATAGCATTTAGCATGCTCGACTAGATGCAAGAGCCTAATAAAGCAATTAAACATGTAACAACAAAAACAAGCAACCAAGGGGAAGGGGAAATGAACCAGATGCTCTCCGAGCCCTATCTATTACAAGCCAAGAGGTGTACACATACCCCATAAAACTTAAATAAAAGCAACCAAGGGGAAGGGGAAATGGACCAAAGGCTCTCCGAGCCCTATCTATTACAAGCCAAGAGGTGTACACATACCCCATAAAACTTAAATAAAAGTAAAAGCAAGTAAATGCACACAAGGAGGCAAGGAAAGCGGAGTAGGCATGCATGTTCACATAACACGTAGGAGCACGTAGGGTCAAATGAAGTGCAAATGAGGGATAGAGTGTACCTCCCTTGAAGCGACGCCCCAACATAGTGAAATTACTAATTTACCCTCCAAAATAAAAAAATGGTCAAGGTACCAATTTATTTAAGAAAAATTAAAAGAAATGTGCAAAGCAAAGCTCACTTGATCATAAAGTTCCCAAAGTCATGGCTTAAGTGCAATTGACAAAGCATGGTAATTAGTTGAAGCAAAACAAGCAATGAAATTGAAAAATTAAAATTTCCAAGGACCAAATTGCAAATATTAGCAAAGCACTCAAGCTTGATCAAACACTTTCAGGAACTTCAAAGGTCTAAGGGCAAAGACAAAAGCAAGTAATAGCTCAGATTGCAAACACTTTAGAACTTGAATGCAAACGATTGAAAAGAAAACGGGTCTTTGTAGCATTGCTGCAAAATTTCATGGACTAAATTGATTAATCCTTCCAATTTCTGGGTCATAGTGAGTCAAGGAGGAACTTGAGGGAGTTAAGAGGCAATTTTGAAGAATTAGTACATGCATGCATACGAGGAAACAAAATTTCTGCAATGAACACTTTCTGCAATTCTCTTTTCCAACCGTGGCTTTTCATGCAAACCAGATTTTTGGCCCAAATACAATGCTTTGATTAAACATTCTTCTTCTCAACATCACAACCTCAGAACTAAGCAACAAAACTTCATGATAATCACAAACCAAAGACCAAAAATTTGGGAAGATATCATACCAGAAATCTGAACGTAAGTGCAGAAATGGTTTCGGCAGCCTGTTTGTTTGCTTTTCAACAAGGTGTTCGATCATGGTTCTAGTATTTTAGACCCTAAACATGCAAACTCAACACCTAACCTCCTATTTCCATTCCCCCAAAACAGATTAAACATGCAACTTAAGTGGAAAGACTTGATGTGCAACTATGGAAAAGAAAACGGAACAGGAAATGCAATTCCTTTTGTTCTTTGTTGCGGAAACTTTCTGCAGCTATGGGTTCACGTAAATTAAAGGCAGAAACATTGCATTGGACTCCCCATTCATCTACCAAACATCAATCTCAGTAGTGAAGAAACAAAAGAAAAAGAGCAAAGAAAGCATCAACGCCCACTACAATTTTGAACCCAGAAAAATCTGTTTCTACAATTATTTCAGTCCAAACCCAATCTACTCATGCGTAAGAAGAAAAGAGAAAATTCAGACAAGCTTCACAACAGTCCGTCCATAATCACATGACTCTCATAACATTGCCCCAAAGCCAGATAACCTGACCGGGTTGCCAATCACAGAAGTGCAGAAAAAGAAAAACCAAACTCGCAGCAAAACAAAATCTAGCATCGCAGCAAAATTTCAACCTTTCTGGCATGATTTTACAAGCTATGGGCAGAAGACAAATGAAAGGCGTTACCTTTATCCCTTTCCAGAGGAAAGAACAGGATCTGGGCTGATGAACTGGGCGTCCTTGCGCAGCCTAAAAGCTTTATCTTCCTCGGCTGTCAACGTTCTTCTTCAGGTCCGCAGTACTCGTATTGCTTGATGAATCGAAGATGATGATGACGTTGGGGCTCCTCCTCCTTGCTGCGCCACCTCTCTCTAGTTCTCCCTTGGTTCTCCAAATCCTCCTCTCTTGCTCTTTCTCTCCTAGCCGCTCTTCTCACAGCCGTTCAACCCCCCCCCACGATGAAGCTCACTCTGTTGGTTCTCTCCCTAAAGCCCGCAGCTTTTCTTTCTTTTTCCTTTGCTATTTTTCTTTTCCCTAACCGAGCTCCCCTCTCTTGCGGCTACCTTTCAGCTTTCCTTTTATATCCCATGATAACCCTAAACTTCAAGCCAGCTCTTCTATATTTGCAGCCCAAGGAGCTGCCGAACATTTCTTTGCAAGCTGCGAAAAACGCAGCTTGCTGCCGCGTATCACTCTTTTTTTTTTTTTTTTTTTTTAACTTTCAACTTAATAAATATAATAATAATAACAAATTGACAAAAACCAGGTAATAATAATGAAAATAATTTAAAAACAACAAAAATGGCCATTTTTCCATCTTTTTCTACATTTTCTTTTTTCTCCTTTTTTTTATGATTTTTCATTTCCATTTTTCTTTCAAGAAAGCATTGAATAAAAACCAAAATGACTAAAACATATTTTTGATGTTTTCCTTTTCTTTTTCTAAAAACTCTATGCTAAGCTTAAAAACTAAAAAAAAACTAAAAACTAAAAACTAAAATCTAAAACTTAAAAGTGATTAAAAACCTAAAATGACAAAATAAAAATAAATAGACAAACTAAAAGGGCAAAATGAATAAAACTAAAATAAAATAACAACTAAAAAATGCAAAACACACAACAATGAACTAAATGCAAGCGATCTAAAATAAAAATCATGAAGTAGATGCCACATACAAATTATTCAAAATTTGGTGTCTACAATCTGCACCAGCTGATGGGCACCAAACAAACTAACAGATTCTAGTTTACTGCTGCTGATGATCAAGAAATGTTTAACTTGAACCATCCAGGCTAGGATAGGAATGGCTTGTATGCTGCTATGTTTTTATCCTGATTTCGCATGACCGTAGTGTAAACATAGACAATGCAGTTCTAGGCAATTGTTATGATTAGACACCATGATGAGGTCTCTTATTAATTGCAAAAAATTCCAACATATGAGAGTAAAACAGTAGCCTGAGAGTAAATGACGGCATGGAGAATGATTCTGGCAACTGAGCAAAGCCAATTATCAATGTGATGATAGAAATTTCGAAAGTTGCAAGGACCTCTACCAAAATCGGAGCAAACAGCAGAAATTAATCGCCATTTGATATCATTAGATATTTCCATTTCTATTCGATATAATCAAATATTTCCAGAAAATTGAGTGCAAGAGAACATCGAAATTATAAAAACCCTAAAGAACAAGAAAAAAAAATTATCTGCAGAACTGCAACTGCCCAACTATAATCTCGTTTGGAAAACAAACAAAGCGAAGCATTTGCCAACTAGGAAACATTTGTTTGGCACTACTATGAGATGGTTGCTCGTGCATTTCATCTCTGTCCACAGGTGTTAATTAATCATTCAACGCCATTATTGCCTTGTCAACTCAGATTATGATATCCTAAGCTTAGATTACACCACGAGCAATGGCTAATAACAAATGTTCAACCTTGTGATATCATGTAGTATAACTCGAGTTTTGATCTTATGAATTAGCTATATAACTAGCTACAATTAAGGTCATTAATGGTATTACAACTATTGCTTCATTACTCATCTATGGGAAGTTGATGGATGATGGTTAGCTCAAGAGGATGCAGGAGCTAACTGGCCTTAGTGGATGAATCAACTTTAATTCAAATTGCACTTCTTAATCGTTGAATCTCATCAATCCCACACAAATTTTCGAGCATTACTTAACTTACCCGCAATCACTTTCTAGTCTTATATTTTCGAAGTGTGAATAGCTACTTCTAGTTTTGAATGATCACAAAACTATTAAAAACATTACAAACGACATGTATTATTATATAATTGTATTGAAGCATCAACTTTGAATTTGAGATTGTTGGCCATTCGTCGGAAGGCGGCACTGTAGCCCTCCTTATATCCTCCGAGAATAGAAATAATTGAATAGTCCTTAATCACATGATGCTTTTGTACGAGGCATCTTGTGGTATTCTAGGGAAAAATAATTTAGTGAATATTAGTTGAACCGCGTATGCCATGTGACAGGGCAAATTTTTCTAAGTATTGTTGAAAAAAGGAAAGTCCGAAAAATGTGGTTGGCCAAGGGTTTTTTTTTTTTGAAGTCTTTGAAACCACCGAGGCTAAAATTTTTTTCTTTTTTTTAAATACAAGGCCCAACGAGAGGGCTCCTTTTTTGCACAATAGTCCCTACCACCACATGAAGGGATTGATTAGCAAAAAGTACTTGTTTAGAAAAAGATAATTGTAGATAACTGTTTCAGAAACATGGCAGGCCTTCATTAGTTTTTTGTTTGACTTTCGCGAGTACCTGTTCTAACTATCTAAAAAAGTTAAAACTATGGAACATTATCAAAATAAATAAATAAATAATTTAAATTATGCAACTAATTGTATTACTTAGAATTTAGGGTTTAAATGTAAATTGTTCTAATTATGCAACTCATAGTTATTAAACCCAACTCGGTACTCAATCCAAAGAGTTGACCAAGTCACCGGTTCAACTGCGTGTTGCACGATAGGTATATCATATAACATAATAATATATTTCAAATTATAAAAATAGTAAAATTTTTAAGTTGGTGGTTCAATTGATAGTTTTTTTCTCGATTCACCGATTAAACTGTCGGGTCGTTCACTGGTTAACGGATTTATTGCTTAACTGATTTAATTAGCAACCCAACTCGCCCCTATTGCCGGTTCATCGGATTGACTGATTCGACCATTGGGTCAAGTTGAAATTTATAACTATGATGCAACTTTTAAGCATTTAAATTTAAGAAAATGCGATGGATATCTAATTTAAATTGCTAAACAATTACCTTTTACTAATTGCTCCTTGTATATAATGTAAGGGACTATTGTGCAAAAAGGGTCCTTGCATTTCTGAAACGAGGGGGCCTTGAATTTAAGGAAAAAATTTTCAGCCCCTTTTGTTTTGAAAACATGGGGGCCATATGTTCAGAAAAATCCCCTTGACTAGCTACACTTTCCCGACTTTTTTTTTTCAACAATATTTAGAGAATTTTGCCCACATGATATTGTACTAAAACCAATCAAAAGTTACCAAGTAATGTGGTGCACCATTCCTTATCTGGTATTTATGAGACAAGGAATGGTCCGTCGCTATTATTTATTGATGAATAATTCGTATTAGTACACAACTTAGCATGTCATGTGGCATGTGCGATGTACGGAAAACCTTCTCGGCATGCATTTGTGTTGACTAATGAGTAATGAAAGAATCTTGTTTCTCCGAATGTAGAATTCTTGATAATTTTGAAATATTGTGTTTCTCATGCACATATTTCTACCAATTACGTTGCCCCGTTGTTATAGAGTTTTGAAGTATTAATAAAGTATGTTTTTTGCCTTTAAATTTGCATTTGGTGGCACGATTCTTGGTCAAATTTTTACAGAAAGGCTTTATTATATGACAAACAGAAAATTTTAATTCAAGCTCCAAACAAAAAATAGTAATCCTACATGTAGTATAGAAAGCACTTTGGCAAGCTTTTCATCTGCCTCCCCGTGGCTTTTTTTGTACTTTTTCATGTTATGTAAATCATTGATGGAGCTTGTGGTACAATCTTTAAAGCAGGGGATGTTAGCTTGGGTTACTGATTACCCTTTTCCAAGCTTTTGAAGGTTTTGATCTGTCCACGATGGTTGGCATTTTAGTAATTTTGTTGTCCATGTGAATCTTTTTGTTGAGCCGTGTGGTACAACTCTTGATGGGAGATTCTCAGTTTGATTTACCGATTTAACCTTTTGCAGCTATTTGGAAGTGTAATGGCTCACACAGTTATTCTCCTGGTAGCCATCGGGCCTGTTGATTTTTTTTTTTTGTCAAAGGTCAACTTCTATATATATTGGGTCTGTTGATGTTGAGTATTTCTTGAATGGTCCTCGTTGATTTTTTAAGATTGTTTTTTTCTTTTTTGGTTCTTTTGGTGTGGTTGTCTTGGAATGGTGGAGTTCTGCAAATGGAGGCAAAAAGAGCTCCTCTTGGATGGATTCCTGACTTTTAAGCAGAGAGAAAACATACTGCATCAGGAGTTCTATTGTTCTCTCTTTGCTTAAAAGTCAGGAATCCATCCAAGAGGAGCTCTTTTTGCCGCCATAAGCAGAACTCCACCATTCCAAGACCACCACACCAAAAGAACCAAAAAAGAAAAAAACAATCTTAAAAAATCATCGAGAACCTTTCAAGAAGTACTCAACATACTGCAAAACCACAGTGTAGGCCTTCATGATCAATTCTCAATCACCACCACACAAACTTCTGATTAATTCAAAGATGCATAACAATGCTTCCTTAAAGATATGCATTACTATTACTTCTTGTTTGTGAGCTAATATCTTCCTTAAATTGAAAGTCAGATCTATATTTTTCCTAAATCATCGGACATTCAGTAAGTACATCAATACATATCCTATTTTGCTCCACCTCTGCATAAAATACTCATTCCAATTCACATGCTCTCCTCGATGGACCAAATTTTATTAATATAGGTAATATCCAATGCCTTATGCTAAATATAGAAAATTAGTCTTATGAAAGAAAGGTTGAATCCAAAGCAATTAAGATTTCCTGAGCTCTTGATTCTTTATTTCTTACACAGAAGATGAATCCTATGCCACAACAGCCAAGCTGCCAGTATCGGAAGTCAAAACTATGCTAAAGCAATGAATTTACAGAAAGGTAACAAAATTGGAGCTTTTTATACTAAATGAGTTTGAGACGATCCTGTTAAAGAAACTATACATAAAGCCTTCATGCATAGCCCTTCCCTCACGCCCAATTAGTAAATATGTATGGATATATAGTAACCAATTTGAGGCAGCTCAGTATGTCCACATCACAAAAGAAATTCTGGCATTGCTCCATAAGAATAGATATTATACTGCAAGCCATGTGAAGATCAATCCAAGAAAGACAAGATAAAAAATCACTAATACCCTAGAGACTCATCCATAGAAACATCTTTCCAAATGCATCGTTTACAGAATACTGCAAAGAACTTCACAAGGAGGAAAATGTTTCTTTTTTCCCACTTTTTTTCTTTTCCCATTTTAGTTAGCCCATATAACAAAATCAAATTACTCAACAAGCAAAAAATTGATTTTTACATTTATTTTCCCCAAAAATAAGAACCCTAAAATCGAAAAAAGGTACGTTCAAAACCGGACCCAATAAAATAGATACATTTCCCATCGTAGCACTGCTAGGGCTTTGTTCAGAAGAGAATGGGATTGCAGAAAACCCAAAGGCAAATCCCATATAAACCCACTTTTTTCATCAATTTTAGCAAACAAATTCCTATTTCTACCGTTGAATTCTAGCATACTAACAATAAGATTCAAAATTTCTGTCCTAAAATATCCCAAAGGAAAATGGAAAAAAAAGAACATGGGAGAAAATGAATGCAATACATGCATATAAAGTAAATAAATCAGTAAATAGAAAGTGGACTTACCAGAAAATAGGCGATGGAGAAGCTGTAGAGAGAGAAAGTAAGGGGTTGAGAGACTGAGCGAGAGGCATTTAAGGTTAGGGCTTTAGCTATTGGGGGCATAGGAAAAAATTTGGAAATTTTGCCAATTTGGTCCCTAAACATTTTCATTTAAATCAATTTCATCCTTAATGAAATATTTTAACCAATTTAGTTCTTGAAAAAATTCTGGTAAAAAACTATGTGAGTCCCATAATTCTAATCTTCAATTGGGAAAGAAAAGGAAAAACACAAAAGAGAAGGAACTGTATTGAGTCCCATACCTCAAGATGAGTGTATGTTAATCCAAGCCAATTCTTGCTTATGTGAAATCGTTGCTTTCTTAACTGCAAAAAGAACTGCTCAGTGCTATATCCAATACTCCCCAACTGATTATATCCTCTGGAAGGCCTACTGTAGGCTTCAAAATCCAATTTAGTAAAATCACCTGTCGGGATTGCGGCATTAAGTTTCTACTCAGAAAAAAGATTCATGTAAATCAGTTGAAAATAGATGTATAAAAAAGTTTCATGTATTCATGTAAAAAACAAGAAATGGAAGTTATGAGCCAATTCCATCAGTCAGTCTAAGTAAATTGCTTGGGGATGGTAATGCAAAGGACAAATCTGGTAAAAAATTCTAATTTCACTCCTTAAAACACTATTTTAATCGTTTGGACTGAATTTGCAGAGGATTAGTAACCTCAAGGGATGTCAGTATAGTTTTTCAAACCACAGGGGAGGTCAGTGCAAATGTCAGAAACCTCATGGGAGGTTTCTGCAATTAACCCTATTAGCAATTCCAACTAGTATTTACATAATTTTAATGCTTCTAGGGGCATTCATGTTTTGTGCGGTTTATCCCTCCTAGCTAATTATTAACCATATGGATAAAAAGGGAACACCCACTGCCACGTAGGATGGTCGTCCGCCCATGTGCGGTGTGGCGATTGGCCAGTGGTGAGGATGTCAGGAGATTGGCCTGTACTGAGGTGGAGCTGGCGTTGGGCCCTTTGTTTTTTTTTAAAAAAAATTTTATGGTGGAGATTCTGACCTAATGGGAGTGATCCAGACCTATTATTGCATTGACGTTGCTATTGACATTCCATCACAGTAGCAGTTGTGGCTGTTAAGATTATTTTTGGGTTAAAAAGACTAATTTGCCCTTATTTTCCTATATATTTGCTATGCGTTTGTGTCTCCCACTTTCTGTAATAAATATTGGGTGAATGGGCATGTTTCTCAGGAAAATTTGCCGCCACTTTTGGTTCCAGCCGAGAAATTGGCTTCTCTCTGTCCACTCGACAGCGCATTGTTTTCTCTACTTTCTTGGTACGATCATGGCAGGTAATTCTGTTTTGCCTGGTGGATACATGGTGCAGCTTTCTGGTGATGTTTCCTTTTTTGTGTTATCTATTTTCCTTTCTTTTCATTTCTCATTCAGGTTTTTTGTCCTGGCTGCTCTTTGTGTTTCCTGGTCAGTGAATTGCATTGCGCAAATTCTTCACTTGCTCACCTTATTGCTTGTTCGTTCATTTCTTCTTATCCCTACCTTCTTTTTTGTGATTTTTTGTTCGTATTTTAGATGCTTTGTTTATTGCTTAGATGGGATTTTGTATTTTTTGAGTGTGATAGTTGTGTTTTTGTTCTATTTCTGCTTAGCATTCTTTTTGCTGCATTGCTTTATTCAGCTACGTATTTACCATTTTGCCTATGAGTCACTGTTCCAGTACCATTGGAATCGCTGAAGGTGCCTTTACTTTTTTTTTTAAAAATTGATGTAGTTACTGGCAGGCAGCGTTTGTGCTGTGTCTTTACTACTCGTTGACCTCACTACCTCTTTCAGCTGGGTGGAATACACATGCAGCAACCCCTCTTCCTGTACGTACCGCTACCACCCGCTTCCCTGCACTTCTCTTCTTTGCAACTGGCTCAATTCACCTACTTGTTCAAACTGTTCTTCTGAACCCACCCATCCCATTTGTTTCGACAGCTTGTGCCATCTCTTCCTTGCAAGACCAAGGAACTAGAAAAGAGTAAGGGTGCAGGCACTAGCTAACATCAAACTCTCTTCTCTGTGTTTTTCGTGGCCTACCGGGAGTTTTAACTTCTTTAAAGGTAGCACCGGATTTTTTTTTGACTGGACCCAAGCATTCGGACCACTCATTGGAGCTATGGCTGGTTCATATGCTTTCAAGTTATTGTCTCTTGAGTAATACTGATTTGAGTGTTGGTAGTTGCACGAACTTGATGCCCAATTAAAATAGTTTCTCCCTTAATGCATCTTACCTGTGCTCCTTTGCAGATAGAATTGAGAAATTGTGATGAGCCCTACTGTCTTCAAACCCAGATGCTTGCCTCTTTTTGTAATGATTTCTAATTTGTTTCGTCGGTTAATTGCAAAAGATTAAACCAATATGACAATTATACCCCTGTTGGTTCACGTGAATTGAGTAAAATGCAGTGAAAAGTCCTACATTGGAAGTAAAAAACTTGTTCAAGGACTAAATTAGTTAAAATATTTCTTTAAGGACGAAATTTGTTTAAGTGAAAATGTTTAGGGATCAAATTGGCGAAATTCCCAAAAAATTACGAACAAAAGGCAAATGGTCAAAGATTCTCAGTAAAAAATAAAAACTGATGGTTTTACTGCCCTGTAGAGCTTTTTCTCTGGGTTAAAATCTTGAGGTTAATATTTGCTAAACATGCAAATATACACATTGCTCTAGATTGTTATTTTCTTTTAGTTTGTAAATATCCACAAAAAAAATGATATTTGGTTTAATTGAATGATTTTTTATGGATTGGCATCGCTTATAGAACAATAGATAATTTAGAGAGATGCTATGAGACAAGTGACCAAATAAGAAGTTTTTTTTGACCTAATAATTGATGACAATTTTATCACAAGTTTTTTTTTTAAAAAAAATATTCTAATGATTCTACAAAGATGTTGGTGATTGACATGAATAATGTTCTCAATTATTTGAAAAAATAATTTTATCCGTTAAAATCTTGCGGTAATTTTATCCGTTTCATAACATAACATGATGGAGTCATTTATTTTTATTTCTATTTTTTATTTGCTTCTCTTTTTTCCCCCTCCTTTGTGAAAGAGGAGATGCAATTCTTATTTGTCCGGTCTTTATCTACAAACCATTATTAATCTTCAAAATCTACTGATGTAAGATTTTCAACATCCAATCACTCACAAATCGTGAAAAACTTTGGTCGTAATCCAAGTTCTTCTTTCTGTAGTTGATATTGACAAATTTCATATTCTTTAAGCTTTTCTTTTCAAATAGACCAGAATGGAAACATAATATTGCACACAAAAGGAAGAGTGATCCATCAAAGGGCGAAATTTGGAGGTCTCAATTCTTCAATCAGCTACGTTCCTCCCCAATAAGAGAGTACTATTTCTTTTTGAAGATTGGACGCATGCTATACCTCAAAAGATGTGGTTGCTAAACTTTCTGTATCTTCAACATACATTTTTAAAATTTGCCTGTCACAAATTGGAATTTATATGCTAATAGGCTAAGAGCCCATTTGAATTGCTTATTTCTGGAGTTTTTTTTTATAAAAAAAAAAATATTGTAGTGATTTGATATATATATATATATATATATATATATATATATATATATATATATAAGATAAAAAGATGATTGAAAAATATGTTAAAAAAAATATAAAAATGTTTTTGTGAAAAAATGACAGTCCATGATTGTGAATGTCAAACAAGCATTAGATTAACTAAAGGTAGCAATTGGATTGTATACAGATACAAATTGAATTGTTACCACTAGCACTAATGTAAAACTTTTCTTATCTAGGACACCATTATTCTTGAAGGAAATAATAGAATCAAGCTATGACCTTTTGTTCTATCTCATATTCTTCCCTTATTTTTACTCTATTTAATTTGTTTCCATGGTTTCTCCTATCAACTTTCACTTATATATCCAAGGCGGCGATAACCTCGTGTTAGAAGCTATTCTGCAAGCTTTTGACTGCCTTGGGTGTCTTTTTCGTCACCAAAAATGCGTCTCCGGAAGTCAGAGACCATGAGAGGAAGTCCCTCGCGAAGGGACACTTTCGGTTCCCATCCAAGGAGTTTCTTGGCCTTTGAAATATCCGGCTTTCTCTTATGAGGATCATCCGCAGTGTTTTCTCTGAACTCTATCTTTGCATTTGGATCAATTGTGTCTTGCACCACCTGTATCAATGCAATTTGAAGGCTCAACAAGCATTTTTTTTCCCTCCCCTCTTCATTTCTTCTTTCAAATTTATTCTTGGTATGCGTGAATTTATTATTACCTTGGCAAGTTCAAGCATGGTGAATTCACCAGGGTTTCCAAGATTGAAAGGTCCTACGTGGTCTCCTTCCATCAACCTCATCAAACCTTCAACCTGCAACATCATGCAACATGGTACGAGTTCTCTCTTCAGGCCCGCATTCAATAAACTGGATGAAATTTACTAGGAACAAATTCTGGCAAGGAGCTCCCCAAAAATAAAAATGTAAAAGAAACCAACAGGCCAAACCCTTTTGCTATATCCTGGAATCCATATCATGCTCAAATGAAATAACTAGCGCAAGATTGACTGAGAAATGACAAGGTTGAAGCAAATTCTAAAAGACAAATGGCATCCATCAAAACATAGAAGAAGAAATGCTCAATTTACTCAGGCAGAGAAGGCATAGACCCTTTACCAGATCAGAAACGTATTGGAAACTCCTAGTTTGCTTCCCATCCCCATAAACAGTCAATGGCTCCTTTCTTAAAGCCTGCAGTGCAAAGTAGCATTACATTTTGGACCATTGCATCTCTAAAGCAAAAGAACACAACTATTAATTGGAAGCAAACCTGAGCAACAAAATTGCTAACCACACGGCCATCATCGATGCACATACGTGGTCCATAAGTGTTAAAGATCCTAGCAATTCTCACCTAGGAAACAGGTTTTTTTTTTTTTTTTTAAAAAGAATAATTAGCTCCATCACTATCAATGGTTAATTAATTAAAGGTGGCTCCATGATTTGAGTACCTCAATATTTAGGCCCCTGTGATAATCCATAGTCAAGGTCTCAGCTGTACGCTTTCCCTCATCATAACAACTGCGAACGCCTGAATGAAGAAGCAAACCAAACTAAGGTGTTAATGAACCAAACTAAGGTGTAACTTCACTTGCTTAATCATCATTTTTGAAACATACAAAAATGTCATCAACCAAATAGATCACTCAATTTTCTAGCACGCAATCCTAATTAATTAACCACTCCAATCCTTTAGATTTTGATTATTATAATATAATTGAAGAAAGTACTCCAAGGCAATCAAAGCCAAACACTCGGTCACAAGTTGAGAAGTTTGACAGATGGAAGTGGACATAGAAGTTCCTAGAGCCCGTAGTAGGTGGTGAAAAGTAATCACCAAAAGAAAACAAGAAAAGAAAAGTGACTCACCAATGGGGTTGACATTTCCCCAATAGGTCTCGACCTGTGGATGCTCCAAAGGGTCACCATACACCTCACTGGTGCTCGTTAGCAAAAATCTAGCATTAATCCTCTTCGCCAATCCAAGCATGTTCAATGTCCCCATTACATTTGTCTTGTGATCTCTATCCATCAAAGTTAAAGGATTCTTCCAAAAGCCGGCATTAAAATCATGCACACACACGTGCATTTTGACAAAAGGGATATGGTGACTAAAAGGGATGGTGACAAAAAGCCATTCAACTATTTTGACAAGACATGAAACGTTAGAAAGTGACACTAATAATTGATATAGTAACTCGAAAAAGAAAAAGGGGAAGAAAGCTAGTACTGGTACAAACAACTAATCTTTGGAAGTTAGGTGCAAGAAAAGGATATGATGGTCTTAACGGGGTTGTACTTGTAATGGACGGGTGAGGCCGGGCAGGCGAGATGGTAGATCTGGTCCACTTCCAACATGATCGGCTCGACCACATCATGCCGAATCAGCTCGAACCTTGGGTTGGAGAAATGGTGCACTAAATTGTCTTTCCGACCGGTGAAGAAATTATCAACCACGATCACGCTATCCCCGCGCTCCATCAGACGGTCCACAAGGTGACTCCCGACGAACCCCGCCCCGCCCGTTACCAAAACTCTCAGCCTTTTGTTCTTCAACCCCACCGGTAACCTTGCAACTGCATCATATATACTAACAATTTAGTCCCAACAATATCATCTTCAACCCCACCGATTGATAATAATACTCTGCCATCAAACTCGATTCCTAGAGCGATTATAGAATTTTTCTAGATTGAAAATAATATGTTTTTTTTTTATAAAAAAAAGAAAACACAAAACACAAAAAGAAATTCTAGTCTAACATGCATGAAAAGCAAGAGGTGAAACCAATGTACAAAGTAGTATTTTTCAATACGCATTAAAATGCTCTTCATGTCGCCAATACTTGTTTCTGATGTTTTCCTTTCATCACTAGTGCCACATCTCTATACTTGCAACAGAGTATAAATATTCGTAACTAAATTACCATAAAGAATCACTTATGCCAAAATTCAGAGATACAATTCAAGTAATTTGATTACCTCCATTGGACGATTGATCACGGTCATAATCGCTCAGCTCAAGAGCAATTCTTCGAGGGACATGATGAGTTGACTCCATTAAAGAATCTGGAATCCATCCATGGTGATTCGGGGTAGATGATGATGATGATGATGTCAAAGCAGGAACGGCAGTGAAAATGAGAGATGCAATGCCAATCCCGATCAAAAGGCATACCAACCTCTGCTCCTCCAGCACATATTGAATCGGATACGTTACAAAAGATAGCCTTTTTCTAGGCCTAATAGCCTGGCTTTTCCCGGATGAACCCATATATTTTGTTCCGTCTCCTTCCACCATTTAAGAGTTATTCTCTCTTGATCTCAAAAATGTGATGATTTGTGCATTTGGTGGTCTTAATATGGCACAAGAAATGAGTGTGTGTGTGTGTGTGTGTGTTTTTTTTTTTCTGAGAAAGAGAGAAAAGAAAGAGAGAGATGAAAGAAAGGAGGAGAGTGGTGAGGGATCTTTAAGTGAGAAAGACTCAAACCAAGAGGAGTTCGGAGATGGCGGTGTGAAGAGTGGCGAGGTGTAGACTTTTGCATGAAATTTCGCCGTAAGATCGCTGTCCCGCCGCGCGTGACCAATGGTTCTCTGGTTTTCGGCTCTTGTTAACGCTTTTCATCTTGATTTATGGTCTGCTTTGCTTTCTTAATTAAATGCCACCTGCTTTTGACTTTAATTACATTTCCTTCAAGCAATGGTAAACATCTTCATCACATTACATTATGGAGTTGGACCACCTTCACTAGTTCTGGCAACCAGAAAATATACTTAGTGTCTCTCGCCTTCATTGCAGAAATTTGGAGCAACAATGGAAAAGCCTATGTATATATACGGATACCCTTCAAAGCAATTACCTGAATCATTAGTTAGAATGTAGTTAATTTTCCTCTTCTTTTTTTTTTTCTTTTTTAGCTTAGTTGGGGTTGAATGCGGATTAGTATTTAAGGATTTTCTAATTGAGATTCTTTTACGCTTAATAACATCTTATTTTTCTGATTGGTGCTAGACTGAACAGTATTGCTACGAAGGGGGGGGGTCATAAGAGGCTAATACTAGTGTAATTCTCCAAGAGGATATATAATATAACACCAAGAAATTCATTAATTTCTGATTTTTCAGACAGAAAAAGATCGTCTCAAACACGTGTGCATTGTAACAGAATCAATTTACAAGCTTGATATTACACGTTTTCTTTTATGGAGGAGGATGATAGCTGTTTTTTTTGGCACTTTCACACCAATAGCAGCCTAGAACGCCTGCTAATTTGTTTGTAGTAGTCAAGCTGAATGGTGATGTATCCTGCTTTCAAGATTGTAAAGTTTATTGTCTAAACAGTTGTAGGATGTAATTGAGTTGAACTCGAATATCGCCATACTCGATTTCAACTCAACTTGCAGGATTGATACTCGAGTTTGAGCTCGAGCTCAAGCGAGTAGCATTACTGGAATTCGATACATTATTCATAGAACTCGAGCTCGACTCCCATGGGATTTGGTTCACCTTATCGAGTTGGATTCAAGAAAATTTGGAAATTTCATCTTTTTTTTACAAATTTTGAGCGAATGACATTATCACTCTTCAAAAATTTTTATACAACCTAAGACATTTTGTAAATTCAACCATTCTTGTGAGCATAAGGATAATTTCATAATAATAATATATTAAAAAATTAAAATTAAAAATTTCGATAAGATTCGATGAGCTTTCGAGTTTTACTACTGAATACTCAAACTTGATTCGTTAGGGCTTGTCGAGCTACTCAAACTGGGGTTGAACTCGGATTACTTGAAATCGATCAATCCGAGTTTGAATCGAGTTTTTGATCAAGCTGCTCGCGAGCAGCTCGGTTCGATTACAACCCTACTAAGGACTACGGGATGTGTAATGGTGTATCCGGGAGCACTGAGCAACCAAAATTCAAGTGATTAAATTTCGGCAGAAAGTCAGGTCATCTGGTCCAGATGATTTAGTCAATAATAATAACAAGTTGAGCAGTAGATTTAGAACAACTCACCATGGTAAAAGGTACATTAGCCAAAAATAGCTAGTACCAGTTAATTTTAGGGAAGTTTAGTCGAATCTGATGGCTATATTGGTGAAACTGCAAAACATATTACAAGTACTAGTACAGCATTTGATCTAAATGGAACTTGATTTGGAGAACCGTACACCATGCAGTCCACTGGAACAGAAAAACATTCACCTGGTGGTCTTGATCACTTTTAGCTGTAGCACAAGGCATCCTGGAGACGAAACGGCTAATTTGCCTCCCACGCAATGATTGCCAAATGCAAATATTGTATTCGCCACCAGGATGAGAATTAAGCCACGCCTGTGGTTCATTCCTTACGTAATGTTCTCATCCCCCTCCGCTCCCGGAGATAAAATTGGGCTGAAATATCTGGTCCAAAACCCAATAAAAATGGGTTGGGCCTGCATTCATCGTAGTCGGCAAACGAACCCAAACGTTACAATGCCGAAAGACACGTGCAAGGCTAACAATCAATCGAGAAACTGCGTGGACCTTGCCAACCCAACACAAAAACACGCGTTCCCCAAACTTTTACTTCCATTTCCTCTTTGACCCAAAAGAACGAAAAAGTGCTTCAGAAAAGCAATAGGGAAAAAAAAAGTTCAAAAAAAAGACGAAAAGATGACGGAAAATAAGAACACCTTCGATTCTGTCCGTGAATGGATTGCCGAGCACAAGCTTCGTACTGTTGGTAAAGTTTACTCTTTTTCCTTTATTGCTGTTTGTTTTTGTGATATTATATTTGATGGGCTCAGTTGTTTTCTTCTTGCTTTAATACGAAGGGTGTTTATGGCTGAGTGGAATAGCGGGTTCGATTGCATACAATTGGTCTCAACCCAACATGAAAACCAGCGTTAAGATTATTCACGCCAGGTTTGTATATTTTTGCCCTTTTGCTTCCTCAGAGATAAATGTAAGTTTTTCAGGAGTATGATATAGGAACGATTCTTGAATCTGCTGTAATTTGTTACACTTGATAAAGATTAAATTTTTATTACATTTTAAATGTTATCTTATTGGAAAAGTACGTTTGTATGTGTTTTAGTTCTTAGACGTGATTTGTTGGTCCATAGAAAAGTGGGGTTGGGAGGTAGGAATTGGGAAAGAAAAAGACTGAGGAAATTTGAAAACAAAAATGACCGATCCCAAATTTACCTTTTCGCCTGCAGTTCTTTTCTTGGTTCGGCCTCAAGTACCTACTGAGGTTGCTTAAAGCCTTCTCTTCTTGTATGTTTGAGGAGGAGAAACGTAGAGATGATGGTTTTTATATGCAGTTTTGATTTTCATTTTGCCTTAATGACATATTTCATTGAAGTAAATGAAACAGTGAACGTACATTTTTTTTTATACCATTGAGTTTGTAGTGTTTAGGCTAACGGATCCGCAATCCTGAATGATCTGGTCGTAGTGTGAAATGATCCGATTCCACCAGTGACCACTTTATTGTTCAATGGGCAATAATGAAGTGAGTTATCCTTAACTCTCATGTTTTACCCTGATCAAACTTAGTTTTGATATTGCGCAGCCACCTGGGTTTAGATATTAATACTTGTAGGAATTAATGTGATAACCACATCAGAAGCATTAACTGCTGTTATAGTGAGCAAATCAAACTACTTGTAGAGTGGCTTTTGGTTTGAGTAGTGTGATGGGAGATTAAAAAATTAGACTTTATGAGGTCCTCAAAATTTTTTGGCAGAAATGAGGAAAGCAAGAATGATAATTCTAAGTGCCTGGGCACACTAATTGATGTAAATGTAGCACTCACAAAATCAGCGATTTTCGTTTCCAGGCTTGTCTAGGGCTGGATACTTCGCATGCTTGGTGATTCACTGTTACGGTAGGCTGACTAATTTATCTATTGACTACTATGATACTGACCTACTAGCCCCTGATAAGACTTTCCTGTTTGGAGATCAGGTTTGCTGAATTAACAAAATGTTACCGTGCCTTGGATTCTGCAGAATCCTGGGTTTTATATAATGTATTTTTTAGAGTACATGGTAGGGGCTGTAGGAGCAGCATGGCTCTTCTTCTGAAGCTTTACACAAGCTCTTGGTGGCTTTTCCACTCACATATCTATTTCAGGCTCTCCACATATGAAGTAGTCATATTAATGAATGTTTCAAAATATTATTGTCTCTAGCTGATTTCTAGTCGCTTATGGTCTAGATCTGAAAATTATTTTGTCTAAGTAATTTTTTTGAATTGCTGCTGAGAGGAATCAGGATTGCGGTAGGTTGTTTTGGTTAATATTCCAGTGCCTATATTTTTTCCATTATTATTATTTTTTTGGGTTCTGGTATTTTGACTTTTCTTTTCGTGAATCAGGTTGCATGCGCAAGCGCTGACACTTGCTGCATTAGTTGGGGCTGCTGGTGTTGAATATTTTGACCACAAATCTGGAGCAAAAGCTGAACGTGTTGCCAAGTTTCTTAATTATGAAGGACATCCTCAAAAGGATTGAATCTGTGATTCGTTGAATGTTATTACATCCACTTGGAATATCATTTAATCTAATACGAGATAGTCTTAGTTCCTTAATAGGATGTTTTTGCGGGGAAAACACACGGAGCTTTTGTTTTCTTGTGATATGTTTGATTATTCAGCCTGGATGATTGATTTTGTTGCATGGACTGCTCGTCGCGTCCGGCCGCCTTATTGAGAACCTGAAGAAGAGGAAAAGTGAATGGAATATTTCTATTTGCAGTAGTTATCTTGGTTTTTTCTTGGGGTTTTTGGCTTAATCGCTTACGTTTTGTTAAAACTTAAAAAACTGAAAAGCTCAGAAGGGACGGCAAATCCCAGTGGTACCATTCAGCATACTGCACCTATGATTTTAGCTTCGTTTTCTGGCAGTATTACATTTCCGTTCATTTTGGTGCAGTTCTGCTCAAACAACTGTCTTGTCTTAACCTTGAAAGGGAATTGTTGATAACTACTCAGGACTATCCTACTTTTGATTCTACGATTTCAGTTTATATGTCACTAAAGCTTCAGTTCCACCTGCTACAGCTGTGCTATGAAAACAGAACTTTTCCCAGTGACTGAAAAAGTTTGTACAGGACGGATGTTTGGAACGTTGCTCCATGCAGCAAATGCCATAACTTGCTATATTATCCACGTGCTAAGAACACTTGATCCCGGTAAAACCACGCGAAGTTGTTTGTAGTTTGTACATGATAGTAAAACTTTCGAGTCAATTGATATGCAGGGAGCGGCAAGGACTAACTTCGTGCAAAATGTTGTGCCCCAATTGAATTATGCAAACAAATATCAGATTTTCCACTAATTTACATGCCAGGCGTACACAATTTTTGATGATATACAGTGATTTTATCGTATGATGTTCTTGTTTTCTAGTTACATTCTTTGCTCTCTCTCTCTCTCTCTCTCTATATATATATATAAACTTTTTACATGGGGAATATGGCTCCAAACTGATTCTAAGCATTTGAGTCGACCCATATCTGGGGTCATGTCCGTCTTCTGTTACAGTGGAATCCAGCCCTGTATAATGACAATATTACACGAGTACGAGGATTAATTGTTACAGAATTAAACCGAATTGTGCTTTCTGCTGAATTTAACTAACCTTGATGAGTCCTGTCTCAGTACCACAAAGAATCATGTCATTGGCGGAAAGTAGGCTCGTTATTTTGCTGCCAGCTGATAATCTTCCAACTTTGTGTAGTGTTCCTCTCAACCAGATCTGGACACATGAAATACAGGTAAGATGAGGGCACCAAATGATTTTGTCCAGGGAAAATGTGTTTAATCCTTTTTGTTCAAGAACATAATGAAGATCTTGTTCATTCCTACTCTACAGTGGAGCATTGACATTCCATATTTGCCTAGCAGTTATCTACATGTGATGGTCGTCTTGCTCGACTTACCTTATTTCAAGGCATTAAGGCCTATCATTAATCTGGTTTTGACATGAACCAGTCAATTTATGAACTAGATATTGTTGTTTACCTGAAGACTGCTTCTTGACGCAGCGGTATTCAAGTATATGAAATCCTCTACTACTTCCATAGCGAGCACATTTGCACCTTTCTCAGACATCACTGATACTTGGGGCTTAATGTTGCGTCTCCAATCCTGCACGTTTGTCCTATTACTGAAGTGTTTTAATAGATTAGATGTTAACAATTAGTGTACCTTTATTGTAGAACCTTCAACTACTACACTTCCACCATATAGCCAGTCCTTGTAAACAGCTAGCGTGTTGACTGGCTTATTCTGCATCAGCCACTTCTTTGCTGGTGCTCTAATCTCTTGTTCTCTGCTGTTTGTTATGGCCAATTCCTGAATCAAGTTGTATATTACTGCGTGTATTATATTGGGAACCAGCTGTGTGTTCATTGAAGCCTCAAACTAACCTGTATGCTTGAATCTACACACCCCGCGTATACCTTCCCGTGTACAACCGTCATGGCCTTTACACTTTTATTCTTGAAAATGTCTTTTGCATTTCTTGAGGCATCAAAAACCTAGTAGATAGGATCATGTTAAAGGTAATTAGTTCGTGTACTCATTCAGAATAATGTTCATGACCAAATTATAAGTTCGCTCATCATAATCATTACCTTCATTTTATGACCTCGGCTAATTGTGAAAATTAATTGCCCAAAAGTATCAATACTTTGAATTGATTCCTTGGTTGCTATTATTTCTATGCATTCAAGATTTCTTTGGACCATTTGCCAAATCTGCATGAGGGACAAAAAAAGCAACGCTTCTTATGAAGATGCTCGTCATTTTTCTGCTATCAGCACAATTGATAAGAGAAATGATGGTTTTCCTACCTTAATTGATTTGTCTGCAGATCCGCTCAGCAGGCAATTCCCTTGTTCAAGAAGAGCAAAGCATGTTACTGCCTTATTGTGATTTTTCATGTCCTGTGCTAGTGTTGCAGTCTGTCCCTTAATGTCCCATACCTATGATATCAAACTGCAGGTTATGATGATTTTCTCCATCAAATTCCATGTTATGCTTCTTGAGATCGAGGGAGTCAAATATATTGTTGAAACTCCATGATGGGCTATTAGAAGATTCTCCAATGCTTTTGGCCAAGTTCAACAACATAAAGAGAAGATAAAACGGCAATGCTTGCCCAAAAACTAACTTGGTGGGGAATGACATGCTTTTTGCACTAATTTAGTTTCGTGATTAAGAAGTGTGAAAAACACAAAGACAGAACTAACCTTAATTGAACCATCTGCATATCCACTGCAAATCTGTCCCCTGTAGTATATGAGAGCTGTTACAGCTCCATTACGACCATGACCAACCTCCAAAGTTTGAGTATGAACACAAGATATTCGCTGCATGATGCCAATGTATCAGAGGTTAGTACTTGAAAACATAGAAAAACACATTTGTGCATGTACCAGATATCGTGATTTTTTTCTTTTTCCTTGTGAATTTGAATGTGATGGATCATGCTAGACGTTTATCCTAAATTTCGTGTTGATATCTATTCCATCGAAACTTGGTTGCTGGATACCTCTTTGTCAGCTGCATTCATTGTCATTCGTCGTTTCATCCACAATGGTATGTTGTTTCAAACACCTGCATCCTTTCACTTGGCTTCCTTCTTAAAAAATTATCGTACTTAAAGTTATGAGATTTTGTAGCTATATTCTTTGAGGAAGATGAGAGGACTCGAATGTTACCTCAGTACGGGAAGATACAAGATGTCTATCACCAGTTTCTTGACATTTTGGGGAATATTAGGTGCAACTAAATTAAGCTACTAGTGACATTGCAAGTTTATTGCGATTCATTAAACAAATTCTAATATGTGTGTTAGAAGTGTTGTTCAGTTGCTATGGACTTTATGCTGTAATTCTACTTTGTAGATCCAAATGCCAAGTGCTAGACTTAAGAGTAAAACAAGGCATATTTTGTTCTTAATCTATTTGCTCCTTTTATTTAAAGAAGTAAAATTCTTTTTGTAGGACTTGCCTGCAAAGCTGGAATCTGTTGATCCACCAAGCTAAAGAAAGGGGGTGGAAAGTATTCAAAAAAGTGATGCTTCATGGATGATTACATCAACACAAAAATGCACATCCTGGGCTCAATGATAAGAAAACTGTGGATGTAATTGCAGACCTTACCCACTTATTAGGTTGGAAATAGTCAGCTACTCTTAGTAATTCCTCTGCCATCCAGGTGACATTTGCAAGGCGTCTCAGTGATTCTCGCACTCCTTCTGAAAAATGTATCAGCTTCTTCATCCCTGCTTAAACAATACTGTGAGGTTAATTAATGAGTTGATTAAAACGGCGTCCTTACTCAAGGTGATTGTAGGTGATTATAGGTTTAAAGTGGAAGAACATGATTCGTATGGTCGTTCAGCAAATAAATATGTGACAGATCCTAGTTTGTTCTCCCAGAATCTAGTTGATTAAAATGGGGTCCTCACTCAAGGTGATTGTAGGTGATTATAGCTTAATGTGGAAGAACATCATTCTTATGGTCGTTCAACAAATAAATATGTGACAGATTCTAGCTTACTCTCACATAATCTAGCTAAAAAACTGGTCTGACAGTGTAATGGAAAACATTGCACATAATAGTTTCTTCATCAGCTCACTGCTTTGGAACCAGTCTCCTCAAGGGCTCACAGAGTATCTGGCCTTTTATTTGGTTGCTATGAACATCATTGTGTCTTTCAATATGTTCTAACTGTAATAAAGTATTTTAAGTTCTTTGCTAATCAATGCTTAGATGTAAATTAAGTAGTTATCCTTGTTCTTGCAACAGGTAACTGCTCACCATAATATCGTTTAGTCAGTTATGTTTGCACATATACACTAAGACACCCCTACGAATTCAGAAGCCAAACTTTCCAACCATTGACAGTGTAATCCTTCGTGAAGCCTTTTTGACAAGATATGACAGCCTCAGAAGCTGGATTATTTTCCTCCAGTTTTTAGTCTATCACATTCTTATTTTTGTTCAATCTATATGATGCCCTATCATGCTATGGGGCCTTTACCTCTACCCAAAGTATAGTTGTAGATGCATAGACATGCCAATAGTCTTTCCTCGAGTTCAAATCCAGGATGCACATATTGCTCCATTTTGTTCAACAAGATCTCACATGCACTGGATCGCAACTCATCAGAACTTTTTGCAACTTCACATCCAATCCATGCAATAGCTGTGAGACAGTCTCGAGAAATCCTCTTTGACTTACTGTCAAGTCCCTTCACCAGATCATGGAAGACAGGAGCGCCAAACTTCATAATGCGTCTTGCAAGTTTGCTGCACCATGCGTCAATGCCAGCATCCTATAGTTCCACATAAGTTGTTACAGTTACTCATGGGTTATTTTTTCAGATAATTGCACCTTGTTTCCTTTTACCGTTCCAAACTGACAATATGATGACAATTTACCTGCAAACTTTCATCTGAGAAGTCATAATTCTTTATCATGTTCTTGTGATGTAGTGAGGTTAAACCAGCCCTTTTTGCCAACCACGCCACTGTGTATGGTTCTCCAGTCCAAGAATAAGTTCCGCCTATATTTGATAGGATGAATGCTGATAATGCTTGTTTTGCAGAGTTTTCCTCAGATATCAGTGATTCAAGAAGTTCCTTCATGGCTTCTTCTCGGTACATGAGCTTGCTAGATGCTTCTTCCTGAAATGCGGAAAACCTTAGATCGTGTTAAGTAACATATGTGGATATTAATTTTTGTTTATGGAGAACTTAAACAAATTTACGTTACCAGCAAGTCTAATTGGAGTAACAAACTTGCTGCTAAGAGTCTATGCTCAGGTTGAGAATTCTGGATGAGAAGTAGCAATGCACTCATGCTGTTGATGCTTCCGTCTTTTCTTATCTCTTGCAGCAATTTAATTGCTGATGACCTGATACAGAAGTGTCTCATTAGACTGCCACAACTAGGATCATGATCTACTTACAACATAGGGTCCAGTTAACTTGTTTTTGGAAATTACTTGTTCCTGTAAGTGCAAGGAGGGTTTTCGCTATTTTTTAGTGAAGCTCCACCTTGAATCCACATTGTTAGTTGAATCGGTTATTTGAGTTGAATAATGGGTCTAGTCTATTGACACATTGAATCGCTGAAAGAATGCTGATGCATCTGAGAGATTTTGATAAAATTTACCCCGTCTCTCTCGCTCTCTCTCTCTCTCTCTCTTATTTTTTCAGCTCTTTGCTTTTAGCTAATGGCATTACACTCAAAAACACTTAAAGCAGCATTATAATACCTTGGCATGCGAAGCAGTTCATGAAAAAATTCCAGGGCAGTTGATGTTGCTCGTTTCTGATTGCTTCGTAGGAGAGAGAAAAGTTCAGTAATTGGAGCGAACTCGCATATGAACTTTCTGCAGTGTGCATCATAACGCATGCATCTTACAAGGATAGCAGCCAAAGAGATGAACTCTTCAAGGTTATTGTTTCCTGGGACATCAAGGAGCCCAGAAAGTACTCTAGGTGAGCTGATAGTGGACAGGTGCATGTTATTTGTTGTATAGTCAAATGCAGTCACAAGTATTTCAATAATCATCAGTGATGCTGCCCGAGGTGTCAGCCGAATTGATGTTATAGCATCCTTGTAGCTGTTAGAAGTGCAGACGACCTCCACTAAACAAGGTAAAATTCCTAATGTCTTGATTTCTTCAGGTGGAGGATTTATCAAATAGATTAAGATAGATGCCTCATGCACATTTCTTCTAAGAGCAGTTGCCAAATCATACAACTGCAAACCCTTGCGCTTGATGTCTTCAATAATTGTTTTGTTCCCCGAAACTATTGTTGACAGTATAGTCACTGAAGCTCTGATCACCTGCTCCTTTTTGGAGGTTGAAATAGCCATTAGCAGTTGATCCAAAATGATGTCCTTCAGTAGGGAATACTTCAAACCTCTTCTATTGTTCAACAATTTGTATACCGTTGAAATTTCAACTGTATAATCTTCCTCAAGATTTCCCAGTGTTTCGGAGAAGCAAAGCTTTGAAATTAGCCTTTCTAGTATTTGGGCCTGCTCGATATGAGAGGTTTCTTCAGGATATTTTTGAAGTTGATGTAAAGTATCACCAAAAGTTGTGCTTTTCATTCCCGTATCAGAAACTAAACTTCTTGTACGATGCAGTTGGTGGAACTGATGACCCCTTGGAGGAGTTGCCAACTCTTTAAAACTAGATTGTCGCCAATCTTGTAACTCGAATTTGCCTTGAGCAGCATCTTTTTTTCTTTTTCCATGTACAGGGACATGTGAATTATTGTCTATCGGTCTTGTAGCTGATACATCTATGTCACTGAATGAGCTGGATAATGTTCTAGAAAGGAGATTGAGAACAGCCAATCCTCGGCCATCTCTACGCATTAGATGTGTAGAATGCTGGGGCGTACATGCTGTAATTTCTGCATGCTGCTTGTAGCAAGAAGCTTGCAAGTTCCTATATTCAGTTAAATAAATCATATTAGTCTATCACATTAATATCTTCTGAAAGATCAGTCACTAAAAAAGAATTTTAATATTTTGACGATGCACCAAACTGATCATCAACTTCAGCTTGCTGGTCGTCTGCATTTTTCTTTCTGATTTTCAGTGAGAATGCCGAGCCTCTCTGGTTTCCCTGATTCAAGAAGAAGAAGAAGAAATTGTGATCTATTTATAGAAGAACTCCTCGTTCAAATACTCATCTTTCTAGGAAGGTATTACCTCAGGAAACGTTTCTTCTGTTGAACTGCTGTTGCATGACTCCATGGAAATTGGAGTATCAGACTGTGATTCAGTTAGGATATCTTTTAAGCATTTCTTACTCGAGCTTCTCATGGTTTCTGCGTAACAGCCCTGTGTCAAATGTGGAATAGCTATTGCATCATTTAGGACCCTGAAATCTTGATTATCAGATCCCATTATTGGTAATGTATTCTGTATAATCAAGGTGGACCTAACAGACCCGGTTTTTCCTCTAGGTTAAACATTATAAACAAGTTGAAGGAATGTATCCTTTATGTTTTCTGTGCCTTTTTTTTTTTTCCTGTGTTGTTTCTGGATATGCAACTTGATTTACATACATCGATAGATGGTCTGCATGCGCATATGGAAATAGTTAATCTTCAAGTTTCTGAAAGAATTCAATTCTATACTTAATTACTCCCAAGATAAAACATAGGCAAAGACTCACCCTAAGATTGCTCCCTTGGCTTTTCCCATTGGCACTTCTGAAAACTGGTTCCCTGTTCATAGTCATTAATTAATAACGAGATATGGCTAGTTCAAGAGTATTGAGCATTTCCCAGAGAAAGAATTGTTTAAAAAATTTATAATAGTAAAAGACAAGATGCATAAGTATGTAAGTTCTATTTTACTAGTTCAAAGTCTAATTTAGCAATCACTTTGCCATAAAGCATGTAAGTGCCAACCAGTTGAGATGAAATGAGCGTCAAGAAAAACTCTCACATTATGTACTTTGATTTGTCGTCTGGGACAGCATTGTCTATGCTTGCAAGGTGCTTTGGATCATGCTCACCATTAGACATGATCTGGTAATATAACAACCAGGCTTTATATTCCTTAGCCATCCATCCCATAATTTCATTGGCCTGATCCTCATCAAGATCTATGACAGTGGCTGATTTTGATAACCTACTCCCAGGTCTTTCCTGCCTTTTATGCCTGATGTACATATGCATGATACTTTGGCAAAGCTCTGGCGCGAATTCATCACGGACAAGCCTAGGGGAAACAAGAAGAGCTTGAAGAAAGTGTAATGCAGCCTGCCAATCATCTTTTTGGAGCTTCCGGACAACTGATAGGTAAAAGTAGGAGCAACAGATCAAATATTCATTGGGAATTCCAGATGTAAATCCTTGCTCATGGAGTGAAGCAGGAACTTGAAGCATTTTCTCTGAATTCTGCAGCCTCGAGGTTCTCTCTTCTTCCCCTTTTGCTCGAGTTGCCGCATCAATAGCCTCAATACCCCAATACAGATTTGATACTATCGAATACTCTGAGAATTCAAAAGTTGGTTGCTTCTGAATCTTAAGCTTGGAAGTGCATTTGAATTTCAAAGACATCCATGCCTTATTATTTGCAAGTAATGCATTTATGTGCTGATTGATTGTAGTGGCAAGTGCACTCACAGACTCAATGTCTAATCTCATAGTGTTATCTTTGGAAAAGGATGAAGCAGAAGAACCAGAGATGGAAGCCATTGAGTTCTGCAACAATTTAGCCTCATCAAGAACAAAAGGAAGAAGAAAAAGAGGCAGATAAGAGGGCGATATGTATGTAAACGTTGCAGAGCATTAGAGGTCTGCAAGACTGCAACATCTGCTCGTGATTTTTTGCTAAAACTCCCAAACTTCTGTGGTCCCTCTCTTACTGAGTATTAGCCGTAAGACAAAGATATGGCCGTTGCGGCTGTCGAAGGAGGGAAAGTAATCGAGTGAAACAAATTTATGTTTTGGCTGCACTTTCTTAGTCACTGAAGATCATTATCCAAGCCATATTAACAACAGTTTCCCTTTTTTTTTTGAGAATGTTACAGTTGATAGTTGGTGAAGAATGAGTAGGAAAAATCTTCAAATGAATGATACACTTATCTGAAAACTATTCCTGCTAAGCAGAATGTGTAGTGCCTTTTCGGAAGTTGATGTATGTACTTGACTCCTTTCCCATGTATGGTCCTTTTTATATTAAATTCAGTACATCTTTGTTTTCTTTTGGGCAAATTGATTAGTCATGGTGGATTAGTGCTCCACCATGATGTTTAACCCTTTTCTACATCTTCTGGACAAGCTTACTCACACTCAATGCACGCGTGCTCACCAACAGAGACACCTATTATTGTCAGATAAACAAAGAAAGGGGAAACAACCCGACACCTTATGGTCTTCGCTTTCCAGTTGTGAAAAAGATAATTGTGGTTACTAGCAGAATAGGAAATCTGATTGATGTTTCAGTAAAGAAATTATGCATTCTTACAAGGGGCAAAAAAAAAAAATCTAGTCTTTCTGATGGAGCTCTGAGTACTGGAGTTTGTGGAACATCTTTTTCTAGAGGTACATCCCTATCTTCTTGACCTAACAGTGACAGGGGGTGCAATATGTCTCTCAAAATGATACAAGGTTACATTTCGTGCTTAGATTTTTAACCATGCTCGCTTATTTATCTCAGTCGTTTATTTTCTTGAAAGATCATCATGTTAAATGATTTGCTGGCATTTTCTATACAGAATGAAATTCTTAGTTTCTACAAGGTCGTGAGTTGATGTGGTAGTAGAGTAGGTTGCGATGCAGAGACTGGTGTCACATAAAACAGAATACAGCTCGGACACTAAAAAGTTTGATTCACCTTTAGCACGTATGAAGACTAGAAGAAGCCAAAAGCAGAACAGATCGATTCCTTGACCTGTCAGAACAGAACCGTGCACCATTTCCTTTTTATCAACTGGAGTAACTTTTTTCCACCAAAATTCCTTGCCAAAATATACATTATTTGGCATAACCTATCTGGCACTTGCTTAGTTCTAAAACACAAGCCAAACTCCGTACTAAAAGAGAAGAGATAAAGCAAAAGAAGGTCCCGATTCCTGAAAAACAGCTAGATTCTGGGATATAATTCCGATGACATAGCGGGTCATGTGATCAACATGGCAGTGTGATGATCAAATTTAATTTCTTTTGTTGGGTTTGATGGAGGCCAATAATGACAACCCTCGTAAGGCTGTCACGAAAGAGACCCTACAAGATACATTAGCAGAGGCTTCTGTATCACTGCTTGCTTACTCTCTCAGGCCTTCTGTGAATGACTTGTGAAAATCAGACTGTGATTCCAGAATTAACTGCACAATCCCATTACCTCTTTTGCTACAGTGGTAGTGCAAATTGCAAGGCTATGAGATTTCAGCAAGTGGATGACTCCATTATTGAGTTCTTGGATTGGGGTCAAGATTGTTGGTCCCCAGTGTCACTGCACTGGTAAGGTCTATTCTGTCACGGGCACAGAAACATTTGGTCCTTTTTAAGATTCTTGATTTTATGGGCACTAAATCAAATCACATGTAATCATGTGTAGATGAAAGATTGAAAGGAAAGTAGGACGAGCATCTTCATTTATCTTCTACAAGACTGTTACCTAAACTCAGATGCATCAAATTCATAATTTGTCGACCAAAATCGTCTAATGATATTAATCATGGAGAACCTAAGGAAGTAACTAAAAATGCACCAATAAGCGGTAAGCATATTTACCAGTAAACCTGACACTAGAAAAATGAGGGATGACTGGAAAATGGTCAGTTCTATTGTTCTTTTCCTTGTCTTTGCTTTTTCCATGCTTTCATTTTTATGCATAATTGCAAGAAAAGTCCAGTTAAGATTAATCTAAGTGATATGTAAAGCTATATGTTGGTGAGCAAATACTACTATAACTAGAAAAGAAACATCCAACATAAAGGTACTGCCAATTCTTGAAAACACAAACTATAAAATATAGGAAGACATATATATGTGCGTTGGAATGAAATGGGTCACAGGCTCACCTAACTCTAGAAAGCCCGATACTCTTAGCTTACTATGCGTTCATTATCTTTTACTATGGGCCGTGTTGCCTAGGTTGACACCATATCAAACGTGATTGGACTTCGGAGTCTCGGAGTCCAGAGACTTGGAATTCTCTTTCAGTTGAATGGTAGCCATGTAAGAAGTTCAGCCGTTGAGGCCCGGGTTGATATCTTTAGGCGCGCTGCCCAAAATGAGACAGCTTAGTTTTTTTTTTTTTTTAATCTTATATTATTTTATTTTCATTTTTGTGATTTATTTTAGCAATTGATATTTGCACTCCAAAATAATCCTCTGGCACTCCACCTTTCTTCAAGTAATAAGATGCTAGAATGGAGTGCCAGTAGCTATTCTTGGAGTGCAAATGTCTCTTGCCCTTACTTTTGTAAAAAGTTGAGCAATAGGATTGGTTGAGGTGAAAAATGAATTCATCATCCATGTTGTTTTCCACTTCCTCTGCCCCATATGCCTTTTGGTACTTCAACTTTCTTGGAAAAGTAATCCCAACAAATTTAGAAAAAAAAGTCTTGACACATATTTATTATATTTAAATTGTTGAATATCAAATGTATGAAGGAGCTTACTTGTGCTTACACTCACCTAGCCTATAGTTTGAGTGAGAGTTGAATAACCTTTACCTTAGCTTTTAACGAGACTGAAATGGATTGTTTACGCTAAGATTAATAATAATGTCTCTGAGATTAAAGATCTTATCATTGTACTCATAGAAGAATCCTTATTAGAGGTGCCTTTTGGATAATCTACTTCAGCTGCAATATGTAGATAATGCCAATTCTAATATGTGTGAATCTTGATAACTAAATCTGAACTATACATAGCTTTGTTTATTCGAGTACGAGGCCATGAGCATATGATGTGTAAGTTGTCAATGGTGACTAAATGAAGGCCTCAACATGTCAAATTTGTTTTGTTTGAAGAGGTTGAACATTGCAATAGCACGCTTTTGATGATCTTTTTCTTTTTTCCTTCTACTGTTGAGAAGTCAAAAACTGTGTAGTTAAAGATGCTTCTCGACTCATAAACAAAAGAGACAAAGGATAGAAAATCAACTTTATCATATTATATATACAACTTGTATGAGTCTATTCATATCTACTTCGCGTACATGTTGCATGCTTATGATCAATTTCAAAGATGTTACGTTAAGCTCTCTGACCTAATAAAACTGCCCCGATTTGACAGACTAAACTTACCTGCTAATGTAGACAATTCAATAAATATGACTGAGTCTTCTTCACACTGCCATCTGATGATCAAGAAGAACCCTTCGTCCTCATCAATACAAAAGACCAATGTCAACTTCATTTTCTGATTTCCCATGCTTATAACTACTAGTCCAACATTCCCTTCTATAGATGCTGCTGGAAAACGCTCATGTAAAGCTACCCATCTTTGGCCCCTTTTTGTCTTAATTCTTCTATCGACTTCCCCTGGATTGACCGCAGCTGAAAGGGATAGTGCTCATTCTGCAAATATACCAACACATTATAATTTCTTGAGAGGAAGACACAGAGTTTTCACTTGTGCAAATGATCCAACTTTGTGCTTGGATCCTGAGAAGAACCCTTGGGGGGGAACCACTTGCTGTTTCCAAAAATTTTGCAAGGATACAAGAAGTGACCCGCGCCACTGCGGGGCATGTGGGAGTACTTGTGCATTTGGGCTCATTTGCTGTGATGGAAAATGTGTAGACATTCAAAATGATCCTCAACATTGTGGTGCTTGTTTTGAAGAATGTTCAGGCCAAAATAGATGCTCCTTCGCTATGTGTGATTATGGTGGGTAATAGTTTTTTCATTTTCTTTTTGGATTTTTTTTTTGATGAAGATTTCAGAATAATGGAGCTCCTGTTATGCTCCTAACAATCAATAATTTTAGTGCATTTATCATTTTGTAATTCAAATTTCAAGATGTTGGGCTCATTGTTCTAATCAAAGGAAGCTGATTGCCTTTGTTGTCTCAAATTTGTGATGCTACCTCTCTCGTGCGTCTTTGTCTTTTATATACCTAATCACTACAGCCTTGCTCCTTTTTTAACTTTTGGCATAAAAATAAGTTTATGCAAATGAAGGGGGGGAAAAAAAATAAAAGCCCACATATCATTGCCACCTCTTGTCACATAAATCAATCGGCAAAGTATATGCAATGCTATGTGGTGCTCTCTCCTGCTTTTTTGAGAAGTCAATGGATCGAATATAACTAACTGGTGTTTTTTATTTTTTTCCTGAGAACCAAAATGTATAGGTGGTTCCCCTTTCTCTCTGTGGAATTCTGAAATAAATAACAAGAAGGAAAATACATTAAATTATTTTGAGTCGTGTTCTAAAGAAATATCACTTGAGGCAAGTGAAGTCTTAGAAGTGCTCGTACAATGTATGGAAGAGCATGTACCAATAAAAAAAGGAAGATTGACATGATCTAATCTAATCATCAATTGCAACATATAAAACCAATGGACAGTAAGTGTTTATGTTTAGTTACATCATAACATTGGGTAAGATGTAAGTGGTTAGACTTTCACACATGGAATAAATAAAAGGTAAAGAAAATTTTGGGAAAATCATTTGGTCAAGGGGAAGGACCGAAAAACATCTCCATTCCTGGTTCACGATAAAGTCTACATCCAGTTCCTGCTTTCGCATTTGATCTTGTCTTATCCTTGTCCCCCCACCCGACTCCTCTCTGGAGAAGTCATTGGAGCAAAATCATAGCTGACCAACTATTCAGTTCTCTATTAGTAATATTCTTTCTCAACTGGGCAGATGAGTCATGCTTGTCGTTTCTTTCATTTTTTTTTTTTATTTTTTGTAGAAAATTTTTTTGGCTTAGGAACTTCTAATGAGGGGTGGGTACGCCCGCCATATTTTATTGGAAATTTTGGCCTGCCATGCTCGCGAGTCAGAATAAATCATGTCCATCATTGAACCTTCCATTCTCATTCTCATCAGCCTCCATCAATTCTTGACGAAGTTTGATTTTGACTGTTCATTGATCCATGGAGATGGAAGAGGCACGAGAGTCCACTAGTTTCAGAGTACTGATGTTCCCATGGTTAGCTCATGGACACATCTCTCCCTTCTTGCAACTCTCCAAAAAACTGACCCAAAAGAATTTCCAAATATACTTCTGTTCTACGGCCATTAACCTCTGTTTTATCAAGAAAAACTTAGGTGAAAACTCATCTGACAATTTAAGACTAGTAGAACTTCATTTGCCAGACGTTCCTGAACTTCCTCCATGCTATCACACAACAACGAAACTACCACCCCATCTCATGTCAACCCTCATGCGTTCTTTTCAAAGTGCAAAGGCCAGCTTTAGCAGCATCGTCTCAACTTTGAAACCTGATTTGGTTATTTATGATAGTTTCCAATCATGGGCCTCTACACTGGCTGCAATCCATAGCATTCCTTCAGTTCATTTTTCGACTTCAGGGGCAGCTACGATGTCTTTCTTTTATCACCAGCTTAGTTCAAGAAGGGATAGTGGTATTTTTCCTTTTTCTGAAATTTTTCAGAGGGATTACGAAAGAGATAAATTCGATTCCTTAGTTGAATCCAACAGGGGGGTTGCAGAGGATTTTGCTTTCAGAAGCTTTGAGCTATCTTCTGAGATCGTTTTGATGAAAAGCTGCGTAGGAGTTGAGGAGAAGTATCTTGATTACTTGTCTTTCTTGTGTGGGAAGAAGATGGTAACTACAGGTCCACTCATTCAAGAATCACACCACAACTATGAGAATGATGATGATGTGGGTATCATCGAATTTCTGAATAAAAAAGAACAATCTTCGGTGGTTTTTGTTTCTTTTGGGAGTGAATATTTTTTGTCCACAGAAGAAAGGGAAGAAATAGCATACGGGCTGGAGCTCAGTAATTTAAGTTTTATCTGGGTAGTTAGATTTGCTGAGGGGAACACAATTAGCATTGAGGAAGCATTGCCAGAAGGATTTCTTGAGAGGGTGAAAGAAAGAGGGATGGTTGTGGATAAATGGGCACCTCAGGCTAAAATTCTTGAGCATTCAAGCACATGTGGATTTGTGAGTCATTGTGGATGGAGTTCTATAATGGAAAGTTTGTACTATGGTGTTCCAGTGATTGCGATGCCTATGCATCTTGATCAGCCTACTAATGCTAGACTTTTGGTGGAAATTGGTGTAGGAATGGAGGTTCTGAGGGGTGACAATGGGCAGATAAGGAAAGAAGAGGTTGCTAGAGTTATAAAATTGGTGGTTTTAGAGAAAAATGGGGAAGAAATAAGAGGAAAGGCTAGAGAATTGGGCAAGAAGTTGAGAGCAAAAGGTGAAGCAGAGCTGGATGAAGCTTTGGAGGAGCTTAGGAATCTATGCAGCAAGCACAATCAGCAGAGAAGCCGAAGGCCCTCATGACAATTTTTTCCATATATATGTTTGGCCCTACTTATATATCTCTATTGTTAGAATAATTTAAACCAAGCTAATTAGAATTCAAAAATTAATTGGCGTTTTAGTTGTTTTATATATTAATGTCAAGTTTGTGCTTGGTTTGATTGTTAAAGTTGTACGAGAATGGGTTTTATAGTTATTTAGAAAATTGTCTACGTGGAACTGATAATAAAGTTCATTTAGGATTTAATTAGTCTGGTGTCCTATTTAATGGTCTTGTGGCTGGTTTGTGTTAATTGAGCAAAGCCATCGGATGGTATTGTGAGAATGAATCATTATTTTGCTCCAAGCCTTCTTCTTCCTTTCTTTTATCCTTTGTTCATCCGTTTGATTGACATTATAAGTTTGTTTCTTAATTTATCAATTATTGATCATTTAATTAGAGATATTATATTTACTTTCACTGAATGATTATTTATTTTGTGCTAACATCTGTCGAGATCTTGATTGGATGATATTATTATCTAAGGGATTTTGACCTAGAAAGATGGGAAAAAATTCAAATGAAGAAAACTTCAAAAGCTCAAAATAAAAAAGTAGTGTGAAACTTCAGGGCCTGCGCCTGCGGTCTAATTACGTTGTTCATCGGAACCGTCAACTACTGAACACTGATTCGCTACATTCTTTCCATAGTGATCTTCGGCATGTACAACAACAATTCTTTTTGGATTCATGAAAATCTTAAAGAAGCTGGATTTGAAGTGGGATTGCAATATTGCATCCACATTTCTATTTCGCCATTACGTAATTAACGATGAGAGATGTTAGGCCCTTGATACGTCTAACATCATTGGATTTATTTACCCACTCTCAACTTTGTATCTTCTAGATTTATGCTTAATCAGGAATCATGATGCAAGAGCAGGTTGGAATGTGTGTTTGTGCCTATCTTATTTTAGTTGGTTTTGGCTCCTATCATCTTTACGAGTCACAAGCAATATTCTACCTTGAATTCTACCTTAATAACTCCTGCAATCTATGTCCACAAGAATTTTATCTTAATGCTACTAGAACTCATGCACCCTTTGCCTCGACCTTCAAGTCTGCAGGGTTTCCATGGTTAGCTCTTGGCCGCATCTTCCCATTCTTCGAACTCTCCAAACAACTCTCAAATAGAAGAAAATTCAAAGTACACTTCTGTTCTTCAGCCATCAATCTGAGTTCCATGAAGAAAAAATTTTGCTGAAGAGATGTCTGCTCCAGCTCATCAAATAGAATTAGTGGAACTTCATCTGCCAGAATTGCCTGAACTTCCTCCGCACTATCACACAACAAAAAAAACCTATCATCCCATCTCGCATCAATCCTCACGGGTTCTTTTCAAAATGCGAAGCCCAGCTTCAGGAAAACCCTCAACTGTTTGAACCCTGATTTGCTAATATATGACATGACAGCTTCCAAACATGGGCGCCAAAACTGGCTGCTATAAATAATATCCCTTGTCTTCACTGTGTAACTTCTGGGGCTGCATCCTTGTCTTTATACTATGCATCTGCACGCTTATGGAATCAACACTGATACTTCTCCATTTTAGGCACTTTCTCTGACGGACTATGAAAGAAAGAAAATGAAAGCCGTGGTTGAATACAATAGAGATGCTGAGGAAGTAGTTGCATGATGTTTTGAACTGTCTTCTGAGTTTTTTATGATCAAAAGCAGCAGAGAAGTTGATGAGAAATATCTTGACTACCTGTCTATCTTTTGTGGGAAAAATATGGTAACCATAGGTCCACTTATTCAAGAATCAAAGCTCAGTACTGAGGATAATGATCATGTGAGTATCATCAAATTTCTGAACAAGAAAGATCAATCTTCTGTAGCTTTTGTCTCTTTTGGGATTGAGTGTTTCATGTCTAGTGAAGAAAGGGAAGAAATAGCATATGGACTAGACCTCAGCAATGTTAACTTTATCTGGGCTCTCAGATTTCCTGCAGGGAATGAAATTTGTAGTATTGAAGGAGCATTGCCTGGGGGATTTGCTGAAGGGGTGAAAGAGAGGGATTTTGTGGATGGATGGGCACCTCAGGCTAAAACTTGAGCATAATTGATAAGGAATGGATTGTAGACTCTTGCGAGTTTCACCTTATGGCATGCTAGGCTTTTTGTCAAACCATTAGTGATTTTGGGCCTCGGCCTATTTTCCACAACCCATTAATTTTCTTACCAAACAAAAAAAAAAAAAAATCACTCTCTCCTTTCTTTTTTTAAATAAATTTTAAGTTGTATATGATATTAACTCATGCAATTTGGTAAAACCTAAATTAAGTGTTACAAATATATATATATATTTTATTCTCAGAGGGTTTGTGCTGATGTATAGTTCAGTGGAAAAAAACAAATTTCGTTGCCTAACTGCAGTTTGCATCCTATTAAGAGATTTTAAGGCTTATTTTTGTACCATAAGCAACCATGACAAGCCTCAATCAACCACTCCTCCATTACATATTAGAACCGTATTCCACATATGGGTCCTAATTAAATTGTCAGTGATGTGCATCAGATATGAATAAAGAAAAGGGATAATTTCAGAAACCTCCCCTGAGGTTTCTGACAATTACACTAACCTCCCATGTGGTTTGAACAATTACACTGACCTCCCCTGAGGTTACTAATCCTTTACAAATTTAGTCCAAATGATTAAAATATTGTTTTAGAGAGTGAAATTAGAATTTTGTACCTGATTTGTCTTTTGTGCTACATGTCCAATGAATGACAAAGTATTACAAATTAATTAATAATTAATAAACTTTAAGGAGTGTAGTTTATAGGTAAATAAGTATTACTTATTTAAAGTACCAACTCTTTACGAGTATTTTACTTTCAAACATTTACTTTATTACAAATATTTATTCTCAAATACAGATTTGTATTTACTCTCAAATATTTAATTTTTGTTAAATACAAAACCTACCAATTTTTCTTCCATAGAAATATTAATATAACACTTTTTCACTTTTAGTTATAAATATTTATGTATTTAACATAAATTAAATGATTCAGGATAAAATACTCATAAAGAGCTAATACTTTACTCATGTAATGGATGAAAATCATAAAAAATTAATACTTTATCGGCCATTTCTTTTTTAAAAAATATTTAATTTATATTAAATAGATAACCTACTAATTTTCTTTTTGCGAGAATATTACTGTAACACTTTTTAATTTTTAATTACAAACTTTAATATATTTATCATAAATTAAATATTTGAAAATAAAATATCTGTAAAGAGTCGGTACTTTAAATAGGTTATGTGTATTTGCCTATAAATTATACTCTTTAAAGGAAGGAGTGTAGTTTATTGATTTAAGTAAGGAGTGTAGTTTATAGGCAAATACACATAACCTATTTAAAGTACCCGCTCTTTACAGATATTTTATTTTCAAATATTTAATTTATGATAAATATATTAAAGTTTGTAATTAAAAATTAAAAAGTGTTACAGTAATATTCTCGCAAAAAGAAAATCAGTAGGTTATCTATTTGATATAAATTAAATATTTTTTAAAAAAAGAAATGGCCCATAAAGTATTAATTTTTTATGATTTTCATCCATTACATGAGTAAAGTATTAGTTCTTTATGAGTATTTTATCATGAATCATTTAATTTATGCTAAATACATAAATATTTATAACTAAAATTGAAAAAGTGTTATATTAATATTTCTACGGAAGAAAAACTGGTAGGTTTTTTATTTAACGAAAATTAAATATTTGAGAGTAAATACAAATCTGTATTTGAGAATAAATATTTGTAATAAAGTAAATGTTTGAAAGTAAAATATCCGTAAAGAGTTGGTACTTTAAATAAGTAATACGTATTTGCCTATAAACTACGCTCCTTAAGTTTATTAATTATTAATTAATTTGTAATACTTTGTCATTCATTGGACATGTAGCATAAATGGCAAATTAGGTACAAAATTCTAATTTCACTCTCTAAAATAATATTTTAATCATTTGGACTGAATTTGTAAAGGATTAGTAACCTCAGGGGAGGTCAGTGTAATTGTTCAAATCACAGGGGAGGTGAGTGTAATTTCAGAAACCTCCCCTGAGGTTTCTGACATTTACAGAAACCTCAGGGGAGGTTTCTGAAATTATCCCTAAAGAAAACTTGCATTGTCTTGTTTTATGTGTTTACGTACCTTACTCCATGTGATGAACTGATGATGATGGGATCTAACTCGTCCCTTCATTTATTATCAAAAAAAAAAAAAAACTCGTCCCTTCATTTCTTTTTTAAGGTCAATTTCATTCATGCCATTCAAATTATGTCCATGTTTCAATCAAGCCTAATAAGATAACCTCTTAATTTGTTATCTCAAAAAAACCTGTTAATTTGTTATCTCAAGCCCTCTTTAAAAAAAAAAATTTTCCCCTGAATGATGATATATGGACATTTTACCTTCCAATTGGAAGTTTTAGTCAAGGACGCCTTAAGCTTGATAAAAGAAGAAAGAAAACCTACTCGTTAAAGGGGAGGCTTGGCTTCAAAGATTACCCATTACAATATTTCAGAGCAAGTGACAAATGACAACTTAACAAGAAAAATGCCACTAAATTGGAATATATATTTTCTTCTATATATATATATATATATATATATTAGGGTTGCAAATGAGTCGAGTAGAGTCGAACCGAGCTTTGACTTAGTTTTATCAAATTCATACTTGAATTTGAGCTCGAGTTTAAAAAATAAAAATTACTTATTTTATTTTAAAAAAAAAATAAAATAATATTTTTTTCTTAATAAATAATAATATATTAGGAATATATGTAATTTTACTATTAAAATAAAAAAATATATACTTTAGCTCATGATTAAAATAAAATAAAATAATATATATATATATACTCGAGCTCGTAAATCTAGTAAATTTAATATTTTTAAACTCGAGTTCGATCTAATCAATTTGAATTCAATTCGAATTCAATGTTAATCGAAATCGAGTTGAATTTTGACTGGCGAGCGATTGGATTTGTTTACTACCCTAATATATACATAGCTTTTTTTTTTGTCAAAATGATAACATTTGTATTGATTTAAACTTGATAATACAAGAGCACTTTACAAAAGGAGCTCATTGCTCTCATAATCTATTCTTGCTAGATCTTTAATCCAGCCAGGGAAACATGATTCCCAATATACATCATTAACTAGCTTCAAGGCAAACTTTGCTAGCCTATGACACACTTCATTCCCTTCCATAGCTATATACATAGCTAAGAGAGAAACATGTGGTGTATGTGGTTTGTGGTAAAAGTCCCGAGTCCCGAGTGCATGGAAACGACCGCATTTTTTGCTTTGTTGCTTCAAGGCTCCCACACTTTCAATTCCTCGAAGTCCATAATACACACCTATTGGCTTTCTTGACTAAAGCGATGCAACTTTAGTCTTTATACAAAGCCATCCCCTTGGCTCCCTCCCATAAACTAGTACGTACTATTTGCTGTGGACCTTAGTGAATAATTAAACAAAAAACATTTAAAGTTCAAAACGCGGCTCCCATCTGAAGGTGTTTAATTAGTTGTCATGATTGCCCCCACGTGAATGGGCTGGTGGTTGGCGCCTCCTCCTCGGGATCGTTAGGTCCTGGGGTCGAACCTCCGCAGCAACATCAGTTCGCCGTGCATTTAACGTGCTAGGTCTGGTTGGGGCGCTGGGCCGGGCCGGAGTGGGGATTAGTCGGGCCGCCTTTACGGACTTGACCCGGACACCCCACTCCGTCGACAAAAAAAAAAAAAAAAAAAAAAGGACGACTGAGGAGGCAAAATATATTTGATGATGCAACCACTACGAGATTTTGGTTAATTAATTTGGTCCCCCAAAAGAATCTCTATGACCATTATTAATTATCCAACAGATGGAGACCTTCTTGTATTCGCCAATGCCCTCTTTCCTATTCTTTTGTTATTATAACGAAACCTCACTACTTACACTCTATAACAAATGCTGCTTGGCAAAATTTTTATTACCATCTTCTAATGGTAAATCTGTAATTGAATAAGCATTTCCTTGAAAAGCAGCTAGTACTAGACAAGATGAACTGCAATTTTGAGGGAATTGCCCGGCTGCTTAAGAGAATTGAGAATGATGTGATAAATCAAGAAATGGAATATCAATGGCAATAGGGACAGCACTTAGTGAATGCAGTAGGACATAATATTGCATGGAACCTAGAAAGAATTTAGTCTCTTATCTCTTTCCTAGCTAGGGTGGTTTTGTTTAGAGTCGGAGCAGCGGGCAGAAATCCTGACAGATTAAAAAAAATTGGGACCAATATATTTTACTTTTAACTCAAACATTAAAGTTATTGGTTTTTTTTTTTTACTCCTGTTTTGTGGTCAAAAACTCAAATCTAAAGTTTGCTGTTAACTTTTTGGCTCATTGGCATACAATGAAAGTACAAAACAATAAACACTTCGGCTCCTCTATTGAATACGTTATTGTTACTATGTATACATATTTTTTAATTACTTTTTATCTCATATATATTAAATCTCTATAACATATTTTTTTAACAAAATTTTCAAAAAAAAACCATCCAAACAAGCTGATAGTTGTCACAAGGAATTCTAGTGCCCGCGTCTTGCAATGAAACGAGGCAGACCAATCCAAACCAGAACCCTTTTTCAACTTCCATAGCTTAGAAAAACAACAACAACACATGCTCAGGTGTAAAAGAAAAAAATTATTCAAACAAAGCGCGTCCATGAGACTACTATACATTTTAAGGCCATTCCAGTCACTCATTTAGCCGTGTAAAAGAAAGATAAACAAACATCATAAAGCCAAGCAAGAAAAAGGAAAAGCAAACACATCCCCCCCACAACCACAACTCCACAAGAGAAAGGAGAAAGACCTCAAGATATCAGAAAACCAAACCACATTCTTGAAACCGAAAGGAAACCAGCTAAGATCTCTCCATTGAAGATCAAAAGATGATTGAAGATCGCGGTCGCGGCCCTCCGCATGGTATTCTGTTGGCGGCGGTGGTGGTGGTGGTGCTAGCAGTACCTATGCTTGTAGGAGATCAAGGCGAAGCTATCACCGAGTTCATAGCCGATCTTTTGAGCCCAGTTGGACTCTTACTCCTCCCCATCATCCTCCTCCTCACCATCCAGTTCCTCTCTTCAGAAAGTGGCTCCTTCATTTCTAGCATCTTTTCTACTGGAGAGCCTAACACCATCCACCGGGTTAGTGGTTCTCCGGTAGGCGTTGCTCTCTTTCTTGTGCTCCTATTGTTCCTTCTCTACAACCGCGTTTCCATCTTTGGAGGTGATGATGATTCAGGAGAATGAACAATCAGCTGGGAGGGGTTTGTCTGTGCTTGAACTAGATCAAGTGATTTACTACTACTTAGTATTTTAATCTGCTACTGCTATACTTTCTTGTTTATGTTTGTTCGTTTTCTTTCTTCCTTTTTTTTTTTTTTTATCTTTCATTAATTTTTGTCTGGTAACCGGTAAGGGTATACGTAAATAGTACTACTGTATGGACGGACGTAGAGAAAACTTTGCTGTATGAAAATTGAGGCTTGCACATTGCGATATACCGCGAGCTGCGGATATTATTATTATTATTGCCAATTTATGTCCATTTGTATTACATGAAAGTTGACTTTGACATTGTGAATATGGCTGGTATCAATGTGACAAAATCCATTGTTGTTTTTAAGATTTTATCAATCGTACAGGAAGGAGGTATATTATTATTATTATTATTACTATGGGCATAGACCCGACGATTGGCTGTCGGCAATTCCGGCCGGTGGCCAGTGTTCATATTGCTCTCTTCAATTGGCTGTCTTCTTCACTCCTATAACGCATTAATTTAGGTTTTTTGCACGTTGATTTTGACTTCTTTTTTTATGTGGTTTTCGAAAGAATTGTGGTGCAAAGTCAGAAGAAGTGGGATGACTCTGCAGTTACTGACAAATGGAAATTTAGATATTTTTCATATTACCAAACAAAACAATATGACTCTGCGAAGTAGAAAAGTTTCTTCATGCCTTCTTCACATGCTTTTTTTTTTTTTGTCGCAACGATAACAGTTATATAACATTCACATGCACAATTTGCACACTTTCTGGCCATTTTGACATCCCTATAAACGAACAGCTAGTTTGGGAGTGTAGGATAGAAAAGAAACCCTAAGTTATGAAAGAAAAGAAAGGATGAGAAAAAAAGAAGAAATTTTGATGTTGTTTGATAACTTAAAGAAAAAAATGGAAAGATTTTGGATATATATGTTATTAAAAATTTGTTCAATAACCATCTAAGGACACAATTGATATTTAAAAAAAAAAAAAAAAATTTAGCCACTCTTCCACTTTCCGTCCAAATCAGGCCAAAACGGGCAGAAAGTTTTTTCTCTACTGTAGCCTACAAATGGATCTGACCAAATCAGCCCATTTCCCTTCTTTTTTTTTTTTTTTGACATAAAAAATCTCCCGGACGGTGGAAAATTAATTTCCTCTGTCACTTTCTTTTCTTTTGTGGCCAAATCCTTCCTCCCAAAGGCACTATAAGTCAGACTGGGGATGCGCACAACAACTATTAGTAGTATTACCTGTGGTCGCAAAGTGTTTGGAAGACGTCAACAATTCAACAACCGTGAAGGTTAAAACGAATGCAGCTGCTTGGTAATTGTGAGACTATTAGAGAAATGTAAAAGGACAGAACTTGAATAGCTGATATTTGTGTTAGAGAAACAAAAAGCTTCACTTACATGCATGGTGCCTTGTTGGGGAGAGGCTAATTATTAGTTCATTCATAGTACATCTAGCAGTCCCCCCAATAATTTCTTCCTTGCTACGAAACTATTTCCATGGACCATTTACTTATTTCTGTCTGCTGGGGCCTTCATTGCCCGCATGAGCATGAAGAATGATTAAAGCGAGTGCCAACATATACTGCCAGGAGTAAAACAAACTAGGAGTACGCTTGTCAGCCGGCACATGCATGTGGGGATATCTTCTGCTTCCAGGTTTGGGAATGGAGGTGTAAACTAATCACCACAAGAGTACTGAGCTAGAGTCAGAATGGCCAGTAAAGTTGAAATAAACGCAGGTGGGGGTGGGGTGGAGGAGGATAACTAAGTCAAAGTGTACAATCAATGACCGACACTCTGGGGTCTTATGCAGATCCAAGAACCAGTAATCATATTACTCGGAAGTATAAATCAGCATCTGCTAACGCGTTTACATATAAACTTGTACGAAAGATGACTAATCTCGATTCTTATGCCATACACAAACCACAAGAAACTCAAAAGCCTGGATGGATGCCTGAAGGGAACTTGGAGCATAAATGGTGGTGAGTTGTCACCTGTGATGATATTCAGAAGATATGAGACCCAGTCCACCGCGAAGGTAGGCAATGAAATTCATGACTATAGAGACAAGCATATCATGAATTACCTAGCACACAACGAATTGCATAAGCAGGAAGCTCTGCTGATGATATCATTTTATTATAAAGTGAACTACGGGTTTGCTACAGCTGTCACTCCATGCAGTATAGTTTTTCACTATGCAATAATGCAGGTAATTTCTAAACAAATTACTTATACAACTGATAAGAATAGCACTACTAGGTGACCTGGACTCAGGAAACCATCTTCTGCAGTTTTGAGATCAAACAGTGATGGAGCAACGGATCAACTACCCCACCAACTATATCTTGGTCCGTGAAACAATTGTCATGCAATATCACGCCATCTACTCCAAGCTGAAATCAGCGCAACAAAGAAGCAAAGCTGAGTTAGATTCCCAGCTGGAAATTCGACAGCCTTCAACGGCCAACAAGAATCTGCATGTCAAGTTGTACAGGAACCTTAACATGCAAAATCACCATGAGTCTATATAATTTCTTACTGATTAACAAAGTATGAGATTACATAAATCACAGGCAATAGCACAAAACTTAGAGAACCATCATATGATGAAAAGCAGCAAAGGGCAAGTAGTCAACAATTCAACACTAAATGAGATTTAATTGAACGCATGTCAAAGGTATGTTTCTAGTGGAATTGAAAAGGTATAAATAAAGTCAAATGGACTGACATCAATATTTTTCAAAGCCATCAATATCCCTATGTGCCAACCTAACCTAAACTTTTGAAAGGAATGTCATGACAAGCCTGAAAATAGAATTCCATGACAGATGCATCTCTAAACTGGGGATACGTTTTACAGATATGGGAAAGTTTTGTTCACCTATTACTTCCTATATTTGGCAGGGATGACCAGCTAAAAGAATGAAAAAGAAGGAAAACAAGGATACACAAAAAAAGGGAAATAGTATTTGACAGAAAAAAGATATAATGATTTACACCTCCTCAATGTAGTAATTGATGTTTATACACTAAATTATCTCTCAAGGATGGGAACTTGGCAGTACAGAGAAAAACATGAGACCACATAGGATATCAATGTTTACTAGACAAGGCAATCATCCATATTATTACTCACAAAATTGCAGTACGAATACAGTAAGTCAAAAATTAGTTGAGAATTACGACATAGTAGACAAGAGGTTAACGAAACTTCCATCTAAAACTGACTCTCACTGTACAACAAACAGAAGGGTCTTTACTGCATTTCATCACCGCTGCATATTTCATTACATATTGAGAAGTACTGCACATTACTCCAACTTCAAGAAGCACATCACTGCCTAAAAGACGGAGCTCAATATGGTAAGTGTTAAATCTTTCTTTGTGTGATTGTGATGGTAAATTAAATTATTCAAGGATGAAATAAAACCGTGCAGAAGCTAAATCTACCAGTACCCTCAAAGTTGAGTATGATAGTGACAGCTCGCAAATCCTAACTTCATTAGTTTCCTTAAAGAGAAAATCTAATTTCCAAACAGGCAACACTAATAAGCTTCATTCAGAAGCTTCAATGCTCATTCATTTATACAAATCAAATACTATTTATCAAATAATAAGAGGGGAAACACAGAATCTAATCCCATTAGCAACAGCAATTAATATTGTACTCTACAAAGTCCTTTTTTATTAAAAATGCAATGAAGAACTGGACAGCAAAAGTAACAACTAGCTAAATCAAACATAAAGAATGTGTCTCTTATAAAATAGAAGAAATTTACCAATTTTCAGGCAACTCCAAACTCTTGTAGCCTGTCACAGTGAGGAGTTGGATAGTTTCTGTTCCATTGACGCCTCTGGAGTTCTATATGGCAATAGCGGCCAAGCATATTTTTATAATCCCTAATCACACTAACTTCAATGTTTTCTCGTCCAGGACTGCCCATTGGATATTTATGATCAAACTCCGATGACCTAACAAAATACTCTACTCCATGTTTTTCTGTTTCCTTTCTGAACTGATAGGTGTAGTTCTTTTGTAAAGAATACTCAGGTTCCGAAAATGGAAGATACGCGAGCAATATGATTAGCAAAAATGGCAGCAACTGAAGTAGCAGCATGAGATTAGGCCCATTTCCACCTAAATCTCCTCTTTGCTGACCACCTGCGCTTCTGGTTCGGTAAACATGAGCTGTCCTGAACATGTCATTCTGACCAAAAAAGGCCCTAAAAATCTCATCTGGATCAAAATCATCTTCATAAATGCCATACCCAGTTGTTCTCCTCCGCCGTCTCACATTATACTGCTGATTATGCTCAAATTCCTCAACCAAACCAGTTTCATCATACTGTCTCCTCGAGTCATCCTCACTCAAACACTTAAACGCCTTGCTAACCTTCTTAAATGCATCCTCTGAACCTGGAGCCTTATTCTTATCAGGATGAACCTTCAATGACAGTTTCTTGTATGCCTTCTTAATCTCCTCAACCGAACAATTCTTCTCCACGCCAAGAACTGCATAATAGTCCTTCTTACTCTTTATCTTCTTAACCAATTGGACATGCTCTTCCGTATAAGTCCTCTCCCCGTTTGAAACCCCATCAACCTTAACCTCACCCTCCTCATTTCTCACATGATTGCTGCTCGACACAGTACTTGAAGGACTAGCAGACGACGAATCAAGATCCTCACAAGCAGCCAACAGGTCGTCCACCGATAAAGAGCGATTTAATCGCTGCGCAATCCTGATAAATTTTAGGGCCCTTTGCTTATTCCCAGACGCAATTGCCTCGTTGGCAATGCCAATGCACCTTAAAGCCTCATCTTTATTCCCATCCATTATGACCTTGAAAAACCCACTTCAAAATTCAACAATTTAACTCAAGATACGGCCATTAAATTCAACCCCAATGTTCTCTCCTTTTCTTCTGATCCAAAACCTAACTATCCAAGAGCTAATTTTGACCCCTTCACAGAAAAATCAGGATCTTATGGTAAGTAAGACATCAAATTAACCTGATCAACGAAATTTTTGAAAAAAAAATCAAAAGAATTCCCATTTACTAAAGCAGGTACAACTCCTACATGTTCATGATAAAGGGTAAAGGGTAGATAAAACTAGGGCTTTTAAAAGTCAAGAATGAAACTTTGATAATGAACATGTAATATGGATTATACAATAAAGTAAATAAAAGAAAAGAAGTGAAGTTACTCACTTTGCACAGACGAAATCGCGAGTTTTTAAGGCCGACCCAGATGAAAACTGGGGAAGATGGGGCTCTTGAGAGGGAGAAGTTTTGATCTTTGTGTCAAAAAAAAATATAAATAGAAAAGGTAAGTGGTGAAAGCAGCCAGTTTTTCTTGACTGATAGTATTTGTTTAGATACCAAAATTTTTTTTGAATAATATTTTTTTTAAATCATAAACATATTTTTAAATTTATTTTTTTATATTTTTAATCATATTTTTATTCTACCTACGTCACATCACAAAAATATTATAATAACTATTTCAAATAATATTCTATCCAAACAAATCATTTCCTATTTTTTTGTGAGTTTATTTTCTAATTTAAAACAGTTTGTTAGTAATGGTAACATTTTTATTTTTCCTGTTTATTGGCGCCTGCGGAAAAAGTGGCAACAAAAATTACTTGCTAGATTAAACAACTTTTGTTTGGAGCAGGGGAATGATCAAGGAAGGAAAGAGACCGGGAGAGGTTTCCCTACATTATGAAAATGTCCCCGACCAATTCTCTTTTGCACCTCATAAAACTTTTTATTATTCACACTATTTTTTATAGTTAGCAAATATATAATACTTGAAAACATACCTCTTTGAAAGATTTCATTCTTTCGCCTCGGACAAAACTGATTTTCCTTTTCGTTAGGAGCTTCCGCTTCCACACCTACATTCATCCAAAAATTTGAAGACTTATACTTGTGCCAGTAACCATTTTGGAGAATGTAAAAGTTGTACTATTATACTTGCTTATTTCCCATCTTCGTTTCTTGTTTTTGGTTGACACCTTGCGTTAAGCATGGCATGGAAGTGCTTGTGCAATGCCATCCTTTTCCCTTTGCTTCTTAAAGGTCTACTTGTTAAATGTGTGAACGAGTGGCCTGATTAAGGCCATATGCGTTCTTTCTGAAAAGGTAGTTATATATCCGAATATACTCCTTAACCCTAAATAGAACACAAGCACAGTAGTTTTCCATTAATGGTTGCTGTGTCAAAATTTTAGAACCATCAAACATGAGGGTGAAACGTCAATAATGGTAGTTTGGTGTGGGAATATTGTCGGGTGTCCCTCAAAAATATTGAAAGGTGACAGAACTTGTGCACTTCAAGACCATCTCGAGCCACCTACACAGATGATGATGATGATTGATGATGCATTGTTCCATCTCGGAACAAAGAAACTAGGGCAAAAAACTCGAGCGGCCATTAAACTATTGTGCGGATCATGTTTTGGCCATCGAACTATTTTTCGTCAATAATTGGCCACTGAACAACTTAATCAGTAAATCCGTGGCCATTTCATTAATAATGACTCTTAATTTCTAAAATTAGCAGGACACGTGGCAAAGGACATGGACAATTTTGTCGCCTTCTCAATCTTAATCACTCTATCATCGCCACCGTCATTTTCCATCAGCAAAAAACACTCTAACACTAAAACAGAAGCCTCCCTCGCCGGAATCATGGGGGAATCCTTAGTATAAGTTTTACTCCCTTGCAAAAAAAAATCTCCCAGAGCATTCCAGAACCAATTTTGCCGGATTAGGCGAGAGTTCCAATGCTTTTGGAACTTCTTCCCGGAGTTTATCCGGTTCTCCAATATTAGTTACCATGTATTTCCGAAGCCCTCTACTAGACATTAATGTACAAAGGCTTTCCAGCTCTGATTGACATGATTTCCCTTTTCCTTTTTCTTTTTCTTTTACTGGAGAAAGGTTTGATGGCAGTCGGATAGAGGTGGGCGGAGGAAGGGGAATAATGGGTAAAATTTCACGGGGTGGGGAGGAAAGATTAGATTTTTGGAGGGATAATTGGGAATCAAGAGCGGAATTAATGGAATCGAGGTGAGCTTGGAGGTCGTAATAGCAACTGTTGAAGGCTTCAAGGGCGACGGACAGGTTGCGGAGGTAGGTGATTGAATTCAGAAAAGATGGGACTAACGGAGGAGATGACGGGGTTTGTGATGGTCGAGATGGTGGTGGGTTGTGGCTCTTGGTTGATAGGGGTGGCAGTTTCTGGTTGCGGAGGTGGTGGATTGGGATCGTGTTCAGCCTTGATAGGCGGAAGAATAGGTGCCGTTATAGCCGGCTGCGCCATGGGAACGATGGTTGATGGCTGTTCACAGGAGTACAAGGATTTGACTAAATAAGTCGAGCAACAAAAAAAGAGCCAATCAGTGGGATTATACATCCCTGTCGTCTCCATCTGCTCAGGGGTCCTCTTAATCCACTTGGGAATCTGAACCCAGGAGCCCTGGTTGCGCCTCAACTGGCTCAAGTACTGGGCTTTGGCTTTGATAATCCAGCGGGCGTTGTCGTCGGAAAGCTGATTCTTGGGGTTCTTGGACTTGGGTTTCGGCTTATTGACTGAGCAGCGGCAGCAGAAAATGGTGGCATTTGATTTGCAAATTGTTGGACAAAATTGTCCTTGTCCTTTGCCACGTGTCCTACTAATTTTAGAAATTAGGAGTCATTATCAACGAAATGGCCACGAATTTACTGATTAAATTGTTCAGTGACCAATTATTGACAAAAAATAGTTTGATGGCCAAAACATGATCCTGACAATAGTTTAATGGCCGCTGGTGTTTTTTGCCCAAGAAACTATATCAGAAAGATACAATAATTGCATGAAACAGATCTGACTTGCAATACTTTGATTGCAAATCAGTTCTCTTCGTCAGAGTCAAAAGATTGTCTTCGTCGTAAAGATTCTATTAAATCTGATGACTTCTCTCCTCGAGTAACAGCATTGGTGCGAGACTTGAGCTTAGGCACGCTCATAGCACTGAGTGGTGGTGTTGATGCACCCTGGTTAACTTGCTTGAGCACGGCCTGAGCCCTGGTTGCAGCTACTGCACTTGCCATGGCTGAAGACACCTTTGAATGGCTATGTAGAGGCTCTTGTGAGGGACCAGATCTTGCTATCCTAGGATCACAGGGCGATTGATAGGTTTCTGATCTCTGTCTCGTTGCAATAGCTTCAGCGGCTGCTGACTTGGCCTTCACCGTTTCATATTTTTCCATGTCATAAATAAGCTCCTTCTGAAGCTGCTTATCAGCTACTAAAATCTCATCAATCTCATTCTTGTAGTCCTTGAGAAGGACCCGGAGGCATTCCATAAGGGTACCAATCAGAGGACTATTTTTACTCTCCAGTAACCGTTTCAACTCTATGAAAATGGGGACAGTATTTTGAATTAGGCCTTTTTTAACGGCTTGTGTAATAGCTCTTCCCTTAGCAACAGCTGCTGATCCTCCGCCCTCACCTCCATCTTCTTCCAGCTCCGCTGAGTCAGATGATGATGCACGGATGGATGGAATTCGGATCTCCTTGCTGCATAGAATTTGAAATGCATCCTATCCCCCAATAGAGCAAATTCAGGTGAAGGACGAGTTTCAAAAATAAGTGAAGAAAACAAAGAAGTTAACCAACACAACAGTGCTTTTCTAAGTTGAGGCAGTTTTGGGAATTGATGACTTAAGGCATGGAAAGCAGAAAGGTAAACCAAAAGAAAACTTTAATTAATGGTGTGGGTACAGTTGAAAAAATGGTCTAATTCAAATAACCTAGCTTCAAAAACAGCATATCCGATGTACACGTAGAGAGCAGTTTAGAGAAATTATTACCTGCAAAACTGACTGTCCAGTAATATCCTCAAGATTCAGCATACCATCAGATGCAGCAGCAAGAATTTCTGCACAAACTTTTGCAAAGGTGGCTAGAAGGTGTTCTGGAGCCATTTGCTTTAGCAAAGTGACATAAACATACATCCTTTTAGACCTTGATTGGTCGTCATTACCTCTTGAAAATAGAGATTCCCTGGTTATTTAATGTTTACAGATTTACTCTCCAAGTCTCAAAGGATTAAAGCATCCTTACCGTATACAAAACACCTGGTTTTCACTTTTTGAGTTCTGGGGATTACTTCGTCCGGTGTGGGCATTGCAGTCATTAAGAACAAAAATAGCTTCTACAAAGCTATTGTAAGCTAGAAGTGGTGCCTTAACTGCAGAAACACAAGAAATGAAAGTCAGACTCCATTGATGATATGTTGCAGTAAGCATCAACAAATTATAAAGCCGGTCTAACCTTTCAAAATGTTTCCGAAGAGGAAACCAGCTAATTGCCTTATTTTATCTGATTCATCAACAAGGGATAACAGAAACCGAAGGAAAAGCACTCCTCGCCACTTCACATAATCCCTCTGAACATGATAAGAAGTCAAACAACAAAATCCAAAAGGTGAGAAAAAGGGGAAAAAGGAAGAGAAGCATAATGGCCGGAATGCAGTAAATGTTCCCAGTTGATCTTGAGAAACGAAAGATCACCTGTAATAGCCTGGCAAGCAGGACAAACGTTTGCCTTCTAACTAGTTCACATGGGTCACGTAGACACTTGGTAATTGTTGTCATGTAACTGTTGGTGTGAAAATCATATGGAGCACATTGATTAAATTTTCAGAAAATCAGTTCTTATTCATGTGGAAATGGACTTGGATATAAGTACTAAACCTCACCAGTCAACCAATGCAGTATGTCGTACACAGAAATCTGCCATCATCACAACTATATTATTGCGAAGAGCTGCACAATCACTCTTTTCAAGCTCCTAAGCCATAATAAGCATTAAGAGTAAGGTGGTTGCAGAGAATATACCAGTACTAGTCAAAGAATTGTTAATGTAGAAAATCACAAGAAGGTAGAAGTAAGCTAGTCCTGTTAAAACTCTTTTGGAATAATGATCAGGACTGCAAACAAAGGAATAAGAGCAAAGTCATATCCTCTCACTTTTACTTTTGGAATCTTTGAAAAGCTGTACTCGATGTGAACAAAGTGTGATGTTCCCAAATTAGTGAAGATAAAAAAGCTATCGTCACCTAATGGGTTTATGACACATCCATTCAGTCACAGCATTGTCTTTAAATCTAGAAGAAACTTCTATTCACTCAGTTTCTCTTTGCATTGAGGATTTAAGGCTTCTAAGGAAACAATAAAAGGATTAAATCCACGAGAAAACCATACCTGCACAAAAAGAGGAATATAGCGCTTAGCCAGTTTTCCATCAGCAAGACAGATCTTGCCCATTGTTAGCCATGCTTGAACGTACAAAGAAGGTGCTACCTCCTTTACAGAAAATGCAGGCCCCACTGATATCTTAGATTTTGTATCAGAATTTCCAGAGGTGATAATGGTATGTAAAACTGCAACTATTGCCTTTAAATCAGCTGAAGGACAAATGATTACTAAAGAACCAATTGTATAAACTGCAGTAATTGCCTGTAACAATAATTTACTCATGGATGCTGTTACTGCTTTTCCATGCCTAGTGCCACTACTATGTGGTGTAAGAAAGGTGTTTTTGTTTTTATCAGAATCCTGTGAGATATACATGTCTAGTACATGGGAGGCTTTAGAAAGAAGTTGATGCACCCATTTTATGACAAGGGAATCTGCCTCCTCTGGGTTTAAGGCCTTACGCTTGCAAAGAGTTCTGAGTGCCTTTACATGAGCATTAACCTGTCAAAGTTTGAAAGCTGCTTAGACATGTGCCAAAGATGTCATACAGCAACCGGAGAATAAAGAACATGCAACTCATTGTTTTCCAAGCCAAGGCAGGTAAGGGATAAAAATAAGCATATGAACCACATTTATGCAGCTTTCTGGCCTTCCATACATACTCTTTTTGACAGTGAATGAAACCTAATTGAGTGAAAATGCTCATGCTTTATTGTAGTGAAACTATCGAGAAGATTATCAATAAATATCAAAAGTCTTCTTCGGATGTGCTGTTTAATTAACCAAGTAAAATCTCATGTCTTTTACAACTCTTGAGGCCATTCAACAGAAAAATTTAGGACAGGAAATGCATTTTAAAGAATAGAAGACAATACTGATGGAATTGATAGAACAAAATACAGTAGTGTTTGATAGATACCTCAGTTGAATGCATGTTGAACTCCTCAAGTCGCTTGAGAAAGTTATGAGCTAGATCAGCAGCAGGTTCAGGAGGCAGCTTCACAGAAACATTAGAGATTGTTTGCAAGAGGAAGACACGGTCCCCTGCCCAAGCAACCGAATTAGGTTCTATGTCCATTTCCTCATTGCCATCTCTTTTTTCGTGTGGGCTCCTAAGCTCACCAGCAGGTTCATACTTGTCCACGAGCTGCCAATGATGATGGAGGAATTCCCACTCCACCTCCTTTGGAAGGAATGCTGACACCTCTGATAACAGAAGCCAGGCACCTGGAGGTGCTGTCCACTTCTCGATTGGCATAGAATGACTCAACCACAGGGATTCAGACGCCCTTATGATATTCTGGAGGGCTGTAGCAATCTTGGGCTTGAGCCTTTTTTTCTTTCCTAAGCTTGTACAGATCTTCTTCACCCAAGAAGTCACCTCTGCATCACAAGTCTCTTTTAGTATACACAAAACTCCCTCAGGACATAACAACTCAATTTCTCTATCCAAAATCCTTGACTTTCCATTTGACTTATCCGTGAAAGAATGATGATGGGATGTGGTATCTGATGGAACCTTAGATACTCGATCAAGAACAAGTTCTGAAAACAGGCTCTCACATTCTTCTTGGATGCTAGATTCATTGTCAGCTATTAAAGGTGGAACAGAATGTAGCCACTCTTTAGTTACGTTTGTATCACAGAATAATCTAAAGGCCTACACAGCAATACACATGTCAAGATATGATTGAGGAATTACAAATCCAGCTAATTCAATGTGCAGTAAAGAAAATGCATCTGAAACTATTATAGCATCCAAGGAAGAAAAGGATTAATACAGCCAATAACAACTTGGGAGAAAAGAGTGGCAGAATAGTTTGCTTTGTATGAGGCATGCAGTACCAATGGTTGCAAAATGCTTTACCCTGGGGCTTTATCTTTTATCATATCTCATTGGAAGGGAAATCTAAAGAATAAATCACAAAAAGGTGCTTTAGGAACTGCAAAATCATGCACGTGAATATGGATAACTGAAAAGGCATTTCAGGCATGTTAATATGACAAATTGTATTTGCAAATCTAGGTAATAGAGCAAAGTATGCAATTGGATTCTTCCTAGACAACAACTTTAGATAAGCAAAACAAATAAAATAAAGATCAATCAAATATATTTTCAAGGTAAGCTAATGAACCTCTGAAAGAGCTGATATTGCTGCTTTCCGTATACTAACAAGGGGGTCAGAACAAGCCATGCCCACGATCTTCAGCAATTCTCCATCAAGAGCACCTCTTAAAAGTACTGTTAACTTGGAGATCAGAAAAAGAGCCGCCTTCCTGACTGCAGCCTTCTCATCCATACACCGTTTCAGCAAGAGATCATTCATCCTACATTTCGTGCTACTCAAGCCCTCATTCCCAAACCCCATCACTTCCTTCAACAATGTCCTGCTCCTATTATTCCCAGAGAAAAATCCTACAACTTGAGCTAAATTAGTTAAGGCCCTCGCTTTAATCCCAGCGGTAACATCTGAGCAACGCTCAATTAATGTCTCCAAACAAGTCAAACCCCACAAGTTCTCAACTTTATCACCTGAATCCAATCCCAAGGGGTCTCTCAATGTCGTCATCAACATAAGAATTAGGTCAACGGACAGAAGCCTAAATTGACCTTTTCCTTGGCTCATCTTGACTACATAATGTGTAAATTCAACTTGATCCTCAAACGCCAAAACTTTAACAATCTCCATTATAGATTCCACAGCCAAAGCCCTTGGCTCAGCCTTTTCCGGGGCCTTATGCACCAAGTACTTGGGCAAATTGACAACTGCTTTCTTAATCTGACTCGAATGGTTAGCCAATCTCATCATTCTATTCACCACAAACTGCAATCCAAAACTCCTAGCCTGTGATTTAGGAAGAAACATCAAAGGTGTCAAACACTTCAAAACTTCAGCTGCAGAAACTGTCTGATCCGCATGCTCAGCTTTAAGCACTTCATTCAAAATCTGAGAACTCAGCTCGCATAACTTTTCATAACTCCCTGAACTCCTACAAACCTCAACTGCCACAACAGGAATCTCAGCCACTGTCTGAACCAAACTCCTCAAACTATCCGGAAACCTATCCAAATGAACCAAGCCCAACACTAATTCCAACCTCTCCAGAACACTAAAAAACACCCTCGCCTCAATAACTCCCTCTTCACCGTCATTTTCACTCTCTTCCACCAGTTTTCCCTTATTTTTCCCCACCCCTAGCCTCCCTCCACCGCGCTTTTTTCTACCCCGATTTTCACCCCCAGGACCGTCATTAGAAACCAGAGATGGGTTCTTGAAAGCCCAACGAATCGACCGCAACAGTGACACAAAAGCCATGGGAGTGAACAGAGTTAAAACAGGAGAATTAGGGGATAAAAGCAAAGAAAGGTAAACATTTGAGGCTAAAAGGGAAAGAGTACTTCTTGTGGGTCCGGTAGAATCCATGAGGGAGGAAATGGAACTGGTTAATGAAGTTAAAGAGAGGTTTCTTGAAGAAATTTCAGCATAAAAAGATTCAAGATCTGTTGAATCATTGGTTCTGAGTGTGTAATCCAGAAGGGTTTGAAGGTCCTTGAGAGAAATTGCTGAAAGGGGATTTTGGGCTTCCAGTTCTGCAAGAATTCTGTTGATGGATTCTTCATCCATGGTTGAATTGATCGACTTTGGGCTCTGGAGATTGAAGGGTTCTGCTGCTCTATCTATTACTGAGGTCCATGACTCGGTCGTTCTTCAAGATTGCAACTTTCATCTTCATTTCTACGCTGACGGCTTCAAATTTTTTGGCTTTCCCGCTCTAACATTGGGATAAATACTGCTCTATACAACATTAACAACGGCTTTTCGTAGTGTCTAAAGTACTCGAGACAGCGCTCACTTAGAGGCACGGTTTCAAGCTTCTGAGCTGCCTTTTTGTGGTCTCGAATGTACTCTAGAAAGCGCTTAGTTACCAGCACGGTTTCAATCTCAGGAGCGGGAGGGACAAGGGATTTACTAGAGTCTCTTTTTACGGTACTACGCTACTTGCTGCATGGGCTTAAAAGTTCTACTTGGATCTAGCTTTTCCGGTGGAAAAATAATTTATACCTGAAAAATATTTTGATGACAAAATTTCATATGCAAAAGTATTAGAGTAATTTATACAGACAATGTATACACTATTATGATTAGTTATATGATATATCTGTAAAATTTGAGTTTCAAATTTATATTCGAATTATGTGTCGGACATCCATTGATAAAAGTATATGCACTGTCAGTATATAGAAGATTAATATAAAATATTATACTCCACTTTTGTAAAGTTCCTTTGAAGAATGATTTAGGAAAAAAACACTGATTATGTAAAACAAATAGCATTTCATGGCATGCAAGATTTACATATTCCTAGTTTAGGTCAATTAGAGAGTTGCAATGTCCATGGCCTGATTTCACAGCTAAACAAATAGCACCACCGTTGAGAATTGATCCTTTCAACTCCGGAAATTTTCAGAAGGATTCGAAAAATATCGAGCAATAATGAAAACTATTTAGCTATATTTTCTTTTGGTTAACTATATTTTCTTTTGGTTGCAGAATGTGGATCACAACATGAACCATAAGATTACACAAATCTAGAGTTTATAATCAACAACATACAGCTTATTATATGGAATGTGAGTTTAGAACCAACAATCTGCAACTTCTTCTCTCCATGTTACATTTTCTATATTGAGCACTTTTGTGTTTCTCAACTCAAACACACACACACACACACAAGGGCAAAAGGAAAAAGGTTGGTCTGGTAGGTATACACCTCCTCATTAAATGCAATTACCCACCTCATTACAAAGCCTGGGATTCGTCCTTAACACTATATATACTGCTAATAATATGATTAACATCTGTAAGTGAATGAGAAAAACATCTCATAAATATCTCACTCTCTTTCCTTTTCCTAAATCGTGCTTATTCTCATAGAGTCTTCATTATTTTTTACTCCAAGCCTTTGATTTGACGAATGAATTAACCAGGTTCAACCAGTGTCTCTACTGGAGGAAAGCCTGATGAGGATACTAACGCTGGACTGCAAGACAATGCTCCAGCTGATTCCTATTCACTAGCAAATTCTCTGCCATAACAGAGACAGCAAAGCTGCTAGATCTTTGGCCAAACATCCTTCCAATTTATTTTATTCTGTAATTGCTTCCACTTTAAGGGTATATTAATTAATAATCCCCCTTATTGTGGTTTGCATATTTTCAAAATGGAAGCAGATATTTTGGTTGTAAACGGCTGACTGGGATATAAACCTTCTAGCTAGTAATGATACGATATTCCTCCCTAGTTTTTGACCAAAGCGTGCTTAACTAGGTATGATATCTATCTAGCTCGGAACTTTTCACTTATCTTGAACAATCGCATCATTAACGTTCTCTTCCTACCCAAGCATATAATTTTGAGTCTTTGACGAACTTACACACAGAAATGTCCAACATCCCTATAATATTAGGCTACATGACAATGAGGTTGGCTAATACTTGTATGCTGTAGCCATCTTTTGGCTTCTTTTTACAAGTATCATGATCCAACCTTGAAAATAAAGCTGTACATGCCGATAAAAGTGACATTGAAATCCAAAACTGTAATGCAAATAAAGCTACATGACTGACTTTTGCTATCAACTGACTATATCTACTTGCCATATCGCCCCTATGAGATGAGATATATGCCTTACTCGGCCGCACCTAAAAATCAAAGTATATCCCTGCAAGACTCAGAAATGATGCAATATGTGTACAGTCTACAGACAGATTAAGGAACGCAAAAAGTCCAATAAACATATTGTAGAAAATATTGGATTGTATTCTTTCCTTGATACAGCTCACCACCAGCTGGTATAGACAAGGAAAACCATTTATTACACGCATGCATAATACTTAAAGGAACTCAAGGAATGTCTCGCAACAACACAAACATAAAACAAAGCAGTCGAAACATGACTGGATTAAGAAAACAAAGTCTTCTGGAAAATTCCCATAGACCAAACTAGGTTTGGTTGCCCGATATCCAGGGTTATTAATGGTTTCTGCATGATAAGCTTCACAGGAAGTGTATCATTCTTGGAGCATCTGCATCTTCTGGATTCGCAGCCTCACTGGGATTACCGCCATAGTCGCCGGTAGAGGGAAAAAGAGGCGGCGGCTGCTCCATGTTAAGCTCCACATGATGATCAGCAGAAGTAGTGCAGCCTCTGCCCTGACTGAACACCGATGGCTCTGGTCCAGCTAGGTTCAGCTCATGGCGAGGAACCCAATATGGTCCTCCTCTACTGGCTAACACAACCTCCATCAATGGAGATGGCGGATTGCCCCCGTGCAAAATGGGGTACGTCGCCAGACTTGGATGAAAATGAGGTCTGCCAACAGAAGGATCAGACCTTACAAATATATAATCAATTTTCTTCATAATTATATGCTTAATTATATCAAAATACTAGTTGTAATTACAGACATGCATATATTGATGTACGAATATTTAGTAGCAGTATCGGTTAACACTCAACAGTAGGTATTAAATACGTGGAATTCACTTAAAAAAACATGGATTTGAATGACGGATCATCCGATAACAAGAAAAAGGTTTTTACTCATTTGGATATCGATCTCGGACATGCATTTAGTTAATCATGTAACAAGCTGGCAGAATATTTAACTTGCTACTAAAAACAAAAAAAGTAGAACTTACCCAATGGGGACAAGAGCAGCAGGGGGCCTATAGTTGACGACATTGTTGGCAAGGCCAATTGCAGCATCATTAATATTGCTTGCATGGAGAGGGGTGGAGGGTGGTGCCAGCCGTGCTAGTGTCAAGGGGAAATAGTTATGCTGGTGGACACCGACGTCGGGGAAACCAACGTTGCTGCTATTGCCTGCATATTCATGACATGTTCGAACAAACATCTCGTTTTTTTTTTTTTAAGGATTAATAAAATGAAAATAAACCTTTTTTTTTTTGCCGAAAGAAGAACTTACCTCCAACTTGGAGTGCCCCTGTTGGCCTGCCAAACGTAGAAGAATGATATCAATAGTATATGCTAAGCGAATTTCATGTCTCTATCTATCATGGGAATAAAATTCCGGGTTAATTATATGTCAATTTATTTGCTTGGCCCTCCTTGAAATTATATGTCAATTTAGTGGAGACGCTTAGGTTCAATTTGGCATTGAAATAGTTCAGATGCATACAGGCCTAAAATTTGAAAAATATTTTGAAGAATAAAAAATGTTAACTTAGAAGTAATAAGCTTGAAAAGCACTCACCCCCCCCCCCCCCCAAAACAAAACTCTTCACAAACTATATCTAACTTCAACAAGTAACATCTCTGAGAAAAATGAAGAAGGTATGTAAACGAAGATTTCAACGTCAAATGCTTAATTTTTGATAGAAAGGGAAAGGATCAAAATCTTAAAGGCAGGAAGCTCTCAAGTAAAGTGTTCACCTGTAAACTCGTAAAGGCCATGCATCATCACCGTCGTCGGGCCCTGGGCAGTGAGGATGCCCATGTAGACACTGAAAAAAGTTTTGGTTCTGGTAATTGTGATCCTGCTCCTGCTCCTGGTCCTGGTCATGGAGAATTCAAGTACCACAGTTAGTAATCGCTGAAGTATAATGCATAAGATGTATGATTATTATCGTCTAGTGATTGGCATTTTTTTTTAACTATCTAAGCGGGAAATCTGAATAGCAGAGTTGCTCACATTCTTTCTTTGTACTAAGGGGTACAGAACCTCTACATGGCTACCAAAGCAGCATGGCCATGCAACTGAATTACTAGTAAATTTGTCTGGCTTTAATTATCTGTATAAATTTACTCTGAATTAACATAGCAAGAATTATTATAGTTCTATTGTTAGCATATATAAACGGATGTTACAGTAAAATTGCTCTTAAATTATGGCTAGATCTTCTGTGTTAATTGCCGATAACGGCACTGCCAGTCATCTTCACTGGATTTGCAATGTATAGCAGCTACCATTATCATTAAACCATTCTAGTTTGCAGGACAAAGCACAAGCAATAGTCCATAGGGCGAAACCTATCTAGTTTTTGCTTTATATCTGTCTTGGGTTTCAAAAAATTTTCCCTTGCATTCTCCTGGCCTCCGTCTGTACTGCCTATTCTTACAAGTCACAAGCCTAATCTAGCGGACAGCAAATTATTTGACGTTAATTGTACTCTTCACCTTAGCACAACATGAACTGAAAAAAAGATTTAAAGACATATAAATGGTATTACCGCATCTGCATTGCTGGTCTCCTCATCACTCTCTTCAGCAATGACATCAAGCATAGGATCTTCATCAATGGTATCAAGCCCAGGAGCTTCCATGCTGTACAACCAATCGCTGGTCTCCATCGACCTGCAGTTGGGGCATTGCATTGCACCCCTGGCGTTAAACTCGCATCCAATGCATGCTGCAAGAGACAAACAAAAAATTGTTAAAACAACAAGTTTAAATCACTTGCAGGTAGAAAAAAGAAGTAGAAATAACAAAAAATAAAAAATAAAAGGAGGAAGTTCGAGATTATGGTAAAAGTTATGATGCCACTAACATGAGATCAGGAAAAACTAGACATGTACAGGACATTTTTTGTTTGCTCACTCTCTTCTAAGAGGTATTCATGGATTCTCAAACTTAAACGGCTTATATATCACCAGTTTAAGCCGAAACATTCTTATGACTTTGTAAAGAGCAAAAGTTGATAAATAAAATATTTTTTTGGAGATCAAGCAAAATAAATATTTACAACAGTGTGGACTCGCCAATTTGCCCATTGAATCAATTGTACTTTTTATTCCTTTACTTATTTTGGTAGCTGACACCTGCTAGTTCTAGTAGAAAAGTCACAATTGTTTGTGGACATGAAATTCTGGATGGGGAAAAAGATATATAATACGGTCTGATCTTCAACAAATCATAAAAGGACTCTATTTACTCCCCAACAGATGAATCATCAAAACCCTCTTTTAAATATGACGCAGAAAAGAAAAGAATGCAGTACAAGTTTCGAACTCCTATGTATGATAACATAACAAAACATACCTTTGAGCTTAATTCTAAGTGAAAGTACCTATCCAAGAATTATTCTATAGACTAAACTAGATTTTGTAATGTCAGTAAATAACTGTAAAAGCTACATGAGGAATTACTGATTTAGATGTATGTACGACGGCGCAAAATTGTCTTCCCCTTTTCTTGCTTTGATGTAAATTCAGATTTATATATGTAAACCAACTTTTTCGATCCACTTGTAAGGTAAATTATACCATTTACCATTGAAGTTTATTTTTTGGTTTTAACTATACACTGGCCGGTATGCTTAATCTTGCCCACAAGTTCTTCGAAAAATTGGAAATAACCAATTGAAGTATTTTTTTTCCACAACAAAAATTAATTCATTAGATGAAAAAATGGCACGAATATTATCCGAGGAATGTGGCTAAGCATATGAAATTCTCTATCCGGGGAAAAGATAATACAGTCAATCAGGCAATAAGTATTCATAATATATGCCCCGGTATAGAAAAATCGTCAAAACCCTTTTTATCTTTAAGATGTTATAAAGTAAAAATATAAAGAAAACACTTTCTAACTCCTATATATATTCGTGATAACATAAACCGATATACCCTTGGGATTGAATATAAGAGAGTATCTACCCCCAAGTTCTTTTATTTTATAGACTTCATTAGTTTTTGTCATAAGTAATTAAAGAACTGTAAAAATTGCACCCACAAATCAGAGAAGAAAATGGAATAAAAGATTTATAACCAAGTATAATGGTGCAAAATCGTCTCCCCTTATCTTGCTTTCATGTAAATTCAGATTCATTTAGGTAGACGGAATTTCTGTGTGTACTTGAGAGGTGATCTATGCCATTTGACGTTGTATTTTTTTTTCCCCCCCGCTAGAACAAGGATAACCCATTAAACAAAAAAAAAATTAAAAAAAAGGTCATAAACTCAAATCAGACAGAAAAACACCAAAGAGAAAGGAAGCATCCGAGATCAAAGAATCCTTCTAAGAGAGACAGGTACGAACACTGAATATAAATCAAAGGACAAACAAAAAGAAAAGATAGAGAGAAAGAGCGAGATAGCTATACGTAACTTCTAGGGTGAAAAAACTAATAAGACCAAGACTTTGGACAATTCAATCTCAGGCAATATATCACGTATGGAGATAATCAATAATCAAGCAAATGAAAAGAGCAACATTAGGAAATCCACTTAAAACCTACACAAATGAAATGTGTGGCCACATTTCAGCTTAGCAATGGCTCGGGAGTTATTGTCGACCACGTCCTCCAAGCAAATTGAACACTCTCCGATGAATGGAGTTTCCTGTGCAGCAGAAGAAACCTGACTTCTGGAACCCATAACTCTTAATCTCACAGGCACTTGTTGCTCTCACTCTACACAGTATATCTTAACAGATATTAGACCCAATAATATTTGCTTGTATATATAGAAGAGATTAGCAGGTTCATGAACTATTTTATTCGTTGTCAAGTATATCCACCTGGGCTTCGGTGTGGAATGGCTCCTTGTCATAAATGATTCTGTTAATATGGAAAGTAAATAATAATGGTTACCATATTTCCAAAAAGCAAAATCAAATTACAATGTACTTTTGAACTAGAGTAACATTGGCCCTCTAAACTTTTACATGTAACAGTTTGACCACCAAAACATCAACTCTAACATTTGAGACAAAAACTCCCCACCTATTCTGCCTCTCTCCCTAACGCTATGTATGTTGAGCTTACAAAGGAACATATAGTATAGAAGGGCGCCCTTTTTTCATTAGTAAAAACTCAAGGGGCGAATGTAACATTACCCAAAAGATACAAGAGAAATATGAATTTTCTTAAAGAACTGATGCACCCCTCTACTCGTTTTACTTATTGATGATGTACTTTGTTCGGCATTATTCAAGTATATCCAAGCTGTCACTGAAATCTTAATTACTTGTCTTTTTGGGTGCAACCTTGCTCTAGATTTGATTTTGCTGACACAGAAAATAAATCACTATTAAACTTGTGGACCAAAACAATTTATGAAAACATATCTGAGCATTTATGCATGTCAAACAACTTTTAAGAAGCATAACAACATAATGGCGTGCTGCAACAAATGAATTATGAGTATATCAAAGCATACAATTTTCTTTTATAAAACGTCAACTTTAGTTATTTTACTACACTGCTAAAGCATTTAGTCAAGGGTATATGTATGCACACGTAACTGTGAAACCAAAATTTTTCATAAAGGTTAGGATTTAATTTGCTCGTGACTAAGGATATTTCTGGAGACATTGCACTCATAATGATGAGTTATAAAGTAACATCAAATTATTATATCTTTAATCAATAGTCTAAACCCTATTTTCTATATTACATGTACAGCGAGAAATATAATCTTGTAACCATTTAATTAAGGATTAAACGCAATAACTTATAAGTCATCAACGACAACTAACCCTAACAGGGTTACACCCGCTCAAAAATAAGTGATATTTGGTTTTTTTTTGCGATTCTAATCTATACTTTGTAAAAGTGATGATTAAGCAAAAACTTTAATGATAATCGATCTTGGATCCTAATAATTGTATGTATTGCATGGGGAATACCTAGGAGAGAATTAATAAAACCTAAAACGAGTATTGTTTTTACTAACTGAACACTTATTATCCACTTTTATTTTCTAAAAACGTATACAATATAATAAATTTCTAATTAGTAACTGCAGTGAAAGAAACAATTGAAACCCTATCTATGTAATGAAAGATATGACAAACATATGAGCATTTTTTTTTAGATTTTGTAAAGTCAATGGTAAGGTGTTGATCTTATTTGGTTTTATTTATGTTTTATGGAACTTAAAAGAAGTTTGCTTTTTATGGCCTATAGATATTAATATAACTAAAAATGCAACATAACTCAGCTAATTGATTTTCTTCATCATTTTATTTGAATTCTTCGTCATTCTTTCTATTATAAAAATATGTACATATTTTTTCGAATTCTTAAAAGAATTTTCTAAACCATGGACTGCAATATCAGCTCCAATGCAACACTATATCGCAAATTCACCTGTATCTAAAGCTTATTAATTTGCTAGTTTTCTAGCTGTTAAATACTATCAGAAGGTTATAATATGTCAAACTCCATCCAATTAAAAGCTTTGTAGTCCATGAATCATCAGTTTTCAATGCATCCTAATCCATAGTTTGGTCTTCATACTTTAATAGTTATTCTAACTTGTTGAATAAAATATATAGCGAATAAGTTTGCTCAAATCTGCAAGTGACTATTTAGGGATCAGTTAGATGATCTAAAATTTTTTTTGAAACAAAAATGTGTTACAAATATGATTATTTCAATTGAATGTTCGAAATACCAAAAAAAAAAAAATTTTTGAATCAACACTCTTGCCCAAAAACTCATGAGGCATAAACTTTAATTACATCCACTAGAACAAAGAGGATCCATATTTGAAAACAATTTCTTTTAGTAATAAATAGCTTCAAAGGAAACTATATGCCTTGACTAGAGTATTAATATATAACTCACTTCAAATTACAATGACAAGGGAATTAGACCTTTCACACAACTCAATGAATCACTTGGTCCGAGCAGAGCAGTAGATGCCATGCCATGCCATGCAGATGTCTAGATTTCTTTGTGCACTAATTGTGCTTTAATCCTTTCAATTAGTATTTTTTTGCCATTTATCTATATATTATTTTACTTAGGAATAGTAGCCAGAAATTAAAAATTTCCAAGAGAACAATTTCATCGGTGATAGATTTTACGGACTGCAAAAGTTAGGCTGAACTTTTCCGCTCAAAAGAGCAGACCTCAATTTTGATAGGCCCAAGTTTCTTACCCAGGACAATTCCATTTCTATAGAGTATAAAGCCCAACCCAAAATAAAAAAGTCCGTCTTGTCATTGAGCCCGCGAATTAATCCAAATCTGGAACTCCTGAGTCCTGAGCCTTAGTATTCATCTGAGACTGAGAAGGACGAAATTGTCAATAAACGAAAGATTATCCTATTTTTGTAAATTGATGTTCTACTTCTTCCCCAGAACCCTCGCCCTATATATTGTGGCTGCCCAAGCTTCAACCTCTCTCCCTTGTAGCAGTAACCTTTTGTCTGGAGCGATCCGAGAGCTAGGCTTGTCCTCATCATCATCATGTTGGTCTATCAGGATTTAGTCACCGGTACACACACTTTTGACTTTTGTTTTTCTGGTTTTACGAATGAATTTGTAGTTCTATAGATGTGTGATCTGATTGAGTTGCTTTTGCTTTCTGGGCTTGGTTTTTAGTTATGTATAACGGGTTTTCGATAGGGTTTTTGCAAGGTTAATTTCTAGATCTGTGTTAGATTGAATCTGTAGTTTGCTCTGTGGTGGCCTTTAGTTTTTGAGGGGTTTGATGGTTAATTGGATTCTGAATTGTTGTTACCAATGGTTTAATTTTTCTTTGTTTTTGCTCTTACTGATTGTTTGTGATTTGATTCCTATTAAAAATCAAGTCTTTTTTAAATTTCCGTGTTAAAGATTAAGTCTCTTTCGCATGCGCTCGGGAATTGGATGATTACATTTTCAGAACTTATGTTTTGGTGCAAAAGGTCAGCGGAATTGTTTGGTTGTCGCAGTTTTTAGGTGGATATACACGTGTTGTTACTATTGAGAGTGGATATCTACCCGGTTTTTGACATCCTCCCCCCCCCCCCCCAAAACACCAGTTGCTCTTTCTGCCTATGAACATTTTGGAATGGGTTGGAGAAGGCTGATTCTGATTTGTAACTTGGATCGGAAGTCTGTGTGAAATTTCTTTTGTTATTGCATTGATAGAGTGGGACTAAACTTTCTCTTGGATATAAAAAGAGATTTAAAAGAAGGATTGTGCTCATTTAATTAATCCGATTTTGTACTATTAGCTACTGCTGATTAATGTCCCCTGCTACTTTCTCTTACACCGGCTTTTAAGAGTATGTTTTGATTTGTTTTGGTGAATCTCGTGTTTAACTCTCTTCTCGATTCACTTCTATGATTGTGTAGGTGATGAGCTTCTCTCGGACTCGTTTCCATACAAGGAAATTGAGAACGGGATCCTCTGGGAAGTTGAGGGAAAGGTGAAAATTGTTCTCTTTTCTGTTTAACTTGCTTAATTTTGGAAAAGATCTGAATTTCTATTATGATGATCATTACTTGTGCAAGCATTATGACTTGTCTATTGTTCGTATGTTGGCAACCAATGAGTTTCTTATTCCAGCATCTTTTTACCTTACATAAGAGTATAAATGATTAAGAGTTTTGTAAAGTCTGATTTGCTGCAAATTTGTAAATTCCAGTGGGTTGTCCAAGGAGCTGTTGAAGTAGACATTGGTGCAAACCCTTCTGCCGAAGGTTGTGGAGAGGATGAGGGTGTTGATGACCAGGCTGTGAAGGTGGTGGACATTGTTGACACATTTAGGCTCCAGGTTTTTGTCTGATTTTACTATTTGGATGAGGTTGACTATTGCGTTTAGGGAATATGAAGCTAATTTATTACCTTGCAGGAGCAACCTCCTTTTGACAAGAAGCAATTTGTTGCATACATAAAGAAGTATATCAAGTTGTTGACGCCAAAGATAGATGCAGAGAAGCAAGAGCATTTTAAGAAGAATATTGAGGGCGCAACCAAGTACTTGCTCTCAAAGCTCGGTGACCTCCAATTGTGAGTGCAACCTCCTTTAATGCCCCCTCGTTCACTTTTCTTTCTTTCTTTTTTATTTTTCTGCTTGTAATTCTTTGGAAGTATTTGATTGTTTGAGCACACTGCAAATTAGAGTTTTTATACTAAATGGTCAAGGTTCACTCATGTTGACAGTTTTGTGGGGGAGAGCATGGCCGATGACAGTACCTTGGTGTTTGCTTACTACAAAGATGGTGCCATCGATCCGACTTTCTTGTATTTTAGCGTTGGCCTGAAGGAGGTCAAGTGCTAGATAAAAATAATGTTGTCTTTGGGCTTTGAGAGAGACTGGTGCTTGCTGTAGTTTTAGTAGCTGTTATTGCATTTTTGATCTGTGTACTTTGCAACTTATCGAGTTTCCTTGACCATTAATGATTGTTTTTCCTGGATCAGAGGTATCTTATAATTTACAAAATTCTCTAATTATTCTTGGTAATGTTACCCTCACCCATTAGCGTGTCTTTGTAAGGCTTTTTCTGCCTCCCTTTTAGCTAATTGGCGTGTTTAGAAATTAATATTACTCAGGGATTGAGTTGATTGCTCAGGATTTATGGTAAGCTCAGAAAAATCTCAAAGATTATATATATCTTGAGCATCGGTCGAGTGTATCTGCATACTTGTAGATATACATCTATTTTTATTTGGCAAATATGTCGGCTACACATTGTAAAGATCAAACACCTGATAACCGGTATAATGCAGCACTGTGACTATTAGTCCCAAAATCTGAGATCCAGTCTAAGGGATGCATTGAATACAAGTCACAAGACCATCGGGTTAATCCTAGGATGGGCAGGTAGTTTTACGGTGGTACAATCAACCGGTTGGGTAAAAGAAAAAGCAAGGTACTTGTATGAGGGCTTGAGCTCGCTACTATGTCGAAGAAGAACAGCAAATGAGATTGCTGCATCCTATGTTGAGTGATGATGCGCTGATGGTCATCCGGGCAGGCAGCCAAAAGCGTGACCTGGAAAACTCGAAACCGCTTTGTCATATGATTGATCAAGTCTCGAGAGGGAGGGTCCCTAGTGGTGTATGTTAGGCTTCTTCCTTGGTGGTGTACTTTAGGCTTCTTCCTTGGGCGGTGAGTTTAACCTCGTAGGAAAGATGGAAGGCTATCCATTACAATTAGCGTATCTCTGTAAAGCTCTTTCTGCCTCATTTTAGTTAATTTTCATGTTTAGGGATTAGGCAGGATTAAGCTTTATTCAAATTCTCAGAAATTATGGTAAGTGTAAGAAGGAAGAAAAAAAACTCTAGCTTGGAACAGTGATCGAGTGTGTAGCATGGGACTATATAATGTATCTGCGCACTTGTAAGATCAAACACCTGATCACTGGCTACCAAAAGGGTTAAAACATCCTGAGACTATTAGTCATAAAATCTTAATCCCAGTCTGAAGGATGAATCAAAAGCAAAGTCAAAGACCAATGGGTTAATCCCATGGTAGGTTTTTAGTTTTACAATATTATAATTAACCCTGTCAGCTATTAAAAGAAGAAAACAAATGCTTCTTCCAACAAAAAATAAAAATAAAAAAAGAAGGAAATACTCTTATACTGGCATGAGCTCACTACTGATGACTGGATTGACCAATTGCTTAAACACTAAACTTGCAGCATTGAAGAAGATCAGCAAATAGAAGATTATTGTATCCTTGTATTCTGTGATGGTCATTTAGGGAGTCAGTCAAAAACTTGATCTGGAAAACTGAAACCTCTTTGCCATCTGATTGATCGAAAAGGTGGGCCTGGGCTTTAGTGGTGTACTTTAGGCTGCTTCACGATCATCACAGAGCAGTGAGCATGGTGGGAGCAGTGATCGCTGACGCTGCCCAGAACAACCCTGCAGAATTAACAAGGTTGAGTTCAGGGATTCATTGGTACCATCTTTTAAAGACTTGAAAATAGGTTCACCTTTTCAAAGCCCCATATCCATGGCTACCGAGAACCAAGAGAGATGCATGATGTTTGTCAACGGCATCACACATGACCATCCTGGCATCCCCTTCGATCACTTCAAATTCTGCATCTTCCACCTGCATAGAAAATTATGATTGGCTTGTCGTAATCATGCATCAGGCTCTTATCAAACTACAGAAACTATGCACTATACAAAAATGATGCTCAAAATTTTCAGCTTCCTCACTTCTTTTTCCTTGCAGAGTTCCTTAGCTTGCTCGATAATCCTATCAGCTGTCCTCTTCAGGTCGGCTTCCACAAGTGGCAGCACGTCCGTGGATCCTACAAGCAAACAAAATCTTGTTAATGCAAACAAGAGCATGCCTTAATGCCTTAAAGTTTATTCGATTGTATGCATGAAAGTGAAAATCTGTCAGATGAAAGGGTCACACAATTAATAAGCTTCCTTTTATCTCTGAAAATTTATGAAAAGGAAAGAGGTAATATTCATTTACCAGGTCCTGCAAGTCCAATAACAGAAGTAGGAGGATATTTGGCATGGACAATAACGAGCTTGAACAGGGCATTCGATGTAGGAGTGAAGAAATGGTCCAGGGTCCACTTAAGAGCATAAAAGCTATGCTCACTATCATCAATTGCAAGAAGCATCACTTGTTTCCCACCTGCCATTGTTGTTTATTTGTTGATTAATTTGATGACTTCAGTTAGTCTTCTTGAACTCTGCCTTTTTCCCAAAGATAAATAAAAGTTTTCTTCGTTGAATTGAAAAAATGCCGAGTATGATCGCATCCCATTTGATCATCTTATATAGCTGGTATTCTGGAATCCGCAGGCTGTTAGATTTGGAACGACGATGTCCTTTCCCAATCCGTTGAATTCGGATTGAAAGTTGGAATTTCGTGATGTGTGACGGAGTTCTTAAGGAAACCAATTTTTTCTCCTGAAGACTTGGTCTCTGTCCAATGCACGGCAGATAAACCAGGCAAAGTTTGTTGTACGGTTGTACTTCAACTTCCTGGTCAACTAGCTCTTTGGGTTTGTTTTTCCGTTTTAACCATCTTTTTTTTAAGCATCAATGAAAAGAAAGATGTTGCATTCAGTTCCTACAAATTCTGATGTTTCAATTTATTGAACTCTTTTTTTTTTTTCTTTAGTGAAATGTTCCCTGTTTCGTTTCTGGATTTTCTCTTTTTTACCTCTGTCTTCACATAACAACATCTTTAATAAAATGTAATATACTACTTACTATATTTGCTGCAAGGCCTTGGAGAATTGTTTGCCATATTAAAATTAAGTTGCATTTGTTACAAATCGTCAAATTGAATGGATTTTTTCAAATTGTTATATTCTTTGACATTTTATTATTTTGTTAATGTAATGAAAAAGATTATTTAATACTAATTTTATTTTGTTATCAATTCTATTTTAATTCATTTATACCTTAATAAGGTTTTTTATTACAATTAATTTTTTTCCTTTCTTAATCAAACGAATGCATTAACGTCTAAATGACAAAGATATGTGTATCTCTATTATATTTCATTAAAATGCTTTTTGTTGTTGTTTTCATGGTAACCGTTAGATTTGCATTTTTTTATTTTCTATACTATTAGATTATTAAATTATTTAATAAAGCTTATTTATTATAAGTTCTAATTTGGAGAGAACAACTTTTTTTAAACTTATTGCATTATTAAATTATTTAATAAGCCAGTTTATAGATCGATTGGTTCTCCTATTTTTCCTTTGTTTTGCTTGTAATAAGTCATAAGTCAAATAACGCAATCATTCTTCAACTACTCAACTTTTTCTCAATTATCTAACCAGATTAGATACTTACATTTTTCTTCAAAATTAGATTGTCCTTTATAAAAAAGTCAACCTTTTGATGAATTATCAATTGTACTTCATCAATTTATAACCATTAGATTGAAAGACAAAGTACTAGCTTAGTTCAGTTTTCATAGACTACTTTTTTAGATGAAATTATTATCAACAAACTAATCTTGAATAGTATAGTACACACCCTTACGTACACTATCAACCTTTATTGTGCTTCATTTCCTTCTCGTTCTCACATAGGAGAGAAAGCTCCCTTCACTTTTTTGTTTTCTCATGTTTAGTAATACAATTTTTCTTACTTTTACTTCAACAAATCTATGCATTTATATCTTGCTATAGTAACATATACTTTCTTTTGCATGTTTTGTATTTTCCTTTTATAGCATTACTTTCAGTACTCAAGATTTTTACTTTGCCTTTCACTTTACTCTAGATTTGTCACTTCATTTATTTTATTTAGCACCCGTTAAACCTATATAAATCGATTGGAATTGTCATCAAACACAATATACACTTTTCCTATCAATTTTATTTTATTTTATTTATGCGTTAATACTTGCTTTTTATTACAACAAATTTTTTCCTTTTATTAACCAGCAATGCATTAAGATGCTCTTTATAATATATTTACACATGACACTTAACTCATAAACAATCTTTCAAATTTTGTTACCCTTAAACACTTTAGAGTGGGTACACACAGCCAGGCCTTACTAGTATATCTTACATATATAAAGCGTCGATAGCCTTTGTGAACAGTGCAGGATGAGCCGGTTATCGCGTGATTCTTGTGGCTTTGAGGGGTGTTTTGGTCCTATTTTTGAGGGGCGTTTTGGTCCTTTGTCATTCGGTGTTTAGTGGCTGCGCTGGAATTTCCTTTGTCTGCGTGGCTCTCATTCCTTTCTTCTCATCCGCGTGGCTCTCATGCTTTTCTTCTCATTCTTGGCCTGTTCTTGGTTTTGGGAGCACCGCTTCAATTCCTCATTCTTCTTCTTAGCTTTCTCTGGCCAGTGGCGGTCAGCAACTTTCTGCTCACAATTTTGGCAGTCACCGATTCCTAGCGGTCAGTGGGCGGTGGGGGACGATTTTGCTAGCCAGAAATTTCTGCTCACAATATTGGCACTCACCAATTCTTAGCGGTCAGTGGGCGGTGGGCGGTCATTATTCTTAGCTTTCATTCTCCGCTTTCATTCTTCTTAGCAATTTTTTCTTAGCTTTCATTCTTCTTCCCTTCTACTGCATAGCTGCGTGAACACGAAAAGCACGAAACTATCGATCTAGGAGTCCGCGTCTTCTTAGCTTTCATTCTTCTTCCCTTCCACTGCATAGCTGCATGAACACGAAAAGCGTGAGCGAACTGTCGATTTAGGAGTCCGCTGTCAATCTTGTTTTCAAAGAAGGGGAATTTAGTAAACCCACCGAAGGTTGTCGTTCAATCCTTCCCCCTCTTCAAACTCGGCTGCGGGCGCAGTAGCACCAACTATGTGTATTACCAGCTTTTATTTCGTGCGATGGGTTGGACTTGGTTTTTGGAGCTTAATCCCCTCCCATTCCTCTTCCTCTGCTTTGCTTACATAAAATTGTGTCTTTTTTTGCCCTTTTACAATCAAATTGTTTATGTTTTTTTTTGTGGAATTTATTTTAGTTGGTTTCCGTTAATCAATTTGTACCATTTTTTTTTGTAAACAGTATATTCTCGAAAAGTTGAAACTTGTTGAAGAAAGGCAAATGGAAGGAAGGGACTCACTTTGTTATCTCTGAGCAGGTTTGTATCAATCTGTTTGCATTACAATTGTCAAAGGAATTTAGCTTCTTAGATTCCAGTTAGGAAGAAAGACTTTGGATAGTGGACGTCGATTTTAGTGCTGAACCACTATAAATCTTCTTTTTAATTTTACTGCATTTTGTTTACAATTTGTTTCTATTAACTTATCTTCTTTTAGCTTTATAATTGTTTGGTTGAGTTGGGACAGGTTAATCTGTCCGAAGAATTACTATCATTTCCCATATCAATCTATTTCCCATTAGGTTGGCCTATGCGGGAGAACAATACACACACAAACAATTTATTTCTTTTTTTTTTTTTTTTGGTGTCACTCAAACCCCTGAGGGACAAAACTATCCTGTAATATGCTAACAATTTATATATCCTTTTGGGCAAAAATATTCCATACCAATGAACCACTGAAAAACTTCCAATAAAGCAACAACCATCAACAACTTCCTATATCTATATATATATTGAAGTTGATATTTGACAAAAAAAAAAAAAAAATCAACAACTTCCTAAAAAAAAAAAGAAGAAGAAAAACACAATTTTTTCATTCATATTTTTAAAAAAGAAAAAAATCTCCAACAATTACTAAAAAAATTTAATAATTTTTCCTTTTAAATTTACACATGCATACGGTCTGTCATTGCCACTGGTAGATGATAGAATTGGTTGCCATTGTCATTGCCACTGTCATGTTTATCTGTGTAATTAGAAAAAGACACACACTCAACCACATGACTACTATATCTAACAAAGAAAAAAAAAACACACAAACATAACAGAAAAATAACGAGTCTCAGCTGCCTGATGCATGGCATCAGGGCTAAAAATCTAGTATATATATATATGTACTAGAGAGGGATAGCCCGCGCGACGCGCGGGAATTTGGTGCTTGTGATTCAAGATAATTAATAATTATTGTTTAATATTTTGTAGTATAAGAACTGAAGTATGATGATTGTATCATGTGATTTTAATAGAAAAATCATAAGTTACATAGTGAGTCAATAAAAATAATGTGCAATGAGACATCTTTATCGTTATACTATATAACAATCCGTTGCGATCAAAGGTTATGTTTGAATTTCAACTGCAAAGATAAGGATAGTTTGAAAATGTAAAAATGTTTGAAGTGCAATTGAAAAGTATCCAAAGGTCTCTTCTAAAACTTATCCAAGATGATAAAATATTTTAAAGTATCAATTGGACCCTTCATCTCTCGAATATATATATGTTCGTGAAAGATCCCTCAAGCAATGCTTATGATTTCTCCCTTGACTTAAGCTCAACCTAAATTATCAAGTCAAGTTTATCCATCAATCACTTTGCATCCAATCTAATCTAAAATAATTTTATTTTTGACTAACTATTTATATAATTTGGTGGGCATAATACGACTTAATCACATGTTTTTTTACAAAGATAATAATGCCCAAAAATGATAGATAGATAAGAAACTTAAGTGGTCTTTTTCAAAATTTTGTAGAAACTATTCAAATTTGGTGTTTTTTGCTAGGGGCATTTCTTTATAATATCATAAATAAGTTCAAATCTGCATAATTGTTAAAGATCTGAATTGAAACTATCTTGATTATAAACAATTGGTGCAAATAATATTTTCTAATTTTGAAATTGTAGAAAATGGTAACTAAAATCAGAAGAAATTCCTCATATGAATTCGAATTGCAAACTATAGGTAGAAACTGCTTAATGATTTTTCAATGTTTACTTATATAAGTATCCAATATAACATTTCTACTTAATTGACTCGTTTGAACTATGGATAATAGTTGCTTCAATCAAATCAAGAAACATTATTTATCATTGTACAACATACAATTATGAGTAAATGAATTAATACAATGCAATCAAAATGGTGCTGTAGCTAAAGCATTTAAACTCATCAAGATTCACTACAAATTCTTTTAGATAGCATAAAAAACAAATTTTTTGTATTTGAAACTATATAAACAGTATAATACAAGAACGAGATCATAACATGGAAAGCAAATAGAGTGCAAATGACATCTTAGTACTATGTAGCATGATTAATTTTCTTTTTTAGTTTCAATGAAGTACAAAATTCTAAGTTAATAAATTTTACAATCATAAAATTTCCAATTAAAATAAACACAAGCTGGATTCCAAATCATATTACATGAAAAAATAACTACTTGAACCATAACTGCTGGAATGTAGTCAACAGATCCCTGGAGTCAAGAACAATATGAGAAAGTTCATGAGAAATAAGGTTATTTGACTTAAATAAGGAGATAATACCTTGGCCGAGGAGGAGAAGATGATAAAATTGCTTTTCTGATTATTTTAAAAAATGACAACATTATCTCAAATTGTACTTTGATCAGAGACAGAATCTCTAAGATCTACTAAGGAAAACAATACAATTAGTCAGTTTTTGGAATTAGAAGTATCAAAAGGCAAACTATATGGAGTTGTTGAATAAACCAATCATCAGAAAAAAAAAAACTACAATCGAAGAAGACAAATCTAAAGAACTCACCTCAATTTAAAGGAAAAGCTATGCATTCCACCAAATATTTAATAGCCATAATAAAACCAAAGAGGTGAAACCGAAAAAGAAGAAAGGGTATCGGCTAAACATGGGGACATAAATATGATAATGATTGTTTAGATAATAATTAAGTTAATTAATTGTAATTAAAATCCAATTATGTAAACATCCAATTAATTTCTTAACGGATGAGAAAGGTTTCAGGAAATTGGAAGGCTTGGATGTTAGTATAATAAATGATTAAAAGGACTTTTATGTAATTCTATCAAAACACAAGCTTTATTCAGTTGTACTTGATACTCAACTTGGTACCAAACATTGTAACATACCAAACCTGCCCCTAACCTTAAATGTCTGAAAGGTTATATAAGTAATTATAGTGAAATTAAAGCTATAATGACTTGTACTCAATGTTCCAATTACTCTTTAAACACTCTCACATTCCCAAAATAGCCTCACCCCTGCGGTTGAAATCTAGTCCTAAACTCGTTCTTATATAGTATATATAAGGATATCTTCTCACACAAAATTGGAGAGAAGACCAGAGAGGGCTTTTATATTCGTCACGTGTTGGGTTGTGTAATCAAGCCCTCTGCCAATTTCAGCCCACATCGCGTTGCCCAAGACGTGACGAATATAAAAGTACACTCGATAAATTAATGAATTATTTATTAATTTATGGATTAATTAATATCTCCTTAAATTAATACAATTTATATGGTCCCAAGGTTATTAATTCATAGTGATTTTACTTTATTGTTTCGTAAGGTTGATAGGTTGTTCAAATCAAGTAGCATACTAAAATTAGATTAGAACCTTTCACCTCCTTCTTAATTGCGCCTCTTTAGTAATTTTGCAACCCCCCCAACCTATTTATGTTCACCCTTGTATATCTTACTTGGCCTCCAACTTTTTTTGTCAAAAGCAAAAATTCACTCTTATTTATTAATTTGCAGAAAATCATCCTAAGTGACCAAAGAATTTCGCTGCCACGGCCACGACCGACGACGGTCTTGAATCTAAAAGGGTAGTTTGCGCAAGTTTTAACAGTTTCAACGACCGTGACTTCAAATTCGGACGGAGTATGCATATTCCATTCATGTATACTCGGACAAATTTTTAATTTCTTGTTACTTTGTCGGACAAAATTTATTTTCTTCAAGCAATCCCTTCTTAGTTTCCGCAATCAAGTTACAAACCATCTGTAAATAGAAATCCTCTCTTTTGCTGGCTTAATTGTAACGTTTTGTGTTGGTTTGGTGGTGTAACGTTTTGTGTTGAATTTGATCCCGCAAGCTTTTGGCTAACGGATGCTCCGGTCCATGAGTCTCCCTCAGGCTTTAATTTTTGTCTGCAAAAGTGGGCTTGATTGGGAAAAATGGCTAATTGAGGGAGGATCGAGATCGATATGATATGCGTCTTGTGTGTATTCGCATGGTATGTTACCTACAATTTAGGTGTGTACAAATGCATATGCATCCGTTGGAAACTCGAAAATAGTGCACATCTGCTATTCCTTTTCTCCTCCCTAAATTAGAAGAAGTTGCATAAACGATAGTATGTATCAATTAACGTTTAACAAGTCCAAATCTGTTAAAACTCATCCAACTGGTGTGATAACACATCTTTTACCTCCCCATTTCAGTTCGGTTGGACTCAGGATCTTCGAGTATCATGCACGGATTATGTCATACAACACCAGTAAGGTTTTTTTGTTTGTCTGGTCAATGGAGGATAGTAATAGTTCCTGGCTTCACGTCGAATATACCTGTTAAGCCTGCCTTACATTCTTTTATGATCCAGGTTATTGACAAGAAGGCAGGAAAAAGTTACATTCTTGACATGGACAAAGAGTACGTTACAGTTTTGTCCCTCTGTAGGATGTGTCTCTATTCTAGTTTTGGATTGTTGACATGTATTGCTGTTTGATTCAGGATTGGCTTTCCCTGTGTACTTGAAAATATTTTGCTACTAATTAACACTGCTGTTGCTATTAACCCATTTTGTAGCTTACGAGGAATCCATAATGCAAATCCATTTCTTTGTCGTTGTTAGTGTTTACCATGAATCTGATTTCTGATTGTAGTCAAGATAAGACTAACTCGAGTGTCAATGCCCAAATACTATAGACAAAATCTTTGACTTGAAATAATGGAGGATGGCTTTACTCAAACCCCTATTTTGTACCTGCATTGCTTTCTGGAGATTGTATTTATACTTTTGAAAGGTTATCATGCTCAACACTCAAGCATAATTCGAATGTAGGCATTAGTACATGCTACCGTCTCACTGTGATTACCTTTGGATATCGGTTTCTTTCGACTGTTTTTTGGTTATATTTAGTGTATAAACAGTCGGCGGGAAATACTAGTTTGTCTGGTCGTTTCATGGAATATTTCAAAATCTTTGATTGGTTACTGTGACTGCATTTGTATGTTGTTTTTTGTGTTTTACTTTTACTCATTAAACATAGCATTGTATCTTTGTATTTTCAATCAAACATGCGTCAAATTTTGCTGGGAGATGGACTTGAGTTTGTCAGGAAAACCAGATATTGCAAATTTTTTGCAAAGCAAAAAAAAATCTGTTGTTTTGCATGAAGTCTTGTAGTTACCATGACCCTGCAAAATATTATATATATTCACTCCCACTGGAGTATTTGTTTGATGATTCTCAGCTGCGTCCAGCAGTACTGAGTGTTAGGGAAGGGACTTTGTTAACATCCGAAATAGGCTCTATTTTTTCGGTGGAGAGAAGCCTTTTGAAACTTAGGTTGGTCCTTGCTGGCCCGTCCTACAAATTTCATACACCTGATCCCAACTTTGAGGTTGATGATCCAAGTACCGGTAGTTGGCGTAAACTTGCGAGCCTGCCTCTGTTGGAAGAATCTAGCAACTATTTTGTTGGCCGTACAACTTTACGCCTCTCTATGTGGTTATTGACAATAAGTTATGTGTTTCATCAGACCGTGCCTCATTTGCCTATAACATGGTGGAGGACAAATGGGAGGCTTGTAACCGAGCTATTTCTATTTGACGGTTTCAATGGTGAGCAGTGGAAAAACTACATCACTAATCCTAGCGATACAGTGTGTGGTCCTCCATTTGACTTCTATGGGAATGTCATTCATTATGAGGAGGACATATTATTATGCAGTGGAAGAAGTCCCTTTCTAGCGGTGGCATACCAAATGGATAGAAGGAGAGTTGTTAGGAAACAGAAGCTTTTGTCTTGTTGGGCTCATAATATTGCCAGTTTGGTTGATCTTGGAGGAGGTTATTTTTGTTGCCTGCGTGATACACATCCCAGAGACTATAATGATCCAGATTTTGCCTATTTCACGTTCAAGGTTTCAAAAATGGGTGGAGTTGTCAAGCATGATCCGAGATGTGAGTTCTTGGAATGTGAGATTTTGAAGGAATGGGTAGGTAGGATGAACTTGGAGCAAAGTTGCGAACTAGTTTCTCCCTTCATAGACAATGCAGTTCTAGGGAGCATGCGATAGTAAAATAGTAGCCTGAAATTAAGTGAGGGGCATGGATTGGAGAATGATTCTCGCAACTGAGCAAAGCCTATTATCAATGCGACAATAGAAATTCTGAAAGTTGCAAGGACCCGTATTAGTCTGTACAAAAACCTGGGGAAACAGCAGAGATTAATTAATTACCATTTGATATCATTAGATGTTTCCATTTCCATTAGATATAATATTCAGATATTTCCAAGAAAATTGGGTGCTAAACTAGAGATGATTTGGAAAACAAGTGAAACAGAACATTTGACAACTATTATGAGATGGTTCTATTCTCATATATTTCATCTGTATCCACCGGTATTCATTGATTAATTATTCAACACCATGATTGCTTTGTCAACTTGGACTATGATATCCTAAATTCAGATTACGCCACATGCAGAGGCTAATAACAAATGCTCACCTTGTGAGATCCAATCATATATACCATCAGCCTTAGGCTGATGGCCACCACCAAGCCTTTAAGGCTTTGGTGGGGTGGGAGACAAGATTCTTCAAAAAATTGTGGTTCTTCAAAAAATCCAGACGGGTGCGTGGTGCATCCGTCTGGTCCGGTGGTGATTCTGTCCCCATCGGTCTCCCCCTAGATAGAGTAGGAGTAGAAGTAGGGTTAACGATTTAAGAAAAAAAAAAAAGAGATCCATCATATATTATAACTCAAGTTTTGATCTTATGAATAAGGCCATTAGTGGTAATATATACCAGCACTGCATCATTACTACTCTTTGGGAAGTTGGTGCATCATAGCTTATAGCGCATAGGGTGGTGGGAGCTAATTACCAGCTAAAGAGTCTCAGTGGATGGATGAAACCAACTTTAATTCAAATTGCACTCTTAATCGTTGAATCTCATCAACCCCACCCCACATACTTTAAGTAAAAGCAAGGCTTTTTTTTTTGCAAAAGAAGTGTACAGCAAGCCATGATAAGTTAGGTAATTTATATGCACATCTTTGTATACTTAGATTCAAAAGTGCTTACGGCTCCACGTTTGAAATACGCAAGTATGTATCATTCTTCTTCTTTGTTGCCCACCTAATCAAACTCGTCCAAGAAAACTTCTTTTCTTTTTGTCTAATTGAAGTGGCTAGGTTGATTTAAAAAGAATAGAAAATTCTCAGTTAAATTTGATCCATGTAAAACTCATGTACTGAACCTTGTGCAATGTAGATTAGATTAGTTAAGTACAACACATAAACCGTTAACGTTGACACGATAAGTTTACAAGATGCTATAACATTAGCTAGTTTGGGAGATGAGATTTGAACAGAAAAGAAAGGAATAGAAGAGAAAGACTGGATCTCGCACATTTGAGAGTTTTAAGTGAAAGGAAAGGAAAAGAAACCGACGGAATTGGAAGGAGGAAAAAGTAGCTACAGTTTAAAAAAAATTTCCGGCCCAAATCGGGCAGAAAGCAAAGGAAAGCACGGAAAGGCAGCAAAAAGTTTTTTAAATTGCCCATTCTACCCCTAAAAAGCTGTTGAATGAAATATTTATTTACTTATGTGTCCAAAATCACTTCTTTTCTTTCATAAACTCCCAAACAACATTAAAACCCCTTCCCTTCTTTTCTTATCTTTTCTTTTCTCTCATAACTTAACCTTTCTCTTCCTTTCTTTTCTATCCTCAACTCACAAACTAGCAGTGAAAAGACTTTGGACATGTATTAAAGATAATGGAAGAATAGAGGATATTGAGGAATCCCTCGTACTTTCATATATTTTTTTCCACTCAGGGGTGTCCTAACTTTTTTTTGACCAGACTAATCCCCTTAAGGCCAGCAGAGCCCTGCCTAAGGATATCAGCAATTTTACCACAGTAGGCTCGAACACGGGATCTTACCGTAAAAACGGACTTACCAGTCCCGGCTGAGCTACCCGTGGGTGCTCATACTTTCATATTTAGTACAGCTTGATTTGTGTGCTTTGCAAGTTGGAATAGCTATGATCATGATTATCGAGATTTTCAATTCAGAGTTTTCGAAAAGAAAAGGCAAAAATTATTTGAACAGCAATATAGGCATCAGACTAGCTGCAAATTGCACTTGTGCCAAACTTCTCATAATAGTTGCATGTGATGGAAATGTAGCACCTCCTGTCCTGCCAACCAACTCATTGGATTAGGACGGAGGGCTGCCACTATTCGGGTGGTTCACATTAATTAACTTCAATCAACTTGGAATGAAATTGACCATTAATTTATACTAGTATGTACTACTCCTTTGCCATGAATACACACACTACTATCACTATGCATAGAGAAGAAAAGAAAAAAGAAAAACAAACGAATAAAAGATAGCAAGAAACTGATTAAGGATCTTCCTAAATATAGAGTATAGTCTATCTGAGAGGCCGGCAGTCAAAAGCATCTTGTAAACTCCTAGCGTCCATTTCCACCTAAAACATTTAAATAAAGGAAACTCCTAGTCCATATCATATTACAACCTCAGAATGAGTACAGAGTTGTTCAGATTTTCTTCCTTGCAATTATATACCAATTGTCTCCCGAAAACAAGAACTTGGACACGATTCTGTTGACTATTACTACAATCAAATTTACTAACTTTTGCCTTGTTTAATCAGCCCTTTTTTTTTCTAATCGTGATTCATTGTAAAGGGTCCACTCCATTCCACCGTAGTACATCTGCAAGGTTCTTGGATAAGGAAGCGAATTAAGATGACGAAGGTTCTTGGGATCAGACATTGCATTGCCAAGAGATCAGTGCTTCGGTTGCTTTTACACTAAAATCCAGAGACCGCCTCACGTGCATACTATTCAAGTAATTAAACATCAAGAATTGTTATAGACAAGAGAGTTCCACCCACCCATGCCACCAACCCCCCCCCCCCTCTCTTCTCCCATCTCTCCAAAACCAGAAAAAAAAAAAAAGAAAAGAAAAAGCGAAATGGGTTCTAAGTTCCAACTTCTGAGCCGTGCATAATGTATAGGTTTACATATTGAGCAGGCAGGCAAGCTTAAGAGCATGAGTTGTCTGATAAAACATAAATAGGTTCAAGAAAAAGAAAAAGATCCCATTTAGGTTCTTTAGTTATGAGTCTTGGGTGGAACTCAATGGCAGAATTTCGCATGTATAACTGTTTTTCTTATTTAATTTGCCCAATTTATTTACCAGCTCTTTGAATGGAGTTCACACATCGAGGTTCTTGTTTGTTCTATTTTGTGGGGTGGGACATTGACGCATTGTTGATAAGATGAATTTGCATATTCGATTTATCTAAACAGCAGAAATGAAAAGTAAACCACCTCTTGCTTTCTGATTTTAACATAGTATAGGGTTATTTTGTGGTCTTGGCAAGAAGTTATTTATTGTCTTCTAGCATCTTTGTTTACTTGGACCATCAATATCCATGGCATTCATTAGTGTTTATATATATATAATTTTTTGTCAGAGAAGAACTATAAAGAGAGGGGGGGTCTCAAAATCAAGAAATGATGATATTTTTATGGTGGCATCCGAATCAAATAGATATTTGTGCATTTTTTTCAACTAAAACCTGAAAATGTCAGTCAACCACATGCTAATAAGATTCCAAAGAAAAAAAAAGAAAGAACAGGAGAATATCAAAATTTGAGTATTTACAGTAAGTACTGGTGGAATCAAGAAAGCGATAAAATGGTGTATAGGAAGTTGATATGTTTGATAGAAGTGGACAAAAAAATGTCATCACTCTGCCTAGTTGTTTTGCCTTGAAAATAATGGGACAAGTCAGGTCAATCATCCCTGGCTGCTTGAGTGACGACAAGAGAATCAGACTGCATGCAAGTTTGAGCTAAGGGTAAATTGCCTGCTGCCTCCAACTCCGAGAGTTATAGAACTATGCGTACTGTACACTGTGCCCCATGCCCATGCCACAGCTGGTTTGGTCAGAGATGCAGGAAAATTACTCTCTGTTTCTGAGAACAATAATGCCACAAGGGCAGTAAAATACTCTCTATTTCACTAGCTTACTCTCTATAATGCCACAATTCTTTTTCCCAAAAGAAAAAAAAAAGGGTTTAGTTTAACTTGGTGTTCACATAATAGAACTGTAATATAAGATGGGTATATTAAAAGGTGGAAACTTTTCTTGGCACATTAAAAGGGTTTGATGTCTTTAAAAGGGGCACTGCCGATGCCTTCATTTTCCTATCTTATTACCAGCTTGTAATCAGAAAAGTGCTGAGAATGGAATGTCCAATTTTTCTCCATGACTTTGATTAGAGTTTTTCTCCAATCAAGGCAGCATCCCAGAAGCTATTCAAAACTGGGGAGGCCATTTTGAAAAATATTTGTAATTCATCACTTGAAGGCATAGTGGTTGAGATTAATGTCTCAGAAATTCAATTTATTGGGCTCAGAATTTCTCTGAGTTCCTCTCTGCTTTTTAAATCTAACACTTTCCGGAGCTTTCATTTTGTTTTAGTTTGTACCCGAAACAAAGACTATTTTTCTTCCCCATTTTATAAAATCTTGCAAAATATGGTAATTTTTAGCTTTATGGAGAAAATAAGCAAGCAGGGTGAAGACTAAAGATGTCATTTCACATACTCAAATATAGCCGTTTCAGTTTTTCTTTTTTTTTTTTTTGAAAAAAAAATCACCTTCCAATAAATATCTCCAACAAACGATATATGGGATTAGAATATAGATTGTAGATTATACAGATATAATTTCTCCATCAGAACTTGCTTGTGTCTCCGGCTTGTGATAAAATACTAACCTCAGTTTCTCTCTGTTTCTCATCCCTCCAAAGCAATCCCAAAAACACGCACAACACCCACTCAATTTCATACACTTCAAATTCTCTATATTTTCTTTACACCATCAAGTTAGGGCTTTTTGCTCATTTCTCCCAGATCTATTCCCCCAGTTAGCCTGATTCATTCCCCCAGATCGCACAATTCTCACTCTTCTCCGGCATCCGGTGATCTCCCTGTCTCCCGCTTTCGCTCCCTTTTTTTTTGCGTCATCTGTTGCGAAATTTATGCTTAGATATCGAGATTCAAGATAAGGTTTTTTATTTTAATTTCTGCTACCTAACATGCATTGTGGAATTGATCATTTCTAGGGCGGATTTTAACTCCGATTAATCTCATTTCTGTGATCACCGGCGAAATTTCTGATTTTGAATTGGATTTTGGGCGTTTCAATTCGTTAATGTGCCGCTTTGATTCGGACTTTTCACCTCACTGTAAGTAAATTTTAGCATTTTAAAAATTTTCTTCGGTTTTGGCAGATTTTTAAGTGTTTTTAGGAATTTAGCGGTGACTCGTATTACCTTTTTTTTTTTTGGTGGGAAAGCTTTGGGAATTAGATCTTGAAAATTGGCTCCTCAGCGGCGATCACAGCGCCACATGGGTGGCCAGATGCAGCAGAGCAATGCTGCCGCCACTGCTCTGTATGATCACCCCGGCAATGGGGGCCCCGCCAGCGGTGATGCTGGAGACGCCGTTATGGCGCGGTGGCTTCAGTCTGCCGGGTTGCAGCATCTGGCCTCTCCATTGGCCTCTACTGGTATTGATCATCGGCTCCTTCCTAACCTTCTCATGCAGGTGCTTCTCTACCTATAATGTCTCTTCAATTCTCAGCTTTCTAAATTTCAAGGAAATGTCTAAAAAGATTGAACTTTTGTATCGAACCAAAAGAAAGTGCACTGACTAATTCTTTTTAGAATCAGGTGCTTCGATTGGTATTATCTGGGCATTGAGGTTTTCATACCTGAAACTTCTACTTAGATTGAGAGTCTGTTATTCATGCTTTCACCTTCGATCTTTGAAGTTAAATGATATTTGATACGAGGACTCGCCAGATTTTGCTTCAGAATATCTTATTGCGTTTTCATGATTTTTTTCCCCTTTTTTTGGTGGGGGGGGGGGGAAGGGAGAGGGAGGGAGATAGGTCGCTTGATATCTTTTGATGGTTCCTGGGTTTTCGTTATCCTCGTTTGATAAATGGTAACTCGTACAGTTTCTTTCGGAAATTGCTTTGTGTAATTGGCTTTATTTAAGGACATTTCATAGAAATGAAAAATCATATACTTTTGCATTTTGCATTTGATATGGAAGAAATCTAATTATCAAAAAAAGAAATATCAAGTGCCAAATCTTATATTTGCATGTATTTATCCTATCAGTTTAGCTATATTATATTAGTTCATGAATAACTGTAGAAACTTGATATTGTTTAAAAGGGCTATGGAGCACAATCTGCAGAAGAGAAACAAAGGCTTTTTAAACTAATGAGGAACCTGAATTTTAACGGTGAACCTGGTTCTGAGCCGTACACTCCTACCTCCCAAAGTTTGAGTGGGTTTGCAGCATCAGATGGCTTTTATTCTCCTGAATTTAGAGGGGATTTTGGTGCTGGCCTTTTGGACCTACACTCTATGGATGATACAGAGCTCTTATCTGAGGTTTGATTCTTATTTATCTGGTATTCCTTAGTTTCGAATTTGATACAATTGGGTGCTTCCTGCTGTACATTCACTTGTCAAAGGGTTTGGAATGATAATGTGCCATTTTGGTTATTTTAAATTGTTAGTTCCCTTTATATGATTTGGGATGTTGGGCACTTGATAAGGGATTTTTAGCATTTACTCTCAGGTTTAGACATTTTGTTTTTTCCTCAGTGCAAGTTATTTCAATGGAGATTCTTATTTGTTGATCAGGTTTCTACACTATGGCACATGATGACATATATTAGAATTACATTCAAATGAGGAATTACAACATGTCAGATATGTTTATGAAATTCTTTTGTGAAAGAAAAATTATGAGATATGCTTTCACATCATTTTGGCTTTTGAGTATTAGCTTCCTTGTTTAATTTAGTGGCTATCTAAAGACAGTTAAATTTTATGTGTAGATTTACTAAATTGTAAATGTAGTCATTTATAATCATCTGGGATGGTTATGAATTCTGACGTTGTTGTGATGACATTATACTGCAGAATTTGGGTGTGTAGTTGGTTGTTCATATCTATTTGCTGACGGCTAATACATACTTATGGTTGGTATCTTTGATTTCCTCTTTCAGCATGTCATTTCGGAACCATTTGAGCCGTCACCTTTCATGCCAGCTGTGAGTAAAGCATTTGACAGTGATTTTGAGGTGATACCCAGTCAGCTTCAAAAAGGACAAACTGATGCAGATGTTCCATCTGGATTTCTTGCAAGTGAAAAAGATATAAACACAAGAGAAAACAATGTGGCTAAGATTAAAGTTGTGGTGCGTTGTTCTTGTTGCAAAACACTCTCCCCAACATCCCTCTGTGTCTATGCGTGGATTTGTGTTTGGGTTTCTTTGTGTAATTGGTGGGGTACAGAGTATATATTTGGGCTATTGGTTTGTTGATGGGACATGGCATTTATGTGTGAACAAGAGTGTGAGCTGTCATTTTGTTTTTGGTTTGGTCTGTAAATTCAAGACCTGCTAGGAGCTGTCTAAGCCTTCGTATTGTTGCAAGAGTTGTTGCTTTTGTTCTATTTTTCTTCTACCAACCATTTTCTATATGGCCTCAGTTTAAGCATGACAATGTTGCATTTGCTGCAGTTCTTCTATATGTACACGTATCTTTTAATGCTTTTTCCATCAGAAAGTTTAATTACTATTTCTTCTTGGGATGTTGCTAATGCAAACTTTCTATGTTCCCATCTGCTAAGAGATTGGAAGTAATATCTTCAAATGTGGGTTGCAGTGACATATACTTCCTTTACGCTTCTGTCATATGCAATTTCTGCTCATGTGTTTAATCAGAAAAAAGGACACACATCCATTTGTTACAATCCTAAGAGTGTTGTCTATGTAAGTTGGACTGGATGTCACATTGAAAAGTTTATTGTCATTTCAAATGTTTGAAAGTTTTGATTTAGTATTTGTTGATCTATTTTACCTCATCTTCTGTTGAAGATATCCAACAATCTCGATACCATACCATAAAACTTCTCTTTCTTCCCGAATTTTTAATTGAAGCATCCATAGAACCCTCCATTTTTTTTTGTGGACACTAAAGATCCTGTTATTCCCATGGAATTCCCAATTTGAAGTACATTCAAACAAAAGGTTGGAAGTTTATGGAGCTACAACCCCCTCTCTTATATTTTTTCTAATAAATACTTTTCATCTACCATAAGTACATTGTTTATGATGTCTAATCTTTGGTAGTATTTCTTATGAAATAAGATAACATAAAATTCTTGTACAATAACAATTTGCAGCAGAGATTGAGTTTTATTGCTGTTTTTATGTATACTGATCTATTTTGCCACTCTTTGCTGTTCTTGTGACAGGACATTTCATCTTATATTTTCATGTTTGTCTTAGGTGCGTAAAAGACCTTTGAACAAGAAGGAAATTGCTCGTAAAGAAGATGACATTGTAACTGTACATGAGGATGCTTATTTGACTGTTCATGAACCGAAGTTAAAGGTATATATCTCGACCATTTAAAAATGATGGCTTCATAATTTTTTACCATGTCATAGGAAATTTAGGATGATGAAAGCTGAATATAAAAATCATGTTTCTTTCATTTTGCTTTCTAGCCGCATTAGTTATGACACTATCCATAATTTTATTTTGAAGGTTGACTTGACTGCCTACGTTGAGAAGCATGAGTTTTGTTTTGATGCTGTTCTGGATGAGCATGTGACAAATGACGAGGTAACACCCTTGATGTTTGGGTAGCACAAATTAGCCTTGAATACTGCATTGCTCTGAAATTTCTGTGAAGAGAGTTCCTCTCTCTCTCTCCTCTTTTTTTTTTTGGGTTGGAGGGGGGGGGGGGTTGTAGTAATTGTGAATTTGGTTCATAAAAGAAAAAAAAAAGTCTTTTATCGTGCCTCTGTGCTGCTGTACTTAGGTGATTCTCTCTCTCTCTAATTGTGTGAGTCTTCCTTGGGGGTCATCTGCGTGTCACTAGTATGTATTCTGCATTTGTAGGCTGGGAAGTAACTGTTTTCATTTTTGCATCTTCTGTAATATGTCCACTTTTGTTTCTTTGACCCTTGAAGGTTTTAAGCCTTCTTTCTGTCAATTGGATCAGGTATATCGAGTCACTGTAGAACCAATTATTCCTACCATCTTCCAGCGGACAAAAGCCACATGTTTTGCATATGGCCAGACAGGTACTTTCTGTCTCTTTTGTTGGATTGTTGGTTATGATCTTGTCCATCGGCAACTTCTTATGTTAAAATGGTCTGAATGACACATATTTCCTTACACCACCTCTCCTTAGTCAACTGTTGAGGGTGCATGATAGTTAGTTTCCTGTAGTTATAGTGGTTTTGTGGACCTTTCTCTGAATCATTGACTAGTCATGGGCCTCTGTTCATTCTAATCGTGTTAGATACTACTAAATTACATTCTTCTCTCTTTTCCTTTGTGATTTCTTCAGGGAGTGGCAAGACATACACAATGCAGCCATTACCTCTTAGAGCTGCAGAAGACATTGTTAGATTGCTGCATCAGCCAGTTTATCGTAATCAGAGATTTAAGTTGTGGCTCAGCTTCTTTGAGATATATGGCGGAAAACTTTTTGATCTTCTCAGTGACAGGAAGTTAGTACTCTCTTTGGCGTTGTTAGGTTTCTTGCTTGATGCAACAATCATGAGAAGTTCTCCATTTAAGTGCTTGATAATGGTGATGTTTGCTTGTTTTTGGTTACTCATTTTCTTGTGCAAATGCAGAAAACTGTGCATGAGAGAAGATGGACGACAACAAGTTTGCATTGTTGGACTACAAGAATTTGAAGTATCTGATGTCCAGATTGTTAAAGAATTTATTGAGAGGGGAAATGCGGCGAGAAGTACAGGTTCTACTGGTGCCAATGAGGAATCGTCGCGGTCACATGCAATATTACAACTTGCTATCAAAAAGCATAATGAGATTAAAGACTCCAGGAGGAACAATGACGGAAATGAATCCAGGAGCGGGAAGGTTGTTGGGAAGATTTCTTTCATTGATCTTGCTGGTAGCGAGAGAGGTGCTGATACAACGGACACTGACCGGCAAACACGGTAATAATTCCTGAAACTACTTTTGTTTTTTTGCAGAATAGTGGGAAATGTGTTTACAAGACTTGTCATTCAAACCTTCTGCCGCATGGGCAGGGAGTTGGATCTCAGCCATTTCCTCTTGAGTTTGATCCGATTTAACATTCATTTGGCTTTATCTTTGACTTACCAATGAGAATGCCTTCTTATTGCCTTGATTATGAGTGCCTAAAGTAGTACCTCGTCTTCAGAGATTAGTTATTTTTTCTTTGTTAATTGCTTTCTGGCTAAATAACGTATTTTCTTCTCAAAAAAAAGTCTCTTCTTCTCTCTTACTTCTTTTTGATGCTTCAAACAAAGTGTTTTACTTAGTTGAGCAATTCTTCTTGTTTGTATCACGTTAACTCATTATGTGCTTAAAATAAGCTCCACTTTTGCACTCAAACGCTACTTTTATTCTGTTTAAGGATTGAAGGAGCAGAAATTAACAAGAGTCTTTTGGCTCTTAAGGAGTGTATTCGTGCCTTGGACAATGACCAGATCCATATTCCTTTTCGTGGGAGCAAACTTACTGAGGTGCTCCGTGACTCCTTTGTCGGCAACTCAAGGACTGTTATGATATCGTGCATTTCTCCTAATGCTGGTTCATGTGAACACACACTCAATACATTGAGATATGCTGATAGGTATCGTCATCTCTTTGAGATTTTTTTCCTTTTTTTGTGTGGTGGTGGGTAGGACCAAATTTGAGTTATAACATAACAGTTTACTATGTCACTAAAGCTCATCATATGAACAGGGTTAAAAGTCTCTCCAAAAGTGGAAATACAAAAAAGGATCAGGGTTCAAGTTCATTACCACCTTCCAGTACTAAGGAATCCTCATCAGCACCATTTTCTTCTTTCTCTGCTGATGTAGAGGATTTGGTGGACCAACATCAGGAATCTAAAGCAGTGGATAACAGAAGGGTTGTACAAAAGGAATTTACTTCTTACAATTCTTCAAGTGATGTTGATAAACAACCTTCTAGTTTTACATCAAATTATACTTCTGGACTGGAGGAAAGTACAGCAACTTCCAGTGCTCCCGACAAGGAGAGGTCTGATATGAAAAACAGTCATGGTGGTTCAAGTCAGAAAATTAACTTGACATCATTTTCCCAAATTGCAGCTGATACAGAAGAGAAAGTGCAGAAAGTTTCTCCTCCACGTCGAAAGGTGTATCCTCAGATTCCAGTCGATACAGAAGAGAAAGTGCAGAAAGTGTCTCCTCCCCGTCGGAAAACATATAGGGATGAAAGGCCCGAAAAACTGGGAAATTGGCCAAGAAAAGATGCTGCTAATTTTGATTCGTCGTCTAGCTATAAACAACAAAATGTGAATATTGCCGACACAAATGGTGTTGGGTCTAAGCAATATGAGCCTGAGCAACCTCATGAAGATAGTATCAATGAGATACTTGAGGTTGGTTTCTGTTGTGTGCTTAAGCAAACTCCTTGTGCATGTTGAGTAGTTTTTTCTAGTAGATGCTGAAATGGTAGTTTCACTGTTTTGATTGTGAAGGAAGAAGAGGCCCTCATTGCTGCCCATAGAAAGGAAATTGAAGACACAATGGAGATGGAGATTGTTCGTGAAGTAAGTGTACTTTCCATGCTGCTTCTGACTTATGCTTGCACCTCGTGGATTCTTATAGTGTAAAATAGTAACTTTACTGAGCGCATATGCCAGTTGAAATGTCTGGGTGTGAAAGAAAGGTTTGATCTTTGTAGAGAGATGCTTGTTAGTGCCACTGCTTATCAGCCTAACTTGTGCTCCTGATTTCAGGAAATGAAACTACTCGCGGAGGTGGATCAACCCGGAAGCCTAATTGATAATTACGTGACACAGTTGAGTTTTGTGCTTTCACGTAAAGCAGCAAGTCTGGTCAGCCTACAGGCTCGTCTTGCCAGATTCCAACATCGTCTGAAGGAACAAGAAATATTGAGTAGAAAGCGGGTGCATCGCTAAGGGGTAAATATCTTGTAAATGTCATGACCCGCATCTACTTTATATCCACTGACTTTTGCATGTCACAATTTGGTACAGCTGAAAAGTACTTGTCAAATATGTATCAATGTGGACATTTATGATTGTCAAGAATGGCATCAGCAGTGCAGTTGCATCATGCACTTGGATAAACCACAAGATCTTCGAAAGTTGCCTAGTGCACTGGTTGCAGAGGACGGAGTGACGTGGTCATTGCAATGTTGAGACGTTTATAGGCTTTGTTGTAACTCAAGTTGTATAAGCTGAGGCTTAACATTCAGAATTGCTGGCTCAAACAATGATGCAAGAAATCATATTCGTAGGTGGTGTTGGTTGTATAGAGAATGTATTCCAAAATGAGTGATGTCTTCTTTCGTTGGTGGGTTTATGGGACTTCTTGTTTGATGATTGTTGAAATGATTTGGAGACGTACGCTTTGTACTGAAAGGGATAATCTTCTCATTTTTCGGGAGTATACTTCACTCTTTACCCACTTCCAAATCCTTTATTTCCCCTCCGTTTATGTTTACTAAGAGCCTGTTGACAGAAGAATCTCGTCTCGTTTATACCCGTAGCGAAAAGAGGGCTTGTGAAGCACTAAATCTGATTTGCGAGTTGGAATACAGGTGTAGACGTATTTTTTGTTTTAAGCCATAAAACTCGGTAACGTCCCAATCCCTGTTTGAAAAAAAATTGAGTGGAGACCTTAATTGTGCTGTGCCACATTGTCCTACATTATCCAGGAACATGGATCCAACCGCACCCAAACTGCTACAGGCGATCTGTCAGCAGACGGGGGAGGGAAAGGAAAGATATGAATGCGCAAAAAACCCCTCCGTCAATGAATGCAAGTATACGAGGAAAAACAGACAAGATTAACAATATGGAGACCTGATCCTGCAGTATACATGCCTTCACATTCTAAGCCAAAAAAAAAAAATTGATGCAGACCACTATAGAATCAATCCAATTTCCTAGTGAAACAAGGGCCCCAGAGATTACATCTCCGATGAAGGTAACCTTTACTCGGCACACCAATAATAGGCAGTCACTCAGAGAAGATGACCAGCATCAAAACCACAAGCTCCCAAACAAAACCATACCAGGAAAAGAAAAAAAAAACAAAAAAAAAAAAAACTTGATAGCTGTCCATTTGGCTCACGTGTGGGGAAAAAGGTTACCAAACTCTTGGGCAAAGATAAAATGCCACTTCACTCGTACCAGGATGTCAAGTGATGTCATTTTTTGTTTTAATCTGTTCATTCCTCGTTCTCCAGCATTTTCATGCATATCCATGATCTGTCAATTAGCAAATATACAGCATCCAGAAGTTCAAATGATCACTCAGCTTTTGACCTCAAAATCTCTAAAGCGGTCCTCAGCCTAAAGTATGGCATGTGTTCCTACAGGCAAGAAGAAAACACAAGTTAGAAAGAAGAGCCCTTTCAATCTAAAGCTAAAGCAGCAACTAAGACATTTGGAGATATTAAAAGCAGTAATGAATAACATGCTTAAGTCCCTAGTAAACCTCGTCTCCCCCACCCATACCTTGATCTTTGACATACAGGTGCACAGAATAACGAAAAAGCTCAATAGACAGAGAAAGCTCAATAGACAGAGATTACAAATTACCAAACAATCAAGACAACCTATTCTGACATTAACCGCTGGGTAAACATGGCAGCTGCAGGCATCAACTAAGCTTCAGAAATTTCCATGAAATGCTGTCCAATCCTACTAATGTTAGAATAATACACAACCAAATCTGCTAATGGTACAACCGGAAGTAATAAACACTTTGTTTTTTACTTTGGCCCATGATAACTCTGTCCTTTCTAGTTAATTATCTCACCAATTCAGTGTCAGCTAACTCTCATCTGACATAACATACACCCCTGATCCCTTCATAAACAGAGGACATACAACTAGAGACATGAATGCTCCATGGAATAATATGTTATGGCTATCTCAACACCGAACTACGACAGCATCACAGAGAGAAGATATTTAATACACTGCGGTTTATAAACAATCTGCACATGCCTCCTTCTGATGTTCTGCAATACTAAACTAAAATCTCCTTCAGAATCTGAAGTATCCAACAAATTCAAACAGGAAAGAATAACGAAATCCTGTAAAGTCAAGCTAATCGCAGGCTCAAGAAGATTTAAAAGACATAAATAAACCATATCTCTCAGGTTGTGCATTTACCTGATTAAAACAGAGTCCAATATCTCTACTGTAAAAGTCGGCATATTTGATCATAAACACACCGCAGTCGAATCTGCTCATAACACAGACAAAAACCTTGTTTTATTGAACAATTCATAAAGAAAAATGGAGAAGAATTCTTAATTTCGCTTGTACAGTTATATTAGAGCTAAATGAAATCAATCTTTTTGCACCAGTGACAAAACAGAGGGACAATCATTTAAGCTCATACCACATGAGCAAACCACAACAATTAACAACAGAAAGTGAACAGCATCCCAAAGGTAAATGGCAGAAAAGACTAATCAGGTATCCTGTGAAAGTGATGATGACTGCCATTTCACACGATCTATATTGCAATAACAAAAGTCGAAATTGGGCTAAGAATGAAGAAGATGACAAAGAGGAGATTCACTAACTAAAGACAGGATATAGTAGGCGTTTTAACCTCCCACATTTTAACCTCAAATTATAATTGGTGCTTATAAGCAATTTAACAGAGAGCACACATAGATATGATGTCAAATATCTATCCAAATATCACTAGATGCACGAGGCAAATTTATTTCATATACCTGCTGCTATTGTTGAGGGTGGGAAGGGCCAGAATTTTGCTAACTTTCATACACATAAAGGGCTATGTATTAGGCTATTAGCAGTTTACAAGGAACGTTTTCCTAGACATAAGATAAATCACTAAATGATATGGATATTAGCTTAGAACTATTTCTCAGGTTGAAACCATTTTGCAAGCAGAAATTTGACCAAAAAGAAACTTCAGTACCCATTCTCCTGTTCTGGAAGGTCCGCAACAAATTCTTGCTGCCAGGAACTAACATCAATCCCTTTGCCACACTTGTCCTTGACTTCATCTACAATGTATCTAGCCTGGAGATATAAATATCAAAAAACTGGCTTCATCACCACATAGCACTATGAGTTAAACACCAAAACTTTTGTCTTCTTTCTTTATGTATCAAGAACATTCTTTTACTTCTTTATAATGAGAGAGAAAAAAAATTTAAATCAATCATAGGAACAATTGAAGAATTGCAGCTAACATGTAGACAACAATATGGGACATTTCGTTTTGGATTTCTTAAACTAGTGAGAGTAAGGCCCATTATGACTCTGTTTGAAGACCATAGAAGTGAGTCAACTCCTCTGACAACTTTATCAACCCTGTAATTGAGGACTCAAAGCACTTTAAAAAAAAAAAAAAAAAAAAAGCTTACCAGTACTTTAATCACTTGACTATCAACTCCACCAAGCGAATCAAGATACTGAAACTTTTCATCCTTCTTGTTGATGACTGCTAAGCACCAATGGACTTCTTTGTGAATTGGTACAAAAATCTGAATAAATTAGAAACATCATCTAACTTTAAACTAAGCCAAGGGATCAAATCCAGTACTCCACAAAAACAACCTAAGGATCTAAGGATCCTACCTTATCACAATCAAAGATACAATATCCAAGCTTCTTTTGGGAAGTCCATCTCCGAACTGATTGATAGTTATATCCGCCCTTTCCACTAACTAGCTGCAATTTCAAATGTCACCCAAAAAACTGATTGAGGCATAGAAGACAAAAAAAGTTCTTAAATCTAAGGATAACCTATCAAATCACATCATATATCAAACTCATGACCTCACAATTCTTTCAAATGAATAAGTTGCAATTCTACAACAACTTCACGCAAAAATTTTCCTAGTAAAGCAGAAAGCATTCTCAAAAAAAAAAAAAAAAAAAAAAAACTAGAAACCATCACAAAGTAGGTTTAGTTGATTGATTGAATCCACCTAGATCTCAGCGAAGCATGCACCGTATATTTAAAAAGCAACAGGAGTCCAATTTCTAGAATTTCATTAACTTGATTTGACCAACAAATTGGAAATCCTTAACATGCAGAGAATTTGAGAATGACGGGGCATATGTTACTTAGCAGTCAATATTTAACATCAGCAATAGATTTCCATCCTTAGTATTATATTCACCTTACAAAAACACAACCAATTTTTCTTTCAAGCTTATCCATCTTTCCACACTTCTATGCATGTACTATGTAATAGGAAAACTCATAATTGCAATAGAAGTCTTCATGCCCAGGGCCCCAGGCCTCCAATGCTTCCCAAAAAGTGTACAGTTTAAGTTCTCCAATCTCATAGATGCTAAAAAATGCTGGTAAAAATCTAGAAGACTGATATTCAAATTCCAAACTTAGCCTTTTTACTCTAATTTTCTATTTTGTAAGTTTTGGAGCAAATTGCATGAAGTGTTGACAAATGGGTACAATAACACATTCAAGTCTAAGCCCTAAAAGAACCAATACATATAGAAGTTATTACAACCAATCAACCTTTTCTTGCCTAAATGCGGAAAAGAGAGCTCACTGACCTTTTTGAAAAAGAAAGTGTTAAAGAAATGGCAATTCAAGAATTTTTTAGGCTCCCTTCTCTCCCTTTCTTTTAAAAGCTCAAGATATAAATTGATAACCTGCAAAAGAAGAAAGCCCATTTACAGAGGAAAAAACTTTGTCAAATGCTTGTGCTAACTCGATAAGAAGTCTTTTCACCAAGTTCATGGAAGCTGACAAAAAAGCAAAGTTCACCTCATCATTCAACCATGCACGTGGTCTCAAGCACTGCAAAACTTCTCCTGTAATACTAATATTTGAATTTTCATGGGTCACCAAAAGCTTCCTCCTGTACATAAACCACAGAATAAAAATGAAATGATAACAGCACATAAAATGGACCAATATGGAGCCATTTAAAGGCAAACAAAGACAGCATTAACTCATACCGACTGGAATTAGAAAGAGCACGGTTAACCTCAGTCTCTTCTTCCTCAGTAAGAGGCTTAAAAGCTTCTGCTGTCACATCCTGCAATCAAATGCAAGCAAAGTAAGCAAAAATAAATAAATAAATATACACAGCAAGAAAATTCCATACTTTCATGGCTCAAAAAGATTACCTTCTTAGCAGCTTCTTCTTTCTTCTGGGGACGCAATAACTGTTGTAGCTGCAATTGCTTCTCAGTATATTCAATCTGAAAATTCAACGAGTTAATTTTATCATTCCTCCTCTCTGCAACATATAACAATTTCTTGTGCACGCTTTCTTGTGGAACGCCCAACTCCTGACTTAACGACAAAGACTCCAGCAACTTCTCTGTAGTCTCCACCTTCAAAATCCCATCACTCACATTTGTCATTGCTGACGAACTTGATGGCCGAGAATCCTTATCCACAGCAATCCCATCAAATTTCCTCGAGTCCTCATCAACAACCCCATTACCGTCCTTCCACGTCTGGTCCTCCCTAACCTCTAAAATCTCAACCTCCTCAATACTGGAATCTTCGGAAACCTCCTGCACCTCCTCTTTAGCTATCTCAGTCGCCTTCTTATCTTCTTCATTAAACCTCAATGTATCCAATGCACTTCTTTTCGTACTTTTATATTGCCCACTCAAAAGGTTCCCCATTTCGTCAGCTGAACCGTCTTTGTAACTAACTTTAGAAGGAGAATTCCCCAAATTCACAGAAGACACACCTCTGTGCCGTCTAACAGGGGCATGAGGTTCCCTTTTGAACAAAGTTTTCTCAACGGGATACCTAAAAAACTGGAAAACTGCGGTTATACGGTCCGTCCGACCTGTAGTCTGATTTATAAACGCCGGAAGTCTGGATTTTTTAGAAACAGGTGAATTTGAAACTAGGCTTCCGTAATTCACGCTGCTGCTAAAGTCGTATCCGCGCTTCCTATTACTCGTTAACGCACCCATGGATAAACAAAATCTGGATTTCTAACAAACTGTAGCAGGGAAAAAAACCTCCGAAAAATCATCGAGAAACCTAAACCATTGCCGGCAAATTCTCTATCAATTCACCGACGCACAACAAAAATGAGGCTACAATAATGAAATGTATGGGCAATGGAAAGGAAGAAGCATAAATTGATGGAAAAGGGAGAGATTAAATTAGGGTTTCGAAATTTAACCCGCAAACAGATAAAAACAAAGGGAGAACTAATACTACTGGAATTAGTGCTTGCTTCTGATGAATGAGTCCGTTGGGAAATAGAAGATCAAATATTGGAGCGATCGATCTGCCGAAAATATGAAAATTAGGCTATCAATTTTGAAAATTTGACTTGTTTTATACGTGTAGAGAGAGAGAGAGAGAGAGAGAGAGTACGTGTGTTTTCCACTGTGCGTGCGCGTGTGAGAGAGAGGGGGCCCTGGAGAGAAATGGGATTCCGCAAAGGAAAGGGTTTTGATGGGTTTCGCGGTTTTACTTTCAGGGGAAAAAAAAATCACAATTTCAATTGTAGTATTAGGGCTACTATTGAGAATTGAGAGATTGGAAGTAAATTCATAGTTTCTACAATTGTGTGACGTGGTTGATGAGAAAATTGTACAATGTGTTGGTGAAATTGTAAATTATGTATGAGATGATTTACCAAACAGCTAATTGTTGATAATCATTATAGAACTTGGGGTATTTGAAAAAGTTACTTCAATGCACAATGTATGAAGAAATTTTTCTGGTAAAGTGTGACAAGTTTAAGTTTTTCATATATCTAGAATATATTTATACTAATATTATTATTATTCTCGAAGAATGAGAATTATTTAATATTTATTTTCAAAATTTTTATTATACTTAAATGAACTGTATTGTAATGTTATCTCGTAGTTAACTGATACTGGATTTCATATACAAAAATACATGTTAGAGTGCTATCGGATTATCATAGTGCGTAAATTGTATAAATTAGAATTGTTGACTTGAAAGTTGAAACCTCCCATTTGTTGGTTTTGTTTTTATGTGCTAATAATAAATTTTTACTTACCCAATTTAAAGAAAAAAAAAAAAACTAGTCCAGGATTCACCGTCAATGTGAGTATTTAGTCTTGCAAAACGCAGTAGAACGAGGAATAAAAGTAGATATTGTGTCTGGTATGTCAAATCAAAAGGATGCAAAATAGTAGTATTGGATTTCATGGCCGTGGGATTTCATAAAATGTGGGGCGAAATCTTGCAGCACTTCCTCACGAGAAAAGGATCCAATTGAGATGTAAGGCCTTCAGTTCCTGTATTGACAACATAGCTTTAGCATTTGTCTCGTAAACTTTTCTTGATGGATCATTTGTTTCATGATCATACCAGATGCACATAAACAAATGTGCTTATTTTCAGAAAAAGCTGAATGTACCTGCAAAAACATTGGATAAGTCCCATCTATTCTGATTATTCTTAACCACAAACAATTCAGAATTGATGATGAACTAATCCTCTAGATGTACAAGAATCTGCCATTAGCGCCATGCTACAGATGTCTACAAGAAAAGCTAGCCTAACAGATTATTGATCTCCAAAAGATCTGCAAAGTCCAGAATCGCGGCAATTTCAACCCTGTTGCAGCGTTACCGGCCCGACTCTCTCGAGGCCGCCGTCATAGTAACTTTATTGACGAACCTACTACTACTACTTCACCACAGTTGCCTGCCTCTGAGCAGGAGAAAGAAAGGCAAAATTTCATCACCAAGATCCCTCCTCATTCACTTGCCTTCTCGACTCCTCAAAATTGGGTTCTAAGCAGCCAAGAGAAAAGGTGTGAGAGAGATGTAGAGAGGATTGATTTCCCAATCCCAAGTGCAGGAGCAAGTCGCTTAAATACCTGGTTGTTGCAACCTCCAGCACCTTTGGAGAGCAGGACGTGCTATAATCCTGATGACCTGTTGGAATATTCCTGGACCAGTGCCCCGAACAGCGAGCGCCTGTCTAGCAACTTAGATGGTCTGTCGAATTCCTTTACCCATCCTGTTCGAACATAACACCAAAGCCATAAATTAGAGCACCTAAATGTAACTTCTGTAGCTTCTGTAAAGAGGTCTTGGAACTGGAAGCCTCAAAATATCAAAAAGCAGATGCAGCAGCATTGAATGGGTTGAGGAGGGAAAAAGAACTCAAATTGGAGGTCTAAACAATTCATGATATAGTGAGCACTTAATATCCTATGAAACTCGACTGTTTGTAATGAATGGGGAAGAGCTTTTGTAAAATTTTAACGATGGAATAATGAATGCTTCATCAGCAAAGTAGCGAGAAACTGACCGTCATCTACGACTAATACCCTGTCGCAGTCTATGACAGTGGGTATCCTGTGAGCTATGGTAATGATTGTACAGGCTGAGAAGTGCTCACGAATGATCTTTTGAATCACAGCATCAGTTTGGGAATCAACAGAAGCTGTTGCTTCATCCATAAATAAGATCTTGCTCTGTTTCAGCAAGACCCTCCCCAAGCAGAGAAGCTGTCTCTGGCCCACACTCCAATTGTCTCCACAATCAGCCACTGAAGATAATATAAGTATTACCATTAAGTCTACATAAACCAGAAATGCAGAGTCAAAGGGAAATAAGATCCGCAATGGAGACCTGAAGCATCAAGTTTTTCAGGTTTTGCAGCCACTACATCTTTCAGTTGGCAACGTTCAAGACTCTGGACAGACAAGGAAAACATGACAGATAACGCCCAGGTGTCAGAATGTAATACCACAAGATCTGAAACTCAGATCATTAAATGACATGTAGTAACTACCTTCCATATTTCATCATCTGAATACAACCCAATGGGGTCGATGTTACTTCTAATAGTTCCCTCAAAAAGGACAGGTTCCTGAGGGATGATCCCGAAGCGAGATCGAAGATCATGGAGGCCTAGCTGACAAATGTTGATCCCATCAATGAAAATCTTGCCATTCGCAGGCTCCACCAACCTAAAGAAAACTTGGATGAGAGTAGATTTTCCACTTCCAGTTCTGCCAACAACACCAATTCTTTCTCCTCCATGGATTCTGAGATATATCCCTTTCAAAACAAGAGGGGTATTTGTTCGATACCTAACCTGCTCAAAGTCAGGTATAGAGATTCACCAAGAGCTTCCACACGCAAGAAAAAAGTCTACTTGCTAGTATGGGTAAGCACATGAATTTCATAATTTATGTGAAACTACTACTATGTATCATGCCAACCACAAATTGCGGGACAAGATTGATTAAAAGCCATTCTGCACATTGCACCCAGTTCCTACTAATCAAGATTCAGGCAACATGCGTTTTCAGAAGGATTTCTAGTATATTTACTGAATATTGGACAACATCAGTCGCATTGTCTAGGACTTAAACAAGCATAAAAGCTAACTAATGGTATTCCCTAATTTCCTTCAAGGCAATAGTACAAAATAAATCATAAACATTGTGCATATATACCTCCCTCTGTGGAAATTCCAATAAAATTAAGTCCCAGTGCTAAAAGAGAAGAAGAAAAACAATCCTAATTAATCTTCAATTTGCAGTAAGGTTTTTGTCAACTTAAGAGTAAGATTATTAGAATTACATGCTATAAGGAATGCAGCTAAAGCTGCTCAAATACTCCAAGCTTTTGTGGTGAAATGTAAGCAGATTACCTGTAAGTTGGTAACTTCAATGTCACCATGGCTTGGCCAGTTGGAAGGTGGAACATACTCTTTATTCCTCCATGGAGCTTCAGATGGGATGGTTATGAACTGTTTTATCCTCTCAACTGAAACCATTCGGTTCTCCACCAAGCAGCTCATGTACACAGTCCAGAATAGCACAGCATTCAGTGGCAGGCCATAGGAAAGAGACAAGCCAACGTATTCTGATAGCATGAAAACCAAAATGTCAAACTTTGGAAATCTAAATATTGAGCTTAGCATTATCTTCTTCATTCCATCAAAAAAAATTTGCAATTGCTTTTGTTTGTTACCAAATTTAAATACTTTTGGTAAACATGTAAAAAAGAATAATTTATTGTAACTATTGTTTAGCTCCTGATATGACACTGGCTAGGGGTATGGGATCCATGCCAGTTGGAGAGACACATGCAAGTTGGGCATTGTTGTGGATGTTTCCTTTTATGTATGATGATGGTAGATATATATAAATTCAGCCTTGTATAAGATTTAAAGGAAATATGCGTTTCACAAGGAGTTGCATACTTCTAAATTATAAAGAATACCACCTGGCTTTATAATAGTACTTGGCAACAAGACCATGCATGCTGTGGCAGCGCACAGCAGAAAACTGCCAATCATCTCCAAGCGGAAACCCAACCATTCATTAGATCCATTGTTGTGAAAATCCATGCGCAGATTTGCGTTAACTCTATCAAAATTTTCCTGAAAGAACTTCTCTTGCTTCCTGAAGCCACGTATGGTCATAACACCAGAAATCGACTCTGAGAAGTGATGGATGACTGGGGCTTTGGTGATTGAATCAAGACGGCTTAGTTCACGAGATGAGGAAAGATAATATCCCTGCAAGCCAAAAAATTTTGAACCATAAAATGGATAAGATCCGTTACTGGGAAGACAATGGCAGGTTGGTGTCTAGTGCATATTTAATTTAAACATATGCTGGCAAAGCCTCTGATGTATGTTAAAACCAAGGCTGATGTGAACATTAGTTGATGCGAAATTGAATTCTATGGGACCATGAATGGTGTAGAAAAGAAACTTCTGCTACATACTCGGTACAAGATAGCGACACAAATACTCACCAATCTCCATAGGATTTCAATCTATAGGACACATCTACTATTAGTCTCAAAATGCAAAACATCCAATACTATTGAAGGGATGCCAGACATAGCCATCAAAGATCAGCAGTTTTCAGAAAATGAAAATTCAAAACAATGGAAATCAAATAGATGGAAAAATGTCCATACCCGGTACCAGTAATTGAGCCAAATCAGTGGGATTATGAGGAATATTGTTGGCCAAGCATATTGACAGGTGATAAACAAAATGCTAATTACTGTGAAGTACATGGAAATCGTCAGACTTAAGAAAAATGGAATCAATATATCAATGTTGAATTGATCATTTGATGCCTGCAAAATAGATCCTTTATCAGTCCAGGTACTAGAGAGTTATAATAAATTTCCAACTGGACAAGGAGGTGAAACTTACCCTAGTTAATATTCTTCCTGATGGAGTGGTGTCAAAGAATGACATTGGCGCATGAAGGATGCTTTCAAGAATTTGACTGAAAAAACTTTGAGCTATTTTCAGACCAATAAACGTCTGAAAGAACATTCTGATGCCCACCAGTATGCACGAAACAATTGCTATAGCTGCATACGTTTCAATGAACAACGAAGGGTTGAATAGAGTATCTCCTGAAGTCTCATATGCAAGCCAGTAATCACCCGCCATAAGGGATAGCTGCCATAACAGGGATGAACCTACAATAGCTACTATTCCCCACCATCCATATGCCGTAGTGCAATACTGCTTGTAGACAGCTAAACTGACTTTACCAGTTTCTCTCTCTTCATCTTCAATGAGCTTGGAATTGCCTTTTTCAGAATTAGATTCGTCTAAGGACCAGCTTTCATCAGTTGGATCACCCTGGCCTGATACAGGTGATATGGGCGTTAATGCCTTTGGTGAGTGGGGTGATTTTGGTGTTATGGGGAGTGGGCGTGGGGAGTATATTTCTTGTGTTCTTTCATCAGAATTATTTGCACTCCTTTCTACAAGGTCTACAGAGGATTCATGGGCAGCTACAAGTGCACCAAAATCCATCCCAGATTGAAGAAGCTCATCATATTTCCCAGATTGCACAATCTTCCCATCGCGCATCACCTGGCACAAGAATTGCACCTTGAGCTACAGAAATTTTAGTTTAATGTTTTCATCCATGCTTTAGCATTATAGCCTTGTTTGGGAGATTCTGTGCAACATACTCACTTTCATGTAAACATGCTAATATTACGATGGAAGCTTCCATATCTAAGATGCAATAAAGGTGGAGTTGATCAAACTTTACCAAACGTGGATAATGAAAATTTTATGTGCAGAATACGTGTTAGCTTCAGATATGGCACATGTAAACTACTTAAATCAACTAAGTGAAAACATCTAGATACAAACTCAGACATGAATTAATGAAACCACAGTCAAATATTTATGAATGTTAAAACCCTGCATGTATACTCTCTTTTTTATAAACTGACGAAAGAAAGTCATAAATATGAGACTGCTTCAGATCACTGAAGTCATCAATTTGCCTATCAAGTAGAAGCGAACGTCATAATTTGGAGCCTGCTTAGACTCACCAGAATAAGATCAGCATTGTGCAGGAAGTCAACCTGGTGAGTCACAAGTAAGATTGTCTTATGTTTCAGAGCTCCCCTCACACACTCCTGCAAAAATTCATTTTGCATTAGGTTTCCATGCAGTCCCATCACTTGCCCAAATATTACCGTGATTATGCAGGATCATAGTCTAATATCTATAAACTATCATCTAAAGAAAGACAAAATCCAATAACCAACGGAAATTGGCACAAGACTGTGCACTGACCTTAAATATCTCCGTCCCGGTGTGAGCATCAACCGCACTAAATACATCATCAAGAAGATAGATATCACAATCCTGATATACTGCTCTTGCAAGTTGTATACGTTGCTTCTGGCCACCACTAAGGTTGATTCCACGTTCTCCAATCTCAGTCTGGTCACCATATTCAAATATCTCCAAGTCTTTCTCCAGTGAGCAAGCTCTTATTACTTCCTTGTATCTCTTTGTGTTTAGGGGTGAACCAAACAAGATGTTGTCTTGGATAGTTGCATTCTGTATCCATGAACTTTGTGCCACATATGCAGTGCTCCCACAAACTCTAACCTGTACAATGCGTTAAGCAAGAAGTAGGATCATATATATCATTATACGTTAGGCAATCGATTCGATAAAAGGATAAAAATGAGATGCATACCTTTCCTGATATTTTTTTAAGCTCACCAAGAACTGCAGCCAGTAAGGAAGATTTCCCCGATCCAACAGTTCCGACAATTGCAGCAAGCTCCCCTTTCTTGATCTGGAAATTGACATCTTTCAAAACTTGCTCTGCTCCTTCATCCTCCCAT